>NC_138051.1:92779110-93379110 GCF_964194185.1 Rhinolophus hipposideros
GGTCAGTGTCTGGGAGCATTGTATTCTAGGCAGAAGGAACCATAAGTGCAAATTCTGTGACCAGGAGCCAACCTGGTGTGTTTGAGGAGCAGTATGACAAGGAAAGACTAGTAGAGATGATGTTAGAGAAGTCAGGGGGTGAGGGGATGGGGTACAGATCACGCAGGGCCTTAATGGCCACTGTGAGGACCTCCCCTGCAATGCCGAGTGACATAAGAAGCCATTGGAAGGTTTTGCACAGAGAAGTGATGTGGTCTGAACTAACTTTCAGATGGATCACTCTGGCTGTTGGGTGAGAACAGACCAGAGAAGCTGAAGGGCAGTAGTGGGAGGAATGGTTAGAAGGCAAAAGCTGGGGGTGGCTTGAGTCAGAGTGGTAGCTGTGAAGGAGGTGAGAAGTGGCTGAGTTCTGAATGTGTTTTGAGGGAAGACACGATAGGATAGTGACAAGTTGGATGTGGGTGAGTGAGAGAGAGAAGTCAAGGCTGAGGCCAAGATTTCTGGCCTGAGTGCCTGGAAGGATGGAGTTGCCATTTCTTCAGGTGGGGAGGGTTGTGAGAGGATCACATTTTGGGGGGAAGGTAAGGAATTTGCCAAGACACTAATGAAATCATCAAGGGAGATATACTAACTTGAGTCCAAGGTCAAGACTGGGAAGGTAAGCAAGAGCTAAAAGCAGACTGAGAAGGAGCAGTAAATGGGGTAAGAAGAAAGCCAGGGACGTAAGGTTCCTGGAAGCCAAGAGAACACTTTCAAAGAAAGGAGTGTGTCAAATGTTGTGGAAGGTCAATAAGCGGACGACTGAGACCTGACTGCTAGATTCCACACTCAGGAGGTCCTTGGCAACTGTGTCCAACAGTTTCAGCAGAGCAGTGAAACCCTGATTTAGGGACTGTGACAGGAGAGGAAACCAAGAGACTGGTATAGTGGACGACTGTTCTGAGGAGCTTAGACATAAGAGGAAGAAGGAGGTGTAGAATTGAAGAGTTTTTCTGTTTTATTTTTAAGATGAGAGACATTACATGGTCATATATTGAAAGGAACAATGCAATCCATAATCACATTCATCCACACACCCATCCACTCATCCATCATCTATTCATCCATCCTCTGATCTATTCACCCACTCACCCATCCACTCATTCATTCACCAGCTCACCCATCTACTCATTCATCCATCCATCCATCCATCCAACCAACCATCATCCATCCATCCACCCTCTCACCCACAGTCACCCATCTATCCCACCAGCACTTCCCGGGCGCTTCCATCTACCAGCCCTGAGCTGGGAGCTGGGAGAGATAAGCTATCTTCCTTCAAGAGCTCACAAGCCGAGAATGGAGCACAGGCAAGTAAATATCAGTAATGGCGGAGTGTGACAAATGCTACGACCAGGAATGTGCAAAGGATTATGGGAGCAAAAATTATGGAATGCATGGATAATTTAGAAAGGCTTCACAGAGGAGGTTGATCTTTGGGCTGGGTGTTAAAGGAAAAACAGGAGTCTGTTTTATAGACAAGGCAAGGGTGGCACTGTGGAGAGAGAGAGAGACCCTTGTGCAAAGGCAAAGGTGCACAGAAGGGGGATGGCTTGGATAGAGCCAGGTTTAAAGGACCTTCCTTCCCTTTTCTTGCAGACATGAGGAAGCCCATGAACGATCTTGGACAAGGGGCAGACATGATCAAGAACAGCTTCCAGGAGGAGGGGCAGTCTGGAGGATGGGACCGGGTGTGCAGATGAGGGCATGGTCCACGTCCGGGAGGTGGTTGAAGCCAAGAGCATGAGTGAGACCACCCAGAAAGGTGTAGAGTGACAAGCTAAGAGGGGACACAGCCTGGAGAGAGGGTGAGGAAGAAGAGTGGTCAAAGGAGGTGGGCTCCTCTGCGGCCCTTAACCCTGGTCCAGCTGGTCTCATGTCCACGCCTTACTTCTCCCTTCCTCTCAGTGAACTGGCCCAATCTTCCCCACTTCCTGGAAGGCACCTGGCCCAGCCTCCACCACGGCAGGGACCCCCTTCTCAGCATCCAGACCAAAGAAGGAACTCACTACCTTGGAGGGCTCTCAACCCCCACTGGCCCCTCCAGGGCCCCTTGGCCCCTGGAATTAGAAGTCTCCATTTCCAAAAACAAATGACATTATTGTTTTCGCAGATTGAAAGCATAACACATGCTTGTTTTATTTTTTAAATCAGATAACCCAGAAAGATAGAAGGAAAATTAAAATAACTTACAATGCATTCCCCTGAGAAAATCATTGTGAACATTTTGCTGTGTATCTTTCCGGAATGTTTTCATTGATAGGCATGCACACACGTTTCTGCTAAATAAAAACGGCATCACACTATACACAGTGTTCTGTGACATGCTTGTTATTTTCCGCGTACACGGTGACAATGTTCCCGTCGACACGTCTCCATCGTCGGTTTTTACAGCTGAAGAATATTCTGTGTTGAGAAAGCACCTGAATTCAATGCCACCTTTCTGACAGACATTTAGGTTCAGCCCCTCCGAAAAACTTTTCCTGTGATAAGTAATGCTCCCTATACAGCCTTGTTCATACATCTTTGAGCAATAAAATTGGACTGTTTAAATTGGGGGTTAAATATGGCCCTCTGGCTCATGTCCCAAAGGAAATTGATTTTTCTTTTCAAAGTCAATGGCGATTAAATGAACAATGGTTGCCAGGCAACCTGTGAGTGGGGATTCAGAGAGCCACCACTACCTCCACCCCAGGAACCCAGGGTCTTAGGCCCTGAGTCCAGGGAACGAGCACCCTTGTACCACTCCCTACAGCCCCCAACCCCAGCGCACCCGCCACCTCAACCTGTTCCTCCAGCCCTGACCCCAGAGAAATGGCGGCCAAGGATTCAGCCATTCCAGGCTTCCCTTCCAAATGTTTGCTGAGAACGTCCTGTGTGCCAGGCTGTATGGGGTGGGACTAGGAGAGGCCACAGCAGTCTCTGCCCCCGTCACAGGTGACGCTCGTGCACGCTTAAGGGAGAGGCTTAGGAATTTGGGGCTGTTATCCTGTAGAGTCTATAGCGTACACCAGCAGTTTTCAATGTATTTTCTTTTCCTTTTCGTGCTTCAGGTTAGCAGGTGGGTGGGACCCATTCCCACAAGCATAGGGTATCAAAAGGGCAGTGTGTGGGGCAGGGTGAGAAGATGAGAACCTCTGAAGGGGCAAGTGGAGTTAGAAAAAGGCCTCTCCCCCACCCCCACAGCGAGGAATCTGGTAGAGCTTCCTAGGGGAGGGGGCATGACTTGGACCAGGAGTAGCCATTGAAGGATTTCCAGCAGGGGAGGAACAGAAAAAGATCTATTATTTAGCACCTCTCCCTCCATGAGGTGGAGAGATTATTGCCAGGCCAGGAGCCCTGGTTTCCATCAGGAACAGGAACCCTGTAAGGGCTCTGGGAGTGGCATGGGAAAGCAGAGAGAGCCAGGAGGCTGTAGGCATGGAGTGGACAGCACCCAGTGAAGAGGGGGGCCCTGAGGGAGGAGACAAGGACCCCCCTGCTGCCCCAGGGAACAGTGACTGAGAAAGAAGGAAGTGGGTCAACATCCTGCCTCAGTTACTTCCTCCCTCCCTGCTACATGGGAATTCCACTCCCTACCCTTCCTCTCATGGACATAAGCTTAACAACCATTGGTACAAGGACGTCACCTTCAGTGTCAGGTGTGTGCTGGGACATGACCCACGTTTTCACATTCAACACTAGAGGTAGGCACTATTATATATTATCCCCATTTTACAGCTGTGGAAACTTGAAGACAAGAACATTCGGTTGTCTTGGAAAGACAACCGAGGAAAACTAGCCAGTATTGGCGCCAAGATTTGAACCTGTCTGGTCCACAGCCCCTGCTCCCTCTTATTTTTGAAACAGCTCTGGTTACTGCACATTTAATGTCAGGAGTAGCTTTGTATTAGAAAAAGTAGCTTTGACCCATGTCCCATCATGGGGTCTCATCCAACCCCGTCCCTTTGGTCCAACCTGTCATCGTTCATACACTGTCAGAGAAGAAAACCAAAGCATCTACCACAGTTCTAGTAACACCTCCAAGACAGCCATCATCATGCCGTCTGCATTCAAGGCGGGAGAGAAGTAGATGAGCCCACTGTCCTCCTCAGGGCCTGGTAGCCCCATGGCTCTGGGGGAGGAGTTGGGACAGCCACCCACAGGGATGCTATTATACTTCCTTTCTGGATGAGACTGACGCATGCAGAATGGGCTGGGGCAAGCCTTCGTCTGCAGGATGGCAGGAGAGCTAAGAAGGTGCCCTAGTAATGGCCACCTGGTTCTTCACCCCTCAAGATGGTCCCTGATAATCTTCACCTTCTGGTACTCACACCCCTGTGTAGTCCTCCCTACAAGTAAACAGAACTGACCTCTGTGAACAAGAGGATATTGCAGAAGTGACAGTGAATGACTTCTGAGGCCAGGTCATAACTGGATCATTCTCTCTGAGGGAAGCCACTCAAGCAGCCCTATGAGAGGCCTGTGGAGTGAGGAATGGAGGCCTCCTGCCAACAGCCAGCACCAATTTTCCATTCATGTGAGTAAGCGACCTCGAAAGCAGAGCCACCAGCCCCAGCCGAACCTTCGGATGAGACTGCTGCCCTGGTCGACATCCTGACCGCAACCTCATGAGAGACCCCGAGCCAGAAGCACACAGCAAAGCCACTCTGAGATTCCCAGCCCTCATAAACTGTGAGACAGTAAATGTTCATTGTTGTTTGAAGCCACGACAATTGGAGGTAATTTGTTACGCAGCAATAGATAACTAATTCTAATAGACTACACCGAGGAACTGGGATAGCCTGGGAACTGTAAGTATCTGGGTGATTGTGGAAAAATCTTGACAACAAAGATTTCACATCAGTACTCAGGAAAAACACCGAAGAGACTTTAGCCTTAGGGTATGTATTAGTAAGAATTCTTTCCGTTAAAAAAAGTCAGAAATTTATCTCATGAGCTTAAGCAAATTTTTAAAAATGTAAGAAAAGGCTTGTTCTATAATTACAGCACATGATTTGGAAGGATGGCGTAGAGTTAGCTGTAGACATGGTGGGATTCTGTTTTACACAAATCCAGGCTCCCAAAAGTTCAAGGGCATGAGTCATGGGGGTTGGCCAGGGAGAGGGGCTGGGAGTGAGCAGGACCAGGGGTCTCCAGCACCCTCTGCACTCAGGATAGGAAGAAATGTTGGTGTCAGACATGTGTCTCTAGGGGCAGGAGAGCAGAGGATCCCAGCATATCTGTGGGCTTGCCCTCTGCCTGTCCCTTAAATCTGAGTGTCTTAAAGTTTCTCTTCTCCACCCTCCACTCTCCTCACTCTACCCCATTCCCCTTTAGCATCAATACCTCAAGTGCTCGTCCGGCTCTTCTGGATATCTCCACCTGGCCCAGCGCCACTGGCCCGTACCCTCACCGTGGCCAACACTGCCCTCATTCACCCCAGGCCTTCTGGATCACAGCAGTGGGCAGCGCCATCCACTAGACAACCTGAGTCTGAATCTTTACTTCATCCCCCACTCTTCCTTGTTCCTCCATCCCCACCCCTACCATCCTTAACAAACACCCGGATCCATCCATGATTCTCTGTTCCACTGCCTCACCCCTGCTGCAAGCCATCATCCCTTCTCCCCTGGATAACAGTAACCATCTCCCAATTGGTCTTCCTGCTCCCAGTCTTACCTCCCCTGTCTCTCCCCACTCCATGCCACCCAACATTCTGCCACCTCCTACTTCCACCTCTATCATTTGACTGGGGTTGTGCCTTCCCCTAAAAATTTTAATTTCCCACTCTCATCTGCCAACTGAGCTCCTTTTTTATCCCTTAGATAACTGCTTGGGTGTCACCTCTTCCAAGAAGTCCTCCTGGATGCCCCAGAGCTAATCACTCCCTCCTTAATGAACCTTCCACATATTGGTTTGTAGAGTTGTTTTAAACATGATGACCAAGTCAGAGATGGGATCCCAACCCAGTCAGTCACCAGCTGTAGGATTTTGGGCAAAGCAGAACTCACTCTCCCAGCATCTGTAAAATACAGACAATTCCTACCTTGGTGCTAGTGGGAAGATCAAATAAGATGGAGCCTCAACATCACTAATCATCAGAGAAATGCAAATAAAAACCACAATGAGATATCACCTCACCCCAGTCAGAATGGCTATCATCAGCAAGACAAATAGCAACAAGTGTTGGAGAGGCTGTGGAGAAAAAGGAACCCTCATACACTGTTGGTGGGAATGCAGACTGGTGCAGCCGCTATGGAAGGCAGTGTGGCGGTTCCTCAAAAAATTACGAATAGAATTACCATATGACCCAGCAATCCCTCTCCTGGGTATCTACCCAAAGAATCTGAAATCATTTATACATAAAGACATGTGTGCTCCAATGTTCATTGCAGCTTTGTTTACGGTGGCCAAGACATGGAAACAACCAAAATGTCCTTCAATAGATGAATGGATAAAGAAGTTGTGGTATATATACACAATGGAATACTATTCAGCGTTAAGGAAAGATGATATAGGACCATTTGTGACAACATGGATGGATCTTGAGAATATAATGCTAAGCGAAATAAGTCAGACAGAAAAAGCAGAGAACCCTATGATTTCACTGATATGTGGTATATAAACCAAAAACAAGACAAACAAATGAAAAACAAGAACTCATAGACACAGACAATAGTTTAGTGGTTACCAGAGGGTAAGAGGGGTGGGGGGAGGAAGATGAGGGTAAGGGGGATCAAATATATGGTGATGGAAGGAGAACTGACTCTGGGTGGTGAACACACAATGGGATTTATTGATGATGTAATACGGAATTGTACACCTGAAATTATGTAATTTCATTAACAATTGTCACCCCAATAAATAAATTTAAAAAAAAATTAAAAAAAAAAAATAAAAAAAAAATAATAAGATGGAGCCTGTGGGCACCATGAAGAGCATCCTGACTCATGGTCCCTGGAGACATTCAGTGGGGCACAGCCTGGGCAGCGACAGAGGTGGGGCTGGCAGTCAGGGAAAGCCTTGGCAACAGGGAAAGAGCTACAGGCACACTGTGAGTGGGTAGTGAGGCTGGCTCAGGGTGGAGGGGTCCAGGGAGTGAACTGACATTTGTGGAGCCAGACTCTGAACTAGACTATGTATAGTACCTCACTTAATCTTGGCAACAAGAGCTAAGTATTATTGGCCACATTTTTACACATTTAGAAAGTGAAGCTCAGGAAGTTTGTGACTTGCCTAGTGTCACACAGCTACGAGAGACGGAGGTGGGACCTGAACCCCATGTTTCCAAAGCCTTTCAGCTCTGGCGCACTAAGCCTGTGCAGACCCAGGAACAGGTCTCCAGTCCCAGGAGAGCAAAGCGAGGGCTTAGTCAGCCTGGACCATGGTGGACAATTCCCTCCCTTGTATTGGGTGAGAGACTTCTAGTTATACAACACAAGATGGCCCTGGCTTTAGGGTTTCCTCTTCCCAGTTGTGGAATCCGTCCAATCCTGCTTACCTCTAAGTCAAAGCAGGACACCTCTCCCCAACCTGAGTGCACACTCCATGTCATAGCTTGAAATGGCAGTGCTTCCCAATTCGTCTCTCTCCGCCAGCTGGTGCCAACATAAGGATTGCCACAGCCAAGAGCACGTAGATCACAGTGTTGGAAGAAAGCTGTGGAATGGGGTTGGGGTGCACTTTCCTTTCTGGGGAGAACTTCCTTCTGTTTCTCTGCTCAGCTCAGCTCAGTTCAGAAAGCACCCAACTTTAACCTCCCCAGCTACTTAATCGCCCACTTTCCATCAGCCCTGATTACATTTATCCAAGATGCCACCCTGAGCAGCAAGAAGTCTGACGGGGACCCCAATTAAGAGAGGAAGTGGCTGTCTCAGAGATAGATGGGGTGCAGGGCAGAGGGAGGAGGGGTGCAGGGAAAAACCATTGGCCTCTCTGCAACTTCCATCCCTTGGAAGCCAAACAGGACAAGTTTAATCATTCAATAAACATTTAGTGAGCAACTACTGTGTACCACCTCTGTTCTCAACATGGTGAACAAGACAGACGTGGTCCCCACCCGTCTTTATGGGGCTGATGTTTTAGATAAACCAATAAAAAACATTGTTTCGTAGTGACAGTTGCTATGATGGAAAATGATGTCTAACCTACCCTCCTGTTCGTCTCATGGAGTCTTGAAGCCAGTTCTCATGCCTCCTCTGACTTTTCTCCTACAGGCAAAAGCCCCTACATTTCCCTCTTCCACTTCTCACATGGCACATTCTTTTATTATGGCCTATCACTGCTTACCAGTGTGCTGGCCTGGCTCTCAACTGTTTGGTATTATTCTTTTATAAAAAGGTAACTGACACTCAGAAAGAGGGTAATGGAACTGGGGATGGAGGCCAAGCCTCCAGACACCTGGTCCCACACTCTTCCCACTGTATGTGGGGAGGGGGTGAAGCCGACAGTTCAAGGTGAGGCTCTGGGTTTGGTTGAACTGAGCCAGGTGGCGATTTGATGGTTCACATACCCCAGACATACAGGTCATGTCCACAGAAAGTGTCCTCTTGGTACTGTTAACACCAGAGATCTGGGATGGTTGGGAGTCAGGGATGAACTTCACGTTGGGACAGAGTTGGGTGGGAGCAGATGAATTCAGGTGTCTGTAGATAAAATGCCCTCATCTTAAAGTCATAGATCATCCAGCCATGTGTTTATCAAATGCTATCAGTGGATCTTCTCTAATTTGAAATCCCCAAAATGCAAATAGATACAATAGGGGCTGTTCTGTTGGAAGGGGCAAGACAGGGAGCTCTGCCACCTTCCACCAGTCCCCACCCACAACATTTCTATGCAACAAGGGGCCTCTGAAGAGTACAGTCTCAGAACCACTGACCTCATCCAACCTCTTCTTGTATAAATGGGTAAACTGGGACCAGGTGTTGGATTAGAGACAGAGCCTTTAGGGAGCTCACTTGAGATTGATTAATTGGAATAGAATAGAATGGCCACCCCTTTGGCCACACTGCCTTGCTTCCAAACAAAGGGAGATGAGCAGAGGCCTCTATCAGACATAAGAGTTACCTGAACTGAGAGGAAATGCCCAGGTTCCAGGCTCTGCTCTGCCATCAGCTTGTGTATCAGTCAGGATGAGCTAAGTTATGCTGCAGTAACAAGTAAGATTCCCCAAATCTCAGTGGAAATCAACAAAAGTTTATTTCTCCTCACTCTCTCTCTCTCACACACACACACACACACACACACACACACACACACACACACAACAAAGAACCCATTGATGGTCCCAGAAACTCCAGGTTCACTGTCCCTTATGAAATGACTCAACTACCAAGCTCCTCCAATCTCTGGCACTTCCTTCTCAACACAGCTTCTAGGTTGGCCAGGGCAGGAAAGGAATGGGGAACATCTGGCTCTAAACTGCTTTCATCTGAAAGTGAAAAACATCACTTCTCTTCATACCTCATTGCCAAAGAAAGTCATACGGTGGATAGAGACCCAAGATGGTAGAGTAGATACATGCTGTGCTTGCCACATCCCCTGAACACATCAAAATTACAACTAAATTATAGAACAATCAACCTGGAGAACCATCTGAAGTCTAGCTGAACAGAAGTTTTATAACTAAGGATGTAAAGAAGCCACATAGAGACTAGTAGGAGGGGCCGAGATGTAGAACAGGTTGGTCCCACACCCAAGTGTAGCAGTTGATAATTGGGAGAGATATCTCAGCCACAGAGGTTCCCCACAAAGGAGCAAGGGACCCCAGCCTCACACCAGGCTCCACAGCCTGAAGTACTGGTGCTGAGAAGAGGAACCCCCACAACTTCTGGCTGTGAGAAACAGTGGGGATTCCGACTATCCGGTGGGATGAAAGGCTGCAAGAAACCCAGATATCCTTTTAAAGGACCCACACAGGCACTCACCCTGGGCTCCAGCGGAGGGATGGTGACTGGGGACATCAGAGACATATGGGGAGAGACTGAGTTGTGTAACTTCAGAGTGAGGACTGGAAAAGCAGTCCCCATTTTCCCTGTGTGGGGCCCTCTCCCATGCAGCCGGCAGGCGGGTGCCATCTTTCCTATGTTGAGCCCGCCCCCACAGGCCAAATCTGAATCTGATTGGCCTTGTATGCTATGCTTGATCTACCCTGTTGACTCACTGAGACCCTGCCTCACCCAGCCTACATATGCATGAAGCTTTACCAGGGGCTGAACCTTACGGGAGCCGGCAGGTGGCAGCAGGCCTCAGAGTGTCCTACCTTTTTGCAGAGCAACCGCAGACCTGATGCTGGTGGCAGCCATCCTTGGCGCACAGTGTAGCCTCTCCAGCATGCCCCTAGGAACAGCACAGGCAGCAACCAACCATAGATCAATTTGTAGCTCCTATCAGGTACTTCCTGACCAGTCACAGGCAGTGGGTGACCTGGGCCTGCACCAGAGCCCCTCCCAAGAGGCCCCAGAACCAACATACTTGGAGGTTGGCTTCAGACCACAGCAAAGCACCACCCAATTAGCCCCACAAGCAGCAGACATAAAGGGCAATCTCAATAAGCACCAGAGCCTGATGAGGTGAATCTCGCTCCATGGGGTAAGCCCTCTGCACAGCAGCCCATAAGCCGTGGATGTGGCCAAACCCCAGTCAGTCACCCTGAGGGTTGATCCCACCCACTGATGTGCCAATAGCAGTCAAGGCTCAACTATAACAGGAGAGCACACACAGCCCACACAGGGGACACTCCTGGGCATCCGAAGCAGGTGACCAGTGAGATTGTGCCACTGGGCCCCATGGGACACCTACTACATAAGGCCAGCCAGCAAGACGAGGAGATATAGCAGCACTACGTAATATGTAGAAACAAACAGAGAGGCAGCCAAAATGAGAAAACAAAGAAATACATCCCCAAAAAAACAACAGGAGAAAACTCCAGAAAAAGAACTAAACAAAATAGAGGCAAGCGACCTACCAGACACAGAGTTCAAAACAGTGGTTATAAGGATGCTCAAGGAACTTGTGAGAACTTCAAAGAGATAGCCAGCATAAAAAAGAACACAGAAACCATAAAAAATAAAAATAGTCAGAAGTGAAGAATACAACAACTGAAATGAAGAATGCATAGAAGGAATCACTAGCAGACTAGATGAAGCAGAGGATTGAAACAGTAATTTGGAAGAGAAGGTAGCAGAAAACCCAATCAGAACAGCAGAAAGAAAAAATAATCCAAAAAAAAAATGAGGATAGTTTAAGAAACCTCTGGGACAGCATCAAGCGTAACAACATTTGCATTGTAAGGGTACCAGGAGGAGAAGAGAGAAAGCAATGGATTGAGAATCTATTTGAAGAAATAATGACTGAAAACTTCCCTAACCTGGTAAAGGAAATAGACATACAGGCCCAAGGAGTGCAGAAAGTCCCAAACAAGATGAATCCAAATAGGCCCACACCTAGACACATTATAATTAAAATGACAAAGGTTAAAAACAAAGGGAGAATCTTAAAGGCATCAAGAGAAAAGCAATTAATTACCTACAAGGAAGCCCCCATAAGACTGTCAGCTGATTTCTCAACAGAAACTTTGCAGGACAGAAGGGAGTGGTGCAAAATATTCGATGTGATGATAAGCAAGGACCTTCAACCAAGCCTTCTCTACCCAGCAAAGCTATCATTTAGAATTGAAGGACAAATAAAGAGCTTCCCAGACAAGAAAAATCTAAAGGAGTTCATCACCACCAAACCAGTATTACAAGGAATGTTAGAGGGACTTCTTCAAGAAGGAAAAAATAAAGATCAAATATATGAATAATAAATATGGCAATAACCTCATATCTATCAACGACTGATTTCAATGTAAGTGGATTAAATGTTCCAATCAAAAACATAGGGTGGCTGAATGGATAAGAAAACAAAACCCTTACATATGCTGCCTACAAGAGACTCACTTCAGATTGAAAGACACACACAGAGACTGAAAAGAAAGGGATGGAAAAAGTTATTTTATGAAAATGGAGACGCAAAAAAAAAAAAAAAAATGCTGGGGGAGAACTACATATACCAGACAAAATAGACTTTAAAACAAAGGCTATAAGAAGAGACAATGAAAGACCCAGTAATCCTACTTCAGGGTAATTTTTTATCTGAAGAAACCCAAAAACACTACTTTCAGGGGACATGTGCATCATATGTTCATTGCAGCGTTGTTTACAATGGCCAAGATGTGGAGGCAGCCTGGGTGTCCATTGATGGAAGGATGAATAAAGAGGGGGCGGTACATATATACAATGGAATATTGCTCAGCCAGGGAAGGGAAGGGGTTCTTGCCATCTGTGGCAGCATGGATGGACCTGGAGGGCATTGTGCTGAATGGAGTGTGTCAGACAGGGAAAGACAGATGCAATGTGATTTCGCTTATAAGTGGAATCTAAAGAACAAAATAAACAAATAAAACAGAAAAACAGAACCAGACCTAGATATGTTTTGATGGTTTCCAGATGGGAGGGGGTTGGGGGACAGTACAAACTAGTTGCTACAAAGTAGTTATGGGGATGTAGGGTATAGCATAAGGATTATAGTGAATAATATTGTAATAACTACATATGGTCTCAGACAGGTACTAGATTTATTGGAGTGATAGATGGGAGGGGAATTGGGGGACAAGGTGAAAAAGGTAAAGGGATTAAGAAGTACAAATTGGTAGTTACAAAATAATCATGGGGGTGTAAAGCATAGGGAATATAGTTAACAATGTGGTAATAACTATATATAGTGGCAGGTGGGTACTAGACTGGGCAGGGGGATCACTTCTTAAATTATATAAATGTCTAACCATACGCTGTACATCTGAAATTAATGTAAAATAATATTAAATATCAATTGTAATTGAAAAATGTAAAAAGTGGGGAAAAAGGAAAGGGGAGTAAGAGGTCCAAATCTCCAGGTATAAAACAAGTAAGTCATGGGGATGTGATGGACAGCATGGGGAATGTAGTCAATAATATTGTGATAGCATAGTGTGGTGTCAGATGGTCGCTGGGCTTCTCATGGTGATCACTTCTTTAGGTATAGAAATGTTGAATAACTATTGTTTACACCTGAAACTAGTATAATATTGTATGTAACTATATTTTTAATAAAAATCTTTAAAAAAAAAAAGAAAGTCATATGGTCACCCTAATGCAAAATGTGGAAGCCGGTATCATCGGAGGATGACCCTGTATGTCTAAAAACTGTTGGTGAACCCTAAAAACGCCAACCATAGATTCCAAATCTGAAAAGTAAGCAAAATAGTATATGCCACCCTTCCTGCACTCTCATTCATTCACATGGTCAACTCACTAATTTTTATTGTGCAAGGTGCTGGTAGAAGAGTGATGCAGGATTGGAACTCAGGTCTTCTGACTCCTAAGCCAAGACTTCAGCCTCCTCTTATTCATGCTCTCCGCCAGCCTCGTTCACGTTTTGGTCTGAGTTCGGCTTCTCCCTAAAGCAGAGCCTGGAACAAAGGCTTGGGTGCAGGGAGTTTACTTGGGAGGTGAGCCCTGGAGGCTACAGTGAGGGAATGAGAGGAGACAGGCGAGGAGGGAGTGCCAACCACGTATGCACTAGAGAGACCGTCACTAGCCTGGGCCACAAGGCTCCATCCCACCAGGGACCCTCTGAGGAACCAGGTGAAATACAGCTCAGAACTGTCCTGAACATTGGGGCGCTACTGACAGAGGGCTGCTCCTGCAGAAGTAAACTCCCCACACCTCACTGGGGACAGTGCTGCCACTGATGTCCGACATGGGCTGAGGGGATGAAGTGCACCAGAAGCATCCACTCTCGATGCTGAAGGAGAAGCCACACCTGTCACAAAACCATGTGGAAGGAAACCCAACACAAGCAGCCCTGCATTAGCTGAAGGGGCGCAGGCCTCGCACCTCGGACCAGCTGCAGAGCTCGTCTCATCTAACCTCCTATCCCGATTGGGAAGCAAGTAACTGCTTGGCATGAAAATGAGGGGAAACTGCAGCACTGCGGTGCCAACCGATTCAGGCGCGGAACAGGGGGGTGGGCAACCACAGACGCCAGAAAGGGTCAGCGTCATGCTCGGGCACAGCCTGTCCAGAAGTCAGGAAAGTGTGCATGGGACACACAAGGACATAGAAACAGGTCTACTAGGCAGGGCTCCTCCTGTGTCCAAGATTCTAGGAGACAGAAGACGTCAACCTGTGTTTGGAGCCTCCAGCCTCTCTGAGAAGCTTTCATGGCAAGAAGCAGCGTGGTGAGTGGGGAAGAGTCCCAGCCTTGGAAGCAGATGGTGGGCATTCAAGTCTTGTCACCACCATGAACTGCACAGCCACGGAGGCTGACAGAGGGATCAGAATAGTGGGCATGAAGAGGCCGGCTGAGAGCCACCGTCAGGTGTCACTTGCCACAGTTACATTCAGTTCCCACTGTACCTGAAATCAGAGGTAAGGTCCAGGTCTTGCCCCTCAAGGCATCAGACCCCAGATTTGGAACAGACCCCTCAGTGCCCCCTGAGTCCCAAACTCCTCTGATCCCATGTTTCTGGACACACCCGAAGGTCATTCTCCACATGAAGTCACCCTCAGGGAGACCTCTCCACTCACAATATGAGGAGGGGAAGGCAGGTAAAGGCAGGCAGGTGGCAGGACCACATGACCAGGAAAGTGTAGAAAATTTGTAGGGTATTAGAAGGAGCCAGGACATGAAGGTCAGGGCCAGAGGGCATGAGGAGTCATGTGCCGAGAGCTCTGTCCTCAGGTTGGTCCTGGTTTTCCAATCGAGGTGATCTTTAGGGTCCCTTTGGAGGCCATGAAATATGGTCAGCAAGGTCTGAGAGGGCAGTGAGGGCTTCCTAGGGGAGCTGACCTCTGTGGTTGGACAGGTGGTCGTGAGGAAGGCATCCCCGTCCCCAGGGTTCTAGTAAAACGGTAACACATGGATATAGTCCACTCCCATTTCAGCAAGGAGACCCTGTACCTCCAGATCAGAAGCAAGCTTTCATGGCACCCTGTCCTGCTCAAATCCAGACATTCGCATCCAGCTCAGCACCTACCTTCCACACAATCATGTACAAGGGTAGGGACGTGGGGGGTGGTGGGAAGAGGCCGGAAGGGGCAAGGAGTCACATGTCCACCCCCACTGCTTTGCAGAAACCTCTTTCTGTCCTCGAGGTGGGTCCCACACGCCTTGATTCTGAGGAGTCTACCAAGGACTGTGTCTTGAAGCCAGGCTGCAGGGCCCAAGCCTGTGGGCCTCTGCTTATTTTAACGGAGTCTTACATAAAAAGCGCAAGCATGTGCAAGATTGATGGTGAAATCAGGAACCAGGGAGAGGAAGAGATGGCCAGCTCCAGGGCAGGATCTTAACTCTCAGAGCTGATTCTATTTAGTTCACCCAGAAACTGGATGATGACTGATACCTGCCCAATACCATTTTTAGTGAGAAAATCCTTACTTTTTCTGTCTCAGTTTCCTCATCCTGTATAGGAAACAATCACAGTTTCTTCCTCAACGGGCTGTTGTAGGTACATGAATTAATACGTGTCAATTGCTTAGAACAGTGCCTGGCACAAAATAAATTCTCAACAAATGCTAGTCTGGGGGTGGGGGGTTGGTGGTGGTGGTCAAGATGGTTATTAACTTATTCATTCAACTACAGAGCCTTAGAGGTATTTGGTTAATGTTGAATGAACAATTGACATAAATGCAAGGGGATAAAAGGCTGAAAGCAGATGATATCAAAGATTGAAATAGACACTTGGTTTGCACTTGATTTGGTCTAATTAGCCATTATGATCTGGTATCCATGGAAACTGCTGAATAGCAAGACTCAGAACAGACAGTTTTCCTCTGCACTGAGTACACCAAGGTACAAGCAGAGCTCCTGCACTTTGCACCCCACGCAGGGGGCAGGTTTCCCACCCACCTTGCTCTTCTCTCCTCACCCGACGGTGAGCTCTTCCAAGGCAGGGACCACGACTTACAGACACTGAGAAACCAGTGTCTACATGGTTGCTGGGTGGCAGCAAGTGCTCATGCATTTTTGTTGAGGAAGTGAATGATGAATAAATGTTGTCTGATTGGCTCCGAAAATGGTAGGACTGAACCTTCAGTGAAGGACCTCAGAGCCTCCTCTGGGAGGGGCTGCAGAAGGCAGGGGTTAACGATCGCCTCTTGCATTAGATTAGATGTTACACAGAACGCTTCACACCACTCATTGAAATAGGATTAGACCCTGTTCAAGTTCAATTCCAAAGTGGTGAAGAGCTTGGGCTTTGGGAAACCATCAAATCTGGGAACCACACCTGAGCTTTGTAAAATGATTTCATTTCTCTGGGCCTGTGTCAGCCTCTATAAATTAGGCCTGACGACATTCACTTCTCAGGGATGATAGGCAGATAAAAGGATCCAATGGGTGTAAAGCCATTTGCTCCTTTAAAAGGGAGCCACACCACCTTCATTTCAGAGTCTATGAAGTGGGGACAGTAGCAGCCCTCCCCTCTCCCAAGGGATTCGGAAACACTAATGGGGCACGTGATAGGAGAGGCCTTTGTAAGCTGTAGAGTGCTGTGCACACATGCGGGATCATGGGGATGGCTTGAGAAGTAGAAAGAATCTGAACCTGGAGCTTTGCTGGAACAAGACTCCCAGCCAGGGGGGACAGGACTCAGAGAAAGAGAGACCCCAGAAACCCCGCGGGGAGCTTCTCAAGGCCATGGACTTGGGAACCAGACAGCCTGCAGTCAGGCCTACCTCTCTCTACTTTCTGTGACCTTGGGAAAGTGATAATCTCAAGAGGCCACAATGTCCTTGTTGGTGAAGTGGTGTGACAGTAAGTCACGGGTTGTTGTGGGGTTAAATGGGATTCGGCCTGTGAAGTCCTCAGTCCAGCACTCAGTAAATGTGTCTCCCCCATTCCTCTACAACCTCACCCTCCTGCCCCCTCTCTAGGGACAGCGAGTTCTTCCTCAGCTTGTCTAGTCTTTGGTTTGCACAGTATGAGGAGAAAATAAACCAGAAGGAAAGCAAGGGGAGGGAAAGAAGTGTGCCCAACCTTATGGGAAAGGCCATTATCATGAGGCAAGGACCATCATTGCCCCCATTTCCCAGGTGGGGTCACTGAGGCCCAGCTGGCACTGCACGTCACATCCAAGTCTGTCCATGCACAAAGGTGGAGCTCACTCCTCTTATCCAGGATCCCTCTCTGGCTCTGTGTGTGTCCCCGGGGCTGGGGAAGAGCAGATGGACAGAAACCAAGTGGGTGCTTGGCCCAGCCCGGCACCCCTATTCCTATGCCACCCCTAAATCCTACCCATCCCTCCCACTCCCTAACTATGACCCTTTGCCCCTGGGCACTCTCATGGGCTATGTGGCCCTGTCAGCCTCTCCAGATGCTGGATCAGGAGCAGGTATCAACAGCATGGCCTGTGCCCTTCTCTGCCAGAGATAATAGTCATTAGGTAATTGCATTTGTCCCTTATCTCACTTTCACTCTTTATTACTTCCCTGGGGAGATGCTGTAACCACGGCCTCTCTCTGCAAATTAAGTCAGTCTCCATGGCTGCAAGCACAAGCCACAGGACTGCTTTCAGGGGGAGTGTGGTGTGGGGGAGAGATTACATCTTCAGGTGGCAAGGACACCATGTCCCTCAGCTCAGGGCATGCTGACAGGCCCTGGGTGACTCCTGGGAGCACAGCCATTGCCCACAGAAAACATGCTGGATCCAGAGGAGCAAGCAGGCATCTTGCCCTAGGCTTGCTGTGTGACCTCAGGCCCAGCACTTAACCTCTCTGAGTCCCAGGTTCTCATGGGTCAGATGAGGACAATAACTCTTTCCTCCATGATAATCAAGCCAGCTTGGGACTGGGGGAAATCTACAGCTGCATGTGTGTGTGGTCCATGTATTCCAGATTCTGTGGCAGCTCTTTTTTTTTTAAAGGTATGTAGTAGTATCTCATTGTGGTTTTTAAAAATTAAAGTATAGTAGACACACAATATTATATTAATTTCAGGTGTACAACATAGTGATTCAACATTATGGCAGCTCTTTTTTAAAAAGAGCTTTACTGACATACATTTGCACATATTTAAAATGTACAACGGATAAGTTTTGACATATGTATACCTCTGTGAAGGCATCGCTACTATGAAGATAGTGAACACATCCATCACCTCCCAGAATTTCCTCTTGGCTCTTGTAACCCCTTCTTTACTTCCCCACCTCCACACCCCGGGCAGCCACTAATCTGATCGCTGTCACTATAGATTCATTTGCATGTCCTAGAATTTTACGTAAACAATGATACAGCATGTATGTACTCTTTTTGTCTGGCTTCTACTCTGAGAGTCAACCACAGAGATGTGTGTACCAGTCGTTCACTTCTTTTTATGGCTAAGTCACAGCCCACAATATGGAGATGCTACAACTTTCTAATTCATTTATTTGTTGATAGATATTTGGGTTGTTTCCAGTTTGGGGCTATGACAAATAAAGCTGCTATGAATATTCACGTACAAGTGCCGAATGCTTTCATTTCTCTTTGGCAAACAACTAGGAATGGAATGGCTGGAGTATACGGCAAGTCTATGTTTAATTTTTAAAGGAATGACAAATTGTTTCCCAAAGTAATTGTGTCATTTCACATTCCCACCAGCAGTGTACGAGTTCAAGTTCCTTTACATCTTCACAATACGTGGTACAAATAGTCTTTCTAATTTCAGTCATTCTAATAGGCATGTGATGGTATCTCCTTGTACAGTGAGCTCTGCTCAGAGAAGCACCTGGGTTCCCAGGCCACCTGCCCAGAGCCAGGTTGTCCCTCTGTTAGGAGGTGAGGCAGGGCTTGGAGCCCCTGGAGTTCTCTGTGTGCAGTTTTCATTCTCCCCTACTGCTACTGGAGAGGCTGTGGGGTCACAAGACGACCTCCCAAGGACCTTACCTGCCTTGTGATTCTGGGACAAACACATTTGAGGCTCAGCTGTCACCTTTGGTGAAAATTCTCTGGCCTCTCAGTGTCATGGTCCTGTGTTCACTTTGGCAGTTATTATTTACTGGCACTCAATGCCTCAGGAAGAAGACCTCTCACGGGGATCCTAGGATGGTCCTGGCCTCAGCTAGAGCCTTATCTAACCACTGGCCTGAACCACCTGTCCTGGAGCTGGGAGCCCAGAGGACTAGGAACCAGGGTGGGGTGGGGGCTGTGGTTTCATCAGGGATATGACAGCAGCTCAAGGCCGCTGAGGTCCTCCAAAGGAGGCAGGAGGAGACACGTAACCCAGACTGCTGATTCTCTAAGTTGGAGTGCTGAGGAGAGGGGTGAGAGAATGGCTTGTTCTTTGGGGGAGAAGACTGCTCAGCTAATGGGCTCTGGAATATCATTTGTCAGGAGATAAGAGGCTCATGCACTGCCTTGCAGACCCCGGCCATGCAGGAGCTCCCTGTGCCTGCCTCTAGGCCGGAGATCCCCGAAGGCTCCTCTGCCTACACACCTGACCCCCGCCCCCCAGCTGGCTGGGGAGGGGCAGAACTGAGGGCGAGGGGACCAGCTCATCACCTGCCCCTCTGTGGAGAGCAGAACAGGTCTCCTCAGGTCTCCAGGGCCCTCCAACATTCCTCTTCCAGGGCTCCACTTTACAGGGCACTAGAGACAGCTGTGGGGAGCTCCATCGCCTTGGAGATGAGAGATACTCAGTCACCTGAAGGAAAACCACATCCTAAAGATACTATAACAACAGGCAGGTGTTGGCATGGACTCGGCACTCAGTCTGGGCCAGGCCCCGGTGTGAGAACACCTGACACATAGTGACTCCGTAAGTCCTCACAAGAGCCCTGGGAGGTAGGTACTATCAGCAACATCCTATTTTACAGATGAGAAAACTGAGGCTCTCTCAGAAGTTAAGGGGTCCAGCCCTGCTATGGCTGAAGTTGAAAGAGGTGGCTCATATAGCCAGTCAGTCAACTGAAAAAAACTACAACCAAACAAACCAAGTGCTCCACCAGAGGACAGAACCCGAGGCAGAGGGAAGGGAGACAGCTACTTGGGACACAGGACGGGCAGTGGCACCTGCTGAGCACCCAGGAACTGTGCTGGGTGCTGCTGTTATTTCCCTCCTGTTATCAGCACCCCGAGTTGCCCCAGACATAGTATGGACTGACAGATGGTGGTGACTGAATTCTCTCAGTTAAATTCACAGAAATCACACAAAGAATTATTGTGGCCATTTTGTGGAACAAGCAACAGAGTCCCAGCTGCCTGGCTCCATCCTAGAAGCACCCCTGTGTTACTCTGACTCTGTTCTTAGGACAGGGCTGCCTCTTCCCTCATTCCCTACCACGTGCCTTGGCCAAGGGGTCAGACCAGCCCCTCTACTCTCCTCCACTTTGAACCTCACTTTCAAAGTCATCTTTCCCCAAGACCTAATTTCCAAAGTTCTGGTCTTGGCCTTGGCGTGACTTTGGGGGTTGCACATTGCTAAGCAATTCTTCCACAGCGCCTCTCTATGGAGTTTCCGCAGATCCACCTCCCAAGTGCTCTCCCCATAGATACAGAATTTTCTGATCCAGAGGTATTTCCCCAGAAGACATCCTGCTCGGGAGTTAGGCACTGGGGGACCCCTGTGGGAATATGGCCTTAAGAAGAAAGAAGAAATGGGGCAAGGGGAAGACTTCTCGCATCCCAGACCTGGTCCTTCTTTCCAACCTGCTGTGCCCCATGCCCTGAGTAGCTAGCTTGGGCATGCCTTCTTCCACCTTTCCCACCATCTTCCTGAGCTGGGCCCCCCAAAGCCCTCCTCCATCCACTGAGGCCTGTAAACCACTTTATTAGATTAAAATAAACATCTGCCTAAGAAGAAAAGCAAAACCTTAATTGGAGGCCTCTGGAGATGTTTGCAGAGACAGATGGGAGAGGATCTAATGCAATCACCTCGTACTGGCCTCTGTGCAGACCTCACAGATAAGACAACATTGCCCAGCAACAGTGCTTTGCCACCTGGAGGCCTGATAAGGGGCTGTGTGTTTGGAAAACATGATTTTGTAAGCGAGGCCAAAGGCGTGTTGACTCTGCAGCCCAGTGCCCTGGGCTCCCCTGTCAGATAAGCAGCTGCCACTTTCCCTGGGGGACAAGCAGAAAGCTGCTCCCAAGGACCCCCTGGCAGAGACGCCCCACATGAAGATGTCCTGAGCCCCAGCCAGTCACTCCCTGGGATCTGGTGCTCACCAAAGGGAACGTTGCTGGCTACCTGGGGCAGGTGGTGGCAATAGCTTTCTCTCTCCTCTCCCTGGCTCCTGGTTCACAATCATTGCTGCAGCCTGGCATGGGATGGAATAGGGTGTTAGGGTTTCTGGGCGCTAGCTAGGTCTGATGGGCACATCCATACGATGCCCTGGAGCATTCCAAACATCTCCAAACTTCTGCTGCCCATCTTCTCCCAATGACTCCTGTCTGCCTCAAAGTCAAAGCCAAAATCCTCCCCGAGGCCCCTGATTTCCCACCTGCATGATCTGGCCCAATACTGCCTTACCTGCTACTGCTCCCTTACTCACTCTTCCAGACACCTGTCCTTTTTGACCTGCCTCAGACCTGCCAGGTATACTCCTGCCCCAGGGCCTTTGCACTGGCTGTGCGTTCAGCCTTCCATGATTTTCTCCCAGATATCCAAATGGCTCTCTTCCTCGAGTCCTTCAAGTTCTCACTCAAGTTACTGTCTCAGCGAGGCCTACACTGTTCCCCTATGTGATGAGGCCACACCCTCCCACCCTACTATTCCCAAGCCCCTTACCCTGCTCTGCTCTTTCTTTGTTCACAGCATCGCCACCTTCTAACATACTACGGAATGTACTTATTTAGTATGGTTTACTGTTTATCGCCTGTCCCCTCAGCCTAGAGTACAAGCTCCAAGAAGTTCTTTTCTTCACTGGCTTCATATCCCAAGCATCCAGAACAGAGCCTGGAACAGAGTAGGTGCTCAGTAAATGTTTGTTGAATGAAAGAAAATGCCTCTTCTTCCCAGCCCCCTAACAGCTCTGGTAGAGCTGGTAGAAAAAGAGGCTGGGTAACTGGGCACCCCTGAGAAAGGCCAGGAGCAGCCGTCCCCCCACAGCCCACCACGGGGACCTCCAGAGGAAGTTGGCCTTATCCAGGAAGGAAATCCTAAGACTGGGTACCAGGAGAGTGTGGCTCCCATCGCAGCCCTGCGATTAGTTTGCTGTGTGACTTGGGACAAGGTGCTGTTATCTCTGCATCTCAGTTTTCCTCAGATGATGTTATTATTTACCTTCTTCATCTACAAGCAATAAAATTCCACATTATCACTTTCCGCACTGCAGCCTGAGGTCGAACCCTGCCTCTGCCACTTAACTCACTAGGCAGTTTAGGCGACTTCTCTGAACCTCCGCCTCCCCTCATCCACGAATGAGGAAAATGACAGCACTCCATCACAGGTGCGGGAAGAGTAAAGCAGCCAATACCTGCATAAGGGGCAGCTGCTACGATTCAGAGCCATTACCCGCTTTGAGCACGATCTGTGCCCTGTATCCTCACAGCCGTGTTTCAGGTGGGGACACTGAGGCACAAAGTGAGACAGTGGCTCGCCAGGGTCACTTGGTGTGTCGATGGCAGCTCCAGGGCAGACTCTGTGTCCAGCTGAGCCTGGAGCCCAGGGCTCTCCCCAGCCCCTCATTCCAGCTTGGCTGATGCAAGGCCTGTTCATCCTCACCATTTGGGCCTCACCTTGGTCAGAGGCCCTGAAGTGGCTCGTGTTGACAAGACACTTCCTACTAAGTAGGACAGGAGTCTAAAGAGCCACACTCCATATTAATTCAAAGGACAATCAAGCCCCAGAATTAGGGATGGAGGGAAATCCATCAAGGCCCGAGAAGGGGTGAGGCTTGAGGGGCACTGAGCTCCATGTGGTGGCAGGACCAAGGACCGGGGAGGGAACAGGACGCTGTGGGACCACCCACACCCCGGACAGAGCTGGCGGGGGTCAACGTCTTGTCTGGGGTTCTCTGAGTCAAGGATGTGCATGCACGTGGTTTACCAGGAATTCCGGGCAGAGAAGTGGGGAAGGAAGATGAGGTAGAGAGTAGACGGTGGACGGGTGAGGAGAGGAAAGGAAGTCAATAGTGTGTGTTAGCAATAGTGTGTACTATCAAGCTGGACGCCGCTGTGAGAAACGGAGCTTAATTCCTCGGAGAGCTCTTGGGAAATGGTACAAAAAACCCTCCTTGGAATTCTCCCACCAGGGGTGAGGAAGTTAGGATATTTCTAAATGAACATCTGAGACGCACACTGGCTGAGAGCAAGTCTCTGAACTCTCAGCTTCCGGTGAATGAGGTTTCTGGGTTTCTGTAAAAAGCCTTTGGGCCCCGAGGGGTGGACCCTGCCAGTGGGAAGTGAGACAGGAGCCTGAAAGGTCCACGAGACACGGGCAGGTCTCGGACTATGTCTGATAGAGTTAGACTCGGCTGGCTGCTGGGTGGCAGTGGGGGCTCTGGCCGGCCCTGAGCCTGCACGTCTGTGAGAACCAGCTCTGGAGCCCTGGGAGACCAGCTCTGGCAGGGACTCTGGTGCCCCTCCCCGGTGGGCACCCCTAGCTGGGCTTCTATTCTCTCAGCTGAGTGCCTGGAGTGCTCCCAGGTTTGCAGGCTGGATTGACGGCTTCTGGCCCATACAGAGACCAGGACACCAGTTCTGTCCCCTGCTCTCCACCCTGCAGGCTAAGAGGCAGCCACCTTCCTGCACCCAACATGCCCACATAGTGGTGGGCAGAGTGGGGTGTTTTTTTTTTTTTATTGTGGCAAAATATGTATAACATAAAATTTTCCATTTTTACCATTTTTAGGTGCACAGTTCACATTGTTGTGAGACCATCACCACCATCCATCCCCAGAACGTTTTCGTCTTCCCAGACGGAAACGCTGTTCCCATTACACCATAACTCCCCATCCCACCTCTCACCTGCTCCTAGCACCACCGTTCCATTTTCTGTCTCTCTGAATTTGACCAAAGAGTGATTTTTTTAAAAAGCATTTCACTGTCCTCACTGCACAGACGTGCCTCCTCTCTTTCCCCCTCCCCACCCCAGGTTGGCCCTTGGACTGGAGCGTCAGGAAGTAGTGTTTTGACTGCCAGTCCTGGCCTCCCTCATTCGCTTCTTCATTCTTTAATCATTCGCTGGTTGAGGATCAGGAGAAGCGATCCTGGCTCTTCCAACTTCCTGTGCTTGACAGATCCCTTCCCACCTCTGAAGCTCAGCAGCGAGACCAGAATCTTGGCAACATCACGACTGGCTGCATTTCGTGCACCTGGGGGCTGATGGTTCCACCCCCTGAATTCAGAGGGCTGCCCGTTAACTGGGAGGGCTCTCTCCCCATGCTGAGCCCCAGCATGGTTCGTCTGAGACAGGGACACACAGGCAGCTGGCACGGAGCAGTGCCTGGCCTTCAACGCACGGACACGCGGCTGCAAACCCAGCCCCGTCAGCGCCCGATTCCCTTGCTTCCTCCTCCCCAGGGCTGCTGGTTTGTGCTCAGAACAACTCGCTGTCCTTACTGGCTATTTCCTTGTTTCAGAGGGAGTCCAGTTTCAGACAACAGGATATGAAGTGGCTTCCAGAATCAATGGAAGGCCTGAAGACGTTGACTAGAGTGTGTTTCCAGACACAGCTGGCAAGACCACATCTCAGAACGGAGCTGCTATGGGAGCTGCCGCCCCCATGCTATGGTCAGGAAACTGCCTGTCAAGTCAGGAAGCTGACACCACAACCTCTGTCACCAGGGCCACCTACCTCTGTCATGTCCACACTGGCAACATGGTGGCTCTGCATCCTGTCTCTCTCCGTACCTGACTCCCAATCCAGTTCCTACGTAAGTTCCTCTGATTGGTAGAACCTAAATCACATCCCAGTCCTTAGTTGCAAGAGTTTCTGGGAAATGTAGTTTTTAGCTTTCCTACTTCTGCCCTCCAGAGGAAGGGGGAATGGACACTGAGCAATCTAACTCATAGTGCCCTGCACAGACTCACAATGCAAAGAGCTCCCGGCTTTGCTTTGTCCCCTGCCTGCTCCTCCTCTCAGTGAGCCATGCTGCATCTCCACCACCCACTCAGCTCAGTGCTTTATCTAACATACAAAAGCAAGGCAGTCTCTATATGAGGTTGGTGCAAAAGCAATTGCTGTTTTTGCAATTATTTTTAACCTTTTAAACTGCAGTTACTTTTACACCAACCTAATATATTGAGCTATAATCAAAACACATTTTGTGCATGGATCAACATTTGGCAGCAGATCTGGGAAGCTGTCAGGGGAACAAGTGGGCAGTAAGTAGGTTGAGACCTACTGGTCCCTTGGCGTTCTAACATGATTCTAAGTTGAGCTGCTAAGCTCACCTTCAAAGCAGACCATGTTCTCTGATTCCCTCTTACTGTAAAAGTAATGAAGAGTTAACCACATCTTGGCTGTCTGTTCCAAGGCTTCATGTTTCAGTAGGAGTGACTCCCAGTAAGAACATCTGTTCTGTGGAGAAAAAATGAGAACCTGACCATTAGCACTGGATGAGAGGTACTTCTTATAACCAGAGGCAGTTGCAGAATGTCAAGGTAAGAGGAGTTTAGCAGCTGCCACTTGATAATAAATGAGGGCTAGAGCACTTGTCCAAAACTGCACATGCAAGGTAAGAATGTGACTTTGATGGAGATTGCATGTATAGACTTAAGGCAATAAAAATAGCCTTTTCTCCATCCTTCATCTATCAAAGGTTGGAAAAAATATCAACCGTCGTTCTCAAAGACTGAGAAGTCCAAAAAAGCCTGAAGGTAGTAGTTTTGCATGGGGGGAGCTGATGGTGACCAGTTAAAACATTAGGCTGACAGAGGGCTTAGGACTTTGGAAGGGGAGTATGGAGTGACACATGACAGGTGGCTGGGCCCCAGATGCCACCATTTCCTAGCTGTGAGACATTGGGAGAGTTACTCTATCTCTCTGAGCTTTGGCTTCTACGTATGAGGAGCAGAGGTGTTGATAACTTAGTTACAAGTTTATTTGTAAGGATGAAATGAAATGAACAGGTATAAAGCCCTGCAGCAGATGTCAATGTCCCATCTATGTCCTCTTGGGCCACTTGGGTGGTTACCTGTAGACAGTGCCCATACACACCAACAGCTTCCAGTGTTCTCTGCCTGAGGGTGTTCTCTGGCAAGTGGGGCTTTGCTTGGCCCTTTCACAGAGCAGACCAGAGTGTTGGTAAATCCATGCCTCCAGGAGAGACCCCCAATGAGGGAAACAAATCAGCAGATACGTAGCCCAGCTTGTTTTCCCCAGTGGAACAATTCTGAAGTTATGTTCTCCAGTTTCTCAACAAGTCCCAGCTACAGTGAATCTCCACTGCCCTCACTCTTCACTGACTGTTCTCTCTTCCTCATCTCACTTCCCTACTCCCTTATTGTGCTTCCGGGAATCACTTCCAGATGAACCCTTTGCACCCCCAAGCCCTTGCGTTAGGGTCTGCTTTTGGGGAACCCAAACAAAAACAAGTGCCAAACCTCGTGCCTGGTGCCTTGAAAGGTACCCATCAACAGTACCACACAGGGTTCCTCATCAAAATCACACAACACAGAAATTATTTGAGTGACCATTTTCTCAATTCTCCCAACAATAGTGCATAATTAGTACCATTCTAGACGCACGCAAGGACAGTAACTCATCACATATGATGAATGCCTACGGGCATTTGGGCTTAATTCTCTTGTAGAATTCCATCTGTAAACACGTATAATAATGGCACCTACCTCATGGGGCTGCAATGTAAAACTCTTAAAACAGTGCCTGGTTCTTAGTAAGCCTTCCACAAGGGTGAGTGGTTGCCATCATCCCCGTGGGTTGTGTAGTACAGAATGCTCATTGTCCTCCAGTATCCCCTCTTCCCTTAGTAATCAGAACCACCCCAGTGGCTGCCTACCCTCCCTTACAACTAGCTGTGTCCCTATGCCCAAGTCCTGGCCAATGGGTTGTGGGAAAGTATGCGTGCAAGCTATCCATCATGTCCTTATGAAGAAGCTGCTTGGCTTGCATCTACCCTTTCCCCCCAGGTGATGACTGAGAAATGTGGCAATGGAGCAGCTGCCTTGATATCAAATATGGAACTCTCATGTGGAGCTACTCCATGAGTCTGGACTGTTCATTTCGGGGCTGTTGGGAGAGAGAGAAATCAGACCTATTTTATTCCACTGTATTTTAGGGTCTTCTGTTCCAGAAGCTTATCCCTACCTAACCGATCCAGCCCAAAGCCCAAAGATGGGACCAAGGGATGTGAGTTTCTTCCTTCTTTCTTTTTTCCCTTATGCCTATCATATACCTAGCACTATGCCAGAAACTGAGGTCCCCAGATAGGGAGGAGGCAGACCAAACACCAAGGAGCTCAAAGTGTCAGGAGGTAGAAGGCTCAAAACGCAAATAATTTCAACCTTCTGTGCTAGATGCTCAAATAACGGTTCTGGGGGCAGACAAGAAAGCAATTACCTCAGGTCCTCAAAGGTATGAAAGTTTGCCAGGCCATAGGGGAGGGAGTGGGATGGTAATTGAAAGGTGTTTCGGGGAGGTAACAGCATGTGAGGAGTCATGAAATGGCAGAAAACATGGGGCATTTGGGTCCCACTTCCCCATTCACTTGCCTCGTGGTACTTTGGTTGCTCACGTTACTATCCTGGGTTTCTGTAGTTTGTATCTCTGCAAAGCAGCCTCAAAATTCCTCTCTAATTTAGGCCTAGGGGTGCTGTAAGGGGTTAATGATAGAATGTTCTGAACAGGTATAAAGCCTGGTCCAAACGCTAGTTACTGGCACTGTCACTTGCAAAGCCTAGTTTGGGACATTTTTGCTGGTTGGTTATTCTTGGTTTCATGACAAAGCTCCTGGAGAAATGGCACTCCTCAGAGGATGGTAATGGCTCCGAAACTCCCCGTGAGAAAAGCCCACTCACCATAGACAGTGGTTCACCTTTCTTCATGGCTTTTGGGCAATGCATATCAAGTGCCTTAAACATGTCCATTTTCTTGGACCCAGGAGTTCACCTTCTATTAAGCGAGATCATTGCAGACAATGCAGAAGTCTGTGCACGAGACTGTTCTTTATAAGAGCACCAAAATAGAAACTTATCTCTGCATTACAAATTGTGGCACACAATAAATTGTGGTGGGCAGACCACTATGCTGATGACACGGGTCAATCTTCATGAGATGACACTGCAGAGGAAACATGTGGCCAATCCTGAGTGCAGCACACTCAGGATGGCCCCACAGCAGAAGGGCCCGGGCCACTCCAGCGCTGCACTGCAGTCTTTCACTGGGGACTGCCCTTTATGAAAGGAGCCATCTCAACAAAGACTATAGAACATACACTTTTAATTTACTGACGCTTATCTCTGGGTGGAGTGAGTACAGGTGCATTTCTGTGCATTTCCAGATTTTCGATATGGACTGTGTGTTGTTGTTCAGCTATATATTCCAGGTCCTTTCCACTCTATCTCCTCGCTATTCCTTGAAGATACCAGGCACATTCTTTCCTCGGGCATTTGCACTTGACTTTCATTCCCTCTACCTGGAGCCTTCTTTTCCTGGACACATGCAATCCCCCCCCCCAACACCAACTTCAGGTCTTTGCTGAAATGTTTCCTCCTGGGTGAGCCCTCCTCAGATCTACCCTGTTTAAAATATAATTTAAAATACAACACCCACCCACCCCAGCACACCCAACCCCTTCCCTGCTTCATGTTTGCCCATAGCACTTGTTCCTACCTCACATACTGAGCATTTTGCTTCTTTACTGATTCATTGTCTGTCTTCACCCTTTAGAATGTAAAATCCACAAGAACTGGACTTTTGTCTGTTTGTTCGCTGTTTTGTTTGCTGCTGTATCCTCAGCACCTAGAACAGCTAAGTGACGTTCTAAGGCATTCTGAGCACATAGTAGGCGCCTAACAAATAGTTGAAGAGATGAATAAATGCATGAACAGACCATTTCATTTCTGAGCTCCTGCCAGGTTCTCTTTTAGGGGTAGAAGAGGGTACAGGTGTGGGGCAGGAAGTAGGAATTAGCAGCAGGAGATGGGGCGTCCCCATCAGCAGAAGGAGGGGCTCTGGATGATGCCAGCCTATGCCGAACAGTAGCCCAGATACCAGGTTCAGTATGACATTAGGGTCAGGTGGCAAAAGGTTTCCGATGTGGCCCCAGGTCGAGAGCAGCAATGTGGCCGAGCATGGGCAGAGGGAAACAAAACCAAGAAACCAACCTTTCACACAAAACACCCAGGTTTCGAGAACACTCAGAAAGGTGAAAACTGTTCTCAAATACACGATGAGTTACAGCCACAAGAAAGTGGTCCTAAGGGGTGGAACTAGGGCCAATGAAAAGTTATAAGGACTCCCACTTTGCTTTGATATCAAGAACTGTCCCCTACTCCTCCCTCCTTGGCCCCACGAGAGCTGTCCAACAATGGCCAGAGTCCACGATTCACTTATCCACGGGTTAAACATCCAATCAGTGGATTCAACAGTTACCTGTTAACTGCGTTTAACTCCGTGCCCGGTGCCGTGCTCAGCACTGTGAAAGCCATGGAGACTAGACATGATTCAAATAAATAAATACATCTACGGTACAACTACACATTGTGAAGACCCAAAACTGGACTAGAGAGGCTTTACTCAGACAGGGTCAGGAGGCCCCTCTAGGGCCTCCCAGGTATTGAGGAGCCCTGACTGGTGAGCACCCCAGCAGCCTGTGAGATCAGCGGTTAGCGCCCGGAGCGGGGAGAGCACGGAGCGGTGCGCGAGGGCTGGCGGCGACCTCAGGTACACTGCGGAAACACAGGCCCAGAGAGGGGCGTGACTGCACCGCCGACACACAGCAAGTCGCTGGAGCCGTCGAGGGGCGGAGGAGCAGCGAGCCTCCCACGGCACCTCCTGGAAGCCGAACACCCGCCTCACAACCTGCCCCACGAGGTGCGAGCCGCCGGGGCCAGAAGCAGGAGACGTAAGGCTGCGGATGGAGCGAAGTGCGGCGGGACCCCCAGGGGGCGGGGCAAAGGGCCGGGGGCGGTCCGATGACGTCACTTCCGGGGCCGGGGCGGTATATAAGGCAGGCGCGCGCGAGCGCAGCTACTGCTGCTGCTCAGGTACCCGAGCTCGGCGCGGCGAGGCTGGTGTGCGGACCGACAGACGGACGTACACAGGGACGCCGCGACCCCCATCCCCGCACAAGCGCCGCGGTAACGCGCCTTGCCCCGCCGGTGCGGACACTCGCTCGGGTGCCCGCCGTGCCCAGCCCCAGACCGCCAGCTGCTCGGCGCCCCGGGGTCGCCATGCGCTCGGCCGCTGTCCTGGCGCTTCTGCTCTGCGCCGGGCAAGGTGAGCGAGCGCGGAGTCTCGGGGGACAGGGCCCTGGGTCCCACTGCCCATCCTGCCTGCCCCTGTCCCGCCCGCGCCGAGGTCCAGGCGCCGCGCGCCCCTCCACACCTGCCCTCCAGCACGGCGAGTTTTCAGCACCGCGGACAGCGCCCCCCTTCCTCCGGGCCCCACCAAACGTCCTCCGCCTGCACCTGCAGACCGGACCCTTTGGGCACGACTCCCAGCCCCGCGAGGCAGGGCCCCGGGTGCCTCGGCGTCTGAGCTGCATCAGGGCCAGCGCCGGCTCCTTGCCGTGGCTGGCCAAGGTCATTGGGGGAGATGGAGGGCTGCTGCTGGCTCCCCCTCTCTCCTCCAGCCCTTTTCCATCCTCCCGCTCTCCGTGTCTTTCTGCTCTTGACTTCTGCCTCTCAGTATCACCTCTCACAATTCTCTTCCATCTCTTTTTCCTTTTTCCTCACCTCTGGGATCTCTCCCTGCATTCTCCCCAAACCCAATCCTATTCAGCCCTTGGCCTTGTTTTCACAACACTTGCCTTCAGCTCCCACAGCCCCTCCAGAGCAGACACTTTCCCAAAGGGGAGGGTTAAGACTTTCAGTGCAGCCTCTGGGAGACACCCCTGGGGAGCAGCAGTCGGGGAATAGAAACAACCTGGCATCTAATTTGGGTGGGGGCAGTTTTGAGGGGGAACACAGAGGTGAAAGGCCCCCGATGAACCTGGTCGGGAAGGACTGGGCTCTCCCCTGAGAGCAGAGAAGTGACCCCAGGTCTCTCTCTTTTTCTTCCCAGTCACTGCCCTCCCTGTGAACAGCCCTATGAATAAAGGGGACACCGAGGTAAGGAGGGGCGCGGGGATGCCCCGGGATGGGGGGTAGGAAGCCCAGTGGATGCCTCATGTCCTGTTCTTGGGCAGCTGCAGGAGTGAGTTTGGCATAAAGCCAAGAGCCAGCACTGCGGCTGCTGAGCCTGGGGACAGCTTGCAAAAGAAGATATCAAAGATTGCTTGATTGCCCTGCTGTCCTGCTGGGGGGACTTCCCCAGCTTCCTCTGAGCTTAGTCTGCAGCCCAGTGGGGCCTGTGTCTTGCTTGCTGGGCCGAGGTGCCAGGCCCACCATCTTGAACATTCTGAATCTGGCATGCCACTGAGGGCTGCTGGCCTTGGCTTCTCTGTGGTCATAGTTGTCCACAGACCTTTGAGGATGGTCTTCACCTGCCTGGCTCTGGCCTCCCCCTTTGCTGCTATTCCCCTCCCCCCACGGATCTGCCAGTAATACTCCACCCCCACCCCACAGGCACTCAAGCCCCAGCTGTCCCAAAGGGCCACAAGGAAAACATTCTTGATCATGGCCTCTGCACCCAGGGTCCTGGCCAGTTAGCAGTGATGGTGGATGTCACCCAGGAAAGGGACTTAGGAGACACCAGTGGAGGGGTTCTTAGCCAGCAAGAGACACTCCATGTTGGGTGTATACTTGAAATTTATTCATGTCTGTAGTGAGGCTGTGTTTCTAGTCTCTGGTGCTCACAGATAACTCCATTTGAGAGTCAGAGAAAGTTCTACTCCCCACCTTTCCAGGAGCTGTTTTCTTCCATTCCAGAGAGGCTCTGGTTAAAAACCAAAGCCTCAAAGCAATTTCAACCTCAATTTACTCAATTATATTTCCTATTCGATAGTTGCAGACAGGCCTGTATTTAAACCTCTACCATTCATTGTAGCTGTGTGGTCTTGGAGAAATTCCTTAACTTCTCTGAGCTTCTCCTTTTCCCATCTCTAATAATATTTCCCTTGAGGGGGGTTGTGAGGAGTAGGAATCATAGATGTGTGGTGCCCGGTACATAGTAGGTCCTCAGTAAACGGGCACTTATTTCTAGAGCTTCCCTTCTTGATCTCCCATAATCAATTCCTCTCTCCCAGAATCCGTCCTCATGGACGGATGGTTATTCTGATATTCCCATTGCAAGGTCTGGGGTTGCATGGAGATACAAGGTACAGGCTGCAGGGCCCTCCTTGCCAGATCCCTTATGGGAGACGCTGTGGTTACCATGTAGTACTCATAGCCTGGGGTTAGGGGCACCAGAACAGCTGGGTAAGACCTGAATGTTCCATCCTAGGCTGCTATGACAACTGTAGAGCTTATGTGCCAGTTTGCCATCCTGCATCCTTGGACAGGTTGCCTTGCCATCCCATAGGCTGCCTTCCACCCCCTCCCTTCCTCCCAGTATTGCCTGATGCATGTCTGACACCTCCTGCTCCTCCTGGCTCCAGACAGCTGAAGCAGGTTGGGAGTTGTGTATCCCTCCCTGGGTGTATGTGGCACTTCATGTTTCATAGAGTGTTTTCTCATCTGTGCCTATCGCCCTGGGAGGGGAGTTGGGAAGTTCTTCTCGCTCCCATTTTACAAATAAGGAATCTGAGGCTCAAAGAGGTCAAGTCACATACCCAAGACAACACAGCTAGGATACCACACTACAATTGGCACCATCTTCAAATGTCTATTTATCAGGTGTCTGGTTATCCACAGCACCTTGCTGGGCAGTGGACAAGACTTTCAGGATATGGCTGCTGTTGGCCCAGAATGGACACCGAGATGTAGCTGATGTGTCCCCATATCCAGCCAGGGGATTTATCCCGAGTGAATATGGAACCAGACCATGAGGCTTTCACTTCCTACATGTGACAACACCGGGGATGTTAAAAGACTGATCCAAGTCTGGTTTCCAGACAGGGTAGAGCCAGGGAAGGTCTTTGTTTTCCTCTGGGCAGTCCAGACAGGCTTCGTGGAGACGGCTAACCTTTGAGGCATCTGCAAGACTAAAGTACTTTTGCAAGACATGTGTCCGATGCCCAGGAGAAGCTTCCCCATCTATAAGAATCACTTGGGGATGAAACGGTCTATTTCCCTCTGATGCTCAGTTATTTTCTTTCAATTAGAGAATAGAAAGGTGGAGTCCTCCATGTCACCTGGTCCAATCTGCCATGGATATTGTTAAAGAGATCAAGGCCTAAAGAGGTTCAGTGTGTTGCCCAATGTCACACAGTGAGTTAGGAACACGCCGAGATGAGCTGCAGCTCTCCTAATACTCTGTGGTACCCAACCCCACCTTAGAGGCACCTGCGAGCCAGGTGATTGGAGTGCTGGCACGTGATTAGCACCATATAAGGCTTTTCTCTTCTCATTGCTATTATTGTCTGGCTGGGGAAGCAGAGCTGTGCCCCTAAGCCAGGCATCCGTGGACTCCTGAAGAGAAAGCAAACACCCTTATGGTCTCATTAGAAATTTGCGCTGGAGCCCCCAGTGCCTGAGTCCCATGGCCAAGCCGGCCCCAACCTGCCCGACTTTCTTCCCAGGTGATGAAGTGCATCGTTGAGGTCATCTCTGACACACTGTCCAAGCCCAGCCCCATGCCTGTGAGCCAGGAGTGTGTGGAGACACTCCAAGGAGGTACAGGCCAGGCTGGCGGTGAGGGGCTGGGGGTGAGGGGCTGGGGGGTGAGGATTTGGGGGTGAGGGGCTGGGGGGTGAAGGGCTGGGGGTGAGGAGCTGTGGGTGAGGATTTGGGGGTGAGAAGCTGTGGGTGAGGGGCTGTGGTTGAGGAGCTGGGGGTGAGGGGCTGGGGGTGAGGAGCTGCTGGGCTGAGCGGTTAGGACATGGGTTTGATGGAATTGAACAGTTTAATCCAATGGCTACTGACCAAGTGCCTGCTGTGTCCATGCCTGTGCTGCAGTCTGAGGGGCACAGGGAGATGAAAGGGTCACAGGGCCTATGCGCTTGGAGCTTACAGACTAGCAGAGGAAACAAATATGAACACAGTTAGCTGGGATTTGGGGCAGAATGAAATTGGGGCTGGAACAGCAAGCCGCCAGAATGTGAGCTCCCTATGACAAGGATTTTGTGTGCTACATCCCCCATGCCAGGAACAGCGGCTGGCACCTGGTAGACACCCTCTAGATATGTGATGAATGTAGGAGCATTGTGGGTGGGCAGGAGAAGGAAAAAGCTTTGCCAAGCAGGCAGTCAGGTTTGACCAGCTGTTGGGTGGAGCCAACATTAGCATTGGGGTTGGGTGTTAAAAGTTGGAAACCCACAGGGAGAAAAAGGATGAAAGGGGACTCTAGGTGGAGCCGACAGCACTAGCAAAGGCTTGGAGATGGGGAGACGTGTTGTGTTTGGAGACACTCCTACCTCACCTGAGGGCTGCCATCTCCGCCAAGGTCTGGGTGCTGGGACAGTGGCTGATCTTTCTGATGTAGTAGAAAACTGATTCACACCTTGGAAAGGAGGTCATTTCAAAAGTGTTAATCTCAAGACCCAATCTCACAGCTGCCACCCAGGCTTTGGGTTTCCAGAATAAAGTCCTTGTGCTCAGCTGAAAATATGGATGGCAATCTCTCTCTTCTGTTCTCTGGAAATGAACCATATCACTCTCCTTCACCACAGATGAACGGATCCTCTCAATCCTGCGACATCAGAATTTGCTGAAAGAGCTCCAAGACCTCGCTCTCCAAGGTATTTCCAGGCACTGCACATGAATCGGGATAAATTCCAGCGACTGACAGTCAGGAAATCAGGGTGGAAGGTCGAGCAGGTCCTGTTTCTCTCTGATGCTCAGTTAGTACCTTTCAACTACAGAGTGGAGAGGTGGGGTCCTCCACACCACCTGGTCCAATGTGCCATTGATATTGTTAAAGCGATCAAGGCCCAGAGAGGTTGAGTGTCTTGCCCAAGGTCACACAGTGAGGCAGGGACACGCGAAGATGAGCTGCAGCTCTCCTAATACACTGTGGTCTCAGGAGTTCGGCCACTGCCGTGAGGGCACTTTTAAGACTAGGTGGCAGGGAGGATGTTTTTCCTCTGGGCATACTCCCTGGCACACAGCCACTGTGTCGGGCTCCTCTGGCCATTCCACAGACTCATTATGATGGAAAAACATCATCACCAGCCGCAAGTTGGCCTGGGCAAGAGGCCGTCATCAGGAACCAGGCGCGGGTGGGGACAGTCAGAGGAGGCGGCAGCAGCGTCAGGCTGATGCAGGGACAGGGGTCTCTGCATCATGGCAGCAGGTGCCAACCCTGGGCGTGGACTCAGGCATGTGCTTGGCTTTCTCCCAAGGGCCTGGATTTATGGGTTCCAGGGGGAGCAGGGGTTGCCTGAATCAAGATCCCCCATGAGGGGATAAGCAGTCGCTGTTTCCTCCCTTAGCTACCAGCCAGGTTCTGAGGGGCCCCTTCTGTGCCTCTACCTCTGGGACCACCAGCTCCCTCTGAGCCTTTGTTGCTCTGTGAGGCAGCAGGAGGCTTCTTCTCATTTCCTTGGTGAGGCACTGAGTCTGCAGAGGGGGTATGGCTGCCTGATGGACCCCAGCTGGGAGGGGGCAGGAGCAACCACGCCTCCCCCATCCCCAAGTTCTCACCCCCTCAGTCTGTCATTGGGAAGGATGGGAACATGATGTGCCCAGTGTAGAGATAAGGAGCGGCAGGGGGTCCCTCTCACAGACACAGGCCGGCTCAGACCAAAAGGAGCTTTTCTCTCCATCTCTCATACCAGGTGCCAAGGAGAGGGCCCATGAGCAGAAGAAACACAGCAGTTTTGAAGATGAACTCTCAGAGGTTCTTGAGAAGCACAACAGCCAGGCCGAGATAAAGGGTCAGTGCTGGCCAGTCTGGCCAGAGACCAGGGGAGGGAGGAGATAATAACAGCACTTAGGATAAACAGAGGATTCCTAGGAGGCAGGAGGCCCCACCTTTATGCCTTATAAGGTCGTTATTATTTCCTTCCATTTACACATGGGGGAAACTGAGGCTCAGAGGAGGGAAGTACCTTATCCAAGGCATAATAGGAGATGTGAAGCTAGGTCTGTCTCACTGTCCCATCTGCTCCCCACAGAGGCCGACACTCCAGGGCTGGGATCTCAATGTCTTCCATCTGGGGCTGAGAGGGAAGCCTGCCCAAGTACCCTCATATTGGCTGGGGCTATCGCCCTAGTGGCTCCTTGGGGCAGGGCGTGGAATCCCACCTGCTGGCGCCATGAGAAAGTGTCTGGATAACTGTGGATGTCTGCCATGGGCTGCGGGAGGGGGAACAGCGTGTGTGTGTGTGTGTGTGTGTGTGTGTGTGCTTCGATGAGGGAAGCAGCCACGTGTCAGCAGAAAGAGCACCCTGCACTTGGCATTTGGAAGCTTTGGTTCAAGGCTCAGCCCTACAGACTACGTGAGCACGGATGGGTCTTCTTACCTTTGTGTTTGAGTTTCTGTAAATGGGATGGGAGCACTTTCACCTGGAGTCCTGGAGTCAAATGGTAGGATGTTGTAGGTAGTGCTTTGTTCTACAGTAGCCATTCTAGGGACGGGAAGGTCTTTTATAGCCTCAAGAAAATACCTTTTAATGAAACCCTACAAATATTGAGGAACTGAGCACCGTCACAGGACACTCAAGACAGAGAAGCCCCATGTGGAAGGGAGAATGGAGTCACAGTTAAAGGTGCCTCTTACACAGAGAGGTTAAGGGACTTGCCCAAGATCACACAGCAATTCAGCTGATGTCCTAATTTTCAATTCAGAGCTCAATCTTCTTGGGTCATTTTTTTTTTTTTAAATCACATCCTTCTTTAAGAGGTAGAATTACAAAGAAACACAATCCAGTTGTGCTCAGGTCAAACCCAGACATGGAGAGGGTAACCCTAATTCTCCATGGGTGTCTTTGGTTGGGCTTGTGGGAAGTGAAGAGAGAAAAGGACTAAGATCTGAAATTGGGCTCTGGGGAGACTCCGCGTGCAGCCTGGTCCTCAGGACCTGACTTGGCTCTGTTGTTTCTGTAGAAGGGACAGAAGAGGGGCCCTCCAAAGATGCTGCAGAGAAAAGAGGGGAAGCTAATGAGGTGGAGACGAATGCCGAAGATACGGATGGAGCCAGGCCCCAGGTCTCCCCAGAGCCCGGGCAGGGGTCCGAGGAGGAGGCCCTAGGGGAGGAGGAAGGTGCCGACACTCACCCTGCAGCCAGCCTCCTCAGCCAGAGACACCCAGGCCCACAGGTCGAGGGGGACAGCGAGGGCCCCTCCCAGGGACTGGTGGACAAAGAAAAGAGCCTGAGTGCCGAGCAAGGGCAGCAGGCCAGGAGAGAAGAGGGCGAGGCGGCCGCAGAGGCTGGAGAGAAGGCCGTCCCTGAGGAAGGTGGCCCCACCGCAGTCCTAAACCCCCACCCAAGCCTCGGCTACAAGGAGACCCAGAGCGGTGAGTACATAATGTCTGAGACCTCAACAAATATGTGGGAGAGGGGCACAGATGGGAGGGGAACCTCATCCATAATCTCATTTCACTTTCGCAACAACCTTAAAGTATTACCTCCATTTTCAGATAGGAAACTAAGGCTCAGAGAGGTTAGGTAATTTGCCCAAGGTCACATAGCTAAATTACAGTAAAAGCTAATATTCCAACCCAGGTTTGTCTGACTCCAAAACTATGCATCTCCACTGTTCTCCATAGACCCTCCGCCCCTCAATCCAGGAAGCTAGAGGGGCTTTGTAGGGTAGGTGAGTAGGCTTTGGGAATAGAGGGACAGCATGACAGGTGGGAACAGGCTTGTCTGGGGACAATTGTCAGCTTCAACCAGGGTTTAGAAGGGACCCTGGCTCCTCCTGAGGGCCTTTTCAGGGTCTTTCCTCCCTGCCTAGCCAGGTGACCCCTGAATCAGGGGCTTCTGAGGTGAGAGAGCTAAAGGAAGAGGCAGGCTCCAGCCAACCCACCCCTCTGAGCTTTGAGAGGGTCTTGCAAAGCATGGTGTCGAGATGGCTTTTTCCAAGCAGAACTCATCGTGGAGAAGCTGAGCTGTACCTAGAGAGCAGGGTCTGGGGTCCAATGCAGAGGTCCCTGGGGAGTGGCCGGGCGGGGAGGGCGGCAATCCCTCCCTCATCTGCTCTTGTCCACCACCTGCTCCAGGTTGGTCCGAGGCCATGGCTGCGGATGGAGCCGGGAAGACTGGGGCTGAGGAAGCTCGGCCCCCCAAGGGGAAGGGGGAGCGGGAGCGGTCCCGGCAGGAGGAGGAGGAGATGGCAGAGGCCCCTCAAGGCCTCTTCCATGGCGGGAAGAGCGGGCCGCTGGAGCAGGAGGAGGAGGAGCGACTCTCCGAGGAGTGGGAAGATGCCAAGCGATGGAGCAAGATGGACCGGCTGGCCAACGAGCTGACGGCCGAGAAGCGGCTGGACAGGGGGGACGAGGAGGACGACCCTGACCGCTCCATGAAGCTCTCCTTCCGGGCTCAGGGCTACGGCTTCAGGGGCCCAGGGACGCAGCTGCGACGAGGCTGGAGGCCGTCCTCCCGCGAGGACAGTGTTGAGGCAGGCCTGCCCCTCCAGGCGCGCGGCTACCCAGAGGAGAAGAAAGAGGAGGAGGGCAGCGCCAACCGCAGACCAGAGGTTGGTATGGAACGGGAACCAGCCCCAGGGGTCTCGGCCCAGCTGGGGGAGGAGGGGCAGCTGCACCCAGACGTGTAGCCCCTGCCCCACTGGGAGGACACAGTCCCCTTGGAGCCTGGGACTGGAGAGACACTAGACAGGGGGCTCTTGGACGCTCCCCAAAGGCCTGGGCTTGGGGCAGAGCTGGGAAGGGGTAGGAGAAACGGCATATCAGGCAGGGAGGGGAGTGCACCCCAGCTCAAGGAGGGCACCCAGTAAAGCTGGAGGGCAGGCAGACAGGAGACAGGAAGTGTTCAGATCAGTGCACGGAAGCAGGAGAGGTGGTAAGCTGAGCCAGTCCCCCGAGGTGCTGGATGGGGACTCCATCCTGAAGGCAACAGGGAGCCCCTGCAGGTTTGGGAGCAGGACAAGGGAGTGATGGGTACAGCTTGGAGCTTTGGATGGAGAGCTTGGAAACTAAAGGACCTGGCAGGGACTGGCCTGAAGAGGACTGTCCACTGCCTGGGGGACCCAAACCCAGGGTACCATTGGCCCAAGAGCTGGGAGGGCATGAGAGGAGAGGACACGAAGGGAGAACTGGCATCCTAGGGAGACCCTGCATTTGGTCCAGCCAGGTCCTCTCCTGGACCCCAGGCAGCCCAGGCACACCTTCCTGTCCCAGGTTCAGGCCCTGCCTCCCAACCCTAAGAGGGTGGGAGCAGGGCCAGCTAGACCTCCGGGCCTGGTCATGAATGGGAGGGGAAAGCAGGTGGGTGCCACAAAACCTAGGTTCTGCCTCCTCCTAGCTGTGTGACCTTGGGCAGGTGATTCTCCTTCTCTGAGCCTCGCTTCCCCATTTCTGAAATGGGGGTAAGGATTCCTTTCTGCTCACCTCATTATCATGGTCAGAACACATGCAAGACTGGAAAACCTGGCCATGCCCAGGGCCTCTTGGGAAGCTCAATGGGCTGCCCTGATGCAGCCATAGGAGGGGCTGGCATGGGAGCTGGGGTCCCTGGCAGGCTGGCAACACAACCTTAGAGCTGGAGGAGGTCTGGGGGGGGTCTGTGGTTCAAGCCTCTGTGCCCAGTTGGGAATTGGGGCCCTGTGGGCGGCTGGGACCTGCCCGAAGCCCTGGCTCCAGTGCTCCTCTCTGCCCACCCAGAAGAGGATGTGGACCTTTCGTCAGATCCCCAAGCTGCCCTGTGGGTCTGGGACCAGGGTCTGGGCAGCCCGAGAGGGAGACAGCTCTTCCTTGGCAGCTGGAGCTAGAAGCGGTCATGTGCCTATGTCCTCAGGAGACGGAGGGTATGTGGCTACAGGAAACAGCAACGTGTTCCCCACCCCTAGCTTTTGGACCTAGAGCAAGGCTGGGCACTTTTGATCACCCCCATCCACACCCACAGCAGCTGTAAAGTGAGGTGCCCTGAGACGCCTGCCAGCTTCCCCTCTCTACAAGCAGAGGGAGCCCTGGACAGCAGGGTGGAGAAATGGGGACCGTAGGGCCATGTGGCCCTCCTCCACCCAGCCCAAGGGTCTCAGAAAACAGCCCCAGCGTCACAGAGCTCATGCCCCAGGGGCTGCTCCAACACAGAAGGCTCTGGGGTCCCTACTTCCATGGCAACCACTGTCCATCTGCTTGAACTGAGCCCCAGCTGTAGCTCAGTGCTGTTCTAGGGGTGGGCGTGCCTTCCACAGCCTGGCATCAGGCAGGGACCCCGGGAAGACCACCCCTTCCAGCTCAAGGCCAGGAAGTGGCCTTCCCCGACTAGTGTTCTGAATCCAAAGGCATACTCTTGTGGGCAGCAGTCCCAGCTCCGGGGCTGGAAACTTCCCAAGGCTAGAGCACAGAACACGGCTCACAGAATATGCCCCGACCGCCCTATCAACCAGCGCTCACCCCCCACCCGCCCACTGGGGCCCAGACATACATGGGCAGGTAAATGTGGGGCAGCAATCCCAGCCTCTAGCCTGCGTTACAGGCTCATGCTGCCCAGATAGAGAGGCCTGCAGCAGACAGGAAACCCAGGCCTGGCCTCACCTGGGAGCCATCCTTAGTCTAAGCCTGGGGCGGGAGGAGGGGGGGAGGGGTGAGGGTAGGGAGTACTGAGGAACTCTGAGGGGTACCAGAGGCCTCGTTTTCCACATACTGTGTCTCCCCGAAAATAAGACCTAGCTGGACCACCAGCTCTAATGCGTCTTTTGGAGCAAAAATTAACATAAGACTTGGTCTTATTTTAGTATAAGACCGGATCTTATGTAAGACCGGTTTTTATGTTAATTTTTGCTCCAAAGACGCATTAGAGCTGGTCTGGCGAGGTCTTATTTTCAGGGAAACGCAGTACCTGCCTGGAGCCATGCAGGAGGCAGCGGGCCTGGAGAAGAGGCCACCAGGGGCATTGTGGGGTCAGGACTCCGTTCCCCGCACATTCTCTTGCACCATAGTCCGGCAGGGCAGCATTACTGTCCCCACGATACGCAGAGGCCCCTGAGGCTCAGGGAGGCAAAGCTACGCGTCCAAGGCCACACAGCTAGTCTGGCTGCACAATCCACGATGCTGGCCCAGGCTCCCTGGGCCAGTCCCTGTATGACCCCGGTATTCTTTCCTAGGACCAGGAGCTGGAGAGCCTGTCGGCCATAGAGGCAGAGCTGGAGAAGGTGGCCCACCAGCTGCAGGCCCTGCGACGGGGCTGAGACGCCAGCTGGCCCTGCCAGCCAGGCCCCCGAGGCACCCTGTGGTCCTGGCTCTGCTGTCCCCTTTGCAGGTCCTGGCCAGCGGCCTGGGCGCTGCTTCCGGTAGGGCGGTTGCCCCAGCCCACCCAAGCCCAGGCCACCCTGTTGCGCCCATGCTCCTTTCCTCCTGCTCTGAACCCCAGTATACCCCTCTGACGGGCAGACCCCCACAACTTTAAACGATTATCCTCTCAACACAGGAAGCTTTCTAGAAGTTTCCCCTCCACCATGAGAACCATTGGGCATAAAACTGTTAAATAACTTCTGGTCTTTTGGTGAAAACTGAGAACTCCTGACTGTAATATATTCTGTACAAAATTTATCGAAGGAAAAATAAATCTGCTCTGGGCTCTTTCTTGTTTCTTTGAACTTTTCCCCCTCTTGACTCAGAGTGGGGTAGGAGATTGGATTCAGGCAGAAGGGCCAGGGGAGGCTCAGGGCCCTGGGTAATGCCTTTCTGGGCCACTCCCCAGCCATGGGATCTTGGGCAAGTGACTTTGCACCTCTCGGCATCATTTTTCTCATCTGTAAAGTGGGGTGCTGATATGTGCCTCAAAGTGTGTGGGAGTTAAACATGCAAACGGCTCTCAGGTTCCCGGTCTTCCCCAGATCCCAGCACAGCTGAGCTGGGCCATGCAAGGCGGGGCCCGTTTGGGAAATGGCCTCTGCCCTGTGATGCAGGGGGAGGGGCCCTGATAGCCCTGGGATAATACCTGCCCCCAAGGCCACAGCGCCCCTTGGCACACAGCTGCCACCCCCGACCTGGTACGTGCACAGGACTCTGGGGCAGCTGAAGTTCTTGCTCACATAACGGTTCACTAGAGCATGGCAGGTCTCAGTCTCAGCTTTGGGGAAACTGAGGCTCACAAGCTGAAATGACTCATCAGTCACAGGGAGGGGTGATACCCCAAACATTTAACCATGGGCCTGCAAGATCACACAGTCAGAATGGCCTGGGCTGGTGCACTGGACCGGTGTGGACCCGCGGAATGCCAGGCCAGTCATTGAGGCTGCTTTGGACCCAGCGGGCCTGGGCACGCAGAGATGGTTGGGACAGACCCCGACTTCAAGAAGCCCACTGCCCAGAAATGTGGGTTTTGACGTAAGATTGGAGTTGGAACATCCAGTCTATGTGGAGTTTGGGCAAGCGTTCCTGGCTTTCTCGGAGCCTGTTTCCTCATCTGTAAAATGGGGATGATACTTACTACCGCCTCACCAGATCACGATGAGGATTGGAGGGGCTCAGACAGCCTGGATCTGAAAACCATTCTGATGACATGAGTTGTTTGAGGGGTCTTGGTAAGTCTGGGCCTCTCATGTGAGGGGTAAGGGGACTGCCCACTGCTGCTGATGCCCGACCCCCAAAACACAGAGGGACACCCTCCAAAGAGCTGGTGCTATTAGGTGTTTCTTTTTTCACATTTCAGAGACAGGTTTGCACTCCATCCCCAGCAGTTATAAAAGCAAACACAATGCTGTGTTCCACCAGTTGGTGAGGTTAGCAAATATCCACTACCAACACTAGTTAGCAAATAGAACTTGGGGCATCTTGTCCCTGAAATAACCCATCCCAAACACAGGCCACCTGCGCTGTCATAACCCCATGGTTGAGCAAACATGCAACCAATTCAAGAGCCAGTGGACAAAGCTTCTTGGGTTTTGCAGAAGCCACACTTTTATATACAGTGTGTTTGAATGTGTGTGTGTGTGTGTGTGTATTCATGTAAACATTATGTATGTGCATGTACACAGATTAAGTACAAGTCAGCTTGGGGCTCATGAACAGGATTGAAGCAAACAGTACTTGTCACAAAGCACTGGTGTCGGCACTAAACCTGGAACTGCCAACGTGGTGGTGAATTCACTATGTAAGAAGCCTTTCGGGAGAGCAAGTTTCAGCGCAGTCTGATCCCTGCCCGCACCACCGGGGCAAAGGGACCGTCCCTTCAAGCTGCCAGGTCATGGACAACTCCAGAAGTAAAGCAGAAAATGCAACCAGTCTTGGAAAAGGCCCCTGTGGTCTGGGTGGGGCCCAGGGGTCAGAACAGAAGGACGAGGGCCCAGGCCCGTCTGTGAGAAGAGTCAGCTCCCCCTGCACAGTGTCTGGAGGTCACCTCATCTCAGACTGCGACGCGGCAGGGCGGTGTGTGCGGCTTCAGGGCATGGGCAGGCTGACGCAGAGGGAGAAGCCCAGGTCCTTGTCAAGGATGTGTACTTCTCTGCCTGGTGGTGAGCCATGGTGGGGGGCCATGCTCCTGCACGACAGGCAGCACCTAGCTCACGGTGTCTGCAGCTCAGGCCCTTGAGCCACGACTCAGGAAGGGAGCAGGGCTGTCAGGGATCTTGCCAGAGTAAGGATCAGTTCCTAGGGGCAAGGTCCTGCAACCTTCCATAAAGCCCACGTGGCAGCCCTCCGGGCAGAAGAAATCTTTTCCAAGGTTTTCTCCATTGATAAGATTAAAGATACAGGCAGGCCCACTTAACGGGTGCCCAACCGCTTCCTCGGAAAGTCCGTGGGATCTGCCTTCTGCAGGTGATACTGGGTGCTTCGGGCCCAGCCTGACCCACCACGCCCTGCAAAGCCAGACTCCTGCACGAAGCCGACAGCAAGGCCCACCTCAGGAGACTGCCGTGAGAGCCCTGGTGAGGCCACCCAGCCTGCACACAGTGGGGGCTGGCTGTCTGTGGAACCACATCATTACATAATCAAAGCCCCTGCACGCAGAACTGGGCCCAGAGCACAGACCTCACACATGACCCTCGGAACCTACACAAGGCCTCAGCCAAAATGTGGCGCTGCCACCTGCCACCACCAAGACAGCTGCTGCGGGGTCACAGACCCCAACATGCCCTGGAGTGTGGATGGGCCCTTCCCGCCACCCGACAGCTCCTGGCCTTTGTGAAGCTCAACTTTCTCCTCAGTTTCCACTCGGAAAAAGCAACTGGTAAAGGGGCAGCTGGGGAACAAGAGTCCCAACTCCCCACAGGATGCTGGCAGGGCTGGCTCTGGGCACCACACCTGCACACCATTTCCCGTGGATGCAGACCCTTCCCACAGGCCCAGGAAGATTCCAGAGACTCTGTGCCAGAGGCAGCACCTCCTGCCCTGGGGAAGGAAAGGCTTCAAAGACTAAGTGTGTTTAAATGGGTCTTTGCCCAAGGCCAGTGACAATGGGCCTACGGGGAAATCAACCCATGGACCCAAATAGGTCAGTGTGGCCCAGGTGACATGGGGGATGGTGCTCACTGGTGTCTCATCCCAGCACAGGCCATCTCGAGTGTGCCCCGAAACAGCTCCCTAAACCCCACCAAGAGATGGCCATTGTCTGCTGCACGTGATCAGCAGTCCAGGGGAGGAGGAGCCGCCTGCACACACCCTGGCGTGTGGGCTGGGCCCCTTCCCTCCACCTGACAGCTCCCGGCCTTTCTGAAGCTCAACTTCCCTGTTTCCACTCCTGGAAAAGCAACTATTGTGCTCACCACCCGCATCAAGGCCAGTGGAAAACGCCACGTCACCGGAAAACTGTTACCTGATATCTGGGCCTGGATTCTAACATGTGCAGCTCTGAGGGGTGACGTGAATCACACAGGAACACGACATGGCCGGCCCCGCAAGGCATCGGGGTCACACCGCACTCCCTACCTGTTCGCAGAGGCAAATCGGGATTGGAGTTTTCTATTCAAAAAGGTAAAGCCATTTTATTAAAAGACTGGGAGAATGACAAATTTTTAGCAACGCTGTGTAAACACGTGTGAAATGCAGTTTGATTTCAGTAGTTTATTTTGGAGACAAAGCAGTGCAAGAGGCCGGCCACACTTTCCGGCTTTCCCGGGGCTCAGGGTTAGACAAGGAAAGGTGACAGTACAGACATTATAATCGGGATTCAACACTCAAGTCGTGTAAACGCGGTTAGTCGGTGGGCCTTCAGTATTCAGGACAGCTGGGCAGTTCTGATGGCATCCACCCCTCACCCCAAGCCCAAAGCCAGACAACACCCCCAACCCTGCTGAGCCAGGCCTGAAGGCACCTCCAAGGGCCCAGCTCAGCGGGCCTCTTCCCTGACCACCCATGTCAGCCCAGAGGCCTTTTCCTTTCTCAAAGTGAACTGAAATCTTAAGACACAGGTCATGCTCGGGATCCAATGCATCTCGCCCAGTGCTCACATTGTCCCAGGGCAGACAAAGCCCTTCACTGGCTTCCTTCTCGGAGAGGCTGCCAGCCTGTCTGGACCTCAGCTGGTGGTGTATCTGCTGCCACCAAGGGCTGGAGTGACTCTAATTGGGGAGGGGCTATCGTGTTTTCTCACCCCCGGGGGGCTGCTCCTCCCTCGCAGTGAATATGGATTGGCCTACTGGCTAAGGCTGGGCCAGGCAGGTGTGAACATGAGTGAAGCATCTGGGAAGCCTCCTTCTGCCTGGGAAGAGGGCCCCGCATTGCCTCGATGCCGGGGGGTGGCTCATCCGGGTGATTTGCTGAGAAGCAGGCTGCATGGCAGGGGCTGGGGCGTCACGTCCGCCCTTCGGAGTTCTCTGGTCTCAACTGCCCATCAGAGACGAGGACACGGAGGTCCGGCGACTCTCGGAATGATTTGCCCAAAGTCACGGCACAAATCCTTGGCACAGGTGGGATCAGCCCGGGGACCCCAAACCTGGCAGCCTCCTCCCGAGTCCCGGGAGCAGCAGCGCTTGGTCAGGAAAGGACGCCCTCTTCAGGGCTGCACGGGGCACATCGTGAGGGGTTGGGTGGACCCCAGGGCGCTGGATGTGGAGAGGGGGCCAACCAAGGGCCTTGGCCTCCCCTGAGAAGCTTCTTTCTCCTTCCCTTCGGAACTGGGCAGGAGGACCACAGCCGGCCCCTGGCATGGAGCCCAAGAAAATGGTGGCTGCGGCCTCTCACCTCCTTGGCTCACGCTTTCAGGATGGGCAGCTGCACACCGGGCGGGGTCTCAGGCTCCACTCCTCACAAAGCTATGGAGGCGGCCAGCAGAAGGGGAAATGGCTAGGGGGCCGGCCTGGGGGAGGGGCTGGGAGAGAAGAGAGAGAAGGGGAACCGTCCACTTGCTCTGTTCAGCGTCCACGGCCTAACCAGGGGTGGCCCCCTCCGGGGTCCCCAAGGCCTGGTCCACAGCAGCCATCAAGACAAACAGACGTGGACGTGCACACACACTCGCTCACACACAGCAACCACACACGCACACGGACACCCCTCCTCACATTCAGACCTAGTGTTGAAAACACGGCGTGGGTAAACTCAGTGAAGAGGTCTGCACAGCAGGAATTAGGCAGGATGTCCTTTTGCCGCGAGGCTGGACCACTGGGTTCTTTTCCATCTCCCCCCCCACCCCTCATTTAGATCATGACATCAGAAAATCAGGTTAAAAATTAAAAAAAAAACACAAAACGATCAGACCGTTGGGAATTCTTAGTAGGTTGTCACCAATGGGAGCTGCTTGCCCAGTGGGCGTGCTCCGTGGCCCACGCCGCCCTCTGGGTCCTGGGCTCCGTGGCTATTGGGAGGAGGCCTTGGTGGCCAGCGAGGCCACACAGTGCTGTTGGAAGCTGGGTGACACGGCAGTGGTGCAGCCGAGTCTCTGGTGGGGCAGCTTGGCGGTGCTGCTCGCAGCCACGCCGGCCCCGTCAGACTCCGCCGTCCAAGGTGGGTCTTGGCCCATCATGCTGCTGCAGCAGCCAGGGCTGGCGCTGCACGTCCGCTCGCCCCCCAGGCTGTCCGCCTGCTCCGCCAGGAGCCTGCTGTGCCTCAGGGGGGCCACGTCCCCGACGGCTGCTGTGGCTGCGCTCTGGCCCTGCAGGACGGTGGCGATGTGGTTCAGGAGGTCTGTGAAGAACTCGCTCACGCCCTCATAGCCTGGGGGTAGGACGGACAGACAGTGCAGGGCACTTAGCTGGGCAGCAGTGGAGACAGGCCATGGGCACGGGGACAGACAAGGGCACAGGGGCACTAAGGGGCCCACAGGACCCAATGTGGACGCTTTCATGATCCTACTGACAGAGAAAACCAAGGCTTAGTCGATAATGAGGGCCGATGGAAGTCCCAGCCTAAACTCAAAGCAGGGTGCATGTGGTCACACAGGGATGGTCCTTGAATTCGCTGCCTCAGGTGTGAGAAGCTGTAGAAGTTGACCTGATGAGAAAATACCCCACACCCATGTCCCTCTGGGCACAACCTTGGGGACTCCTTTAATCACCTGCCCTACGTGGTACGATACCATCGAGTGGGTGACGAGCCATGGCTGGAGGCGGCAGTACCAAAGGCCCGCTCCTCACGTTCTGAACGACAAACACCCATCGCTGCTATGGGGCCCGGCCTCGGCCTCCTCATGTATTAGCTGAGAACTCCCGGGGACGCTCCCGTGGGCATGACCGAGGGGGGCTGGAACCCCAGTGGGTGAGGCCTCAACAGCAGCTGCTCCCAGAATGGGCGCCCTCTTCACCTCCCCCAAATACCTGCAGGGTATTGCTTGTGCCACATGCTCTGAGCACCAGAGCCAACGGGCAGAGACGGGGCACCCCCAACAAGGCCATCACACACTGACACCAGCTCCCCTTAACAGGTGGGGCCTCACTCTCCTGAACAGAAACTGCTGGTGCCTGCCCGGGGCCTGCATTTCCCACCACAGGTCTGACAGCAGCTGTCAGCAAATGAGTCCCTGGGAGCCGCCCACCAAGCAGGGCAAGGATCTAGGGCGAGGGTTTTGCTGACTCCCAAAAACTGCTTGGAAAGAAACGCGACAGCGGGTGGGTGCCCCCATCTGCCAGCACCAATTTGGAGGAATGAGAACCAGGCAAGAACCAGGAATGAGAACCACAGCTGCAAGAACGAGGGTCAGGACAGAAAGCATGTCCTGGAAAAGGAGCAGTGTGCCCTCTTTGGGAGGGGATCAGGGCACTGTGACCCCACCACCCCTGGCCTGGTGCTGAAGTGACTGAAACCCTATGTCCTCAGGACGGTCTGTGCAGCGGTCGGCACACGCTGGGTGAGAACAAAGGTTCAGGAATGGCAGGGGGTGTTTCCTTCTATAGAGAAGCCTGCCCAGCGCCGGTGGGTGGGGCTGCCTCGTTTATTCCGACTCTTATTTGTTCCCCAAACAACTGCTTTGGTTTTGAGGGAGCCCGAGGCTGAGAGGGGGAAGCAGAGGTCCCCGCAGTAAAAATAAAACTGGTGGAAGGAACTGGCACCCACAGTGCTGCCACATGCACAACATCCCTTCACTTAATCTTCACAACCCTCTATCCCCATTTTACAGATGAAGAAACAAGACGTGGTGAGTTAAATAACTGGCCCCAAAGACAAACAGAACTGTCACCAGGTGGACGTGTCACTATTCACCACGAGAGTGAAGATGGCGCTGACGTCCACGGCTGGTGCTCACCTGGGCTCACAAAGCCCTGGCCCCGGCTTCACATGCCTGCTGAGGACATCCTTGCAGCCCCCGGGCAAAGGGCCCTCGGATGACCCCGTTTTACAGATGAGGACACAGAGTTCCTATGTGGCAGAGCCTGGTTTTAACCAGGCCCTCTGGCTCCGTCTGTCCCTTCAATACCCATGTGGTGCTGGACACCCCATCCTCGGACTTGGCTTCTCTCAGCCCTGGGACTGAGGGACAGGGGCAGGAAGGATCTGGGCCCCTTGGGGGCCCCCAGAAGGCGCTGCTGGGTTTCCAGGGCAGAGAGACAAGCAGGGGAGGAGACCTGGAATCTGCGTCAGGCCAACACCAGGGAACATAAGCCGTTCCCTCAGCAACCGCTGTGCAGTGCCGAGACAAGGGCCGGCGTGTGTGTGTGTGTGTGTGTGTGTGTGTGTGTTTCCTGGTGAGGTGGTAGGCCTGGGGTGTGTGTGTGCTTCCTGAAGAGGTGCGTAGGCCTGAGGGTGGACAGGTGCCAGGGGAAGGCCCCTCAGGTCCGCCAGACCTGGCCGAAAGCTGTAGGCCACTCAGTGCCCAGAGTTCTATGTCGTCCAGAAGAGTGTGTCTGAGAGGTGAAGTAGCCGTGTGGAGCACTACTCAGGCCTAGGCTTTGAAAATGCTATCTCCTCTGTCTCTGGGAGGTAGGGAACGCCGGCCGTTCCCAATGAGCAGAAGTGAATACTGAGACTGCCCCATGAGGTGGCTTGTCTCACCACAGACCATGAAGGCAGAGCCAGGATTTGAACCCACAGGTGCAGGGGGCTTGGGGCCCACTCCTCAGGTTGGGCCCCAGGCTCACAAACTGCACAGGAAGAGACCTGGGGGAGGCGTCGCCCTGCCCATGGCAGCGTCTCCTGGACACCACCTCCTCTGGGGCCTATGGGTGGCACGCACTCCTCTTGTGCCTTCCCTCAGCGTCCACTGGGCTCAGCCTCCTTGGCTATGAATTGTTATGCTGGCGGGTCTGACTCGCATGCTCTCTGAGGAGGGGTTGGGGGGTGGACTGGACACACGACACATGCAGCAAGCACCCTGCAAACACCCCCCGAGCAGTCCCATGTGCCGGTGTCTCCCAGAGCCCCTCGACGAGGCGACATGGGAGGTGCACTCGGCAGAGCCAGGCTGTGCCAGGAGGCCACACGGGCCCAGCTGGTGCTTCTCCACCTCAGGGCCCCAGCAGCCAGCAACGAGTGAGAAGCACTGTGGCTCGGGGAGGGCAAGGAGCAGGGCCCTGCCACCAACCTGCAGTGTGACCTGGGACAATTTCTCCCTGACGGTCTCAGTACCCTACACGTAAACCTGTGGGGGCTGCATTCTCTCCAGTGTCCTTTCAGCTCTTTGAATCTACAAAAGCCCACGGGTCGGCTGAGATTTGGCCAATAATGGCCACCGCTGATGGCCGCAGGTTCAGGAGAGGAAGGTGCAGGACCACTATGCGTGCTCCCTGGCTGGCAGTACAGACCTCCTTCACTGCTCCCCACACCCCGTAACCCGATCAGCAGGCTGAGTGGGGCCTCACCGATAGCCAGGGTTGGAGCCTGCCCCCTGGCCTGCCCAGGCACACCGGTCCTGGTCGCTCACCTGGGAAGGCATTGATGTCGATGACAGCATGCTGTCCCGTCTGGTTGTTGATGATGATATCAATTCCAAAAAGTGACACGCCCAGCGCCTGCCGGAAGGCGCGGGAGAGCTCCCGGATGACCTCGTCACTCGGCCGCTCAAACACACCCTCGATCTTGTCCAGCTGCCGACACATGACACACATGGGCGTCAGGCCACGGGCAGGGAGGTCGAGGCCACAACACTCAGAGACCCCCAGTGAGGGGCCCACGCCCTGGGCCTTCACCTCCGGCAAGGAGGCAGGGCAGACCCGCTGTGGTCAGCACTGGGACGGCTGTCGCTCAAGTCCTGCCGACGGGCCACGACCCAGCTGCATAGCGCCCATCACCTCCCCTGTTGCTCGTAACAACCTGGGAGGCAGGTGTCATTACCAGCATTTCACACAGGGCAGCTGAACCTCAGAGAGGGTCAGGAGCTGGTCCAGGGCTGCACAGCACAAAAGTTCAGGGCTGGATTTGTCCCCAGGTTCGTTAGCCCCTAAAATCCAACCGTCTTAGCAGGGAGGAAAGGAGATGGAGTCTGCTGTGAACCCAGGAAGACTTTATGGGGCAGAGAGCAGGAGCCAGACCTTAAAGGAAGGAAGGATCTGGGCACCAGGTGAGGGCACAGCAGAGGCAAAGAAGCTGCCAGAGAGAGCTGTGAGCTGGGACAGTCAGGGCAGAGCTGAGGAGGGGAGAAGCTTCTTCAGGCACGGGCCCACCATCGCCAGAGCCTCAAGACCGTGAAGCGGAGGGGACCATGGACCGGGCATCGTGTACCACCCAGTACTGGGGCTGTGGGGCTCAATCTCCCTGTCCCAACAAGTGCTAACTATGGCGTTTCCACATGAACTCACATCCACATGAATGGGCTTCCCGAAACAGGCTACTCTGCTCCCACCAGAATTCTGGGTCCGAGTTAGCTTTCAGTGAAGCCCCCATCAGGCTAGTGGGCTGTCCCCGAACTCCCCCCACACACTGCTCATTTTCTGCTCCAGTCACAGCGGGCCTGGGACAGGCACACAAGTCCTCATGGGCTCAAGTTTGGTCCCTGGCCAGGGTCTCCAAGGAGGTGGAAGGTTGTACTGGGAAGGATTCAGAGTCAGAGGTACCTGGATTAGAATCCTGACAGTGACTTCCTAGCTCTGTGGTCTTAGGGAAAAGTACTTGGCCTCTCTATGCCTCAGTTTGCTCATCTGCAAAATGGGACCAATGAGGCTTCCATCCCAGACTGCTGGGAGGAGCCATGAGGACATTAGTGTGGTGGGGACAGCACATGGCTGGCTGGGAGGAGGGCCTCCACCTGAATTCCAGTACAAGGATGGCACCTATCACTGGTGTCAACCAGAAGAGGGCTCACAGGAGGGGCTCCATAAAGGCTAAGAGTCCTGAAAGTATGTGCTCAGGAGCCAAAGGGGAAGAAGAATGGCTGATCTAGCAGAAATAAAAGTAAAGCCAGGTCAAAAAGTTAAGTACAGAATTATCATATAAGCCAGCAATTCCCCTCCTAGGTATGTACCCAAAAGAACTGAAAATAAGTTCAGTTCTTGTACATGGATGTTCACAGCAGCATTATTCACAGGAGTGAAAAGGGAGACACACCCAAATGTCCATCAACAGATGTACAGATGCTATAAACGGTATTATTCAGCCATACGATGCTACAACGTGGGTGAACTTTGAAAACATTAGGCCAAGTGAAAAACCCAGACACAACAGGTCACACACATGAAAGGTCCAGAAGAAGTAAAGCCAGAGACAAAAAACAGCCTGGGGCTGGGAGGAATGGGGAATGGGGAGTGACTGCTAAATGCGGATGGGGTCTCCTTTTGGGGTGGTGAAAATGTTTTGGAACTAGACAGAGATGGGGATTGCGCAACATGGCAAACATACTTAATACCGTGAGCTGTTCACTTAAAAATAGCTAATAGGATGTTATGCGAATTTCACCTCAATTTTATTTTTTAAAGTGAGGCTGGGTCAGGAGGGCAGGGGACAGGGCCTTGGGCATCAAGGACAAATGACCTTTATCCCAGCACAGGAAGCTGCAACGGCCCATGGGGAAGTTCCGGACACATACAAGGCAGGGACCTCCCATATGGGCAGCATCCGTGCTCCATGGGACCCCCCACAGGTGCCAGCAGGGACCCCCATACTGAGACCATGCTGCCTTGGCACTTTATGGGGTAACATGGACCTACACAGAGGGTCCAGGAAGCTAAGGTTTGCGGCTCGCAGTGCAGGCCCAGCAGTGAGGGGAGCTGCTTCATACAAAGTCTTGTGACATGCTGTTTACAAAAGCACCTTCTCAGCTCAGCTAAGGAATCTCAGAAATCCTTCTGAAGCCCTTAGATTATCTGAAACCAAATAGCCATCCTAGGATAAGATAAAGGCATGGAAACCCTGCCCGTGGGCGTAAACAGAAAGGAGGGGTGAGTGGGCGTTCATGTGGCTCGACCATCACAGCTGACACTGCACACCTGGCACTGTCCCAGCAACTCCCTGAACCCCACACCCTCGCTGGGGGGCAGGGTGGAGACGTCAAGGCTCAGAGAGGCAAGTGGACTCTGCCAAGGACACACAGGGGACACTGGGAGCTTGGGTCTGACCCCAGTCAGTCTTGACAGTGCCCACTCACTGATTACTACGCTATACAGTGTTTGGGGCCTGCAAGCTGGTGTGGGAGCTGGGTCCACCCTCGGGCCACCCAGCTGGGGAGGGAGGGGGGTTTCAGGCCAGGGTAGGGCTCCCCGCAGGAGACTGAGACGGGGACTTGAGGGACTCCCAGTGGGTGGGAGGATTATAAGGGGCTGGAATGGAGCTGCCTGTGCCAGGCTGGCCTGCAGGTGTGCAACAGGGCTCATGTCCTAAATGGAGAGGGCACAGCTGACTGCCATTTCTCTTTTCTATTTTCACATCTTGTCCTGAGAGATTCCTGAACAGCAGTGATGGGGGGGGGGGGGGCTGTGAAGGGAAGAATGATGGCACACCTTAGAGGTGGAGAGAAGGCCCCAGAAGTATCCCTAGGCTGACTCTTTCCCGTTTCACAGATAAAGAAACAGGCCACATGGCGGACAGGTGATTATCCAACGTCACTTTCGGGTGGATCATTTTGCTCACAGCCCTTACAGAGGCCCTCTGGCATCAGTTAACAGCCCCAGTGGCCTCTAGTCCCACACTCTGTGCAAGGGATTGGCAGGGACAGCATCTTAGGAAGTCTGGGGAACGCCGACTGCCCTCTGTTGTCTCTGAGAGTCAGAGTCCTGTGGCACTGGGCTCACCTGAAGTGTCTCAGGCTCAAAAGACCGGAAAACCTCTTTTTACACAGGACATCTACTTACATCTTATAATGCGCACAGCCAGGCGCTGAGAAATGCCTGTGAAACCTGGCTGTTCCCCACACCTCCCCGACTGTGAAACTTGTCCCTGGGACACGTCTACCAGCATCTCGAGGGCACTGGTGTTCTCTCCAGGTCCCTGCCCATGCCTGTGCTCCGGCAAACCCTCAGCACACAGCTCGCTCCTCGAAGGAACCAGAAACAAATAGGAAATGGGTAGGTGGCCTGAGACAGGGGCAGAAGTAATAATGAGGCAACCCCTGAGGTAAAACAGGCAGGGAGGCCAGGCCGGGGTCTGCTCTGGGTCTTGCTGGTGAGACGGGCGCAGGGCAGGGAGGGGGACACAGGCACCTAGTCCCAGGACAGCAAGGACATGTGGGACTCAGGGGCGTGGGAGACCCAGCAGAGGGCTCCCAGTTCAGGGGAAGTGGCAGCAGAGGCCGCCGGTTCTCTGGACTTGGAGGAACGGCAGAGGGTGACCTCATGGCAATTTTTAACTACTCCACAGAGAGATAAGAAGTCCTAAATTTCTGGAATCAGATGGATCAGGGCGAACAGCCCTGTGAACATGAAGCAGCTCCTCAGCCTCACTGGGCACAGCCTGACCCCTCGGGAAAGCGGAGTTGCCCACCCGCCCCGGTGTGGCCTGCTGGGGGCCTGCGTGTGATGCCGCAAGGCAGCCAGGAGGAAGCCTGACACACAGCAACCCCGAGCCCGCCCCCCGTGAGCCTCTCAGCACCCACAGAAGTGACAGCAGGCTCGTAATAAACGCTTACTGCACTCACATGGACAAGGTAAGTAAGTGGGAAACACGATGGTGCTGCCTCCCACCCCTTTATTTAAGTCAGTAAAAAGCAGGTCCCCCAGTTCCTCCTGATTGGGGGATTTCCTCGTGCTGGGAGAAGTCAGAAAACCTCCCATCTGGAGTAACCTAGTGGTGAGCGGGCGTGGCCAGGACGGTTGTCAGCACGAAAGCCCGAAGCAAGCGATGAGGAGGGGTCTTTGGGACCTCCCAGGGCCCGGAGACGGGACCAAGGTCCCTCCCACCCTGCCCTGTTGGAGAGCTCAGCTCTGTCCCACAGCCAACAGCACCCCCACAACAGGCTTACACCAGGCCACCGCGGTGGGAAAGACATACCTCAGTCAGGACCGACGATGACTCCGGCTTGGACACATTGTGGCTATTGAAGAAGATGGATTCACGGTCTGAAAAGGCAACCAGAGAAGCCAGTTAGGAGCCCAAAAAAGGATGGCGACTCCACCGCCCGACACCAGGGGGCAGCACCTCCCCAGCCACCGGTGATGGCGGCCACGGCGCCTTCAGGGTCAGCGTCCAGCAGCAGCCACCTGGGGCCCCAGGGAGCTGGGCACCCCCACCCCAAAGAGACACTATACCGTGGTCGGACCCATGCCCAATCAGGGCTGCTGCTTCAATTCTTCCCGTATAAAAGTGACTGGCTTAAGGAGCCTTAGCAGATCTGGTTTCCCCCAACACCTAAGGCTCCTTTCCCAAAGTGTGTCTAGTGTGTTTTACGGACATGGCAGCAGAAAGGGGGCTGGGGTGTGTGGCTAAGTGAGAAGGCAATGCTGCGGACCCAAGTAGCAAAGGTCCAGGATGAAGAGGTCCAGGAATTCCATTTTACCCAAACCCTCCCACTGTCTACCCACGGACTCCTTTCCAGGGGAGCACTTGAGAAATGGCCTGGTTACCACTTGGCACACGAGTATTTAAAAATACAAAGGGTTCTGCTGTTTCCCAACTATTTAAGGAAAAAATAGGAAATAAGGACATGGGCTTCCACAGGAAACATCCAGAAGGCACACAGAATAATCTGTTTGGCTTTGAAAGCTGGCACAGCCCCCTGAATACCCTCCACTCCTCCCACCACATACTCCGGATCCGTGCCAGCCTCCACCGCACTCCGTGTCCTCCAACCTCATGGGGGCACCCGGAGGGCAGACAAAACCCAAGAATAATGGGAGCGATGAGCGCTCGGTTTGTTCATTCATCCCTTATAGAGGAAAGGAGAGCCGGTCGGCCGGCCAGCCGGTAGGAAATGTGTCCTTGAGCACTTGGAAGTGTGGACACATGAATGCAAGAATCGCAAAACCAGGAGCCTCAGTCCGAATTCTGGAAAAGGCTGCCTATCACCATCCCATGCTCCACCCCCAAGCGTGGCATGGGCCACGAGCCCTCAGGTGGCCCCTGACCCCCAGGGCACTTTGCTCATCCCTGGGACCCAGGTCCCTGAGTGCAGGACCGAGAGGGCCCTAGCAGAGCACCACCGTGTGCCGGGCGGGCACCTCCTCTGGTTGCCAGCGACCCTCGCCAGCTCTAGGACTACAGCAACGCAATAATCATGCACGAGGAGGTGATGTGGGCGGAGGACAAGCAGGCCGGCGCTGAGGTGTACCTGGCGTCCTTCCCGCTAGCGGGGCACACAGGCCACTTGCTGCCCTGGTGTGCCCGACAGGCCTCCCGCAGCTCCGACCAGAGCCGGTCCAGACCGGGGGAACGAGAGATGGTCCTGGGGAGGAGCCTGGGGAAAATAAACACCCTGCAGGACTTGCGCCAAGCAGCTCCACAGATCTCTACTCTGGGAGCCGGCTGCCAAAAAGAGTGAGCCTTGGGGGTGGCAAGCCTCATGGACCACAGGCTGGAGCTGGGCTCGAGGTGGTGGGATGGGCATTCTGGCCGTCTGCAGGTACTGACCCTGAACCCCAGCCTGGCCCAGCCCCAGGGAGCTCAGGGCACCTCTCACCCACACCATGGGTGGCCAAGGGCAGTGTCCAGCATGGCAGAGCCAGCCTTGGGGGTGAAAGGCCAGCCAGAGCAGGTAGACACAAGTTCAGGCAGAATGGAAAGGCTGCTGGAGCCATAAGGGGACACCATGGGTGCTTAGTCACACCATGTCACCCAACAGCTTCTTGTGGCAACAAGATCAATCCAAAGTGTGGCTCATTTCAAAGGGAACTCGTCTCCTCTTGGCTAACCCTGCCCTGGGGCTATGGCCAGAGGACTGTTCAGAGCAGGCCAGGAGAGCCGCCGTCTGCTCAGATGCCCCACATGCAGGCTGAGCAGGGGTCGGAGGGAGTGGAAATGGTTGGAAGGTGCTGACCCAGGAGACTGGGAAGCCAAGATGGGTCAGAGTGACCCTGACAGCAGCTCCTTGGGCAGCTGTAAGATACCCAGTCCCTCTACAGATAGACCTGGCCAGGCCCTTGCACTCTGATTGCAGGAACTCAACCGGATTTGGAGGGTCCCATCTACTCTGTTCCTGGACCGGTCCCAAGACACACAGAGCCTGGGTGAAGGACCATCGCCACCTCCCGGCAGGGGAGGGAGGGCAATGAGAGGAATATGCATGTTTTTGTCCCCAATTTACAGATGAGAACACCGGGTTTAAAATAAGAGTAGATGACAAGATTAGCCCCCAAATATCCGGTAACACGGTGCAGCCATGACCGACAGCCACACTTTCTTTAGCCCCTTTTGCCTAATCTTCATGTCTCCCTCTGGGGCAAGGGGTGGGGAGATGTCACAGTGCTGCCAACAGTGGCCCAGGTCTTGTTTCAGTCCCCATATACGTGTCACCTCTGCAGTGGGGCCAGACAAAGGGACAAGGCCTCCGTCAGTCCACCATCCCTCCTGGCCGCCCTGTCCAAGTGGCTCCCCTCACCCAGTGATGCCCTAGGGTTACTTGTGCCACAAGTAATCCTTTTATTATTTCTTCCCTGGTGTATGGTTTCTCACACTAACGTGTAAGTACACGAGGACAAGACATGTGGCTGACTAATTCCATGCTGGATCCCCCACACAGGGCTGGGCGCGTGGCAGGTTTAAGGGAATGCGGCATTTATCAGAGGCGCTAAGTGAGAGCATGGCTAACTACAGACTGCAGACCAGCTCTGGCCTGCCACCTGCGTTTCTGAATAAAGTTTTATTGGAACACAGTCATGCCCGTTCATTTACACAGTATCTACAGTGTTTCATGCTACAACTGTGGTATTAAATAACTGTGATAGAGCTGGAAATATTTACTATCTGGGCTTTTGCAGAAGAAGCCTGCCGACCCTGTTCTGTGTGGTAAGTATGGTATCCTTCTTTTATGTCCCCCGAAGGGTAAAGGACCCAGGATGTGAGAGGTGCTGTGTCTGCAGAGTAAAGAAAACAAGAAACAACACCACTGCACAGAAGGAAGAGCAGAGAAAGGGGCCCATCTTGACCATGGCACTGGGTAGAGAGAGGGGTGCAGTCACCCCAAGACTGTGAACCAGAGGCAGAGAATACAAGTGTTGGTGGCTGGCACAGACCGGCATCAACCCCTCTGTAAGAACCTGATTTCAGTTCCAGCAGAGGCAACTGCAGGATGCCGCTGGCTGTGGGACACACCTGACTTCAGAGATAGTAACACGTCAAAACCAAAGTGCACCTGAGAATCCAAAGAGCAGGGCAGCTGTGGAGGGAAGGCTGCTGCCCCTCCACCCTGGGTCCAGAAGAATCCTGCTCCAGGAGCTCCCAGCTCCCAGCATCAAAGCGGAAGTCAGGGCTGCCACACTGGGCAACGGGCACCAGGAAGCGGGAGGGGAGGGGGCTGGAAAGAGCCCAGAGCCCCAAGGCCCCTGCTCAATCGGTCCAGCTTAAAGGGCCGCTGTCAGGTTGAACTTCTCCTCTGGAAAGAGGACGCAAGTGTAAAAAGAACAAAGACCACGCCAGCTCCCTGGACGGTGTCCTGAGGATGGCGGACATGCAAGTAGCTTTGGGGATGGATGATGGACATGCTGAAAGTTATTCAGGTCGCCTGAGCAAAATAAACATTTCTCCGTCATCTCAGTATGTTTATCTGCTCATTTATTCAGCCCAGGTCTGCATTTTATGGCAAATTGACAACCTGGAAACGGCCACGGGAAGACACACAGTACAGAGGCCCCGTCCTGAGACACAGGACACAGAGCCTGGTCCTGCCGGAAACTGGCCTAGCATTTCGCATCCGGGAGAAAAAGTAGAAAAAAAGGAACACGTTTTATGTGGAAAGGAAGCAAATCGTGGTAAATTTCTTTAAAAGGTGGAGTGATTTTTGGTAATGAATAAATAAGTAAATAAATAAACAGAAAGGAGATTACATAAGGTGTAAGTACTCTTAATCTAGTATATTTCCCAAAGATTTAAAGCACATTTCTTTTAAAAATAAGGAAAATAATAATTTTTGAAAAACAGCCTCTTCCGGACCACAATTTAAGAATGCCTCTTGCCAATAAACAGTCACATACAAAAGGACCCCTGCAGACATTCGTCCCCTACCCCCAGGTGATCCCAGTGGGCGGGGGCTGGGACCAGGGTGAAGAGGGGCATGTCCTGAACCCTGAAAATAGCCTCACGTCCTGGAGCCCCACTGCTGGCTGGAAGACTGCCTGCACCTCAAAGGGAAGTGAAAACAGACACACATTTCCAAAGTGTCTGCTCTCGGGGTTGTGCTGTGCTAATAGAACAGCTGAGAGAAGACGGTAAGAACAGCTGAACTTTATTCAAGACAGTGGCCTGAAGCCATGAAGAGCGGATGGTGACAGGCAGTCCCAACAGAGGGATTTTCGGACGACACATCTGTTTGCTGGGCTCAGGGAGATAACGCAGCCTGTGTACAGCCTGTAGTTACGGTGGGTTTCCCTTGCAGAGATCAGTGCACGGTGAGCTTGTGCCAGCCACACTAGGGCAGTCAAGGTCCTCCAAGGGGCCTCTTGCAAAGCCGTGCCTATTCCATAGACGCTGCCACTGTTCCCAGGGTTCCCGCAACGTGCCTTGGAGATGCCTTTGGAACTATTCGGACATTCTTTTGAGCAACCACAGTACCAGCAAGTCCCTTCTCTTAGTGTCAATTTTGAAATGGCCAAAGGTCACCAGGTCTCAGGTGAGGAGCTGAAGAAAAGCTGAACTTGTGCAGCCACCAGCCTCCCTAGAGGACCCCTCAGATGCCCCAAATGACAACAGCAACCTGCAAATGCCATCACCTTGTGACATCAGAGCGACACAGGCCCATCATCGCCCACTGATCTGACCCACTCACTGATGGGGCCCTCACCCGTGAGGGGGGCATACTGGGGCTGACCGTGCCGCCCTGGCCTGCCCGAGGTCCCACAGCTAGGAAGCCCCGTGGCCCTGCGTGCTAACTTGTAATGGAACACACATTCACCTCACGGGCTGCAAAAGCACCCAGTAACTCGGTGTTTCCCCACTTGGAAAAAGGAGGTCACAAAGCTGTCAGTGCTCTGGCCCTCAAAATACAAGCCTACCCCTTCTTCTCCGAAAGGTCAATTGTCCATTCCAGCGTGTGCCTCCTGAGTTGCCTTGCACAGGGCCCTGGGAAGCGACCTGGGTACAGATTTTCAGGGGCTGCCTCGAGTTTATAGTGGTTCAGATGGATGGAGCCCCTACATCGACTGGTGGAGCGGGGTTTTCTACTCGTTCTCCAAGACCTCTTCATCTACCGCACACAATTCTTCAGCCTTCAGACCATCGCTTCCCCCTCCAGAGACAACTCGGGTGGCAGGGGTTAGCGCCGTGTCCCCGCTGGGCCCTGAGCTCGGGGTAGCCTGAGCTGGTTCTAGTTTGCCTACCTGATGTCCCCGCGGAGAAGTTCTTAAGCGAGGGCCTCTGGACCACTGTGTAGGACTCGCCGACCACAAACACTTTGTACAGGACGGCGTTGTGGTTGATGAAATTCTGCACCACGCAGGGCGGCTGGATGGCGCTCAGGCCCTCCTGGTTGAACACGATGGCCATCTGGGGAGACAAGGGGCCAAGGCAGCTGTCAGGCCACCATCCCTCCTGCCTCAGACACAGGGGTGCACCACCTGTCACTGCCACCAAGGCCCAGCCCTGGCCCCAGGGCATGAGGACTCCCCAGGAAGGGTCTCAAGCCAGGGTGAGTGGAGTGGGACTGAGAAGAACCCCCGGGGGTCAATGTACTCCTGCTGTAGGGGTTTGGAAACATGCACCATCAGCCTTGCCATGTCGGGGTGAGCTGGCCGTGCTATTCACACTGTAGTCCAGGGCATGGGACCCCCTGGTTGTGCACTACTCCACCCTGTGACATCCTTAGGTGTTCCCCCACAAAGACCCGGGTCGGGGGCAGGAAGCAGAAGACTATGGATCAGGAGTGGGGAGGCCTGGGATCAAGGCCTCCGTTTGAGCACTTGTGACGTGTTTATGTGAGTCACCTTGTGTCGTCCCCACAATGCACCTCTGAGGTGGGCACTGTTACGCCCCTTTTACAGATGAGGAAACTGAGGCCCTGAGAAGCTCAGTGGCTTGCTGGCAAGTGACAGAGCCTGAAATGGGACTGCGTCTGCCCAGCACACAGCCCTGACCTCTTACACACTGAGTGAGTCACACTGACACCTGGAAAACAGGAACATGCGGCTCCAGTCCCTGACTCCTCTGGGGACAAAGGTCCCCAACAAGCAAGTCCGGTAGGAATGAGACTGAAGTAGGGAGGCCAGGGGGACAGCTAGAGAAAGCCTCTCCACTTTAGCTGAGGCTGGGTCTGCCCAGGGCCCACTCGAGCCAGCCAGTAGTGCTGGGGGTACAGCTAATCCCTCAGCCCACAGGCCCCAGGGAGGGGCCACCAGATGCCTGGGGCTGCTGGGAGGGGATAGCAGGGCCTGGACAGCTGGCTGCCTGCACTGGCTGCTGCCCCTCACGTCAATTGTCACTGAATGACACCCTAATGTGCCTGGTGGATCAGCTGGACAGGGCAGAAGTAAAGACCCAGGCTACATGGGGAAGCTGTGTGTGTGTGTGTCCTGCAGTGACTGTCTCCTTAGCCTGCTGATGAGAGTAACAGACAGTAAGAGAGGCTGATACGAGCTCAAGTCCCAGCTCCAGCCTCACCGCATAAGTGCAGGTGGGGGTCTTGGCTGTTTAAGCTCCGTTTTCCTCACCTGTAAAGTAGCATCAACCATCAGGGGGCGGCAGGGGGGCTTTGAGCTTTGGCTCAGTGGTTTAAAAAGCGGGGGTAAGTTCACTGTGGAACAAACCAGTGTGCTTGCACTGGTTAAAAACATAACAAAAACCCAAACAGTGCCATGAACATACCGGTCATGTGCAGAGGTGTCTTGTGGGGGTTGAATAGGATACAACCGGGGGGGTCCTCCTCGCGGCACTCGGCATCCCCAAGCACCCCTGAATAGGTGAGGAGCCTGGACCCCTGCCCCAGGCTCATGCTGTGGAGAGCCTCCCACGCTGTGGAGCCCCTGGGGCTCTCCAACTCTCCAGATCCCCCACCCAGGAGGACAGGAGCCCCTCCCTCAAACGGGACACTGGGTGGGGGTGGGGAACACGTGTGCACGTCGTGAAGCTAGGCTTGACAGCTGGACTGCGGGGTGAAATCACCTCCACTGAAGGTGCTGGCCCCACACCTGAGGGTTGAGACTCCCCCGCAAGGAGGGAGCTCACCTGCATTCAGCCCCCTTCTGCAATGACCCAGCAGGAGTAGCGAACGCTTCCTATGCCAGGCCCCACGGCAGGACATGCAGCAACTCCCTTATCCTTCATCACCCCCATCTTATCCCCAGTTACAGTGAGGGACAGACATTCAGAGAGGTTGGGTAATCTGCCAAAGTCACACAGCTGACAGTGCACAGAGCCAGGCCGGGTCCCAGGTCTGTGTGATTCCTACATTCCCGTGTAAATGGCAGCAGTGGCTCCCTCCCCGGAAGCGGACCTGTTCTGATCAGCCTGGTCTATCTAATGACACTGATGACTGGGGTCACCCTTCCATCCTGGCACTGCCAGGCCCTGACAAACAGAGGAAGCGCTTGGTGGTGAAAAGGGCCAGGTGGAGGTTGGTAGGTGGGTGCGGATGTCCGTGAGGGCAGTGTGGGTTCTGGGGACACCATCTGGACGCTCCCTCCTGGAACCTGGCACGGAGCCCAGGCACGCCTGGACGGGGAAGGCTCCAGGGGGAGGAAGGCTCCAACCAGAGGGACAGCTGACCTTTGCGGCCGGCCATGACTTCCTGTCCCCACATTCCTTCCCACGTGCAGAGGTGCCCCTCGGCCTTACAGTGCCATCACGGCATGTACCACAGCACACAGACAAGGTCTGTTTACAGATGTTTCCTCACACATACATGCCAGGGAGGAAGGGCACTGCATAAACCTTCTACAGGGCACAGCTGCCATGTTTAGTCATGAGGTCTCGGGAGCATTTCTGCCAGTGGGGCTGCCAAGGTCAGGCTCTCTCTCCCACGGGGCCTTCTCGGTCGCGCAAACGTCTATGGTCCAGTGTGTCTTCCCTCCCACGGGCCTCACAGGGAGGTCTCCAGGCTGGGTGGGCCCCTGAAGGTGTCAAAGGCAGGTGGGGGTGGCGTTGAAACCCATGTCCTAGGTGTGGGTCCTAAGGGCATGAGGGCAACAGACCCAGTGGGGCCCCTGCCTGGGAGTCTACTCCTCTCGCCCCCAAGAGGCCCCCTGGCTCACCTCCTGTACGACATCTCACTGGCGCTCTCTGCCTCTGGGACTCTGTCCCCCCGACTCGGGCAGGACTCGTGTCCCATGCATCCTTCCCCTGGCACCCAAGGCGGGGTCAGGAATGACCGTGGGTGAATGAAAGAATGGATGAGGGCGTGGACGACCAATGCGTACTGCGGGTAGGGTACCCTTTCCTCCTCCCTCCCCTTTGCTAAATTCAGTAGGAATGGCAGATCCTTGCGGGCAGTGACAGGATCTTTTCGGTCAACAGCCGTCGGTGGGGCCTAGCCCGGTGCCTGGCACAAAACAGGCCCCCAGGGAATAATAACCGACGGGTCCAAGGATGGAAAGCTGTGGACAGGTCAGACAGGGGCGTGAGTCCCTCAGGCTCAAACAGGGGCAGGCACACCCATCCCAGCCTTGGGGACAAGGACGGGCACAGGGGCGAGGTTGGAGGCAGAGCACACAGCCACAGCCAGAAGCAGGATAGGGAGCAGAGCAGCGGGTATGGGATCCTGCACAGAGACTCCATCGTGGCCAGCGGGAGGGCAGAGAAACCGTCATCGAATCTTCCACTCACCTCGTGAGAATTGGTGCCATGAGCCACTCTAGTTTTGCAAACTGTGGGTTGGTGGGAGAGAGAAGAGCAGAGAAGAATCAGTGAGGTTATTCATCCACAAAGCCCGACCTGGCAGATACAGGGAGAAACTCAAAACTGCAGACCGTCAGGGGAAGGTGCAGGTGGGACCAGGGAGCTGCTGTCTCGAAAGCGGCCAGCACCCACACTCAGGGTGAACTGGATCGATGCTGCCAGGCCAGGCAGAAGAGCCTCTCTGTCCACACCCTCCGAGGACCCACGTCCACAGTGTGCGCGGGGGCGCGACCCATGGCCACGCCTTCCCCAGCAGCCCAGGCCTTCCTCCACCCTCCAAGAGTGTGAGGCCAGGGGGGGTCATAGACAGCCCCGCCAGGCCATGGCCCACCCCGCACGCCCACACGCCGCCCGCCTAGCGGAGCCCTGGGTGCGGTACATACTGAATGGGAACGCCAGGCCGTTCTTCTCCAGGAGCCGCATGGTGTCATCCCCGCACAGGCTGGTGAGCTCCATGAAGGGCGGTGAGCAGATCCTGTCATCTGGGGACAGAGGAGAACCCGTGTCAGCACACCTGCCGGCTAGCCGCCCATGGCCACTTCCTGGGACAGACCCACCTCCCTGGGGGCCCCCTCAGTGCCCCTTGCTCTCCTGAGCCAACGCCCCAAACTCCAGTCATGTGTGCACACACACACGCACACACACGAGAACAGCAGCATGTTCTTGAACTATATTTTCTAATAACATTTCTGTAACTAGAAACCAATATGATAACTGTGCAACCCGAACATCAAAGAAAGAAAGGTAGAAGCCACACCCAATCTCGCCACCTCCTTGGCCTTCAGGGTGGCACATACACGTTTACACACACAGGGCTTTACAACAGGACACTGTTTTGTAAACCGAATTTTCAGTCAATAAACTAAGGCTCATTACAGACTTTTCCCCACCACATGCTGTACCAGCTTAACAGTCACCGCAGGAGCGAGGCTGCGTACTGAGCTCTTACCACGCAGGCAGCACCGAGCTACGATCTTCGCACACCCCACCTCTCAAGTCTGCAAAGTAATCCCAGGAGAGGGAAGCCAAGGCCGGGAGATTAAAGAGTGTGCCGTGGCTACACAGCCATTCCTCCCATGGCGAGGCCGGCCCTCACCCCCTCGCCACCTGAAGGAAGGGGGGAAACAGAACAGAGCTCCCGAGACATCTAATCAGTCACCGCCTGCTTGGTATCGCCTCCTAGCACCTAGTACCTAGTACCTAGTAACTGCTCTCAGGCACACCCACCACCCTTCTCCAGCCCCCAGCCCAGCCCTGCCCCCTCTCCACGCTTTTCTTCTGGCCTGGCACACCTGGGCTCTCCTGAGTCCCCATCTCACAGGGTGCCCGCCTCCCCTTGGCCCCAATCCAGTGGGTTCCAGGCGTGTTTGGTTTCCTGACAAGCTCTGGGAGCTGAGCCTGCTCTGTTCATCTGAATGCCCCGGCATCAGGCACCGAGTGAGGCACAGCTGTGGGACGACAGTGTAGCCTGACGCTCTCTCCTGATGGTTAAATCGCATCACTGGCTTGTTACGACCACTGCTTGTCCAGTCACCTTTCCCGACCGGACCACCAGCTCTTCAGGAAGTAGGACCACCCTGTACTTCTGGGCACAGGGGCCAGGAAAGGCTGTGCGTTAGTGGGGTCAGGGCGCCTCCCACCCACAAACTTGGAAACCAAACCAAAGTAAACAAGCAAAGTGGCTTGTCTCCAACAGCTCCCAGCTACCCGGCTGGCTAGGAGGCCATTACAGGAACACAGACGGGGGAAGGCGGAGGCTCATACGTCTCATAAAAACGAAGGCCAAGAATCACTTAGGGCACATGAAGGTGTTTTAATCTCCCACCCCGCCCCTGCTCTCCACAAAGTCCAAATCCCAAATAGGTAAGAGTGTTGGCAGATTTGGGGGTTGCAGAGCTTCTGGGGGACCCCAGGAGGGTGGACTAGAGCCAGTGCAGGCTGAGCTCTGGCAGACGGCGCTGCAAGCCCTCAGCACAGAGCACCCACCGGGTCCTCGAAGTGCTATGACTGTCTCCACGGACAGATGCTGAAACAGAAGTCCAGAGGCAGCCTGTGCCCAAAGTCACCTGACGGTCAATGACTGAGCCAGGCTCACCCGCAGGCCGTGAAAAGATTAGTCAGGAAAACCAGGGTGGGGTACGTCCTGGCTCTCAGCTACAAACCATTATCCAGACAAGACCCCATTTCTGCACCCCAAGGCCGGAGTCAGAGCTGGGGCACAGATAATGGTGAGGGGCTGGCAGGCCCTTCCATGACTGTGAAGAAAGGAAGCACCTATGCAAAGGCTCTTGCTGCCGGCACAGCCCCTGAAGTCCAGCCCCAGTGGACGCGATGCTGAGGCCTGGAATGACATGCTGGCATGCTGTGGCAGGCAGGCTTAGGACAGCAGGACATGCACGAACCTGGCCTGGCGGGGCCCGCCCTGACCCCCAACACACATGTAGATTCAGACATTGCTGGAGGCAAACAGGCCACCTCCCGGAAGAGCTTCCAGACTCTCTACCACCAGATTTTTCAGAGCCGGTGAATCTGCCTGGCTTTTAGGTTTGCCTTGCAACGCCCACCTCAACTCTCCTCCCACCCCAGCCCATAAAATCTTTCACATGTCACTGCTAATAGCCAACGTCTCAATAAACCACACTTGTTATGTGTCAGCCACTGTTCCAGAGTCTAAAAGTACCTCACGTACCCTCTCAAGAACACCATGAGGAAGTACTGTCACCCCCATTTTACAGATGAGGAAAATAGGGGCACAGAAAGGTGAAGTCCCCTACACAGAGTTACTCAGTAAATAAGTAAGTGGTACAGCTCGGGGGCTCATAACTGGGCAGCTGGCTCCAAGTTGATGCCCCCATCCATGGCCTCCCTAGTAGAAAAGCACCCACTCCATATGAACAGACAAAAACTACACAATCCTATCAACAGACACAGAAAAAAAAGCATTTGACAAAATCCAACACCCTCTCGTGATTAAAAAACAACAACACTCAACCAACTAGGAATGAAAAGGAATATCCTCAACTTGATTAAAGGACATCTCTACAAGCCCATAGAAACACCCTACTTATGGTAAAAGACCAGACGCTTCCCCTGAGACCAAGAACAAGATAAGGATGAGGGCTCCCGCTACTTGTATTCCACACTGCACTGGAGGTTCCAGCCAGGGCAATTAGGCCAGAACATGAAACAAACAGCATCCAGACTGGAAAGGAAGGAGTAAAACTACTTCTATTTGCAGGTAACATAATCTTGTGTACAGCAAATCCCAAGGAATCTACGCACACAAAAACCCCAAAATGAGTAGAGTTAATACACAAGTTCAACAAGATTGCAGGATATAAGATCAATATTCAAAAAAGCAATTACATTTCTGTACCTTAGCAATGAACAATCCAAACATGAAATTAAGAAAATAATTCCACTTCAATAGCATCAAAAAATACTTTGAAGTAAATTTAACAAAGAGTTAAACACTAAAAACATCAGACTGTTGAAGAAGACTTCAATAAATGGAAAGACAAGCCATGCTCATGGATAGGAGATTTCATATTATTTAGCTGGCAATATTCCCACATTCATCTACAGACTCAATGCAACCCCCATTAAAATCTCAGCCATCTTTTTGCAGGAACTGATAAAGTGATCCTAAGAGTCGTATGAAAATTCAATGGACCCAAACAGCCAAAACAACCTTGAAAAAGAACAAAGTTGGAGGACTCACACTTCCCAGTCTCAAAACTTAACTATAAAACTACAGTAATTAAGACAGTGTGATCCTGGCATAAGGACAAATAGATCAATGGAACTGAACTGAGAGTTTAGCAATAGACCATATAGCAATAGTCAACTGATTTTTCACAAGGGTGCCAAGGGGACAAACATTCTTTTCAGCAAATGGTGCTGGGACAACTGGAAATCTACAAGCAAAAGAATGAAGTTGGACCCCTACCTCACACCGCATACAAAAATTGATACAAAATGGATCATGATCTAAATATAAGATTTAAAACGGTAAAACTCTGAGAGGAAAACAAAGGTATAAATCTTCATGATCTTAGATTAGGCAATGGTTTCTGAGACACTAAAACCACAAAGTAAAAATAGATAATTTTGATATCATCAAAATGAAAAACTTTTGTGCTTCAAAGGACAGTATCAAGAAAGTGAAAAGACCACCCATAGAATGGGGGGAATATTTGCAAATCACGTATGCGATAAGGGTCTAGTATCCAAAATATGTTAAGTACTATTAATAAACAAACAATCAAAAGACAACCTGAATTTAAAATGGGCAAAGGATATGAACAGAGTTCTCAAAAGAAGACGTACAAATGGCCAGTAAGCACATGAAAAGACGGCCAACACATTAGCCATCAGGGAAACGCACATCAAAACCATAACGAGACGTTACTTCACACCTAGAAGAGTGGGTATAATCCAAAGACAGACAGTAACAAGTATTGATACTGTTGATGTAGTTACTTTGGGAAACAAAGTTCCTCCAACATTTAAACAGTTGCCGTATGAACCAGCAATTGTACTCCTAGATATATAACCAAGAAAACAGAAACATAATGTCCACACAAAAACCTGTGCGGGAATGTTCATGTAGCATTATTTGTACCCAAAACGTAGCAACCACGCACAGGACGAGTAGGTAAACAAAATGTGGTCCACCCACAGATATCACTCAGCCAGAAATAGGAACGAAGTGCTGATACAGGTTACAACATGGATGAACCTTGAAAACATTACACTGAGAGAAGGAAGCCAGTCACAATAGGTACATATGATACGACTTCAATGACCCGAAACGTCCAGAACAGGCAAATCCAGAGACAGGAAGGAGACGGCTGGTTGCCCGGGGCAGGGAGGGGGGGATGGGGAGTGCCTGCTAATCGGTGCATTTCTTTTTGAAGTGATGAAAATGTTCTGGAATTAGATGGTGGTGGTGGTTGCTCCACTTTGCAAACATATTCAAAACTAATAAATTGTATGTACACTTGAAAAAGGTGGATTTTATGTGAATTATATCAATTAAAAAAATAAGAAGAAAAAAACAGCAGCTGCCACTGCCATCCATCAAGTGCTTGCTCTCTGCGGGACACCAGGCTAATAAGTAAATGCTTCACATAGTGTCTCCTCCAATCCTCTAGCAAACCTGCAGAGCTGTCGCCTGTCCCACCCTCTACCAGGTCGAGGGTGAAGTCAGAGAAGGACAAGGGGAGCCCTCCCCCAGAGATGCTAGGGGTCCTTCCAGTGAATGGGCCACACCCAGCATTAGGCGAGACACCCCTATTTTTCCGAAATCTCAGGCTGTGGTGTGTGAGGTGGCAAAGGACTGCCTATCACACAGTCCTGTCCCAGGGGTGGCCTGGGACTGAGACCGCCCCAACCCACGACCAGGAAGGGCCCATCGCCCAAGCTCAGTCAGTCCCACGGGGCCAGCCTTGGGTGAAGGTGGCCCTGAGCCTATGGGGCAGAGGCCTGAAGGGACCCACGATCCTCACTCGGCCACGTCCGCTCAGGCCTCAGGGAAAGCAGACCATGATGCTTTAAATGCTTGGGCCACTTTCTGGCTCCTTGCAGCCACAATCATCCTGACATGCCTGTGAAATTACAGTCAATTAGAAAATACTACTGTTCCTATGTTGGTTTTAATAACCATTCACGGACAAAAAAAAAAAAGTGTTGAGACTTCAACTAAATCCTAGGAACTAGAGATATTGTGATGAACACCCCTGCCCTCAGGGAGCTTCCATTCCAGGTGAATGGACAGCTAGACAGGTGCTGACAGGAAACACAAAACAGGGAGCAAAGGGGGTGCCAGTGCCGGTGGGGGGTGCGATCGGGAAGGACCTCACTCGGGAGGTGAGCAAACGGGCCATGCACGTGGGGGAGGCATGTTCCCAGCAGAGGGGCCCGTCTAGGCTGCTGTCCTGACACAACCTGGACCCGCCTCTGAGATGAGGAGGGTGGTGACATCAGTCTAGCTTGGGGACGGAGGGCTGGTGGGAGGTCCAGGGAAGGACACACCGGCCCGCGTAGGGATCGTGGCGGCAGAGGTTCCTCCAGCCCAAGCCTGGGAACCTCGCAACATCGCCAGCAGCTCTTCTCCCCAAATAGAGGCAGAATCCAGACTCTTTACAAGGCAGCTCTGGAGGCCCGGGAGGCTATTTCTGGTTCCCCGAAAAAGGCTGTTGTTGCTTATTTATATACTGTCTTTATTTCTGGATGGGAGTTGGAAAGAGGCTTTTTTTAGTTAGATGGTGGGCTGTGTTCTGTTCAGAGCTGAAACACTAGCCCCTGGGAAACTGAAACACCCCCGTCTTCCCTCTGTGCCACTGTCATCAGTGACTGTGCCGCTGGAGGCCTGTGGAGACGGGCAGGTCCCGACCACGCCCACGAGGCCAGGGAGTGGAAGAGAACAGTTCAAGGCCACACAAGGCCCAGGGGAGAACCCAGGTGTCCTGAGTCACACACCACTGCCCTGTCCACTCCGCCAGGTGGCCACACTCTTGTCCGACTGGTGGCAGCTGCTACACGACTAGCAAGAAGGAAAAAGACCAATGACAAACATACAAGAGGACAACTGGAGGCAGGAGAGAAGGGCAGATGGCATGTCAAAGGTGCAGCTTTGAAGCCTGACTTTGAACCTGGGGTCAACTACTCGTTAGCTGTAACCTTTGGCAAATGACTGAACTCTGCTGGACCTTGCTCTCCTCATCTGTAAAATGGGAGCTGTACCTCCCTCGACGGTGGTTGGGAGGCCTGGTAGCTAACAGACACTCAGCAGTGGCAGCTGCAGTTTTTAGCACCACACTGGGCAGGGCCAGCTGGGGACCCCCCACAGGACAGTGGGCAGATTCTACATAGTTTTTCATATATAGTGGGCAGATTCTACAACGGTTTTCACCAAGGCTACCGATCGATGTCCAGCTTCCTGGGAGTGGTGGCTGCCAGGCCTCACCCTCACTGGCTTTCTCCCTGTGCCAAGCATGGTGCTGGCAGGACAGTGTGAAGGAAGCCTTGGGGGGGCACTAGCACTGTTGGGTCTGGGGACGGCTGTGATGAGACTCTGCCTCGGGTCCCTTCTCTCAGACAGGGGGAACTTGTTCACCCAGACAGCCAGACAACAGCTGATGAGAACAAGTCCCGGGGCCAGGACAATCCCTGAGGCCATGCAGAGCTGGAATCCTCTAAAGCAGGGATGTCCAAACTTTTTTCAACGGTTTTCACCAAGGGCCATATGCGGTAAAATACACAAACAGCCGGGCCACTCATTCGAGGTGAAGTACGTAATGCCTCACCTGGTTTATTTAAGTAAACTAAATATATTTTTGGAATTTGCTGTGGGCCAATTAACAATGGATTGCGGGCCGCAGTCGGCCCACAGGTCGCAGTCGGCCCGTGGGCCGCAGTTTGGACACCCCTGCTCTAAAGCCTCTGTAATGGGCAGGGCCCCTGAAGGAGGGAATGACACCCGTGACTTAGGGCTTGCTAAGGGGACAAGGGCTCGGAGACAGATCAGGGAGGGGGACCAGGTGGGTGACATCTCATCTGGGACGTGCCCCGGGAGGACTTCATGAGCTGCGAACTGTCTCCCTCTCCAGAACGTCAGAATTTAGCTGACTACTGCAGGCGCAGTGCCTAGAGCACTGCCTGGCACAGCGGGTGTGAACTGACCCGGTAAGAAAAGCGGCTGACACCGCCCAGGGCGAAGGCTGGCTCCTCCGGCATCTGGGCTACGTCTGGAACGACGCAGGCTTGCGGTCAGCATGTCTGTGCCACCTGACCCACATTCCAGGCCCTCACGCCACTGTTATGGGGTCTCTCCCCAGCCCCCCGAGGCCTGCCTTGCCCAGGTTTGCTCCATGTAAAACCGAGACAGCGATACATTCGTCCCCTCTCGGCTTGGCCTTTCGTTTCTCTCTCCCTGGCACAAACATCTTCTTTATCTGCTTCGCTATGATTGTGACTCAACTGTTCTTTTTAATCCTGTTTTAATTGAACACGCCATCAGTATTCCCCCATGATTTTGCCTGTCCTGGTCACCCGACTGGTGACATTTCCCCTGAAGTCAGACATTTACGTTTGTGCCAATGTCCCTCTCCCGCAGACGGGGCTTCCATGAGAATCTCTCAGCCTAAGGTTGTGTGCTTGTGGTAAATTATTTCCACAGACCAAGTTCCCAGAAGTGGGTTTCAGAATCCATGGGAATCGACATTTCTATCTTGCCACACAGTGTCATGCTGTTTCCCAAAGGGCCCACAGAACTCAGCCCCAGCAATGAACGGTCATTGACTACACCTTACCAGCCCTGGTCCACTTCAGACCTGGGCAGTAGTTTTATAAGGGAGGATGACAGGTGACATGTGAATGATCCCATCGGCATATAAGGCCACTCTGCGTCCAGCGGGCCCCCAGCATAGCAAGCGAGGCATGAAGACACTGAGGCAGGTCTGGGGGCTGGGGGCAAGGGACCTGTGTAACACAGGGAGCAAAAGCCCTGGACCTGGGCCCGAGACCAGCAGGCAATCCCAGTAGTTCCTCTGGGCCCTGGCAAACCAGGTGGCCTTTCAGGTCTTGGGTTCCTGACCAGGAGAAAGGGGGTCACAATAAGCAAGTCCTGTCCACTTGCTGGAGTTGCAGTGAGAACCAGGGATGATGAAAAAGTGTTGCAGAATCTGTGAAATGCCAGAAAAAGAAGCCCGCCCTTCCCAGGGGCACAGACCAGGGCTGATGCTGCCATCCGTTCACCATCTCCTTACACAGCATGGGGAGGGTCTGGGCCCAGGTGCCACCCTGAGCTGGCAAGGGGCATTCAGGGGCTGAAGCGGAGGCCAACGGGAGGCACCCCACCCCGTACGTGTTGGAGACAGGGCCAGGAGGGAGTGTGTGGCTCAGAGTTGGGCTCCCTGACCCCCAGGAGGGCTGGGGTGCCGGGTGACAGGAGCCCCAGGCCTGGCGCCAGGGAGCGAGTGGTTCAGGAGGCAGGCTTCTAACTGCATCCTGGAAAGACCAGGGAGGGCTCCACTGGAGAAGGCGACATCACAGTGGGCCTTGGTGAAGGTGAGAAGTTTCAATCTGTTCAAACCCGTTCGCCAGAACCAGAGAGTTGCTGCACAAACTTGGGTCTCCTCCTTTCAGGTAGAATGTAGGTTCCATGAAGCAGGGGCCTTTTCTGCCGTGTTCAAGGCCGAATCCCCAACAAACGAGTGAATGAACTAAACACTGACCTGGGCTCCCACCTCTCCTGGCCCACGGGAGGTGGCCCAAAACGCAGGTGCCCACAAGGCCAGCAGCATGTCAGCACTGGGCACCCAAGAGGGGTCCCAGACGTTACCTCTCAGGGCTGGGCTGGGTCCTGCTTTCCTGGGCCACCCCTCCCTGTTCCCAGGGGCCCACACTGAATGGCAGGAAACAGCCTTATTCAGGAGGGGTGAGGAGATCCATTGTGTCAGTGACAGAGCAGGCAGTGAGGGGGTGGGGGCAGGAGGCAGGTTCCCACTCACACTCTTCTGAGGGCTGGGGGAAAACACGTGCCCTGATCCGTGAGCCCTGATCCCTTGCATGGGATGGTCCCTCAGCCCTGCACCCCTGCTTCCATTCCAGGCCTGTCTTGGCCTGGGAAACTCATTTTCCTGCAAGCCTCGGGTCAGGCTGTCTCCCTCCTCTGAGCAGCCCCTTCCCGCAGATTTAGGGGCAGGCCCCTTCTGCTGGGCTCGACAAGGCTCCTACGCTGCTCAGCTCAGGGACTAAGGATGTGTCTGCCCGCATTCAGACTGGGTACCCCGGGGGGTCTTTGGGGACTAGGTTTATAACCCCACTCCACCTCCTGTCGGCTGCATGATCCTGGCCGAGTAACTTCATCTGCTTCAGTTTCCTCACTGGAAAATGGTTGTCCCCCACTCCTCCACATTTAGAAAATGTATTTTTAAATTATGACATAGGTCCTGAACACAGCTCCTTCTGGGACGGGTGGCTCCACCCCAGGGCCTGGGTGGCTGCGGCGACCCCAGCCTGCCCAGCACAACCATCGCCTCAGCCTGTCCTCCTGGGTCCAGTACAGGACAAGTGCTGTGGCCCAGCACTGGGGCTTCTTCCCAGCTGCCTGCCTAAATGCTCTTGGAGTAGAAGCAAAAACTCCCCTTCTTGGCACCCTTACACTATAACCATCTCCCCACAAACCACCAGGTTCCTGGCATCCTGCCCATCTTACCCACCACCTACCCCAAACTACGCACAGCTGTTGGATCCTGGATTGTCTTTCTAAAGCTCCCACCTATATAACGAGGCAACTCTCAGCTCAAGAATTGTCCACAGCCAGCTCGAGTGAAGAAAGCCTTTCCAGGCCTCTGCAACCTGACCCTGCTTATCTTCCTGCTACGGGCTGCACTGTTTCCCCCAAATTCCTATACTGAACTTACAAACCCCAGTACCTTAGAATGTGACTGTACTTGGAGGTAGGACCTTTTTAAAGAGGTAATTACGTAAGAATGAGGCCATTAGGGTGCACTCTCATCCAATCTGACTAGGCTCCTTCTAAGAAGACATTAGAACACAGATACATGCAAAGGGACAACCACGAGAAGACACAGGAGGGAAAAACCACCTACAAGCCGAGGAGAAAGGCCTCAGAAGGAACCCGCCCTGCCGACACTTTGATCTTGGCCTTCCAGCCTCCAGAAGTGTAAACACATTCATTTCTGTTGTTTAAGCCGCCCAGCCTCGGGCGCGTTGCCACGGCAGCCAGAGCAGCCCAGCCCACTTCCCAGCTCCTCTCGGAATACAGAACCCAAGGTCGCTCCTGCGGAGCCAAACCCTGGCTCCAAGCAGAGTGGTGCACTCACCACCCCCCAGGACGGTGCTGGGGCTCCCTCCTCCATGGCAACGGCCCCCGTGTCCCCACACTGCTCAAGCTCCCCAAAGCTCTGGAGAACATTGCCGCCTCCCAACAACACCTCTCCAGGTGTTGTCTCCTCTCCTACTAGCAGTCTTGTTTGTTCTAGTAGCATCTCTCTCGTGCGTCACTACCCTGTTTGGTTGCTCAGCTCCTACACCCTATTAAATGTCTACATGTTTGGGTTCTAACTCAGCAACCAGACAGTATTCCTTGGGGTCAGGACCGGGCCTTACCCCTGGCTCAATACTGCTCAGAAGAAGCAGGTGTCACCAACAACCATCTCTCTGACAAGTGTATATGTGTAAGATAAATTGAGAGACTAAATAAAAGTGACTTGTAAGCACCGGAAACAATAGAAAGGGAAGCATGGAGCCAGTGCGACCAATCCCCACAGGGCAAGAAAGGAGGCGTGCAACTCCTCACCTGGCCACCGGGCGGCGCCGTGGATCTGGCACAGCCCTGAAGGCTGCAGCCACGGATTTCAACAAAGCCCTGAGAGCGGCCCACCGACCCGCAGGCCCGTGCTCTGCCTCACTTAGCACCTGTCCAAAGTCACCTTTCCTCTGCCTTTACACTATTAGGGGGCGGGAGCCATAGGATTTTGATTCTGGACAGAGAAAGACATCCTGTGCATTCTGGGTAAGCCAAGTTTCAGCTTGACAGCAGCTCTGAAAACCCAAATTTCTTTTTGGCTCATGATGACGGCAACCAAGGAGTAATTCAGAACAGTCGAGTGGGGGGTGGGGGGAAGCAGCTACAGACCTGAGCCCACAGGAGGAGCCCAGGAAGGGCCTGGATGACATGGCAGTTGGAAATGTCTCCAGTCTAGAGCCGGGCCAGCAGAGGGCATCCCGTCCTCACCACGACTCCCTGCTCCCGTTGTTTCCATGAGTCAGGTTCCCCAGACCCCACGTCCCCACGGCATGCTGACCCTCCCTGACCCTCCCTGGCCAGGCCAGTGGACGGCCCGAGTGTCCCAGCACAGAAAGTCTTGTGCCCTCCCCACTTGGTGCTGCACCCTCGCCTTACCTCCTCGCTTTGGGGGATGGAGCGGGGGCGCCCTCTCCTGGGACACCGTCACTCCCTCCTTCAGACAACTTAGAATATCTGCTCTCGGTTGCTGATTCCCCTTACGTGTAGGATCTGTCCCTTGCTCTGTCCCCAAGGGTCCCCTAACACCTACTTCCACAGTCATTCTGCATGCCCTTTACAGTAGATGACTCATGTCTCCCTGTAGCCAGAGGCTCCCCCAGGCTCACTGGCTGGACTGGGGGGCGGCAGTTGTGTGGGGCTTCAAAAGGGTGGCAACAACTGGATAACAGGTTGTGTGTTTCTTCATACCCATTCATAGCCCCAGATGAGATGGAATTGAAGTAACACATTTTATTTTAAGACATAAAAAGCTCCAGTCCTTGAAGTCAGCATGCCGTGGGGATGTGGGGTCTGGGGAACCTGACTCATGGAAACCACTTGGAAACCTGAAGGCGCTTTTGGTGGGTCCCCGGAGAAGCAGATCCTCTTCACACACACCCCCGTCATGTGCCCTCCCCCGTAGGCTATGGGTGAGCGCAGTTGTGGGCTAAGTGGCCTGGATTCTAATCCCAGTTCTACTGTCTCACTCTGGACTGGCTGCCTCTCTGTGCCTCAGTTTCTACATCTGCGAGATGGGGATAACAGCAGCACCTACTACCTGGGATCGTTGTGAGGACTAAACAGTCACCCTGAGTCCCTACCTGTGTGCTAGGAGTGCATGTGATGTGCAGTAATACACACTAGGTGAGGCTGAGTGGCTGTTCCTTGGAGTTGGGTTGCCCCCTCTTGTTCACTGAGGTTCTGCCAACAAGCCAGGGGGCCATTCTGAACCCACAATGGGGCCGAGGGCTGCTCAGGGGCTGGGACTGTCTCTCATAAGTGTCAGGCGCAGGACACTGGTGCCTTTTCAGGCCCCTCCCGTGGAGTAAGGGAGGAGAGAAGGCACTGCCTGCACTGCTCAGGCATGAGATCAGACAGAGCCGGGGCCCCAGGGGTTCTCAAGGCTGACGGAACAGCCCACTGGGAACTGGCTTCCTGAAAGGCAGCCGGGGGCAAATTGGACTTGCGGGCTGGACTGGACACTGCTCATCCATGGGCGGAAACGGAGGGCCTGAAATGTTAAGTTCTGTCTTCAAGGTCAAAACGCAGTATGTGGCAGAGTGGGCGTCGCTCACGGCAGCCTGGCTCCACAGCCATGCCTTTCACCTTGAGGCTGAACCTTGCTTGTCCCCACTCTCATGGTCCCACTGAAGACTCGGGGCCTGGACTGGTGGGTTAAGGAAGATTCCGTCCCCATGTCAGAGACCTGGAGTCAGAGGCACAGAGCTGGCTGTGCAGCCCCAACACTGGTGGCTAGACACTCTGGCTGCCTAAGTTTGAGCGACCTTGAGAAAGTTACTTCATCTCTCGGTGCCTTACTTTCCCGATCTTTAAAATGGGAAGAACTGCCCGCAGGGCTGCCGTGAGGATCCAGTGAGTTAACACCTAAAACAAACTGGCACCTAGCCGGTTTCCCCTCCATCATCGCCATCACTGGTGTCATCATTCAAAGGCCCACCCATTACAGCAGGCCAGGATCACCTTAGAGAGCCCAGCTGCTCCGCACGGAGACAGGAGGAATGCAGAGTGGACACGAAGCAACGCACTTGCTTTTTCCTGCCCAGAGACAACGCTCTTGACTGAGAGGGAGACGGAGCCTTCTTGTCCATCCAGAACTCGGACTCTTCAAGCGGATCAGCAGCAAACATCCACGTCACACCCAAAGGCCACCACTCAGCTCACGGCAGAGAGCACAGCTTTGAGGCAGCACCCCACACGTAGAATGTGAGGTCAGCTCTGGGCTCTTGGTCCCCAGCAGGGCCAGAGAAATGGAAATGGCAGCGATGGGTGAGAAAACACAGTGGGCACCGAGCGTTCACCGGCCCGTGACCTTGGCCCTGGTGGGAGCCCTCTAAGGCAGCGGGGTGGGAATTCCATGGCAGAGTGTCCCTCAAAAGCTCGAGGGGCGGAGGTCCCTGACTCCACAGAGTGGTGGCAGGAACGGCTGAGACGGCCTGATCGCAAGCCTGCACCCAAAAACCAGCGGGGCTCTCCCCAGAGGGACTGTCCTCTGTTCCTGGTGGTGGGTAACCTGTAGTCTTAGCTGCCTGGCCTCTGCCTCTGCTGTACCTACCCCCAGGAAAGCCTTCCCTTCACATCTCTGCTGTAGCTGGAGTCTGGCCTGGGCTGGAGGCATGCTGTGTTGGGTGACTACCAGCCCCCTCCATCCTGGCCTTTCTTGCAGCTGTGGAGACACCCGCCCCCCTCTCTGAGCCCCACAGCACCGTCTGGCCCTGTAGTCTGACATGTGTACTATGGCTGTGGCTTGCACCACGTCTCCTTCTCCTGACCTCACCCTTCACCGACCCCAGACATGATGCCTGTCACCAATGCCCATCAATGCCCTCCCCAATCTCTCTAGGCTCTGTTCCCTCCACTCCTGCCCACTGCCACCACGCTCACGCTCACCAGGCCCTCAGCATCTCTCCCAGCACTGCAGCGGCCTCCCTGCCCCCATGCACAGGCTAAGTCCAAACCGACACGTGAGGCCCTCGGGACGAGATCCCCTCTGGCAGCACAGGACGCCCTGCTCGCCCTTCCTGGAATGGCTGCCCACCTTTCCAGCCAGGCCCCCAGTTTCAGACCCGCTTCAAACATGCCTCCCCCCCCCCCCCCGCCGACAGCCTGTTACCACAGATGACCAGGGACACCCTCTCCTCTGGCCCAAGCCCATCAGGCCCCTGCCACAGCTCAACCCCCACCACAGGACTTCCACTTCAGACAGTCCCCAGTGTGTCTGCGTCTTATGTATGTAATTCTTGGAAACATCCTTCCTTCATTGGCACATTCAGCGCCTACCAGTTCCAGGCCCTGCCCTGGGTATTTAAAGTTCCTAAAGATACACTTTCTGTCCTTAGGGCCCTTGGTTGGGTGGAGAAGAGAGCAGTGAGCAGACATGATAACAGAGTAGCACTGGGGCTGTGACTGAGGACAGCAGGGGTCTGGGAGCAGAGAGGGTGGACACTAGAGCCCAACAGGAAAGGGAGTGTGCAGCAAGGAGGGCTACCTGGAGGCGGCTGCCTGAGCCAAATCCCGAAGCCAGAACTAGTAAGGGCTTTTCAGGAAGAGGAAACCAAAGACAAAGGGCAAGGGCCAAGAGGGGTCAGCCCATGAGGTCTGCCATGGCTGCAATGAGGAGAGTGAGGGCTGATATGGCAAGAGATGTGACCAGGTGAGGGGAACGGCAGAGGCCATATGCTCCCAAGAGGCCCAACACGAGCCACAAGGCATAAAGATTCTTCATATCAACTAAATTCAACCTAACTTAGAAGTGTGCACAGAAAAACTACTGTGTTTGCTCAGTGTGACAGGCAGAACCCTAACATGCACCCCAAGACTCTGTCCCCTGCTGTGCACCCCCTGCCAGAACCCCAGGGGAGGTGAATATGATGGATTTTACTCCACGACTAGGTCATGTCCCACGGTTGACCGTGGAACAGGGAGACTCTCTACGTGGCCTGACTGAATTACATGGACTCCTGAAAAGCAGAGTGTTTTCTCTGAAGGGGACGCCAGGGATCTGAAGCAGGGGAGGACCGACACACTGTTGCTGGGGCCCCAGGAGAAGGAACTGGGGGGCTGCAGGAGCTAAGAGCAGCTCCTGGCTGACAGCCAACAGAGAAATGGGGACCTCGGTCCTACCGCCACGAGAAACTGCCTTCTGCCAACAAGCACGAGCTTGGGAATGGATTCTTCCTCGGGGTCTCTAGCCACGCCAGGTAGACTTGAGACAGAACTGTGAGATAATTAAATGGAGGTTGTGGAAAGCCACTTGACTTGCGCCATCTGTTATGTAGCAAGGGGAAACTAATAGACTTGGTTACTACGAGTTTTTCAGAGGGAACCTGGATTGTATTCATTGGAGACACTGGCTGGGGGTGACATTTCACCAGTGGCTGCAGCCCCTAGCGGACTCCCTGGTGGCAGCTGCTCCCTCCCTGCCAGCAGTTTGATCCTCCGCTCCCAGCTACAGGTGACCTGTCAGGGGAAAAACACTGGAAGATGGGGAACCAGCCTGAAGTTGGGGAGGGGTTGCTTTGGGGCAGGGACAGAGAGAAACAAATGCCACAGGTCTGACATTCCCCGGTCTGACACTGCCCTGGTGAGCTGGATGAGCAGTGGTACCCTGTCTAATTTAGTGAATGACCTGTTTCATCTCGAGAGCACAGAGTGCCGTTTGTACCAGCGTGTTCACAGGAACCAGACACAAGCCCAGGTGGACACATGGCTATTCCTGAGTCCCATTCCAGCTTATGGAAACGGTTGCTAGAAACGTGGATTAACTCCGTGACAGCTGTTCCCACTGATTTACAGCCCCTTCCGGACCCAGGCAGGTCCAACTCTCAAAACGCAGCAGTCTTTTTGGTGTCCAAGACATTTTAAAAATAATATTTGAAGTGCTCTCTCTGGCAGTACATATTCTAAAAGCAGAACAGAAAATGTTAGGTTGGCCCAAGCACAAAGATAAAACTTCCATAGACAAAACAGTCCATATTTTTAAACAATGAGACAATTTCCTTAATCCAAAAAGGGATCTAACCAATCAATAAGAAAAAGATCACCAACCCAAAAGAAAATGGGCAGATGACACAAAAAGATTCACACAGAAAAAAATGCGAAAGGCTAAGAAACATGTGAAGAGAGGCTCAATTTTGCCAATAATGGAAGAAATGCAAATTAGTAGTAAAATTTGTTCAAATTTCTTGAAGGACAATCGAGTAATATCTGCCAACCTGGGAAATGTTTATAATAATCTTTGACTGAGAAATAACACTTTTGGGGAGTTTTACAGAACTACGCAAAGGTCTAGGTTTATTGCAGCCCAGTTTAAAAACCCAAATCAAACTGGAATGACCTCACGAGCCCTGTAACATAATCAAGTAAATTATGATCCTTTCGTTCACATGCTGAAATATGTTGCCATCGAAAAGGACAGAGCAAACCTGATATCCATCATCTTTATGGGCTGACATGGAAAGGAGCCAAGCTATCTATTAAGTGAAAGAGAGAGAGAGAGGAAAAAAAAACAAACAAACAAGTTTTACGAGAACATCGTAATATGACCCCGTTGCTATTTTTTTAAAAAGCACATATACATTTGTTTGTGTCTGAGAAGGCTCCAGAAAGATGGATTCCACACTGTTGGGAGGGGCTGCCTCTGAGAAGTGAGGTTGAGGTTAAGCATGTTTGAGTCACCAGCAGTCAGGGCCCTGCGCATCCACAGAGGGAATTCAAGGTCAGATCTGTGCAGCCTGCAGGAGGAGTGCAGTCCAGGAAGGCCGAAAGTGTGCTCGGCGGAGCCAGCCTCTCCCAGAGCGGGCAGGGGACCCACACAGGTTAGGCGGAAATAGCAAACTATTGCTCTATTCCACTGATGCTAAGACACGGCTTTCTTTTCTTTTCCATTTTCAAGCTCTGAAATGTTTCATTATCGTTGGTGTGTCACAATTTAATCAGGGCTTTCCCCCCAGGGCAGGGCTGGGATTTAGGCCCAGAAGCCTCCAAATAGAGGCTTGGACCGTAGCCAGTCCTCAACCTGCCCTGGGGTGGGGGCTTTAAAGAGGGGCCCAAAGCACCATCCTGCTCTGCGGACCCTCCACCTCAGCCTGAACACGGGGTCTCTGTCTGGATGGCTGGAAGGGCCGACGTGAAAACCAGGACACACGCCAAAGTCCAGCAGGGGAACCGAGAGCCGAGCGTCCACCCAAAGGCCCCACCACCCCCTAGCTCATGGGCTCACGTCACTTCCACAGCCCCTGCTCCAGGAGTCTGTCCTCACCTGGTGCCCCGTCCTCCCTCACACTAGAACCCTGGATGTGGCAACACTGTCCCTGCAGCCTCAGCCACAAGGGTAGGGCAGCCGACCGTCACGCAGGCACGGCAGGCAGGCACCTGAGGACCAGCTCCTCAGAAGCCCACTCGAGGTTGAAGCATTTTCTGGGCAGGCTGATCCCAAACTCCAGCCTCCTACACAGAACCAGGGCTAGAAGCTGGCCCTGACGCGGGAGCAGCAGTTCTCGGGGGGCACACCCCTGTCCTCTTCAACTCCAGGCCCCGCTGCCCATGGCCGGCTCTGCCACATGCCTCCCACCCCAAATCTGAGTGCCTGGCGAGACCAAGGAGAGGGAGCTGACAGCATCACAGAGCCTCACTATGGGCCACCCTCGCTGCAGGGAATGGGGCCAGACCTGCACACCTCCCCTCAGGGAGGTGATGGTAACCTTGGCCTTCCAGGCGAGCAAATGACCCAGGGAGGGCCAGTCACTGCCCAGGCCACACAAGGGGGGGCTGAGATTTGAGCCCAGGCCTGTCAGCACCACAGCCCTGTTCTTTTCCATCCCAAATGTGTTGCTACCCTCAAAAAAGAACAGCAAGATTTCTGTTTCCTCCATAAACACCAAGGGCAGAGACTCAACTAAACAGAGCTGCTAGTCTCTCTCCACTGGACACCAGAGGGCGCCCGGGAGCAGTGCCCGTTGTGGGGACGGTACCAAGAGGCTCAGGGATCACTGGCCCCAGGCCGCAGGACCCCCAACTGTATCCATCATGGCCTCGGTGCTGCCCACACCGCCCCGGTCAGGCTCAGGGACAGGTGGGGTGGAGGAGGCAGCACACAGGAGGAGTGGGAGGCAGAGTCAGGCCAGAGGCGTGGATTCCGATCCCAACTCGGCCCCCTAGAAGCTCTATGGCCCTAAGAGACGAAGCTGAATGCTCTTGTTCACAGTAATACTTTTCTTGCAGGATCACCGGGAGGATTGAATTAGCCAATACATGTCAAGTGCTTCCGACAGTGCCTGGCATGTAGCTGCCTCCCGAGCAATGACAAAGCAAACTCCGAGGAAAAGGGACCTGCACAGGCCACACAAAGCAGGGGGCCTAGATGGGTCTCGGACCCGGGCCTTGACCCCCAATCCCGCTCCCACCATCGCCTCTCCCACCCAGAGTCCCTTGCAGCTGACCAAGGGGAACAGGACAGCCAACCTCCACCCCTGAATGAGAGGCCCCTGCAAATACACACATGCCCCCCGGGTGGTCTCCCCACTGCCCAGGCAGGTACTCTGTGGGGAATTATTTCTCCCAGGCCCCGAGGAATGTTATTTTCTCTTCCCTTGGTGTCTAGATTACTCCATTTCAATCCAGCCTCCAAACAGCCTCCAAGATGAGCACTGATTAAATTCCCATAAAACCACAAGCAGAAACACTCGATCTGTGGTTTGCACACCCCTCCCCAGAGAGGCTTGGCGTCAGATGGCCATCTGTCACCTCCAGAACACATGTGGGGAGGCTGTGGGAAAAGGAGAACAGGAGAGCCACCACTCACCTACAACCTTCACTGGCTCAGAAGAGCCTCTCAAGCACTTTGCCCCGTGGCCTGGGACCCTTCCCCAGCTGCTGCCTCCAGGGCCAACGGGACAACCTGGTGTCATCCAATCACAGCCCCACTGCTTTCCCACACATCGCCTCAGCCAGTTCAGGCGCTGGCTGGAAACTTGCCCAGAATGGCTCAACCTGTGGAGGCAGAGCCAGGCCTTGGTCTAGGGGCTTCCATCTCCAAATCCCGGCCTGGGCGGCAAAGCAGGCACCAGTGAGAGAAAAGGCCTACAGAGGTGTGTGCATGGCACCCTTGGCCTGTGGACACACTCCCCTTCCCCGCTCGCCCCATGCCTGTAGAAGGCCATGTGTAATTTCTGGGAAGCTCCTGCACTTGGTTTGAATTAGATCCAGGTTCAGTGCCATCTGTGCCTCTGGCGAAGGGGTGTGGGTGCAGCCCTGCCCAGAGCTGTCATCTACTAGGGAAACCTGTGGCCCAGGCTCCCTGGAGTGAGTCACTCTGCAAGCCTACTGACCTCATGCTGCTATGCGGAAGGGACCTACTGCTCAGGTCACAAACCGAAGCCACATGCCCTGGCCAGCGGGACAGCAAATGGTCATTTCAAGTCATTCACCCAGGCAGGAATCCACTTCTAGGAGGGTGGGGTGACCACTAATGACCCCCAAAACTCATTCTCCCCCTTCTTCCATGGTGACAAAGCTTGTAAGTCTTAGCTGGGCACATCGCTGCACACAACAGAGACCACATTCCCCCGCTCCCTGGCAGCTCAGTAGGAGACTCAGTTCTGGCCACTGATGTGTGAACACAGCAACACCATGCTGTAGCTTCCAGAACCGTTCCTACAGGTAACTAGGGCTGCTTCCTTTACTTCCTTTCTCCTATGGCCCCTTTCCGTGCTGATGTCTAGACATTGGTTGGATGTGATGGCTGGAGTTTTAGCACGACCTTGGACCAGGAGGGCCACACCACACAATGAGCTGGAAGAAGACGGGGAAGAAACCGGAAGGTACCAAGGGACCTTCCTCTGGGCTTGTACATGAGAGAGAAATAAAGTTCGATCTCATTTAAACCACCGTAATTTCAGGTCTCTGTTGTTGAAGCAACTTTAGTACTAACCGAACCAGCGGGTTTGAGACTGACAGATTTGAGGCAGAGAAAGGGCCCTGCTTCCCCTGCAGACTCTGAATTAGAGGATGCGCTCAGGGAACACGGAAGTGAGACGGGGCCCCAACCACAGCGAGGCTGCCCAGGTGCTCAGACAGGTGGGGCTGGGAGCTGCAGGCAGCAGGCCTCACGTGTCTCCCACAGCTGATGCTCTTCATGGAGACAGATGCCCGCCCTATTTCTCTGCAGGCGTCCAGGCTCTCTGAGGACAGGGAGAGCCGCCTCAGCATGGGGGTTAGTTTCTGCCAAGCCCCTTCTCCCAACACAAAAGCAGTGTCACTTGCTATAATTGTCTGAGGAACTTAAAGGGTAATTATGGCCATTTACAGTATGCACCACCAGGAACAGCAGGAGTGGGGTGGAGGAGCGCTGGGGACGTGCTTCCCAGAGGTTCTCTGCGTCTGAACGGAGGAGCCCGGCTTCTGCGAGGGAGGATGGGAGGTGGGAGCCAACAGCTCCCGGGTGGGCAGGAAAAGGCTCTAGGAAGTCCCAGCCTCTGACCACCCTCCTGGCAGAATACCAGTCCGGCTCAGTATGCACGATAAGGAGAACCCAGGGTGCAGCGGTCACGGCCCACCCACACAATTCCTGCTGGCCTAGTACCAAGTCTGTCTTTAGGGTTTGGTTCACAAGTTCTTGCTGCGCCCAGAGGGGGTGTCCCCCTTAGCAGGCAGCTCCTGAGCTGATGACACCTGGGTTTGAAGATTCTTGGAGCCAGCAGAGCGGGGTCTGATTCTCTCTCCACTGGAGCCGGTTACCAGCCCCGACGCCTGTGGCTGGGTGTATGCCACCCTCACAACAGGCCGTCAGAATCTGTCTCCAGGCCATGTCTGCACTGGTCTGTCTAAAATGTATTCTCATCTGCTCACAGGCCGGTGCACAGGCCTTCAATGACTTCCCACGAATGAAGTCCCACCCAACGGCACGAGATGTTCCAAGTGCCCCGCTCTGAGCTCTCCCCCACAAGCACCTCACGCGTCCGCTCTCTCGGCTCTGCTCACACCGCTGCCCTGCCTGGGAGATTCAGACTGTTACTGCCTCAGTACTTACCCACCAGGGACAGTCCTGCTTCCTGTGCACCCTGCGGTCCAGCCCACAGCCGTCCCCTGCTCCCCAGGCCGTGCACACTCATACTCCAAGCCCAGGCTCACCCTTCACCCCCAGCCCTGATTCTCTGCCTGTAAAAATGAAGACAGGCTCCAAGACCCAACCCAGATGTCTCAGCCCCTTTCATCGTTATGGCAGCTGCCATTCCTGGGTGACCCCAAAGGGCCGGGACCCGTGCCAGGCGCTCATCAGACCTCATCCCAGTTATCCCCACCCCGGCCCCCGTGGATATTATCCACACCTTACAGAAAACCACAGGGCCGGGTCAAGGGACTTGGCCAAAAACCACAGGCACCAAGAGCCCAGATTCGGACACAATCTCAGTCTATCTCCCCCCAAAGCCTGTGCTCTCTGCTCGGAGACAGTCTTCTTCGAGGTACCCTCCACAATCCCATCAGAGCCATCACTAGTGGACGTGGTGACCTGCACCTCCTCCCACTCATCGGGACATCTCAATCTCCTGTCCCTTCACACAGTCCCGACACACACACCCCCTGGGAAGAGATGGATTTCCTTTCCAGAACCAACGTTCAGCCAAAACATGATAGATCTTACTTCTCATCTGCGGGTTCTGGTTGGACCCACAAATGGAAGGGAAGTTGACATCATCACTGACCACTCCAGATCTAAGGAGGGAAGGATGCTGGCATGCTGCAAAAGTCTGCTCGCTTGAGGGTCCCCCAGGAAGTCCGGTCCATGCTCCACACCACTGGACGAACGCCAGGCAGCCAGGGCCTCGAGACCCCTTTTCAGGAAGGCCAGGTCCAGCACCTAGCTCTTCGCGGGACACATTCCTTAGAGAACCAAGGACTCACCAACTCTCTCAGGGCCCATGGCTGTACCCATGCCAGGTGCTGGCTGGATCCAGGGCCCTCTGGCCACGGACCTGAAAGTCAAGCTCCGGGGTTAGGAGCTGAGGAGCCTGAGTCGGAGAGACCTGGCTGGATGCTGGCTCCGCCACTTACAGGCTAGGTGATGTCGGCATGTCTGCTAACCTCTCCAAGCCTCCAGTACTCATCTATGAAATTGGGGAGGGTAACAGTGCCCCTTTATGAGCACCAGAAGAGAGACCATAAGGAGAAAGCTTAACCCAATGCCAGGTACCTGGCACATGCCCAATAAACGCTGTTCTCCTTATTCCCATAATGGTCCTGTGAGCCAAACTATCCACTGACACCACTGTCACACGAAAAGACGTCTGGGACCAAGTCACCCCCAGGTTAGGGTTCAACGTTGCCCGTGCGGGCCACACTCAGGGTCTGGATGGCAGAAGCAGTGGCTGCCCCTCCTGCTCCTGACATGAATCCTTACATAGCCCCAGGGCACAGGCAAAGCACATCTCCTTAAAATTAAACAAGAGCTCTCGGCAGGGAACGCTTGGACCAAGCAGAGAAAAGTAGAGGTTACTGTTAACATGAATATTTCCAAAAAGCCCTTCTCACATAAACAAACACCTTGGAAAGGCAGCCTGACTCCTCCGGAGCTGCCCTGCCCGGGAGATGGAGAGGGTGAGTGCTCAGGGACTCGAGCCTGTAGCTGGCAGGAGAAGCTCCTGCAGCTCAGAGGGAGGCTCCTGCCTGCGAGAACACAGCGTACCCCCAGGTCCGGCCGCCACACTACAGCTCTCCATGTGTTTGATTAACGGCCCTTGAATCTCCCCGTCTCCTTCGCCCAGTTACATAACTCCCCTGGCCCGCCTGCTGCTGCGCTATTCTACACACGCCTGCCCTCCAAACACTGTGTTATGGGGACACTTCATCGCCACTCTGTGGCTTCAAGACAAGAAAACAAAACTGTTTTGAAGTGGTTGGAGCCACTCTCCCAAATAGCACTCTGGGAGTTTTATTTCCTCACTCTGCTGGCCCTCCCACCAGAATATGTGCCCCCTGGAATTCAACTGCTTCCTGTCCCAAAGCGCTTCTTTAAAAGACCGGAACCCCTCCTCCCACCCCATTCAACGACTGTCCGATGACCACAGAGGTGTGCCACCTGCCCCAGGTGTCCCTACCTTTCATGTAGGCCTCAATCTTCCGGATGAGCTCGTAGGACTTGGAACGGTCAAGCAGAGTCCTGATGGCAGGAAGGGGGTCCAGGACAATGGTCTCAGGGTGGGCGTCAATGTATTCCTGAAAGGAAAACACACCCCTTCCAGTTAGAGACGGGAGCCTGATGAGGAAGCAAGGGTGACAAGCTGCACTTCATCCCACGTACCCTCCCCCAATCCATCCCTCTCCTCACTCCCCCCACCAGTCCTCACTTCTGTCTGGTGTTATCACGTGGTCTTGTGAACCTGCCTACACCCACTCACATGACCAGAGAGCACATGACTCTGGTGAGACCAATCAGGTCATTCTGTCCTCCGAGGGCCCACTGGCTCAGGAGAGGACGTGTGTCCTGAGTCGCTGCAATCAGAGGCAGGCTCAGTGCTCTTGCTGAGAACGCTGGGAAAAGAACAGTCTCCTCACTGAGAAGAGGAAGCACAGAAACTGGGCAGTCACCTTGGGATCTGAAGGAGAGGCCTGATGGAGCCAAAACTCAAAATGGAACCCAAATTGAAAAAACAGAGCAAAGAAGAAGGGAGAGCAAGCAGGGTCTGATCTGCTCATGTGACCCCTGGATAAAGCCTCACCTGAAACCAGTCCTGCTCCCTGTGTGGGTCCCACACACTCAGTGAGAGTGGCCCAGCACGCTGCTCTGGTAAGGAGTCTGAGCAGGGCCAGCGGGGAGTGGGATGCCAGGATTCATTAGGTCTGTGGAAGGCGTGGCAGTGAGACGCGTGCCATGGGGCGACACTTATTATTAAATAAGTGCTAGTTTAATACCTACTAGCTTCATGGTAGACTCTGGAAATGCAGGAGGAAGTGTGACAAAATTGGTCTTCAAGGAAGTTACAGTCTTCTTGGGGGAAATAACATTAATGCACATGGTGAACAAGAAACTATTCTCAGGAACAGAATTCAGCCAAAGACAGAGCAAAATGTTTCTAGGAAAAGAACACCGGGACCCTGACCCTGTCACTCGTCACCTCGGTGACTACAGGAGCCCCAAGCCACATGAGTGGGCTAGAGCAGCTTGTCAGGCAGACACAGCAAGTGACACCATCGCTCTGGCTCTATTAAAATCTACAATTCTGAGGAGAGAAATGTGGAATGCTGGAGTAACAAGAGAAGGGCTCAGACAGAAGACTGGGCGTACGGAAGGCCATTTAGCAGCTGTTGTTATTGTGGATGGAATTGTGTGCCCCCCTCCACCCCATACACAGATCTGTTCAAGTCCCAAACCATGGTCCTGTGAACGTGACCTTATTTGGAAATGCTGTGTTCAGAGACGCCATCAAGTTAACACGAGGTCACATTGGATTAGGATGGATCCTGATCCACGGACTTATGTCTTTAAGACAAGGAACATTTGGACACAGAGACACAGAAAGGAAGAAGGCCTTGTGAAGAAATCAACGGAAGTCATGCGGCTACGAGGCAAGGAGAAGACCACGGACTAGAGGCCACCAGCAGCAGCTAGGAGAGGCAGGGACAGTGTCGCCGGTGCCTCCAGCAGGAGCCGGCCCTGCACAGGACTCGATTTTCGCCTTCCAGCTACCTTAACCGCGACAGGATGAACTTCTATTGTTTTAAGCCACTCGGTTTGTCACGGCTGCCCCAGGAGGGGCGACACCAGCTGAACCCACCCCCGCTGCCCCCAGTCGGCCTGATCTCACAGTGTCAGCCTGGATCTGCAACGGCCAGGAGAAAAGCTGTAATGCTGATTTTCTAATGAACCTTATCAACGAAAATAAAGCTCCATTTAAAATTATTCTTTACAGTGAACCTATTTTGGTTCCTAGTACTCATTTTTAAGAGCTCTCAAACACAAAAGCCACAGATTCATATCTACTCTCCTCTGAAATCTGCTCTCCACTGTGTTTCATGCCAGGGGGTCTGGTTATGGGCTCATTTTTGTCTTTTCCCCTGAATGTTTAAAAAAGTTCCTCGGGCCCTAAAGCGTACTCAGTGCACAAATGTTGGGGAGGCCTTCCTTCCATCCCCACGCCCGTGAAGTCCACGGGGCCTACACGCTGTCACCCCCCCAGAAGGCCCACACCCGCACACACGTTCTGTGCTGTAGGCCGAAGCGCACAACAGAAGCCACAATCATGCTTCAGCCTCCTCCTGAAAGACGTGACTATCAGCAAGTCAGCTCAGCAACTGGCCCACTGCCCTGCTCAGAACAAGCCCAACCGCTGATGTGGGAGAGCCCACGTCTGCCACTCCCAGGAAACATGGGGACAAGCTGCAAGGTGTCCTTAAGGAAGGGACCGTGCCCAGTGCCTCTGTCCCATGCCTCAGCCTCCGAGTGCCTGCACCTCTCCACTGCAGGCTCCCCATCGGCTCCAACCCGTCGGCTCCGTTCCTTCATCAGAGCCCATTCCTTTGAACAGGTCTACACTGTCATAAGGGTGTGTCGTTCAGGAGACACCAAGATTCACACGCATGAAATCAAGTTAATGTCCTCATGTTAAAAGGTCGTCTACTCAGCAAACTTCACGTCATCAACAGCGCTCAGGACATCGTGTGAGGCGCAGCAGACATGTGGATGAATGAAAGCCTTCTAGGCTTCGCTCTCGTGGATCTGTAATCCTGGCCGAGGAATTCGTGTTCTGGGTTATGAGCTAAAAGCACTGAACTGCGCTTCCCCCGCCCTGACACACTGGGAAGCAGCCTGGTGTGGAGGGGAGAGGAAGGGACCAAGGATCAAGACAGCCAGCCCCCTCGGTTATCACCTCTTGGTGTCAATTGGGGCGAGCCACTTGGTTTCTCTGGGCCTCACCGGCCTCATCCCTGACTTGAGTCTAAATTAGAGGAAAGTGAAGACCAGTGTTTGTTGAGGCAGACTTTAAGGCCACATGTGGGGGCTGTTTTAGAACAGGACAGACAGCCACTTGCTGGAGGCATTACAGGTAAGGGAAGGGACATACATGCTCAGAGATGTTCATTTTGATGGGCTGGACCAATTCTCCCCCAACAACTGAGTCACATAAAACATGAACCTGCTCCTTCCTCCCCCTCAAAAAGCCACACATCCCCACCCCCAGATCCAGAAGAGTATCCACGGAGTTGCTGGTTCTGGTTCCACTTTTATGCGTTAGGGCAGTGACCTTTAAAGAGGGAACTCAGAATCATTAAGACATGAACTTCAGCCAAACTCATGAGGCAAAGAAGCTAGAAGAAACCAAAAGGGCAAATATCTGACAAGCAGGCGCCAACAAGCTTTTGACCCAGGATGAAAGCCTCAGTATTAACAGAAGAATTATTCCTAAACATGATCTCTTTTGGGACAAGGACAGAGAGGGCAAAGAAAGAGTTTTTCCAATCGCCCCACTATCCATCCACAAGTGGATTTTCTTCCAAGCTTTCAGCTTATCTATTGTATCGCAGGCCTCATGCATTTTTCACAAGTCTCTTAGAATTACCAAACAAATTGTTGGAAGAGTGAGCGCCCTGGACCATTTAATCACCACTCAGAGGAAGAAAGGCCCAAACTGTCTCCATGGCAAATGGTAAACACCCGTTCCCTTAGAGGCCTGGCCACAGAACACCTAGGAAGGGATCCTGGAAGTTAACAAGGGCGCCCGGCTTTCAGCAAACTGAAAAGAGGAAAAAGCAGAAACCCACAGCCCTGGCTCAGCAGGACCAGGCGGTGGTCTAGACAATGCGGATTGCTTGTTGAGGGGACAAAGGGACAGGGACCAGCCAGGTGCCCCCCCCACGCCTCGGCCCATGGAATGAAGGTGCCAAAAGGGGCACTGGGCCCTCTGCTGGGCTGGGGGGCACTGAGGTTTCCCCACTGAGAACCGAAGCCAAAGAAGAGGACCGGACGAACATCAGAGATACGAGTCCCTTTGCAGTTCCACTGATGGATAGGAAATGAGCAAGGAGTGAGGCACAAGGATTTGCATTTATCTAATAGAAAATGCAGGCAGAAATCCTGAGTTCAAATCCTGCCTCTGTCACTTAGTTCATGTCTCTGAAGAAGAAACTGTAGCTAATCTCTGAGATTGTTTCCTCGCACATAAAAGGTGTGTTTTGAATAAAACCTACCTCAGGGAGCGCTATGGGCAACAGGAAGATCACGGATACGAAAGGAGTTGGTAGATATAAAAATGAAAAGTATTCTCATGATTCTGCAACACGTGGACTCTCAGGGCCAATCTGACCCCAGGTCTCTGAGCTCATCTTGCCCTGGCCCATCCAGCAGACCAAGCAAGGGACGTGCCAGCTCTGCACCTGGGACGAGGCCCTGAGCTGCTCTGGCTGGGCCAATCCCCCGGCTGATGCCTGGAGCACAGCACAGTCCCTGGCCCCACGGCACCCCAGGCTTCGGGGAGCGCCCCTCCACTGGCAACTCAGGTCCTGACACAGGCAGCTACGGCAGCTGCGCCAGCCGGCCTGCTCCCTACAGAGGAGGAGAGGCACGCGGTGCCTGCCTCTCAATTCTTAGGTGGTAATGAGGGCTCGCCTCCAAAACACTGCAAATCCCTTTTTTAGAAAGCGGTGATTTGTTTTTTTAGAGATACAGATGGAAATGATTTACAGATTAAATACGATGTCTGGGATTTGCTTCAAAATCACCCAGCTCAGGGGGTGGGCAGAGAACTAGGTGAGGCGTAGATGCAATGAGGGTAAGCCTAAGTGGCTAACTCATGAAACTGGGTGATGGTTATGTGGGAGTGCATTGCAGCATTCTCTCTTCTCAAGTATTTTTAAATGTTCCGTAACAACAACTTTGCAGGGAAATGGAGGGAGGCAGGTAAGTCATCAGATCCTCCTTTCCTTCAACCCCCACGTATTCCTAGTTGTACCAGAAATGGGTTCAGACACCAACACAATCTTTCAGGAGGGAACATGACACAGCTCCCCAGATGAGAATCACGGTAAAGACAAAAATAGGTAATAAAATAATCCTAATTGATAATAACATTTAGATAACAGCAGCTACCATTTACCTGGGACTAGCTCCATGCATACCATCCTGAGATAAGAGCTAAAACTGTAGAACTCTTAGAAGAAAACACTGGTGTAAATCTTCATGACCTTGAATTCTACAATGGTTTCTTAGACGTGATACCAAAAGCATACAAGAAAAAAAAAAAGATAAAGCAGAAGCATCATTCGGAGGTTTTGTGACTCAAGGACAGCACCTGCCTCAGACCTGGGGCTCTGGAGTGAGGACCTGTGCTCACCAGGCTGCATGCCCACCAGGCTGCATGCCCGAGAGCCCAGCAGCACAATCTAGCCTCTCACCTCTGTGGCTGGACCGGGAGGCTCAGCTCAATGGATGGCTCCGGAAATGTCCCCGTGGGGTTGAGGGACCTGGGATGGAGGAAGTGGCACCACAGAGTGCTCGAAGCCCCAGAGCTTCCTCCTCTGTCCAGTGAGGCCAATGCTACGAAGAGATTACAGCACAGGAGCTGGAGGCCACCAGACCTGGGGTAAAATCCTGCCTTCCCCACTGGGGACACCGAGCCTCTGCAAACCTCCGTCCTCGTCTGTACAGGCCGGTGTAGAGTAGCAAAGAGGAGCAAAGCCTGGGACCACTCACTGGTGGGAGGAGAAGGAAGAGGCTGGGAGCGGCCCAGACCTGCCTGGGAACCAGCAGAGGCTCCTCCTGGGTCTCTGGGTGGCTGGCTGGTAGAATGACCGCTCGCTGGAGAAAATCCATCTTCTGCCTCCTTCCTATCAGCGTCCCTTGTCCCCTACCCCATGGAAAGACAATGTAGGAGGACAGGAGGCCCGCACAGGGAGCTGAAGGAGAGTGGCAGGGCAGGGCAGGGCGCTGTGAGTGCCTCTGGGGAGCAGCACGGCCCTACTGCTGGGTCTGGTGCTGGGTTTGCAAAAACTCTTCAAGCTGCTCGTGTATGATATATGTAGCATTTTTAATGTGTACATTATACTTCAATTTTAAAAAGAAAAGGAAGCAAGCAAGCAAGCACTGGCCTAAAGAGCAAGGCCCTGGATTCCGGTCCCTGCCTTGTTTCCCCCCGGGACTCCAGCCTTTATGTGGACCAAGGATGGAAAAATGGGCACAATTCAAGGTGCCTCCCCCATGGCCGCAGCAGCCACCTGGGGATTATAGCAACCTTTTGTGCAAATCCCAGTGGGACTTTAGAGTCCTGATCACCACTTGGTTCTAGAAGCAGAAAAGCGTCGGCACTCCTGGCGAACCCCACACGCCACCCACAGAAGAAACTCCCCAGGCGGGCTCCCAGGACCCGCAAGTCAGGGTGGGTGTTTGTCAGTTAACACTCAGCCTCCACACGAACGCTGGGGAAGACCAAAACTGCATCCTCACGGCTGTTCAAATTTACTCCTGGGGGCTTCTATGGGAAAAAAGGTGACCTTGGGCTCACTAGCCCAATCTCCCTCCTGATGCTTCCTGAGAGCTCAGCAAGCTCAGACCTTCCAGCTGATGGCCACAAAGGCTGGCCTTTCCACTAGCTCCTTGCACACCAAGTGGGGCCTGAAAGCCAGAAACTTCTAGTTCCCAAAATCTTGACACCATGATGTCCTCGCAAGATTCTAGGATGGGTGACAATTAACAGTCAGTAAAGTGGTGCTGACGGCAGCTAACCCTTCCTTGCTAAACACAGGGTAGCATTCTACACACTTTGCAGGAAATGACATACTTATTCCTCACAACACCCCTATGCAGAAGGTCCTATTAGCAGCCCATTTGATGAGCAGAGAAACTGAGGCTCAGAGCACCTCAGTACCTTGCCCAGGCTCCTCGCTAGGAAGTAGCCATGACGGGACTTGAACCCAAGCAGTTTGGTTCCAGAGCCCTCAAGCCTGCAAAACAAGACCTGGGAAGGCCTGAAGAAAGGGACAGCATCTCAAGTCTAACACGGCCAGGATCGCCCAGGGGCTTCCTTTTAAAATTTACGTTAAAGAGAGAAAAGTGGGCCTTTATCGTGTTCTGCCAGCCGAAGCCTACCTAGGCCTTTAGTTTGGCCAGTGAGACCAGGCACAAGTATATGATATCAGCACAAGGCACAGCAAGAAAGAAAAAAACCGCACAGAGTTCCCAACGTCCTCTCCCAGAGGCAGAGTTCCAGGTGGTCAGACTTGCAAGGCCTAAGGGTCCCTCAGTCCAGCCTGTCTTTTCAGAAAGGAGAAAGGTAGTGGAAACTAGCCCAGGGTCACAGAGTAAAGTGGCAGAGCTGACACTGGGGCCCCATCTGCTCCTCCTACCCCCCCAGGGGGCCACCACACTGGGCCAGTCTGTGCATGTGTTCCCAGCCCTGGATCAAGACACACTAACACAAGGGAAGCCAGACACCTCTCAGAGAGTAAACAAATGACATGACTGGATGCCAAGAGTCCACAGTGGCCGCTGGGATGAGGATCCAGGTGGAGCCCGGGGAGCCTGGTGCAGGATCCTCGGCCGAATGTGCTGGACACACAGAGGGTCACAGTGGACACCTGCTGACTGATGGAGTGGCCCCGTGCAGGGAGGACTAACAGATCACAGTAGTGTCACCTGCCATCGCACCTTCAAAGGCACAGGATGCTTCTGCAGGAAGTGAAACCTGTTCCCGGGAGATCAGCTCCACATCACGAGGACGACGTCGTGAGCCACGGTGAGCAAAGCTTTCTGGGGAGGACAACGAATGAAGCCTCTGGGCAGACCACTGACGCCATGAAATCAACCGCTGTGCGTGGACATGAAATCAACCGAGGCCAGGGCCAAGTGTCCGCCAGGCAAAGCCTTCTTGGCACCACCCAACTGCTCATTAAAACCTACAGAAACCAGACGGTCCTGAGGGATCCACGCCAGGCGCAGGTGCCCTGATGTCACAGAATGTGCCAGGCAGCCAGCCACGGCCCTCGCTAAAACCTGGCACGCGGGGGTCTCCTATCTGCGGGGCAACCAGGTGTGGCACAGGGCTGGGGCTGGACATTCGCGCAGCTCCCCGAAGCCCATCCTGGGGCAGGAGCCCACGTCCAACCAGGCAAGGGGCCATTCGCAGAGTGCACCGCTGAGCTGTGCGCACGCAACCTGCCCGCCAAGGCTCTTGCCTCGCCATCGCTGGCAGGCCACCTCCTTCAGCCCAGCCACCTGGCCAGTCCCAATCCCAGCACGAGGACTGCAAGCCACTATGGACATTAAAGCAAAAGGCAGCGTCATGAAATCTGGGTTCAAGTTCTTAGAACCGCCATGAACCTTCTGTGCTTCTGAAACTCACTTAAGGTACTTGCATCTCAGTTTTCCCACATATAACACGACAGTCAGAACAACACATGTTATTTACATCCTTTCCGACTTTTAAGTCCTAAGATGCTTTTATCCTATGACGTGATGAGCAAACAACAAAAGCTCGTAGGCCCCTGAATGAGGCCAGACTGCCACCGTAGGCCCAGGACATGCCGCCACGGGAGCCCAGCAGCTATGCCCGTGAGCGTACGCACAGCAAGCAGCACAGTGACTGCAGGGGACGGACCCTGTCCCGGCAGGGCAAGCAGACACATGCCCACCAGGGAGCGTGAGCAGGAAGAGCACACGAGTGACAGACATGGCTCCAGGTCAGGGACAGACACCTGCTCATTAGCAAGACCTTCCCGTCTTTCTGTGTAGTCACTACGATGACCCTCCGTGTCTCGCAGACTCTACCCTGGCATGCAGAGGGCATCACCTCACGCGCTGCTTCTCTAACTTCTACAATGGCTCCTTGGGAGGGTGGGCTTCCCCAACAGCAGACACCTTGGGCTTCATCAACCTTTGTTTCTATTAGAGAGAGGTCTCTATTGCCTCAGCAGCCAGCCTGAGAGCCTTGAAGGAGATTGTGTGTGTGTGTGGAGGGGGTAGGGGGAGAACCTTTACAGCCACAGAGCAGCCACATTCCGCTCACCCTCAGGGGGTCCTCGGTGGGCACAGGCCTAGGTTGACAGGTGATAAGCGAGTAGGGGAGTGTTGCCCTATGGGAGGGCACAGGAGTATGGGTGAGGAGGAGGGAGGAGAGAGGGCTTCCGGAGGCCAGTTAACACCAAGCCACCAAGGGCCACAGGCATGGGCTGACAAGGAAAGGCATTTCGAGAGGAGGGGACAGCAGAGGCAAAGGCATGAGGTGAGGGAGCCAAGTGTGGCTGGGTGGACGCAGGTCTCTCGGAGAGGTTCCGTTAATGCAGAGGCCAGGAGAGACAGCAAGAGACAGCCCAGCCGAGGAATCTGGACTGGATCCTAAAGCAATAGGGTCCCGAGCCGGGGAGTGACGGGGCCAGCTCTGAGTTCTGCAGTGACCAGTCCAGCCCTGTGTGAGGCCCAGGGACCCAGCTTAAAGGGTCGAGGCCAGAGCAGGCATGTGACACAGTGCTGGCCTCAGGGACATGAGCGCAGGACTTCCCCAGTTGGGAAGGACTGAGCTGCTGTCTGACCTTTGCACACAGTATTATCTCTAGGATTTGGCACAGCCGGTGAAAGGAAAATTACAATGCACTTTGCCCCTCAGGTCCACTATTTAAACCCACGAACTGCAGGCCCTTATAGCACAGGGACTGCAGAAGACAAAGGTGGAGTGTGAGCACACGAGCACCAGACAGAAGCAGGGTGGCCCGGGTTCAAGGTCCAAACAGGCTGTGTGAGCCTGGCACAGACGCTGCCCTGCCCAGGGCCCTAGAACAACAGGACGAGGAGGTGATCGCTAGGATCCTGGCACTGTCCGATGCCCTGCGACTCCGTGCCAAACTAAACTGATTAGAAAACACCTCCCAAAGTGGTGGAACACACACCAGCACTTGGCTGGTTGTAGTTTAACTGGTAGCACTTCTATGGAGAAACTGGGCGACAGCCAAAATGATGAATGCATAAGCTCAGCATTTCTATTTCTAGGTATTCATCCCACAGAATTCCCCACATGTGAACAAAGACGCACGTATAACGGCATTTCAATCACTGTAGCACGTCTCTAAAGCATGGTCAGGAACGTCCTAAACATCTGTCAGTAGAGACCTGCCTAAGAAAAGCTTGTTGGGGCGGCTGGATAGCTCAGTTGGTTACAGCTTGAGCTCTGCGGGTTCGAGTCCCCCCTGGGCCAGCGAGCGGCGCCCCCCACAACTAGACCGAAGGACGACTTGGAGCAGATGGGCCCTGGAGACACACACTGCTCCTGATATTCACCAATAAAAAATTTTAAAAAAAGGTCATTAAGGTCATTTAATGGAATACCATGCAGCCATTCAAAAGGAGGAGGCGGTCTGAAGAATCAAGATGAAAATCATTTCCAAGGTATACTGTACAATGGTCTGCATAGGACAGGAAGACCATCTTTGCTCACATACACAGAACCCCGTGAAAAGGTTCAAGGCCACTGGAACCAACAGCTGCCCCAACACAGGAACCGGGAAGAGACTCTTCTCGAATTTGTTCTGTATGCACATGTTACCTATTACCAAAATAAGTCAATTGGGATGGCTGGGAGCCATGAAGAGACGGCACAGGGGAAATTCACTGTCCCAGGCTGGGCTGGAGATGGGAGAAACTGGAGCACGGGGTGGGGGAGGGGGGGACAAAGCAAGCGTCCTTGGAGCAGATGACCAGCAATAACCCCCCACCCCTCGCTGCTGGTGGACAACAGGGTCACTCAAGGAACAGGGGTTTAGAAAGGACAAGGCAAGGTTGGAGCACCCAGGCCCCAGCCTCCAGGACACGCACCACCAACAGAGCAAAAGAGACCCCTTCCCAGATGGGGGAATGTGCAGAGAGAGCGCCTGTATGGGGCAGATTGGGCCTGAGCACCCAGAAAGACAACCGGTTCTCCTGTGTGTGTCTCTGCACACCTGCCTCAGTGTGTCTGTGCTGGCCTCCGGGTCACAGGCACCCCCACCTGAAGGCAGACACCCCCCACAACTATCCATTCACCTGGGTCATCTTCCCAGGCCATCTGAGGTGTCACGAGCCTTGCTCAGCCATCTATCTGGCAAGCAGTGTGAGCAGGAGTGGGAGAAACCGTGGTCCTCATGGGAGAGAAACTCTGTTGTTCAGAGGTGACAGGAAAGTCCATGAAAAAAAATGTAGTCCCTGCCAAAATATAACCCAGAATGCTGCAGGAGGGCTGGACGCAAACTGAACACTATTATCTGAGACGGCAAATACCTTCTCCCCCCTTTCCCAGGCCCCCCACTGAAAACAATACCTCCCTTTCTGTCCCCAGATTTCAGCACCAAACCTCTAAGTACCAACTTGTAAGCATTCTCCATCTCCTATCAATGGGAAGCTGGCAAGGAGCCCAGCCAGGCTGCTCACCTGACAAATGTCACATGCCCTGTCACATGCCACAGTACTACTCAGGTTCTCTAGGCAAACAGCAACAGCAGGGCCACATACAGCCTGGGAGCTGGGAAAGGGATGTGCAGTGCTGAGCGGCAGTCCCGAGAAGGCATCTCCTCCCAAGCTGACAGTAAACCAGGACAGGCGGGCATTTGCACTCTGGGATCACTGTCTCCCTGGTCATCTGGCCCGACCGTCACAGCTGACAGCTGGCAAAGTGAGGACCAGAAAGGCCTGCCTGGTCCCGGGTCATAGGAGGTTGCTTCCACCCCAGCTCAGCAGCAATCCCTTCACTCCTTAAGCACCTGTCTTAACCCCTAAGTACCCTCTCCACACACCTGCTCAGGTGGGCCTGTGGAGCAGCCCCTGCCCTCAGGTGGCTTCTCAGGATGCAGGCCGCTCGGCCTGCCCCGCCCAACAGCCCTCCAGCCAGAGTCCCACTCTCAGTTCCCAGAACCAGCCAAGGCCTCCCTAAGGCCCATAGGCTCCGGGCCTGCATCGATGCATGTGTAAGCGTTACAGCCAGAACTGGGGACACGGACACTGCTGTCAGCGGCGTGAGAGGCCCCATCTGGAGCCAGAGCAGAGTTCGCAGTAAGCTGCTAAACTCTCCGACATCCAAGGGCCGCTCAGGCCAGAGGCCACCTGGGCCCCTCACCTGTGCACTCAGCCACAACAGCCTTCCCAGCTTCTGGCTGCATAAGAACACAGGCAGCTACTGCTAGCAAGGGGATGACGCCGGCAACGACCCCTGGCACTGCAGACCCCTGTCCGACTTCCTGCTACACACCTCAGCCCTCCTCTAACCCAGGCCACCAGGCATGTTCAGTGGGCACACACTCCCCCAACCACTGTGCTCTGGCTGCAGCAGCTCATTGCAGGGCCTGCAGGGGGGGCTGAGGCAGACGCTGCCCCTTCCGCCTGCTCCCCAGTCCCCCTTTGCTTATCAGGCCTTTCAGGCCTCAGCTCAAGTGTCACCTCCTCAGAGAGGCTGCAGGACAAGGTGACAAGAACCTCCCTGTTATCACAAGCCTGGCTTTTTCTTCTTCCTAGAATTTCCCATAATCAGAGACTATGTTACTGTCTCCATTTACTTTTCTTTTGTTAGCATCACCCTTAGCCCCTTCCAGCTCCCACATACACACACAAATACGACTGTGCGGCAGGAGCTGCTCCACCTCACCTGTCCGTTGTATCTGAAATGTCTGTTATGATTCCTGGCATAAGTAAGTGCTCAACTAAGACTTGCTGAATGAATGACATAATAATTACTTGATGACTGATCTCACAGATCAATGGAGAAACTGGGAGGCATGGGCCAGGTCAGGAGTGGGAAGCCAGGGGCCGTGGGAGGCCCGAGGCGTGGGGCGGGGGGCACAGGACCCTGTCAGCATGGGCTGTGCAGGGAGGGGCTCAGACCAGGCCCGTGTGCCTGGCTCTGCGCATCCCCGGGGACCGAGGTCAGCAGAGGCCCAGCACGTGGCTACCTGGGCAGCTTTCCTCTTGGCCAGTAAGAGGCTTTGTGATTTATGACACGAGGTCAAAGGAAGCCACACGGGGCTTTATCGTGGGCACGCAGCCCACATGGGGCAGCACAGAAACAAATAAGGATACATGGTGCCAACACAGGGCAGGAGAAGAAATGGAAGAGGGTGACATTTCTGCCGCAGGTGTTACTGAGACAACAGACCTCTGGTCAGAGACCCCGATCTCCAAAATCCAGGTGCTCTGCCTGATGAGCTCCATGCCCACACTCTGAAAACAGAAGCGGCTTTACCGACCTAGCGCTGCTCTGCTCCCAGAAATGCAGGGGGTCTGAGCGAGAGGGAATTTGCACCCCAGGGGACATTCAGCAGTGTCTGGAGACATTTTTGGTTGTCACAAAGGGCGGGGGTGCTACCGGCATCTAGTGGGTGGAGCTGCAGAACTTCCCACTGTGCACAGGACAGCCCCCGCACAATACAGAATTCTCTGGCCCCAAATGTCAACAGTGCCAGGGATAAGGAATGCTGAAATAATATATGCAGAAATTCTTTCTACAACGTTGGGAAAATGTATTATTAATAAACATTAGTATTAAAACCCAACATACCTCAAACCCTACGCTGTAAAACACTGACTGTACACACACACACACACACACACACACACGGGCCCCAATGCTGGGTCAGAGCGTAGGCTTCTGGGGAGGCTGTCCCCTCCCCCACCACCCACGCCACCCAGTGCAAAGTCCAGCTCTGCTCCAGGCTGGTAACAGGGTCATAAAGTCGCGGGTCTGCCTGGGGGGCCAGCCTTCCTCTCCACACAGGAAAAGGCCCTACGACTGCTAATGGCACTAAATGGCACCAACACCCCGGGGCAGAAAGAACGGTTCCCAGTCACTGCTTGCCTGGCCTGGGCACACAATGGACAGATTGTGTGCCATCTCTTCCACGGGAGGGAGTGGCCTTGTGACTGAGGGCTACAGTCATTCAGAGGCTGACCTCACGGCCACCCCAGGACAGGGTCTGTCCTCTGGGGCCAGGGCCACCAGATATGCCCAGCTCTGCCTCCTCTGGCATCAGCCGGCCAACATTTCATCACGTGGCCCCAGCTATGTCAGAGGCAACCCCAGATGGTGACCTTTTCCTCGGCCGACCCTGAATCACTGGCCCTCGCCCCCCCCCCCAGGGGTCTATCAGCTGCCAGCCAAAGCAGCCCTGAGGCCTATTTGAGAAAAGCACGAGCAGAGTTCTGAGTGAACCCACACAAAGTGACTTAACTTCCTTGGCCCTTAGTTTCCTCGCCTGAAAAATGGGGAAGCAATTCCATCTTCTCAGGGACTGACAAAAGCACCAAGTCAGATAAGACACGTGGAGTGCCCAAACCAGAGAGGGTCACCGGGGACGTACTCGGGAAACAGTGGCCTCTCCAGGGCTCCATGGTGACCACCCGTATCCTTCGCTGGCACCAGGGTTCTTACACTGACCCCACCAAGCAGGAGGCCCACGCACTGCCAGGCTCTGCCCTCAAAAGGCACAGAAACTTACGGAACTTCTGATAGGTTTAGATGTTATCTTCCTAATCAGATTAGAAGACCTAGGACAACAAAAACTTTTGTTTCCTCTACTTGCGCTCCATCCCGACCATCACAACGCGGAGCCTGTGCTGGTGGACCGCAGCTCAATAAACATCTGAGGTTCACAGGGCTTGATTCTGTGCGGCTGGCAAATCATGTCCGAGCCCCGGGGCCCGGAGCGAAGTGGAGTGGTGGCCTGGGAGGTGATCCCCACTGCTCACAGCCACTGCCTTTTGAGCGACATGCCACTGCCCTCAATGCCACCACCGTACGCTGCCATCCTGGCATGTTCCTTGTGGGGCAGGCGGGGCAAGCAAGGTCCAGGTGGGTCAGCTGCTGACGGGTGGAGCCTGGCACAGCGCCCAGGACCCAATACCCACCTGGTCCTGCCTCGTAAGCTAAAATCACTCTGCTCCCCTGTCACAGAGCACAGCTCCCATTTGGGGACACTTTCATAATCGCCGCCTCATTGTCTCCAATGACAACGAAGAACTCTCAAGTTGGCTGGGAGCGACAGCCACAGACAAGACTGCTGGAGCAGGACGACTGCTGTGTCTGATAATAATAACACCTTGACATAACTCAGTGGTCACAAGTGCTACACCTGGGCCGAGGGCTTTACGCGTCAGCACCACTAAAAGGCAAGTGGCGAAAGCTCACACACACTTGGTCCGGGCGCTGTTCTAAGGGCGGCGTGAGTGTTCATTCGGTTCAGCCCCACAACAACCCCGCAGGGCAGTTGAATTATCTGCTTCACTTTTTTAGAAGAAAAGAGCCCTGTGCGGCTGCCGTAAAACTGTTCCCCCGTGTGGCTCCCTGGCCTACACGTGGGTCCTACTCCCCCAGCCCTGAGGCAGTCGCGGCCTTCGGGAGCCGTGTGGCCACTGAAATGTGGGAGTCTGGGGCACGGGGCACTTTGGGGCAGAAACTAAGAGCCAGAACAAGCTTCACTGCATTTTCTTCCCTTTGTCACAATGACCTGTCAGTCTGGGCTACGAAAGGTTGATTCAATGCTGTTTCCTTTCGGGTAAAACAATGACAAAGGACCGGCAGGCAAAGTGTGCGTTCTCTGCCTCCCATGAAGAGCTTCCAACCCAGCTCCATTTCATACAGTCAGGCAGCGAAGAGGAACCCGTGAGGTGAGTGGGGCGTTGTCCTGCGTGGGCCTTTGTGTGCCAGGCCCAGGCTACTCAGAGGCTGGCCTGTCACCGCTGAGAGGCGCTCAGGACCACGGGGCACGGGGTGTGGAGGGGGCGCTGCAGTGCTTCCAGGGGCACGAGTGCCCTTTGCAGCTTAGAAACTGCCAGGCTCAAATGACTGTGGTGTCCTCAGGGCTCAGAGTTCATCTTGCACAGGCAATGCCCCCCACCAAGCAGGGCCTCTCTCATTCCAATCAAATCTGACCTTATCACCACCACCACCCCCCACAGCCGACCGGATGAAGTCCAAGCTCCACAGCGGGGCACGAAAAAGCCCTCTCTCCAGCCTTACCGTCCTGCCGCTAGCGACACAGAGCCAGGCCACACACACCCGACAGGCAGCGCTGTGGCGTCCTGAGCCCTCCTGGGCGCCTCCCGCTCATGCCTGCTCCCCGCTGCCCACTGGAGCCACTCCGTCCCTCCAAGGACCAGCAACCACAATGCTCTTTCACGCCACAGACACGTAGGCCCAATTCCTATGCACTAGGCACCAATGAGGCCATGGGGATACCAGGTGGGCTTGAAGCAGATGCAATCCCCACCCCTGGGAGCGAACCCCTAAGTGGAGAGATTGGCAGTAGCAATCAATAAACAATTACGACCTTGCAAAAGGAGGAAGGGAAAAGTGCAGCGTTATGAGGGTGTAGGTGGGGGGTATGTCCTTAGATAACCAGGGCGACATCCCTGAGGAAGGAGTATGTGAGCTCAGAGCTGGGGTGAGAGACAGGACAGCACAGCAAGGAAGGGGTGGGTGGAACCCGGTGAGGCTCAGGAGAAAGGTGGGGGCCAGACTGTGCAGCCCCCACAGGCCATGTTAGAGATTACATTCTTGATTATCACCTCAACGAGAGGACACTGACAGATTTTAAGCCAAGATGTATGTGTTTCTCCTAACTCATCACTCTGGGGCTCTGAGGACAGCTCCTGGTGTCCCTCTCGGCCTCCGCTGGGCCAGGAGCTCACGTGGATGCTACTGAGGAAACTGTGTGCCAGCCACTGCGGAGGAAGCGCCCTGTGTTCAGACTAGGGGTCCAGTGACCACTTGGGGGACACTTGATACCCTTACAGCTAATCAAGATGGGGAGAAGAGGTGACAGTTTAGACTCAAACGTTCCCTTCAAAGCTTATTTGAGAGAACCCCAGGAAGATCCACCCAGACCGCTCCACACGCCTCATGGGACACAGTCACTGAAGCCCTGCTGGGCAAGTCTAAAGCTGGAAGGGGCAGCAGAAGGGGGACCACCCCTGCCCACACCTCACAGGTGGCCTTGGGTACCACAGTGAGACGCTTCTTATTGTCCCCCTGAGGAAGCAGCTTAAGAGGCCAGGAGACCCCTGAGCCCTGGGACAGGGACTTTCCCACTGCCCCAGCCCCACGGCCCACGTGAGCACAGCGCCGAGGGACCACTGCCCAGGTCTGTTCATTGATAACCGCATCTCAGGCAGTGCCGTGGCGGCACCAGGCTGCTAGCTCCACATGAACTTGGCACGAAAAAAAACTGAATCATCCCGATGGTTCCCCTGGCCAAGACCTCGAGGCCAGTATTAAAAAAATAATAATTTAAAAAGGTTAAGGGTGATTTCTGTGACAACCAGCCACGCCCACACCCTCCCACCTATCCAGAAGGGCGGCCAGAATAAAAGCTTCACTTCTGAGAATTCCAATCCATCCTGGCGCCCTGGAGGCTTAATGGGGGAATGGTTGGGGGGCAGAGTGCTTTAGGGCCGTCAGAAACTCATCTATCTCACCCCATCCCCAAACCACGTCCCCAGGGGCCTGAACATGGCCTCTGGAAAAGGCCCTTTGAGCTAAGCCCCTTCTGGGGCAAACCACCGTACTACCCTCTTACAACAAAATGTGGAAAGGCCAGCTTTGTAAACCCAAGCCCTGGGCGCTGCTGCCCACCTCTGAAAGAGACTTTCTTCAGCCTCTGCCCTCCCTATGCCCCTCCTAAGCCAATGCCTCCTTGCTAATCTCTCAAAAATATTATCACAGGAATCTGAAAACAACATGTGATCAAGGTCAAGTGTCAGTCCACCTGCTCTGGCCCTGGACTTGACTCTCCTATCTTAGGTAGAACGGAGTGACAGGTCGACGGTGCCTGGGGGAAAGACAGCCTGCGCGCTGCTGAGCCGGCCTCTTCCCTGGCCCTCACCAGGCGACGCTTGGTCCTTCTCTACACCAGCCCCCGCCTGTCTCCTCTCTTCCTGGGGCCTCTGGAAAGTGCAGCCTGTCACCCTTTTCCCCAAAGGATTGTTCTTTTCACAAAGGAGGAAACGTCCTAGCCTTATCAGATATCCGGCTTCATGCAGAACAGACTGCAGTGAAAATTTATCCCAGAAATCCCAAGGCTGGAAGGTTATCCTGAGGTCACTTCAGTCAACTGAGGACTGGCTTGGGGAGGTGTGCCTTGGGTGGGACAGACTCCAGGGACCCAGCCAAGACCTCCGTGGGAAAAGTACCCAGTGCCCGAAACCCTTACAAGCTATGATCAAAAAATACGGTGAATGTTTACGGTGAAAATTTATTATAGTAAAAGACATATTGCCATTAATGCCCCTCAAAATGCATCCCCTCACTTCAAACACGCTTATCCCATAGCTCTTGCCACTTTCTGAAGCAGTTCTGGAAATCCTCTTTCATGAGTGTCTTTAGTTGCGCTGCTATGGCTGCCTCGATGTCCTGAATCAATTCAAAACGTTTACCTTTCATGGTCATTTTGACTTTGGGGAAGAGCCAGAAGTCGCAGGGTACCAAATCAGATGAGTAAGGTGGATGAGGACACATCGTAATGTTTTCATTTGACAGAAACTGCCATATCAGAAGCGATGTGTGACACGGAGCTTTTCCGTTGTGAACAGAAAATAGGGTGAAGGCTGCTGCCAAGTGCCATCCAACAGAAAGGTAGGGATCTTCAATATGGGAAGTGGCACGTCCTACCTTAGTAACAGTGTGTGACAAGTTTCAATGTGTTCTGTGCAGTCAGTCTACGGTTGTTCTGTGCAGTGAGCTACGGTTGAGAGAAGGTGTTTTAAAGTGTGCTGTAAATCATCCTCCATCATGACAACATTCCATGTCACACATCTCTTCTGGTACAGCAATTTCTGTCAAATAAAATCATTACAGTGTGTCCTCATCCACCTTATTCACCAGATCTGGCACCGTGCGACTTCTGGCTCTTCCCCAAAGTCAAAGTGATTCAGGACATCAAAGCAGCCACGACAGCGCAACTAAAGACACTCACGAAAGAGGACTTCCAGAACTGCTTTAGAAAGTGGCAAGAACGATGGGATAAGTGAGTTCGAAGCGAGGGGCAGTATTTTGAGTAATAATGGCAAGGTGTCTTTTACTATAATAAATTTTTTAAATTTAAACGTTCACCGTATTGTTTGATCATACCTCGTATGCTATACGTCCCCATATCCCCCTGCCATGTTCTCTCTGCGACCTTTTCTGTCAAGACCAAGAACACAGGGGACCTCGTTCGTCTTTACTGTTCAGTGATCACCAGCCGTGAGCTGTGTGTGTGTGTGTGTGTGTGTGTGTGTGTGTGTGTGTGTGTGTGTGTTTGGGGGGAGGAGGGCATGGCAGTACAGAGGGTAGTTGTTCCCTAAGTACCAGGGCACAGGGCTGGCTCGAGGCTGTAGTCCTTTATCTCAGAGAACAGTAGGAACACAAGCAATAATGATGGCCATACCAGAAGTCGTCAGAGCAGGAGCAACTGGAAGCACTCAGCAAACATTAGGCACTTTAATGTACCAGAACACTACTTCTCAAAGCAATGTGCCCACCCTGAGAAGTAGGAACAAACAGCATGCCCATTTTACAGAAGAGGAAGCTAAGGCTCGGGAAGGTCATGTGATCAAATGGCATGGACCTCCTACTAATTACTCACTGGGGCCAGAGCACTGTGTGAAGCACTTTATGTGCATCGTGTCCCTTATTCCTCCCAACGTTGGGTGAGGATTTCCCGGCACTAACATCAGTTTTACAGTAAGAAAACCGAGGCTAGGTGAGGTTACAGAGGAGCCTGAACTCGCCTCTTTCCCCATGGCTTCCAGCCCTCAGGAGACACTCAGGCTGCTGGCAAGGCAAGGGTGCTGGAAGGCACCACACGGGGACAGCACAGCCTCCTCCACGCAGAGGGCCACAAACAGGCCTTAAGTGCATCTGGGGCATGTGCACACAGAAGTGGGAATCAGTGGCAGAGTCTGCCAGGGAGGAGGGGAGAGCCACGGGGGAGAGAGGGAGGCTGAGGTCACAGTCCCTGAACACAGGGGAGGAAAAAAAGGTTGTCAGAAGGAGGGCTACTGTGTGGCACTGACAGTCCCCTTTGTCCTGATCAAGAAAGACAGGAGGTCAGGTCTCTAATTATCACACCCTGAAAAGTGCTGGCTCAAGCGACCCCTCCCACGAGGGAGGCCCTCTATTTCAGTTGCATTTTCACTGATAATATGATCTTGTTTTTCATGACCACGGAGCCACTTTCCAGGGGAATGAATCACATTCTTGTCCACAACAGAGAAAACACAGGGCAAGTAGGTGGTGGCAAAGGCCACGCCTCCCAAGGTGGCGGGAGGGTCACCACGGGGTCATGAGCCAGGCCGTGGGGAAACAGGGCAGGGAGGAGGGAATGGGCCCATGCTCAGAGATGGGGAGTCGAGGGAATGGGCACAGACAGGAGTTCTCCACCGAGCCAGGACTTGGGGGTCCAATGTAGGTGTTCCAATTCAAAAGACCTCGAGGGCCCCTTTCTGCAAGCCTGGCAAGAGGTTCACCCCTTGTGCCAAGTCAGAACCACTGGCTGTGGCTGTGTGTGTGCATGTGTATGTGTGTGCGCACACGTGTGTGCAGGTGTGTGTGCGTGCTCGTGTGGTGTGTGCGTGTGTGCATGCACGCAGGTGTGTGCAGATGTGTGCGTGTGCACATGTGTGTGCATGTGTGTGTGCACACGCTGAGGTCGTGGGCCCACATCTGGACTCGGCAGTGCCCTGAGGAGTAAATCATGTCTATACAGGCAGAGGGCGGGGTGTGCCAAGTATGCCCTGGTTCAATCCTATTTCACACCCAACGAGATGGAGGCCCTGGCAGGGCGGTGCCTGTCCTGGCAGAGCCACTGCTGTGGAGCGCAGAGCCAGAAACGCGCAGAGCCATTCCCAGGCCTTCCCTCCTCACCGCCCTCACTCACTCACCTGGAACCTGTGCACCAGCTCCAGGGACTGGCTGTCATTCTGGTCGGCTTCGAGGATGACATCGGTCAGCTTGTGGATGATGACATCCAGGGGGCCCTGCTCCTCGATTGGCTGGCTAAGATTCAGCTGTGAGGGGGTGGACACAGAGAAGAACTTCAGCACTTGCGCCCACTGTCCCATTCTATCTCCCCCTCCCCCCCGCATGTCCCTGGAGCACTGAGAAAGGGGCAGGACAACTGGCACTCATGGGACATAGACAGGACACACGAGATGAGCCCGCTAAGACCCTAGAAGTCCACCAGATCAGACCCCGTGTTTGTACCTCTTGTCCCCAAGCCCTTGGGATACAGAAGACACATACACGAAATCAAGGTGACCAAGTACCTACAGGTCAGGCGAGCACTGTTGTGAAATCGCTTTACAGAGAAAGCATTTACTGAACACATGTGTCCAACAACCTACATTTTTCAGGAAAGGAAAGCAAGGCTCGATGAGGTGAAGTCACATGGCCAGATCTGTATTGAGATCCAAGATGACACTCCGCAAAACCACACAAAAGTCTCAGCAAAGCTGTGAGCTCCATGAACTTGGGAGCTGCTGCTTTGAGAGGCCAGCAGCTTGTACCTCACACTGAAGTTGGGGCTTACCACACTGAAACAGTGAAGGAGCCAGGGCCGCCTGGGATTGGTGAGGCACCATTCACCCTGCTCCACTAGCAATGAACGTGTTTATTTTTTCAAGAGCACAAGGTTAGGAAGATCGGGCCCCCAGGGAGCCAGAGCTGCTGGCTGACAGTTGGCATCACCTGACCCCCAGGCAGGAGCACCGGCCAACAGCCAGGGCAGCCTGACACCACGCTTCCTGACCTGCCAGATGTCTGCCGCCCGGCACGCGGCCACCACCACCTGCAAGGCCAGGTCTTTTGGAGGCAGCGGGCGCCAGCCTGGCACCTGGCTGACCCCCCAGATGGCCTCAATAGAGGCCAGATGAGGCCACCAGCCCCACCCGCAAGTGGGACTCCCTCCGGGATTCAAGGCTGACTGGTTCAAAGTTGTTAGTAAAGAAATCACAATGACAGCTACGAACGATAGCTCTAGGAGGCACCATGCTAAAAAGTTAACGTGCATTTTTTTTCCATTTTATTTTCCAACCAAGCGATGAGAAGCGATTTCACAGATGAGGAGGTCATCCCTGCTAATGACATCGGAAACCAGCCGAGGGTCTCATGGTGAGAAAGCGGTGGAGATGGAATGCAAACCCAGATATGAAACTGTGCTTGTCATTCAGAGCCCCCATCCCGGATGCCCATGCCCTGGGAAGCTGTCCTCTAGAGCCACAACCACGTGCCTTGTCCTCTGGCTTTTGACGGAATGTGGCCAACTGGAGGCGCCAGCAGAAGATGGGAGAGAGCAGGAGAGAAGTCTAGGAGTTTGCTAACCGTCCTCACATCCCCACCACACTACTGGCAGCAGCCAGTCCTCCTCTCCCAGGCCACTGCAGTTTCTAGGGCTCCCGTACCACCCTCTCTCTGTCGCCTTAGGCCTGGGGTGGCGACAGCTCGCCACTCCCGGGTACCTCACCACCTCCTGGTGGCTCCTGTGACCCTGCCCAGACCTGGTCATCCTTCCTTATTTAAACTCTTTTTCAGTTAAACCTTCAGAATGTACCAGGTCTTTCCTGCTGATATCCTTAAACTTCTCTTTTTTCTTGTCTGCCAGGAAAGATGTTAAGGGATTTCCCCTATTAAAAAAAAATAATAAATCCATGGACCTCACAATAAGAAAATAATGAAGATTTCCCTCCCCATGGTGACTAGACTGTATGCAAAACAAGACAAAAGGCAGACCAGCTGAGAAGGCGACCACCTCTTCTAGGGCTCCTGGACAGGGAAGGAAAGCAGCACTTGTACTCACAGCAAGCCCAGGAGCTGTGGATGACATCCCACTTTCAATCCCACTTTCGCAGACCAGGACACCAAAAGCCCAGATGGGGAAATGACCAGGCAAGGCCACACAGCTAGAAAGTGGCCTAGCTGGGGCTTGGACAGACGCCAACCACAACACACAACGGCTCAGCCCCCCAGCCAAGCGGCCAGGTGCCCTGGGGCTGTGCAAAAGCCCAGCTCATCATCCCCTGTGCCTCAGTGTCCCCTTCGATCACAACAGGAAACTGCAAGGGACTTTCTCATTTTGTTTGTGGATTCGGTATTACATTCCCGTCCAACTCCACTTCCCAGAAAGAAGCAGAATTTGGAAGAAGGTAGAGAAGCCGGTGAGAAATGGTAATACAGGCAAAGAACAGCAAATTCTCAAAAGGTGCCACAGACACAGACCCACTTTTGCTGTTCCCTGTGGTCGCACAAACAAGAGGCCAATACTTTCAGACCAAGACAGAAGACAGAGAGGAAGAGCGTCAGGCCACGAGCGGTGCTGGGCAGTGCGTCCTGGGGCCGGGCACAAACTCCGTCACCGTCAGCACGCACATCTCCAAAGAGAGCCGTCCAGGTGTCCCGTGGCGTCCCAGTGGGTCTGGGGAAGGAGGTGGCAGAGGAGATGCCCCTGCCTTGTCCTCGCCTGGCATCAGCCAAGGTCCGTAGACCTGACAACCATGGGCTGTTTGGAAAATAAGCTCTCCGTGTTCCTGGCTGCTCCACTGAAGGTAAACAGTTGAGTCCTGGAAGCCGGCCACCTTCCTTTGTGTATTTTCCAAGCATTTTTATGCCAGTATAACCCTTCCACGGTAACAGCAACTTGGGATACACATCAGGCCTGGTCTGGTCCCCGCTCGGCCATGTCTCACTGCTCCATCTTCGCTGAGGCCCTCAGTGGAGCTATCGGTGTCTCCAAAAGGCTCTCCAGCACAGTTTTTCCTCAGGGGAAGACAAGCCTCGATCCCCCTACTAATGCCTCCCACGGCTTCAGTCTCTCCCCACGGGCTAGGAGGAGGAGGACACAGGCTTCTCCGTCAGGAGGGGCCTCGGGCAGGCTCTAGGAGCACCATGGGGAGCAGGCTGGCCCCTGAGAACGCAGGAAGCCTCAGGAGGGTCCTGCAGAGGGCCAGGGAGGGACACCATGAGGGAACCCTCAGGGAGGATGTCCCAGAGGAGGGACGCTTAAAGGGAGACACACCTCAAAGGAGGGGACCGTTGGGAGGGAATGGGGGTGGGGGACACACCTCAGAGTCTTTCTTTCCCAGATGGGGTGGGAATAGGGGCTCAGGCGGAAGTGAACTCATTTCAATTGTGTCATTTTGTTTTTCTGACCACTCTGCCCCCAGTAAAAGGAACTTTCCTGGGGACGTGCTGTTCTATTCCATGGAAGGGTTCTAACTGGTCCCCCTCGGCGAGTAACAAGGTGTCTCAATGAAAGGGCCGCCCGCTGTGGCCAGCAGTGGTCTGCGGGAACCTCGCTTCCAAGTCACGCCATTCTGGGCGGCCAATGCTGGATGCTGTCTGCAGCGCTCAGAGCACAGAAACCAGAGAAACAAGGGCCCACTGTTCCCTCAGCGACTAAGCAGCAAGGCTGACTAGAGGTGGGGGAGGGCTGGGAAGAGCTGAAACAAAGGCCTGCAAACCCCAGCGGCCCCAAAGTCACCTCTAACTTTGAAATGGGCAACCCGACGATGCCCAGGCCGGCAGCCAAGGCAAGCCAAGCTCTGACTCTCTTCCCCACCACCTGGTGGAGGGAGGACGTGCAGAGCAGATGCCTGGAAACCCATCGCAGCTCAGCTGCTCCTGGGCTGGAGGAGGCTGGGTTATGATACAGAGGGACTTGGTCACGGTCCAGTGCTGTGCCTCAGTTTCCCCATTCACAGTGAGGATGCTGTTAGGTTTGCCCTGCCCCCACAGCACCATTTTGGTGGGTTAGAACATTCCGTTTACGGAGGTGGCACAGTGTGGATATTCGGCCCATGCAGGGCTCTGAGCTCAGGACAATGCCTCTCCTTCCCCCTCCGTAACTGGACAAGCACCTCCAGGGTACCGGGCAGGGGCAGCCCTGCCCTCTCCTCTCAGGCAGCCGTCTGAGCATGTCTGTTCTCTCTGGAAGCAGACTCAGGCGAGGGACGCAGCCACATGCTGCGCCAGATCCTACAGGAGGACGTGCCCCTCTGCCTGGAACGTCCCCCTCCCGCTCCGTCCCCCAGGGACCCTGTCCACACACTGAGCCCTTACTTGTTTTTCAAGTCTCAACTCAAAAGTTCAATCCTTTTTCAGACTTCTCAACTCACCCCACCCCAAACAGGAAGAACCCGGGGCTCCCTGGTCTCTCCCATATCCCCCCAAGATTGTACCGTAACTTCCGATCATAAAGTTATTTCTTTAATGCTGACTCCTCTACAAGACCTCGGGATCCCCAACGACCAGGGCTGAAGCCTGGCATCCCCAGGACCTAGAACACCGGCCCCCAAGGAGAGACTTGTCAAATATGTGTTAAATGTAACGGATGCTTTAAAGAACAAAGTGAACCTTGCAGACCAACTAAAAGGGAGGTTCTGCGAATCTGCGAAGAAGCGGGGTGACCTTGCTCCGTGGGTTAGAACCAGCCTCCTGGCGGAGGAGGTGTCTAGGCCAGGCCAAGGAGGACAGAGAGGGAAGAATGGGACCTCCAGAGATGGGTGGGGAAGGAAGGTGTGATCCAGGGAGAGGGGCAGCTGCAGGGACACAGAATTCGTCGGCATCACGTACCCCTTGTATTTGTCAATTCCAAATGGTTTGGGTGCCGCAGGCGACCACCTCTGCAGAAAAGGCACTATAGCACTGACCCCTGACTGGCATCTGGGCACGGGTGGCCCGTGACGGCCCCTCTCTCATGCCTCCTCCGCAGGCAGCCTTAGGGAGCCAGACACCTTCCATGAGCAGGCTTCTGTGTGGTCTGAACAACTCCTACATCTTCAGTGTGTTAAGCCAGACTTGGGTGGTGTATGCGATAGCTGTCAGCCCACAGTGGCTAACACCGTCCCCAAAGGAGAGAAGGAGGTGGGGCGAGGCAAGGGTGAGCAGCGATGAGATCAAAGGCAGAGGGTCCCCTAGGCTGTACTAACAGCTCTCCCTTCCCTCTCAAACTTCCACACAGTTCCCTGACGTGATCGATAACCAGCTAGATATCAAAGAAACGGAAAACCATCCCTGGGGCTTCTCAGAGAGCCTGGCGACTCAGGAAAACTGACTCCCACCCCCACGTCGGGGGCTGCTCATCCTCTCTGGATGAAAAGGCAAAGCATTACATGACTGCAGAGGCCACCGGCTGCTTGGAAACAATCTACACCTCCCTGAACAGCCCAACGGGCTGCAACTGTCTTCCCGGCTCTGACGGCTGCAAGAGAAGTCAGGCGGGAGTCAGGCAGGTGTAGAGCCCGGCTTGGGTGGTCTCCACCCTCTCCGTTTCAATCCTACTAGCACTAGCGCTCACCTCGGGCACACTCACTCTGTGCCGGGCTCTGTTCTCAATACTTTACACATGTTAACTCATTCAATTCTCACAACAGCCTGACATGGGGACCCAGCAGAGAGGCACAGGGGTTAAATAACCTGCCATGGTCTCACGGCTTCTAATCTACTCTGAACAAGATCCAGCCAGCAGTACAGTTGTCAAATAACCACCCCTTGGAATTTCCTGGGTGATGGGAGCGGCTTTTGTTCTACCTAGTGAGGCAAAGCTTGGTGGGCTCCTGGATGGGGACTGGTCACCAGAAAGACCAAGCCATGATCAGAAGGTTTCAGTCCCACCCCCATTCTCCAGGAAGGGGAGAGGGGCGGGAAATTAAGTTCACTGACGGATCACGCCTATGTGATGAAACCGCCATAAACATCCCAAAGGTCCAGGGTTCGGGGAGCTTCTGGGTTGGGGAACACATGGAGGTAAGTGGTTCACTGCGAGAGAGCACGCTCTGCACCCTTTCCCACATTCTCATACCCTTTTCTAATAAACCGGCAAACAGTAAGTGAACTGGTAGGTTCCTGAGTTCTGTGAGCCGCTCTAGCAAATTAACCAAACCAGAGGAAACCCTCCCATTTTCAGCTGGTTGCTCAGAAGTTCAAGTAATGATCTGGACTTAAGATTGGCAGGGGGCTGGGGGAGGCAGTGTCGTGGGACTGAGCCTTTATCCTGTGGCATCTAACACTATCTCCAGGTAGGTAGTTTCAGACTTGCATTACACTGTGGGACACCCAGCTGCCATCACAGAATTGCCTGGTATGAGAAAAACTCCCCCACATCTGGTGTCAGAAGTGTTGAGAGTGTGAAAGTGAGAGTACAGAAGAAACACAGGAGGTGTGTTTTTCCTCCTTAATCATGCACTCGATGAACGTCAGCTATTCGGCTTCCTTATTCTTACCATTCACATTACTGACCAGCAGAAACGTCCCTGACTTCTGTCAGTTAAGAGCTCAAGTACAGGCCCGAATTTGAATTGTGCAAAGCTCGGCCACTTGTACTGGCTCATATTAGACTTCTCAAAGTGTTTATTGCCACAATAAAATTCACTGTCGTTGTTAATGATGATTAACATTTATAAAACTCTCACTGGGCCACACACTAAGCTAACAAGCGCTTAGTGCGTGAGGGGCAGATGAAGACACTGAGTCACAGGGAGGCTAAGGAACTTTTCCAAGGTCATAGTTACAGCTGCGTGAGAACCCAAGTCTCTCTCCTGCCAATGCCAGACAATTAATCTCTAGACCAAAAGGTGTCCTGGATGCCTGGGGCTTTCCTTCCATCCCCTACCCCCTCAATTCACACTCCGGAGTGGTGTTTTTTCAGCTGTGACTTCAAATGGAAGTCACGAGATCAGAAGTTTGGTCTCAACCAAGGTCCAGACCAAACAGCTCAGATGTAAGGCAAGTTGCGTAGGTCTAATTTATTCTCTGCACTCTCCGCAGATCTGAGGATCGGAGACAGAACTGCCACCTCCAATGTTTAAAGGCTTCGCCACACAGAAGCAGGTCTCTCTTGAAGGAAAAGTTGGGTCTGGCACTTCATGGATGGACTTCGAAAGAGAGCCTTGCCTCGGAGAATGCAGCATCATTGTGTGCTTTTCAGTAGGGCTGCTTTCAAAAGATGGTTTAGGGAAAGCAGGCAGGCGGAAGGCCTTTCCCTGTCAAGCGCAACTCTCACTACCAAGGGACTTCAAAGTGACCCTCTGAGAGGTCAGGAGCTAGAGGTCATGTGCGGCTGACCGCCCGCCCCCAGCAGCCACTGCCCCAGGCGGGGAAGGGGAGCTGTCACCAATGCTCCTTCACTCAATTCCCCAATTTCTTAGTAACCGGTGTCCAATTACCGGGTTAATGAGAAGAAACAGCAATCTGGGCGGAAGAGTAGATAACCTTTCTCCCCTGGAGGATAAGGGGCCAAGTGGACTAAATGGTCTCACGATGAAGGTACTTTGCAGCTCCCAAGTTCTGGGAACTTGCAAGCTGAATTTATTTCAAAAAGCCAGAGAAGTTACACCCACTCAGCAAGTACAGCTCCTTAAGAACAAGGCTTCACCCTGAATTCTCAAGAGCTAAGAAAGCCCTGGCCTGTGTCCAGTGCTAGGGAGCCAGATTCAAGAGCAGATTAAAAGGATAAACACGTCCGTGCCCCTTGACCTAGTAAGCCCACTCCTGGGATGCTGGGATCAAGGAAAAAAATCAACAGGCAGGAACCACTCCCGACCCAGAGAGATTCGCTAAGGCCATATAAACAAAGGAGAAGACGCAGAGTACATCCCAAAATGGGGGACTGGCTAAGCCATGACGGGCGTATCCACGCCAGAGGATATTAAAGAGCTACTGGGATGACCCAAAGCGGTCCAGCAGAGACAGGTGTGGGTGCATGAATCACAACCAAGTGACACATTTGACACCATGTGGTAACGCTGGAAAGGAAACGCAAACCTGAAAGTGGGAGGATTCTGGGCATAGTAGTCATTCCGGGTATAGCAGCACCTTTCAGGACACATGGCGGGACTGTACTTCTGATTCCCTTGCTACTGGGTGTGATCACGTGACTAGTTCTGGCCAATGAGCTGTGAGAGACGGTGAAACATGTCACTTCCCTCATACCTAGTGTCCCCACAGCTTTTCCTTCTCCCATGTGTTTAAATGAAGGAAGTGAGGACGGGAAAGGGAATGAGGGAGGAAAGCAAATGGACCCCCGCAGGTAACTTAACAGGATGGGGCTGGGTGTGTTTTCTTTTTCAGTTATAATTTAGTATTAAGATGAAATATGACGCCAGGGATTTATCTCATCCCTTAGGATCAGAAGGCAGACATCTTGAAGAGAGCTAAACCATCACTGTGGCTGCTTTCCAGCACCCCAGAAAAGCCTGTCCAAAAGACCCCTCAATCTGCCACATGAGCCCCTCCACCCTGGGAGGTTTGGCCACATGGGCTACTTCCAACCTGACACTGTTCACAGCAGTGCCTGCGGCCGGAGTCAGGGCACCGGAAACCGAACGCTCCTGCCATGTGCCAGGCAGCGGTCTGGGCCCGTCCTGAGTGGAAAACACAAAACACAGGCTCAAAAGAAGAAAGAAAAGGAACGTGGAAAGGGCTGGCACTCTAGACCCGCACAGAGGAGCGAATCAAAGATCACGGAACAAAAGTTGTCTGGACTGGATATGTGTATGGGGGTGTCCCCCGCTTGGTAATGTCCTGTCCCAGGCTAGGAGGAAACCCACAGAGCCCTCCTGCCCTCGGCACCCCCTTTTCCGCGCAGACCAGTTCTCCTCTTCCACAGGCACAGTGCTACCCCTCCCCAGGCAGAAAGGTGCAGAGGGCAAGGCAGAATCTCCAGCCCTGGGGAAGGCACCTCCCTCCCCTCCGTAAGCCTGTTTCATCACCTGCAGCGTGAGGGCAAAGAGACATCCTTCCTGTAGTCATCACCAGCGTGCAGCGAGGGAGGGGACAGGCACGAGGTCCCCATGTGAACTGAGCCATGCACACCGCACAGATGTCAGCAATTAGGATTGTATTCCTTATGTGAGGCTGGATTTTCTCTAGCTTCAGTGTAAAGCCTCTCTCGCTCTGTTTGGCTCTCCGCCAACACGACCCTAATAATCACCTCCACCAGCACCACCAGGATGTGTAGGACGTCCCAGATGTCCTGCTGAACACATTACATGCCTTATTTCATCTAATCCACATAACGTCCCTGGGAGGCACAGGTGGTTGTTGCCATCTCAGAGTGGAGGCAGGAAGATTCTGGGAGGCAAAACAACTGGGGGTGGGGGAATGTATGAACAGTAAGCTGGGGAGACGGGTCCCCACACACAAACCCCCAGGTCCCTCTGACTCCAGGACAGGCGTTCCTTAGCCTTTTGCTTTTTGGGGGACAGCCATCCTTCCCTGAGGTGACAGGAGAGGGGCTGGGATGGCTCCACTGTGGTCTGAGAATTGGCCTAAAGGTCTGCTCCCACGCAGGGCAGAGGCAGGAGTGTCGGCCTGGGAGTACCACAGCCACAGGGTCCGCTCCAGTGCAGTCTTGCCCATAGCTCCAGGGGAAGGCGATTCTGAAATCCCAACTGAGGAGCCCAAAGCTTTCAACCTGATCTCTACCTTCCAAGAACAACCTGTGTGGGGAAGTGCCGTGTAGCATGCTGAGGGCCTGGACTCTGGGTCTGTCCATCCTGCTTGCTGTCAACGCAGCACTCCACTGTCAGCTCAGCTGGAGCTCCCTGAGCTCAGGGGCCTGACACCGCACCCCCACCCAGCAAGCCCAGCAGGAACAAGGGCTTTGGGAAGCATAGGCACCCAGAGCGTGTGGTGCTAAACATCTCCCACTTTGGCGTCTTTTCTCTTGGCGAATGATGGTTTTGCCAAGCAGAAAATCTTTACTTTTCTACATTTCCAATGTATCATGTTCTCATTTTTTGTTTCTTCACTCCTAAGATTATTTTTTTAATTATCCCATAGTTTCTCCAAGTATTTCTATGTTTTGCGTTTTTATAATTAAGTCTTTGCTCCATCTGGAATTTATTTTGGTGGAAGATAAGAGGTATGTTTCTCTGTAGGGTTTTTTCCAGATGGGTTCTTAAATGTCCCAAGGCTATTTATTAATAATCCATCTTTTATCCACTGTTTCCAAATGCCACCACTTTCATATGTTAACTCCCATATTTATTTTGCGTTTTTTTTTTTGGACTTTCCATTAATTTGTTCGGTCTTGCACCAATACCACATGGCTTTGGTTTTCATTTTTTTTCCTACATTGTTTTCATGACAGTAGCTGTATGATATGGTTTAATACCTAGAAAAGCTAGTTCTCTCTCCTAATTCTTCTTTTTCAGAATCTTCCTGACAGTCACGCTCATTTATTTTTTCTACGTGCCTTTTAGAATAGGACTGGGAGTGGGGATGAGTTATATTTAGAGACAGTTTGGGGAAAGCTTATGGTTTGATTTTGATATTGAATCTTCCTAACCAAGAACATGGTATGTTATATTGGCAGCTCACATCAGAAATGGCTAATTTTTTCACACATGAAGCCCTCCTACAAATTGATAAGAAAAAGACAACACGACAGAAATAAAAATACGTTCAGATATAAACACAGAAAAGGAAATAAAAATGGCTCCAAACATATATATTAGAAAACGTTCAATGTCACACATAAGACAAAAGCAAGTTATGACTACATTAAGATACCAGTTTTCCTATACCAGATTGGCTGTAATGTGAGAAAGCGATAAAACACTATGTCAGCCAGGGTGTGGGGAAACAGACACTCAAACACATGGCTGGGGGGAGGGGTGGATACAAATTCCCAAATTCGAATCATCTCAACAGGAAGCAAGTTGGTAATATCCATCTTGATTTTAAATCACACATTCTCTAGTTCAACAGTTCCACTTCTAGGAACTGATCTCAGTTGAACTCGCATATACGTAGAAGTACAAGGACAGACATTACTAAGAATTGCTGTTGCGTCTGCTGTGCACCACCTCATAGCTAAAGGAGGGCGGGAGGGAAGGAGGCAGGCAGGAGAACAGGAAGGAAGGAAAGAAAAGTCCATCAAGCGGGACTGACTGGCTCACCTATGGTAACCCCTAAGGAACATCACACAGCCATGAAAAAGAACGGGGAAGTGTTTTGTCTTCGGATATGCAGAGAGGTAAGGAGTAAGGTACACTGAGTGCCGAATGCTACGGCATGTACAGGGAGGAAAACGCTTTTACACACACATTTGCTTTAGGACAGAGTATCTAAGATGTTCACAAAAAACGGTTCCAAGCGGTAGCCTCCAGGAAGAAAAGGCAGGGGTGTGGGGACCCGGTGAGAGGAGCACTGTGTGTGTGCTTCTGAATTTCCAGCCAGTGCGATGCATGAATTACACAGATGTTTAAGGTACCAGATGAGCATAAAGAGCACATGTTTGAAGTCAGAAGACCCGGAAGCAAATCCAGCCCATGTCTAACACACACTGAGCACCTGCTGTATACCAGGCCCCGCTCTAAGCTTCTAACACAAACGCTCATCCAGCCATCACAACCCCCGTGTGAGGCAGGACAACTAGGACTTCTGCAAAAGTTCCAAGTGGCCTCGGGCATAAGCTGCAGACACTCTGAGCCTCGCCGGGGTAAGCAAGTCAAGGGAGCCTCTGGGCCACAGAGCAAGCCAGGACACGCAAACCCAGGGGATGGGCAGCATGACGTGAACACCCCTGTGCAGGACATGCAGCTTGCAGACAGGCCTGGGGGCTTTACAGGCATCTGTGTTCTCGGCCAAGCCAGCAGGCCACGAGACCCCAGGGCTCCAACCACAGCGAAGACAAAGGGAGGAGCCACCACCTCTCAGGTGCAGGCACGGCGTCCTGAGGTGTCTGTATACAGCCAAGCATAATGCAGGGTGCGAGAGTCACCAGACACTGACCTCAGGGACACAGGTGCATGGAAGAGGAAAGAAAGCACAGGGACAACAGTCCCCATGGACAGGCTTCTGCTCACCTCCTCTGAGTGTCCCAAAGCTAAAATGCCTGAGCTGTGATGAGGTATGGACCTCCATCTGAACTCTCAGCAAGATGAGTTCTAAGGCCACCACCCCGTTCCAGGCACCCCTGCTGCCGGTTTTCACCTTTGTCCCTGTACTTCCTAGAGGATTTGAGATTGAGCACTGATAGGCCTGGATCCCCACTCTCTTCCTAGATGGTAAACTTGAAGTTGGTACCCAATGGTGCCAACTGGGTCTCACACAAACCACGTGCTCGGCCACGTGGAGACGGGTGTGAGACGAGAGCACCCTGCAGGCTAAAGGGCTGAATATTTGCAGTTAGCAGAAACTAACTGGAGAATGTGCAAAACTCAAAACGAGGTAAGGGTGGCCAGTTAGCCCAGTGGGTTAGAGCGTGGCTCTGGTAGCACCAAGCTGGCTGGTTTAATCCCTGCATGGGCCACATGAGCTGTGCCCTCCTTAAAAATAATAATAAAATAAAAAATAAAAATAAAACGAGATGAGATGTGTCCCATCTGACGAACTCTCAAAACATTAAGAATGCAGTAAAATTAGGTTGATGCGGCCAGATGGCTCAGTAATATTAGTAATTGCAGCCAGATGGCTCAGTGGGTTAGAGCGTGAGCTCTTAACAAGGTTGCCGGTTCAATTCCCGCATAGGATGGTGGGCTGCGCCCGGTGCAACTAAGGTTGAAACCGGCGACTGAACTTGGAGCTGAGCTGCGCCCTCCACAACTAGACTGAAGGACGACTTGGAGCTGATGGGCCCTGGAGAAACACTGTTCCCCAATATTCCCCAATTTTAAAAAATGCAATTACTTTTGCACCAACCCAATAGCAATCCTTGCTATTACTTGTCATTTAAATTCAGTCAAGATTTAAATGACAGAAACTGCAACTGCTTCATGTATCATACACAAAAGACTGTCCTTTATTCTGTTCTTGTTTTCTCTAAATCTCGGTTGGTGTGGGTGCTAAATGGGGATGACAAGAATTACCTGCTTCATAGGGCTTGGTTTTCAGTCAGTCGTTCATTCATTCATTCATTCATTCCTGTAAGTGAACAGTTTGTGCCTGGCACTGCTTAAGCACTAAAGATACAACAGTGGAAAAGATGGATGGCCATAGTCCCTGTTCTTGGGAACTTATACTCTCGTGGGGGATGATGGACAGTAATCAAATAAAGAAAATAAGTTCAGGTGACCATCAAGCATTACAACATCAATAAAATCAGTGCAGAGAGCATGATGGGAAGGACGGGCGGGGGCAATAATCCGAAAATACCTATTATGGGTGGAGCTGTGTTCCCCCAAAACATGACATGGAAGTCTGAACCCCCAGGCCCTAAGAATGTGACCTTATTTGGGAATAAGGTCATTGCAGAGGTAATTAGTTAAGATGAGGTCACAATGGAGTAGGGTGGCTCCTTAATCTCTATAAAAAAATTTCCCCTTTTTACGACATCAGTCGGACACACACACGCAAACACACGCACACAGGGAGAATGTCATGTGAAGATGAAGGCAGAGATCAGCGTCACGCATCTACAAGCCACGGGGCACTAAAGCTGACCGGCAACACCAGGCACTGGGGAAGAAGCCAACAGCAGGGGCCCCACCCAGCCTCAGAAGGAACCCGCCCTGCTGACACCTTCATCTCGGACTTCCGGCCTCCAGAGATGTGAGAGAATCAATTTCTGTTGTGTAAGCTGCCCAGCTGGAAAATCTGTCATGGCAGCCCAGGGGACTAAAACAAGGCCTCCCTAAGGAAGCACCATCTGAGCTGAGACCTGAAGGAGGAGACCCTGAACAATCTGGGGGAAGAGAGTTCTGAGGAACGGGGAAAGCCAGCGCAGGACCCCACCACCACACACATACACCCCCCCCAGCAGAGGCTGCCTTTAGTGGGCCTCAGGGGGAGGGAGACACGGCGATAGGCAGGTGTGCCAAGCCTCCTAGGGCAGGATCAGGAGTTGGGAATGTGTTCCCAGCCACTGGAGGGCAGCCGGCAGGGAGTCATGCTTCCGGTCCCTTGGAAGAGACCCCTCTGGAAGCTAACACACATCAGGCATCAACCCCACCCTGCCCAGTACGTGCTGTCAGCACGTAATACTTGGCAGTTGTCATTCGTATGGCCCCACGGAACAGGGGGCGTAGGAAAGAACTTGAAAAGGATGATGCCTGGAAGAGAGCAGGGGTGGTGGGTCAGGGCCTGGCACTGACACTGTGTGACTTGGGGCCATCAAGCTGTCACCTGGGATCTAGTCTGGAACATGAGGGCCACAGACCCACCTGAGGGCCCCAGGACTGGCGCCAGAGCTCCTGGTAGGAGACCAGCCGCCCACTCCCAGCTGGGATGCCCACTTCCTGTCCCAAATCAGCCTTCCTTCTTCCCCGCCCCGCCCTGGCTCCCGGCCCTGGATATTTTTTTTCTGCTGACAACGGAAAACATATCTCAATGTTTCCTTTATCTCCAGTTTGCTCCTACAATGGCAACTGGCAGCCCAGGCCACAAGCATTGTCCAAGCCAAAAATACGTCCTCTGTGCATTCTCTTTAACAATAAGGAAGGGAAACTTTTGAGTCAAATTTCCAAAAAGCCTGCAGAGATGATTTGTTAAGCCCCAAAGCCAGTACTCTTTCTATATTCATTTATTTCCCATCCAAAGAGAGCGCTCCCTGGGGCAGTTTCCAAGCTGGTGTTTGATACAATGTTAGTGAAGGAGTTTTTGAAAAAAATCAGACCTATTCCCCAGGAAAAACAAAACAAAACAAAACAGAAAAGTTCATTACTCAAAGTCCCTTGAAAAAGCGCTGGATTGTGTCAAGTTGAAACAGGCGTCTTTAGTGAAGGACTTCTCAGGTACAGAGCATATGCGCTGGAGATGGACAAAGCAGGAAGAAGGTCACGCCGAAACCCTTCCCGAACTCACCAGGGAGAACCTAGAGAATAATGCCAGGTCACAGACACTGGATGGAATCGGCATGGGAAAGCCTAGAATATGCGTCTGGCCCACCTTTGCCCGCGATGGGAGGAAGCTCCCAGGGCCTGGGCACGCACCACACCAGGCGGGGCAGCTCCATACCCTTGGGTACCTTCAGGGTGGCAATGTTCTGAAGTAGCGGCACGTGGTGACGGTGAGTCATTGATGGAGACTGTAACACACTAAGCCTCTGAGCAGCCGCTTCTAAGCTCAGCGTGTAAGTCAGGGCAATGGGTGACAATGGCCACGAGAGCTCGTGTCCCCTGTGAAACCAGTCTGGGGCGGGGGGTGGAGCTGGGCCTTCTGCAAACCCTGGTCGGTTTCATGTCACTGGGGCAGCAGCTGCTCAGAAGACACTTGGAAAGCCTAGACACAGAGACACCCAGAGGAGACTCACAGTGAAAGCAGACCTGTGAAAATACCTGCCTGGTGTGTGAAAGGTGCTGCATTCGGTGGAATGAAATCGGGCATGGGTTTTTCCCAGGGCCTACAAATTAAATCAGCAAAGTCAAATTTACTGTGTCACAGATTCTGCACGGAGGCCTGAGACTAAGTTTAATTTGTGTATTACTGCAATCCTATAGGTGAGAGGAGAACCCGAGGTTATCTGAACCAAGCCTGGGGGTGGGGCGGGGGACCCCCCCCCCCGCCAGGATGGATGATGTCAAGTTTAAACTAACGGTGCCTTCGCCCCATTGCACCTCAGAGGAACAGGAAGAAACAGCCATTGTACCAACTGGCAGGGTTACCTGGCCTAATGCAGTTACTTTTTCTCATCTTAGCAGGAGACTTCACAATGTCCCATGGCAGTGGCCAAGCCCACTCTGCTCCGTCAACTATCCCCAGCACCTCCTCTGGGCCAGGCCCCACTCTGGGCCAAGGCATGAGGACCGGGGCTGAACAGAGGGAGAAACCAACCACTCATCAGTAAACAGTGACCAGTGGGGTGGCCAGGGCACGGCGGGGGTGGAGTGAGAGGCTCAGGCCAGACAAGAGGTGGGAGCCTGCCAGGACGGACGAGAGTAGCAGAAGAAAAGCTAGAAAGGGTCCACACAGATCCCCAGGGGTCTCTGGAGCCAGGGAGGGTTTGCAATGGGAGAGAACAGCCAGGTATGTGCGTAACAGAATGGGGCCTGAGCGCAGGAGGGCTCCTGGGTAGCACAGCGGTACACAGCGTAAACAGAAAGGTCTACAGCTAGGGCAGTAATTCGGAGGGCGAAGACGCAGGAATACACAGGGCTGAGGATGGGTGGGGTACACACACAGGACAGAATCCTGTTGAGGAGTCAGGGCGGGGGGTGCTGGCCAGCAGCCTTTCTCCAAAGCCAGGCCTGGGGAGAAAAGAGGGCGGAAGAGCAGCCTAAAATTCTCCCGAGCCAGCCTTCCCGCTGCTTTCCCTCCCTCAGCATCCTGCCCCAGCACAGTCCCCAAGGCTGGTTGATGTAGGAGGACACTACCCTGCACACAGGTGCCTGCAGCAACCCATGGTTCCTATGGCAACCACCCACCTCTGCACAAGGGGAAGACTCTGGAAAACCCACACCAACCAAAGGAACCACTGGGTTTACTGGAATGCAAAGAGACGCTTGAGTTCCTTGATTCTTTGACCCAGAAAACTCACCTTCCCTCCGGCATCCTATATGCCTTGTCAAAAGGTAACTCCGTCCCTCTGCCCAGTTACACATTTACTCATTTATCTGTGTGCTTTTCTAGAACCTTCCTTCCACAAGGAATGGAAATAGGAGGGGGGCTCTGCCACACCTCTGACCATCTTGGGTTTTGGGATGATCTGTCTGCTATGTTGCCCCCACAGAGGGTAGGGAGTGCCCTCACCACCTGGGTGCGCCTGAGACCTCGAACCTATGTGAGGTGGGGAATTGGTGAAAGGTCTATGGCAAAGGTCAAGTCAGAAACTGAGACAAGTGAACCACTCACTGATGGTGGAATGGACGAGTCACTCCTGCAGCAGAGGAGGCAGGCATGGCTCCTGCACCAGGGGCCCACACCCGGCGCGTCTTCACACTGGCCCAGGCACCAGCGGCTCCCTCCACCGCGCCCCAGCCCTCCTGTGCCCCAGCCCTCCTGCCGGCCGCCTCACCTCTCGGACCTGCCAGCGAGGGACAGGCTTCTCTTTCCCACCCCACTCCGGGCAGCACCTCGACTCTGCAGCTGATGATCTCGGGGATCCTGGTCACCTCACTTCACAGTCACTCATTCAACACAGACACCGAATACGGCGGTGTAACCCCCACGCCAGGACCAAAGGGGGGCCTACGAGGGCAGACACAGTCACCATAGAATGAGGCACAAGAGAACAGGGGCTCCTCCAGACTGAACGCAAAAGAAAGTGGGGAGAACACAGAGGAAGGTGCAAGGGCTCAGGAAGTCGACCCAGCGGAGGTGGCCGGTGAACTGAGTGTGAAGATGATGGGTGTGCAAATCTGCACCCAGGTACCAGGTCATTGCAAATAAACCACACAGACCAAAGCTATGGACATTCTGCATCGTGAGTCCAGGGGGAAATGGGAGGTCAGCAGATGGCCACAGAGGCAGCAATGCTCCAGAAACAAGGTTGAGAGAGCAGGACTCTTGGAAAGGGTTGACTTGGGGCAGCAGAAACCCGCATGGCTGGTCCCCACACTGGCAAACGGCAAGCAGTGGCCTACCAGGCACTGCTGGTGCCATCCAGGATGGTCATCACCACTGGGTGACCAGTAACCAAAGCCCTGGCAGCACCACACTGTATCTGTCAAACCGTCCTCAGTAGCAGGGGAGAGCAGAACCAGGATCCAACCAACCCCAAGTCGGCGTGGGACGTGAAGGCCAGCACCTGGCCAAGGGTCCATAAAGATCTGAGGCCTAAGGCTTCTTCAGACCACGGGCCTGGACAGGCCAGGTAACACCCGTGGAGAGGGGTACGTATGTAGTGCCAGGTGGCCGCCCCTCAGCAGCCGTGACTTGAGCACTCTGATGACTAATTCATGGTTTTCTTATTCCTTAGAGAGGACGGGAACAGGTGAGGGGTATTCACCGAGGCCACCCCTTCCCAAGAAACAGGCATAGCTAAAAGCGTCAATTATGCAGTCAGCAAAATCTGCCCCCTCCCCAAGGAGCCCAAGATTGGCAACGTGGGGGGCAGGGGGAGATGGTGTCCCCGCCTGCTGTGTGAGCACCCCAGTGCAGAGAGCCCTGCTCCGGGATGCAGGGGAGCAGGGGGCTGAAACGTCCAAAGGCACGTGGTCAAGGCCACAACGGCCAGCCCCTCTGTGACAGTGTGAGAAAAACTGCAAGTGTCCTGGTGAGGTTTAAGACAAAACCAGACACTGAGAGAACAAACAGAAACATGACTTAGGCTCTGCGAGATACGCCGTTGATTTCACGGTCTTCTGACATCTCTGACAATGAATGAGCACGACTTCCTGGGCACTGGCAGGGGCACAAGGCCCACATGACCCTCGAGGGTCTTGCTCTGCTTGGGGAGCACCCTCCCCATTGCAACTGTATCTGTCAAACCGTCCTCAGTAGTAGGGGAACTGGTTTCAGCCCGCAGCCGGGTGCTGGCTTCTCCCATCTAACTCCCATAAACTTTCCGAGGCACAGATCCATCGCCTGGGAACACTGACCTATTCTCTCAGCTCTGGGATCATGACCAAAACTGACCCAAACCACGCGCTGCCTCCTCTCCCACTCATCTCAGTACCAGAGGCAGGGGGAGGATGGGCTAAGAAAAGTGTCAGAGAAGCAGAGCGAGGAGGGGCTGGGAGAGAGAGTCTGGCAGCTGCCAAAGCAAACATGACCATAAAGAATAAGGACCTACCCGCAGGGGGGGCAGGCCCAGATCACAGTGCCCCACGGTTGTTGGGGAGCTGGGACCCCCACAGAACAGAGCCTCCCTAACAGGAGGACCCTGCTGTTCTCCCCACCCCCATCCACTCAACAAGGCTCCCTTTTTCTTGGGCAGTGACCCCACTTGTCAGGCCTGTTCTCTAACCAGGTCACCCTGAGGGCTGTTCCCTGCTCCCCGGGGTGGCCCCCGGCTCTGAGGCACAGCCCAGTGGGGCAGTCCCAATCCCTGGGGGCCGCACAGGAACCCCCTGACCAGAGCACACCTCCCTGCCAACCCTCTGACCCCAGGGCAAAGCTGCCTGTGGGTCCCTTGTGTGGGTGACGGGAAGGAGAGCACTTCCTCCCTCAGGTCAGATCCCACCTGCCTGCTTTGCCAAGGGCAGGCGGGGGTGTCTGCCTGTATTTCAGACATGGCCACGGGTTCAATTCGCACTGACATCTAACAGAAATTCAAATTTTAGTAAGGATTATTAGGTATTTCAAGAACCATGAAGGATGGGTCTGACTGTCGGAGTGGAATGGCCACCACGATTAAAGGCCCAGCCGGGCTATGATGTAACCCCAGGGCAGACCAGCCTGACCAGAGAGACACCTGCAGGCTCCGACCCCACTTCACAAAGGGGAGCCAGGCCCAAGGCTCACCAACACCCAACTAAAGATCTAAAGATCGAGAGGCTAGGGACACCCACGAGGCTCCCAGAAGGGTGCGGTCTGAAAACCCAAGACAGGGAAATGCCACTTGGCACCCCACAGAAACCCCAAATGGGAGATGGGCAGCCTCTGTCACCAGATTCTACAGTGTTCCACAGTGGAAACTGAGAGTCAGGCAGACTGGAAACATGTCAAAGGTGGCCATAAAGTACAGCAGCTTAAAAAAAAAAAAAACTGATCGAATTAATGTCTGTTCATCACTAAGAGATGTTTAAATTCCAAGTTACTTATTCACACCAGACAATCTCAGAAATAACCACTAACATTTTACTACACATCCCTCCAATGTTTATACATATCTTCCCCAAAATTTGGATCATACTTCATAAACAGATTTGGATCCCACTTTTTAATTAAACGTGCTATAATGAACATTTCCTGTATCATTACATATTCTTCTAAATCACTGTCATTTAAAGATCAATAAAGCCTGATTTATTTAACCAACTCCCTATCATTGAACATTTGGTGGTTTCTAGTTGTACAATAATAACATGGAAAAAAGGATTAAATTCCATCTCATATACTTTTTTAAAAGGGGGAAAGAAGAGTAGGATTTACATTTAAGCCTGGAAAACCATTTTTCTGAAGACAAAGAGGTAAGCTCCTAGCAACTACTTAAAAATGCATTTAGTGGAAAACCTCATCTCTTGGTCCTGCCAGAAAATAAGTATGCTATAACTATTCCGAAAACCTGTGACCTATTTCTTGCTCAATTCCCCTCCGAACTGAGCCCTAAAAGAAAACGTCCTCCGAGTTCTGGAGTGCGTTCCCTGTGCTAATGCCATTGATCCGTGGACCCCCTGCTGCACCGCGCTCCTGGGGGCACTGCCATATCAAAGCCTGCCAGACTCCTCTGGTCCTACAAGTTCCTGCGTGCCTGCCTCTCATGCAATCTGGTCCCAACCTGCCTTTGGCTCCCCCTGCCCCACTTCACTCCATGCACCTGCCAGCCACGCACGACTCCTGCTCACTGCTCCCCAGAAATGCCCTGCACCCCCTCCTCCTTATTTCAAGGAGGCTTTCCGTAATCGATCATCTTATTCCTTCATTCTGTGCCTGAATCTTCACAAACCCAAGGCACTGGTGTCAGACCCACAGACCCTGCCTGGCCCGCGGTGCTTTAGTTACCACTGAATTGGCTGAGAGGAGGCACCAGCACCCCCCCCCCCATTGGAAGCTGTGAAGTAGCTCCTGACCCTGCCCTCCCACTTGGCACCCCAGCCACCTGACAGTGTGACAGGCAGGTACGCAGCCTTGATGCCCCTTGATGTGCTAACCACCCCAGTTCTCCTCAGCTTGCACAGCTGCAGCCCACAAAGTCCAGGGCTCGAAGGGAACAAGGGGCATTTTCACTTCTCCTCCAGGGCCTCCCCCGCTGGGCGACACCCCTGCTGCACAGACTCATCAACACTCCATCCAACTCCGCAGATTCCTAACCTTCCCTGGATGAAGTCAGAGAGCATACTGCGGTCCCCGAGCAACAGCCGTCCATGCTGGGCGGTACCCCACCTCCAGCGCAGGCTACAGAAACACATCCAGTGCATCGGGTATCGATTTTGTTCCTTTTGGGTAAAACTGCCTTAATTGCAAACATTGCCACCTGGCAGGGGCTTCCTCTTCACCATTTCCCTGGAAGGAGGGAACAATCAGGTGATTTCACATCCATTTTACAGACCAGAGAACTGAAGACCGAGGGCCTGTGTGAGGGCAGACAGGCGCAAGACTGGGCCCCTCGTCGGGGCTTCACAAAGCACGGCTTGCTTCCTGCTACAAAAGCCTGTGCCCCGGGTCCTTGGCCGGGGCCCTACGAAATGAGCACAACAGCAACGGTGGCCTATTGCACACCTGCCGTGGGCAGGCACCTGCACGTCCCATCTCAATCCTCATGACACCCACCACCACCGCGGTGGGAGCAACGGAAGTCATTTTACACGTTAAGGACATTAACCTTCTAGAGCACACGTAACAGAGCTGTCCTGGTCTCACGGTAACAAATCCAGGATTCAAACGGGTCTGAGAAACGCAACACAGGACTTTTCCCACTCTGCGGCCCAATGTGCTGATAAGTGGTCACCGAACGAACACAAGGTGATGCTAAGAAAACAGTCCTCCCTCCTTGGCCAGGTAGCTTCCATCTGATTCCCTGGCTGGGCCTGCGTGCTGGGGCTTTTGGAAAATACCTGATACCTTTTCAAGTAGCTGAAACCGCCTGACATGTAGCCATTTGGCAAAAGGAGTTGCTGCAGGCTGTGAGGTCACCCGTTCTGAGGGTGTTGACCAAACCCCTTACCATGGACAGGGCTGAGACGAGGGCCAGCGCAGAGCTGGGCCCTAGCAGGGCTTTGAAAAACTGTTCTGAAGCTCGGCCTGTGCTCTGTCTGCCTTTCCAGGGTAACGGGACCTTGTGCGTGACCCAGGGATGGGCTTCCGGAAGCTGTGGGGCTCAGGAACCGAGGGACGCGCTAGTGGGCAGAGAAAGGGAGCGAAGCCTCAGACAAGGAAAAGAAAATGAAAAGTTTCGACCCTACGCCTACACTGACTGGAAGTCCAGACCCTTTCTCACCCAGCTACTTCCAGGAAGAGAAAACCAGGCTGCCCACGAAGGCCCATACTTTGAGGAAAGTCTTAGCAATTTCTTGTCATTGGCTCAAAATGTAGACCCAGGTAGGCATCTGGGCGACAGGTGGGTTCACGGCACACGCAGGTGTAAAGCTGGGGCTCGGACAGGTAAAATGACTTGCCTGGGATCACACACCTAAGGGGGGCCAGGATTCAAAGCCACCCGCCGTGTGGGCGGAGAGAAGAGGGGAAAGGCAAGGGTTCCCTCAGGGAGGCAGGTGAAAAAATAAGCCAGGTGGTGACAGGAATAACAGTGGGGACGCAGAAGAAAAGCAGGGATAAAAGACTGCAGAAAAGCCCACGTGCTCTCTGGGGGTCACTGCAGTACACATTTGCCACAGGCATGCGTCAAACCCCCTAGTACGATTACCTACAGGAAATTCCATGAGACCCTGTCAAGCAGGGAAATGCCATGCTGGGTCCACACCAGCAGCGCAGCCCCACCCCACCCAGCCCTTCCCTGGAAGAACAAAGTATTCCAGTCAGGAATGTGCACCCGGGGCAAGGCCAGCCTGGGCTGGGAGGTGGTGCAGGCTTATCTGGGGCCTGATTAAAGCCAGACTCCATTACTTACCACGGCTGGAGGTGCTGTAACCAGGTACCTGTTACCAGAGCACATCGGGGTTTGGAAGTCATGCTCAAAGTACGATCTCTTGTTGACCTGTCAGCAGCAGGCCTGGCACCCTGCCCAGGGCCCCCAGGGAGCTGGCCCCAGCCCTTCCCACACCACACTTCCTCGTCCACCTGACAGCCCACCCACACCTTTCTGCCGCTCAGGTTTCAACTTTGTCCCAACTTTTACAGCCTCAAAGCTGACGATCCAGGTACCATCCCCACCCTGAGTTCTGAGCATTTGGATGGTAACCTTCTCCCCTTCCCCAGAACGTTCAACTCCCATTGTTCTCGAAGCTGGCCTGTGAACGACCAGCCTCTGGATGCTGTCCTCTTGGGCCCATCACCCAGGAGGGCCTGAGCCGGCGGCTGCAGGAGGATTCTGGTGGGGGGGTGGGGGGCTAGGAGCAAGTGGAGGAGCACAGAAGAAATGCCCAGAGGAAATATAAAGAACAAGGCGCCTGCGTGGGGCCAGATGGGCTGGCAGGGACTGTGGTCAACTGGTTTAAATACCGGCAACTAATTCAAAGGAAAGAGTGCGAAAGCCCTGTGTGGACCAAGCGAGGCCCTTGCAGGCAGATACTGTCAGGTCCCAGAAGTCTGTGGTCTAGTCCACCCCCCTCTGCACGGCGGGGGCAGCTGAAGCCCAGCTGTGAGGAAGGGGGACATGACAAAGGTGTCCCTGGTCATCACTGAGAAAGTCCAAGACAAAATTGAGCCCCAAGCCTATGCCAGTGCTAATTAACTCCCTTCCCGCTCCTGCTGAGCTGAGGACCTGGTGAGTGACACTGCAGGAGGCTGGCAGCAGATGGAAAGCCTGGCACCATCCACACGGCCCTCCAGATAAAGGACTGAGAGCTGTCCACACAAGGGCCTGGGGTTGACACACAGGCAATAACTAACCAATGCTGACCATCCGCCAACTCCATGGGGGTCTCACCAGTACTGCCAGGTGGAGAGAGGGGTGTGGTCTCTACATACAGGCACAGCGGGGGGTGAGGGGGGGTGGGGAGACTCCTCAAAGCACCCAGGCTGGTTAAAGAGGAAGAAGAAAATCCAATGTCACTGTAACCGACTGGGTCCAGCCCCAGGGACTGTAGTGGGGCAGGCTCTGGGACCAGGGCCAGTCTGGCTCTGGAGCCAGGGAGGTAGTGGGGAGGGGCATTTATGGTGTAGCTGTAAGGAGTACCCTAAAAAACCAGAACCAGAACCCTGACTTCACAGCCCATGCCACAGGGCCTTTCAGTCCAGAAGAAAAGCTGTGTCTGAAGTTCTAGGTCTGAGGCTAATTCACTGGCACGTTGTCCTCCATGCATGCATAACATTTGAAGATCAAAATCAAACCTTCAGGCATCTCCTCTGAGAAATAAGGAGAGGCCGGTTACCTTACTGGGCAAACCCTCAGGCTTCTATATCCTTGCCTACTTGCAAATCAGCCTCCTGTACAACTCCAGGCTGGGCCACTGGGCCAGCCAGGAAACTACAGGGGGCAGGGGCAGAGCAGCCTTTTAATTCAACTTCTCTAGTGACCCCAAAGAGGGCTGCTACAGATGGAGAGGCCTGAAGTTTGCTATGCCTCCCCCATAATAAAGGCTCTGCAATGGGAGGAAAGCTTAGAGGGAAGGAGACGGCGTGCCTACTTAAAAGATACTACAGCCCTCAGAAGCCAATTAGAGACCCTGGTTGACATGCAAAGCAGATAAATGATTAACAAGGACCAGTAGTAATAAAAATTAAAACTATATTTTTACTACTTAAAAACTCTCTAGTTGACTTTTTAGTGCTGCAGAACTAATTTCCAAGTGCAGGCTCTAGCCTGGGGAAAACCCCATCCACCCTGAGCCCCAACTGTCAGAGTACCCTTCCTTTTGAAACTGCTCTCCTCACCCACTCAAAAACCTTCAATGGCTCCCCACTGCCCCTAAACCGTGACGCACACAGCCTCCATCTTGCTTTCCACACTCACTGCTCACTGCCTGCGAAAGCAGCTCACTACTCTGGTTGGATGGGTCCACTCCTGGTCCTGGAAACTGGCCCCAAAGCCCTCGCCTGCCCTCTCTGCCCCCGCCCCCCACCCCACACTATGCTCTTCTCTTTGCGTGGTCTGAAGCACGCCACACTCCTGTGTCTTAACTCTCCGAGCTTCTTTATCTTACCTCCCAGGCCGACCATAAGCTCAACTTAAGACTTTTTTGTGGGCTATGCTCAGGGTCTCAGACATGCACAAACTTGCTTACAGGAAATCACACACAGGAAAGCCACACCATTAAGCAGGCCACAGGCTAGTTCCATTTTCTATTTTGCAGAGGAGGAAACCGAGGCTCAGAGAACTAGAGTTAACCCCGGACGCCGGGATCTGCGTTGGGTCTGTCTGGCTGAAATCTCCTCTCCCACGTGTCCCCCCCTCCCCATGTGCTCTAGATAAAAGGAAACCAGGAACTGTGTTGCTGTCATAAGAGAGATAACGCCAGCATACAGGAAATGGTGAAACGGCAGGACCGATTTAGTGCTCAGAGGCTTCCCACTGCTCCGAGGCTTCGGACAAGGCAAGGGCCACAGGCAAGGGCCAGGGAGGGAGGGACGGCCCAACAGACGTGGGGGGTGGGGGTGCAACACAAACAGAAAATCTCCAAATGGGTGGTCACCTGGAAAGCAAGCAGCAGAATCGGGGAATTGGTATTTTTCCAGTTCTGCATGGATGGAACACTCCAACAAGCTTCCCGCTGCCATGACAATCACTGCCCCCCCACCACAGCAGCTGAGAAACTCTCCAATGAATAAAACAGCAAACAGATTGTTTGCTCAGTTACTAGATAACCCACCTAGGCTGTGTCCCCACATCAGTAGCTCTTGTCCATGGGACTTCCTGAAGAATAAATGGGCAAGGGCGGTACGTACAACCTAGCATCAAGACCACCGTGGGTCTATGGTCAGCCTCGGCCCACGGTGACTGGCCAGCAGGTCGATCACAAAGGCCTCCATGCTGCTGCTTGGCTCTCTCTCTCCGTCCACCTCGTGATGGAACCAACTGCCCCTCCCCAACGCCAAAGCATAGAGGTGGGGGGAGGGGAGCTGAACTGGGAGGGAAAACTCAGACCAATGGTCCTCTCATCAACCGGAGGCTGCCCAGGGCCATCACCACCAGTTTTGGCCGTCCTTGCATCCAAGGCCTGCCCCCAACCCAGTCAGCCCCCTTTGAAAACCCTCCTTGCCCTCTTTTAGGACATATAATTCCAAGGGGTGGACCCTACTCACATTCAGGGTGGACATGTGACTCCGGCCTGGCCACTTAGCACATCACGTCAGCCAGAACCTAAATGAGTAGTTCAAGAGCAGGTGCTACGGGTTGAATTATGTCCCCTAACAAGATAGGCTGAAGCCCTAACCCCCATACCTGTGAATGTGGCTTTATTTGGATAGAGGGTCTTGGCAGATGTAATCAAGCTGAGATGAGATCATTAGGATAGACCCTGATCCAATATGACGGTGCGCTTATAAGAAGAGGAAAATGTGCCAAGACACAGACACAGAGGAAGGGGGAGCCACGTGAGGATGGAGGCAGACGGGTGAAGCTGCCACAAGTCAGGGACGCCTAGGGCCCCCAGAGGCTGCAAGAGGCAAAAACGGACCAGAAGGGGCACGGCCCTGCCAACACCCTGATTTCTAACTCCTAGCCTCCGGAACAGAGAATAAATTTCTGGTGTCTTCCTTTGTTATGGCAGCCTAGAAAACTAATGTAATGGGTATGTAACCCGAGCCAGACCACTCAGAACCCACAAGCACCCGCCCGGGGATTTCTGGAACTCGGGTTGACAGGACAATCCCACTTGCGTGGAGGTACTAGCAACCACTTTCACATGACCTGGCAAAGCCTGCCACCGTATAACCGATACAAGGAGCCTAAAAAGTGAAGGAATAGTTCCGAGGACGTAAATTTGAGTCTTTGATGGCCTAACGGCTCTCACACCTACCTCTGGACTTTTTGAGACATACATGCTCATAAATTCTATTCATTCGTATTTCCCTGAGTCTTTCCTTTCATGTTGAAAGTCTGCTGCTGACAACCGAAAGAGCCTTTAGGTTTTGTCATACGTGAGGTACAATTTTTTATTTCAACATATGTCCAAATGCACATGATCCCCAAAAGTCATCCCCTTGGACAACTAAACTTTCAATAGTAACGGTAACAATAGTCAAAGCACTGGTGTCCTCCTCTCTGACACATGCCTTCAACCTTCACAGCTTTGTTTCAATGATGGCCAGTCCATGTCCCAAAGGTGCACCTGATTTTTAATAACAAAAACAGTTCAACCAAGCTCAGAATAATCAGTGAAGATGTATTTGATTGCAAGAAATGTTGACTAAAAATGGCTAAAATCATAAGGATAGAAAGTTTGGAGAGAAGTAGGTCCCTACGGTGTTTCACAGCTTGATGTCAGCAAGAACCTGGGCTCCTTTCAAGTTTGCATTCTGCTATGCTTAGATGGTTGGTTTCTGTCCTACGACTATTACCTCATGGTCACAAAATAGCTGCCACAACTCCAGGTACCCTGCCCCCAGAAGTTATCTGGAAGGCAGGAAAAAGAGGCGAAGAACCAAACAGCTTCCTATTTGTAAAAGAGGAAACACTCTTTCTCCTTACCTCTTACTGAGCAGAACTGCAAAACGTGGGTGCCCATAACAGGAAGGGAGGCCTGGGGTGCAAGTCCTGGCAAAGGGAACTATTTTCATGGTAGGCCTGGGTCAATCACCAATGCCACTCGGAGCAAAACAGGACTGTGTGGAAGGAGGAGAGTGAAGGTATGCTGAGAAGGCAACTCCCCAGATATTAAAGAATAACAGAGTCCATGAGCCTCTTTAAAAAAAAAAAAAAAAGACACCTAAAGAACCACTTCTGTGGTTTATAAGCTGACCTTTTGGGTAAAGTCAACATATACATAAGAATCACTTATCAAGGGCCTCCCACATGCCAGGTTCTTTGCTAGGTACTGAAATGAGGGCCCTCGAGGACCTCAGGGGTTATGGTAAGGGAGAACGGTCAACCTGAGCCTGCCGAGAGTCCCGGAGTAGAACAAGGAGTCTGGGCACAGCCTAGAGGCAGCACCGAGGGGCGAAGGTTTCCTTGGAGGGATGTGGTTTAAGGAGGGGTCCGGGAATACTTCCTCTAGGAATACCTTCCCAGTGTCTAAAGGATGAGAGCAGGTGTGCCAAGTGGGTCACAAAGGGCGTGTGCAGAGGCACAGAGATGAGGCAGTTAAGGTTTGCTGGTGTTTGACGTGGGGAGTGGCAGAGGCCACGTGGCCAGGTTGGAAGGGCCAAACTGGGAAGAGCATGGTAAATTGTTGTGAAGAGCTAAGGCTTTCACCTGAAGACAACAAAAGGCAGGGGAGTGACTCAGACACTGATGAAAGACCACCACAGGTGGGGGGGGGGGGCCAAGAGGAGGTAGGTGGGATGGAAAAGGCAACATCCGAAGGGAGAATCACCCAGACCTGGAAACACGAGATGTGGGTGAGCAGGGACACAGGGTCTGGGCTGGCTGCCGGGGGAGACATGGGGACAGTACCGTCCTTCTGAGCCAAAAAACCCGAAGCAGCAGGTTTGGAAGGGAAGGTGGCGAGTGAAGTTGCAGAACGTGGTGCTTCCCACACATTCTAGGCCTGGGGAGGGGGGGGAAGGGGGCAAACCCTCCTGCTGGGAAGTGCACCCCCTGCACAGTTCCACCCCGATGCCCAAGGCCCCGTGAGGAACAGCCTTCCTGGGGCCAAGCAAGGGCAGGAGGCAGGCGGCTGGAGATCGGATCACCGCCTTAAATAAAAGCAAACTGCTCCGGCCGGACTCCAGGAGTTTATACAAGGAGGGCTGGGTTACAGTGAGGGCTGAAGAAAGCCCCATGGTTACGATCATTCTCACATCTGTGTGGACAGTCCATAAAATCAGAACTGAGTGCCCATCTGTAAAAGTCCTGTCTTCCCAGAGCCTCCAGCGGGCAGGATACGGCCCCTCTTATCTCAACCACCTTAGTGCAGTGGGGGTTGGAGGCAGGTACTTCCACGACTGCTCACCCTGTCCTGTAACCCTGTCCTGGAAACCACCAGGTGTCCCTGTCCTGTACACGGTGGCCCTTCGTTCTTGAACACCATGCATTCCAGATGGTTCTCCAAGAGCTCCAAGTAGCAACTTCAGCGCTGTCCACCATGAGAAAGGAACAAAGGCTGACCCCAGGAGTCAGGGGTGGCAAGCGGGCGTCTCCTGCAGCTGACCTGTGAAAGCACCCCATCCGCGCTTCAAGGTGCCTCTGCTCCCATGAGTAGCACTGTCCCCCTTTTATTCCCTTCACCCACTTAGAAAGGTAGCAAATCAAAGTCCTGGAGGGGGAGAGGTTCAGCAAGTATAATTCTTGAGAGACGGGGACAGGTTAGAGACCCAGGAAGCCACAGCCGTCCCGGGGCAGAGCCCGCCATGCCCGGCAGTGCCCAGCAGGTGGCGAGCCCGCGAGGCCGTGGGAGGAAGTGAGTGATGCCCACCGGTGGGCAGAAATGAGATCTGCAGGACACCTGTGCGGACTGCCCTGCTCTGCTCTTCGATGATAACAGTCCCCAGGAAGTGCTGAAGGAGACGTAAAGTCGACCAAAGCCAGATCCTGTCTTCCCACTGACTGGACGCTCAAGGACTGGGGCAGTTCTGCTCGAGGCACAGGACCCCCTGGCCCAGCACACAGATAAACACTCCATGAATCACTTAAGCCGACGACAGTCGGACTCCACTCCCCAGGGCCTTGCAGCCCTGGCCGTCCTGCTCCCCTAGCGGTTCCAGGGCACTCTGCACACAGTACCTCAGTGACTGAGGCCCACAGGAGGGCAGCGGCCAGGCTCCAGGGTGCTGGCTGTGCCCTCCCACGCCAGGGGTTTTCATTTTCTAACTGCTGCTGGCTTGCTCAAAAGGAAATCTAACACTGGAGACTCCCAAAATCAAAAACGTAAAAGTTACGGCTATGGTTGAGAGGAGCCTGTTGTATGGGGGTCAGCAACCATCAGCCCTACAATGAAAATAAAAGGCATCCCCCTGAAAGACCCCTCGGTTCTTCATAGAGCCCAGCTTGGAAGCGGTTGTGCTAGCCCCTCTGGCCAGCCCCAATCCAGTGAGCTGGGAAAACCACCCGGTGCCTCACTCCCAATCCCGCAGCAGGGGAAGTGGGAAGCAGCAGACGGAGGAGTCTTTCCATCTAAAAGCTGAGTAACTCTCCAGGCCCGGCCACTGTTACAAAAGGGGTGGTCACTGCCACACCTTTGGCTGAGGAATGTCAGGAACAGTCACCCATTTCAAGAACAACTCTGTTATGAGAGATTCTAGTACATTCCACTGCTGGGAGCAACAGCTAGAGCTTGCTTGGGAGGGGCCATCATCTCTGCCTGGGGGTTCACCTGTGGGTGGGAAGGGGGTGGGTTGAGAGCACTGCACCCTGGGTTCAAATCCCAGCTCTGCCAATTAGTAGCTCTGTGCCCCTAAAATTTCCAGCTAAAAGGCAGGACAATTAAACCACCCCTACAGCTCATAGGACTGTCTGGGTTTTATCTGAGGGATCTTTTCAAGTGCTTTATAAACCACTCCCAAATGTTAGCTGTATGTACAGATTTTATTACTGGGCTTCTAGAAGGCCAAGCAGAGCAGATTTGGTTTCCACTGAAGGTCCTTTATTACACACACCACGCATCAAGGGCAGTCTGCTTCTCCCACCAGGATCCCAGGATTCTGGGCTCCACACAGGGCTCAAGTCTTGATGTCAGACCCTCGCCTAGGAAAGTCTGGTCTGGGCTGCCCTTACTGACCCTGGGGTCCCGGTGGGAATAACAGAACGCCCAGAGACTGCCTGCGAGTGACTCACTGGGCTCGAAGTTCACCTGGCCTCCTGGCTGCTGACCAACCATCTGCGTCCCCAAGCCCATCTTGCTTTCAGTAGAATACCTGACTACCTGCCCGTACCACCACCCTCCTCCCAAACCAGGCTCCCAAAGGGCTGATGGCTCAGGGACAGGGGAAACTCGCTCCATCTCCCACACCCACGTTCAGTCCCCACTCGGAGAGCAGGCAGTGCCAAAAGGAGCCCCAGCACATGTTTTGCCACCACTGCTTAAAACCAGTTGTTCTCAGACCTCACCTTGGCTGCTATCAGAATCACCTCGGGAACCTCAACGTAAACCAATGCTCAGGACCCCCACCCGGAGATCTTGATTTGATCAATGCTGTCCATCGGTAGTTGGGTTTTTTTGAAGTATTTTAAAAAGAATACAAGGAGCACAGAGGATGTTTTGGATAGTGAAACTGTACAGCACCTTACAGTATACAATGCCAGGATTCAATACTGAAACGTACTACAATGGTGGATGCAGCGCCATTATTCGTTTGTCAAAACCCATAGAACGGGCACCACTAAGAGTGAACCCCAGTGCAAACTACGGACTCTGGGTGATGCCGACAGGTCCGTGGAAGCGAGGGAGGCAGGGCCTGTGTGGGGAACGTTGCACTTGCCACTTAATTTTCCTGTGAACCTAACACTGCTCTCAGTAATACAGTCTAGTCTTTTTCATCTCCCAGGTGACTGTAATTCAGGCGGTCTGTGGAGCCTAGTCTGACAGCGCAGGAGGCAGGCAAGTAAGACAAGCAGGCTTCCGAGTCAGCAGGTAAGAGCACACAGGTCTGCAGCAATGGGAGAAGGTACTAGAAGGAGAGATGTCATGCTCGTGCCTGAAGGGCAAACAGGTGGGCTGGAGAGGGAAGTAGGGTAGGAAGGGTGTTCTTGCACATACTTCCACGTAGCCCACCCGAGTCATTCAATTCAAACTCTGCTTCCTCCCCACATTCGCCTTTACCCCTCCCTCTGGTGTGTCGGTGAGTCACGTGTTGGCCTGTGTCACTCCACCTGGAGTCAACCACAGTCCCCACTTTCTAGCAGGTGAACTTGAGCAAGTCCCTGTGTGCCTGCTTTGACCTCAGTTTCCCCATCTGTAAACGGAGGGCAGTAAGAGGCTCAACTGGGATACAGGGCCAGGCGCAGGGTAAACGCACAATAAACGCAGATGGTTATAAACTAGCTGGCACAGACTGGAGCCCATGCCTACCATGTGGAAAACAGCATCCAGACAATGGATATTCTCAGCACCCCCTCTCTGGCTTGGAGGCCAGTCAGAGAATAGGGCACAGAAGGCAATCCTGTACCTCTGGGCCCACATACCAAAGACAGGCTGGAACCACTGGGACAGAAGCACCGTCTTTCCATAAGTGTTAGCTGTGTTCCGGGCCGGGGGCTGGGAGTGCAGAACTCACACACCTTTGATTACAGCTCCCTGTCCTGTGGAGGGCAAGGACTTTCCTCGAGTGCTGTCCTCCCACCAGGGTGGCCTCCGTGGAGCCTGGATCACCAGAGGGGAGCCTCAGGAGGGGACACCCATGTCCCGACAGGCTGCTGCTTCAGCACCAACATTCTACAGAGAGCCCAAGGATACATGTCACCGGAAACAGCACGCCCTCTGCCTCCCATGGCTTGTTTTGCCTTTTATGTTTTATAAGCCTTTTTATTGAGGTGTAACATGTGAAAAGAGGAAAAGCATGTACCACAAGTGAGCAACCTGATGAATATTCACAAACTAACACCCAAGAGCAAAACTGAGAAGAAAACTGTGCAGGACCCCAGCATGCTGTCGTGTCCCCCCCAGTACCATCCCCAAAGGGACTGCCTTCCACCCCCAGAGCAGAGCTTCACGGAAATGGGACCACATGTTAAGTGCTCTTCTGGGTCTCACTTCTGTGGCTGAGCAATACGTCCATGGGACTCGTTGGTTTTGCCTGTGGCAGCCATTGGTTCACTCTCGTCGCTGTACGGGATTCCGTCACGTGACTGTAACACAACTTCGGAGGGATCCAGTCTACAGCTGATGGACATTTGGGTTGTTTCGATTTGGGGGCCATTACGAACACGGCTGCTTTGAATATTCTATGCCTACCTTTTGGTGGACACGAACACTCCTCTCTCTTGGGTACTATCAGGGGTGACGTGCTCAGCTTTAACCAAGTCAGGTTCCCAAATCCCCTATTCATCTCCAGCCCCTCGCCCTGCTTCAGCTTCCTCCCTGTCGCTCTCCACCATCTCACTCACTCCATACACGTAACTGTTTTCTGTCCGTCACCCTTCTAGATGTGGGTGCCCCCTGAGGGCAGGAGCCAGAGCAGACACTCCGTGAAGAACTGCAGGCAAGCGAGCTTCTGCACTCTCACTGCACACAGGAGCTCAGGACACCTCTCGGCTCTCCTCTCCACAGTCCCCTCCAGTCCCTCCCTCCACAGGTCTTTCCAAAGCCGGAGGCCCCGTCCTCATTCCGTCCCTAGCCCCAACTGCCAGTCAGGCCTCAACTGGAGACGGAGAGCCCCGGGCAATTCCTCCCATTCCTACCAAACAGTGTTCTTTCCCCGGACACAGCGACCAGGCTCCTAGGACAAGTCCAGCCTCAAGTCTTGGCCCTGAGATGACCAGCTGACCGGAGTGGCATCCCTGAGTGCTGGTGGCAGGTCAAGCCCCCATGAAAAGGCAGGGCAGTCAGAGCACCCAGGGAGCTCAGTCAGGGGACAGAGCCGGGGACGGGGGTCAAGCGACCCCATGGGGCTGGGGCAGGTGAGGCCTCTGGGCCACAGGGGAGCTCTGGGGGAACTGGACCTGACCCAGTCAGCGAAAGCAGAGGGCTTCAAGGAGGAGGTGACTCGGGAGCTGCCTCTTTTTATATGGCTATGGTTCCCCAGAGAGAAGGCTGGGGCGGGCAGTGCAAGCAGTCTGGCACATGTAAAGCCGGGTTAGGGGTGATGCCCACTGCGGGCAGGACACAAGGTAATGTGGAAGATGGAGGTAGAAAGATCATGGAGTAGGATGCTGTGGGGACAGAACCACCAGACAAGGCCTCTGGGCTCTGTCCTGAGGGCGTGGGAGCCTCGGGGTCTCCCAGAGAGGCCGCCTTCTCTCCTAGGCCCCCTGATGGCAGTGGGTGGGCCTAGGCGAGAAGGCCCCTGCCGTCTTTTTGAATTGCAGGCTCCGACCCAGCAGGTCTGGGGGAGTACGTGCACTTCCCCCAGGTGCCCCCAGGTGCAGTCACTGCTGGTTCCCACACTCACAGCAGCAAGGGAGTGTGGGAGCACTCAAGTAGAGAACGCAGCAGTGCGTCCCCGAGGGAAAGGGACGAGCAGGGGTGAGGGAAAGCTGGAGTGGAATCCAGAGCCTTAAGCAGCTCACCAAGGCCAGACCTTGGTGCAGCTGCCACAGTTCCACTTCACACCACCAGCCCATTCCAGAACCTTCCGTAACACCTTGGAGCAGGGCCTCTCCTCCAAACCCTAGACCCCAGCACTGTCATGACAACAGCCGGCAAACACGGGAGCCCAGGCCTCAACACCATAAACAACCCTGACAGATTCAATAAATATAAACGTACTACAGCAATTTGTGGGGAATTTATGAGAAATTAAAAATTCGACTTGGACAATAAACAACCCATTTCAGAATTTGCCCCACTTAAAGTTAAATAAACCACATGCGAACATTTTTTGAGCATGGCGTTGCAAGGCCACAAAACAAGGCTTGCCGGGAAGGCGTCCTGAGCCTGCGAAGCTGGGTGCTGCCGGCGAGGGCACAGCCGCACGTCCGCTCGCCTCACGAGGTGCTTCCCAGTTTATAAAGGACCTACACCTATGTTCCCCCATCTGGCCCTCCCCGATGCCACCTGGGAGATGGCGGGGCGAGTACCGTCACCATGACGATGCCACGTCTTGCAGTTGACTGAAGCTCAGGGACTTGCCCAAGGTCACACAGCTGGTAGAGGTCAGAGACAGGATGAAAACCCAGGTAGGTCCAACGCTAAAACCACCGTGCAGATACGAGGCAGCCACGTGTGTATTTGCTACACACACAAAGACTGCACCCAAGTGAAGTATGATGTGAGGAGCTGGCTGAATGCTCTAGAAATCTGCCCTATTTAAAGAGCATGAAAGGGGCCTGCTTCAAACAGATCAGCAAATTCACGCACACTCCCTTCTCCCCCTCCCCATGTCCCTCCCTTTGTCCCTCTCTCCCCCCTCTCCCTTTCTCTCCCGCTCCCTGCCCCCCTCCCCCCTCACTTGCCACCCCAGGGGGCAGGAGGGCTCAGATCCCTGACTCATCGCTGCAAACGTGGCAACTTCACCAGGCTATCTTCAAAACGAAAGAAATAAGGAAACAGAGATGGAGATAACGGGGGTGCGGGGGTGGGGGGGGGGAGGAGAGGGGTTCCACCCCTGCTTCCTGAAGAGTCAGAGATTCACAGGAGGAGAGTGAGATGAAACCCTAGAGAATCCATCAGGGCCATCAGCTCATTTCACAACGAAGGAACTAGAGCCAGGCCCAGATGCCCGGGGCTCCTGACGCCCAGACCTGGGGCCTCCAGGACCAGCAAGCTTGACTGAATGCCCTCTCCTCCCATGAGTGTCACACAACTTGGGAACACCTGCAGATGCCCGCCTGGTCATTCTCCCTAGACCTGCAGGCTCCTTGACCCAAGTTTCCAGTTGAGTGACATGTTAATCATCCTTGAGTGACAAACAGGTGGGGGTTATTCACCAGCTCTGGGCACCACGTGCCAGCAGGAGCCCTCCCTAGTTTCCAGGTGAGCAGCCCCTACTTTTGATGCAGCCCTAGGGTTGTCTGTCTCCCTGAGACATGGGCACAGTGATGGCTGGAGGTTTGGTCACCTCAGGGGACAGGAGAAGACCTCCTGCCAGGGGCCTAGGTGAACGTCCAGTCATTACAAGAACGAAAGGACCAGCCCCAGTTGGGCCTCAGTCCTAGGAGAGTGTCAGTTCCCTCAAAGGACCAACCACAACCAACTGGATGACAGAAAATGAGTCCATGGCACGACGGCCACAGGGGCATCTGGAAGGACCAGACAGGAAAGCCAGAGCTGGGGGAAATGCTGGAGTCTGGGTAGGGACAGAGGACCCTGGGTCCCCTCTCGACCGTTCCAGGATAACACCTCCGTGGGTACAGGACACAACACTGCTCCGCCCTGAGGTCCAGAGTCACAAAGTCGAGGGGAGAAGGGTGCTGGTGGCTTCCTGCTGAACCACCACCTGCTTTCCACCCTGCTCTGCAGCGGGGAGGCTGGCCTGAGGACTGAAGCTCAGGGTCCTGGGCTTCCAGCTGCATTCGGCCCACAGGGGCCACCAGGATCGGAGGGCAAGAGGAGAGAGGGGCTCCTTCCTGCTTCAACAACATGCTTGGGGCAGCCCTGGGGCACGGCCCTGCCCCACCGGCCAAGGAGCAGTCACAGCCCCCACAGCCAGGCTCTCGCTGCCTCTCCAGCCCTATCTGGTCCCTCGCTCTGCCCACCACACCTCTGCCAGCGGGCCCCACAGGAAAGTCACTTCATCAGAACCACCTGGGGGAGCTCTGCCTCCCACCAGGTCCCAGGCTGAGATGAAGAGGAACACGTCCAGGTCACGAAACATTATAGGATCAGAACAGCTGATCTCCCACAAACTGGAGTGGGAGAGAAGCGCAGAACCACCATGCAGAGCGGGCAGGGAGGGCAGGCTGAAAGGGTCACAGGCTGGAACAGGAGGGTAGGAGCAGTGTGGGGCGTGGCGGACCGAGCTTGGGAATGGGGGTGACTCTGTTTTGCTGCAAAGTCCCACGCAAAACACTGGAGGGCTGAGTGAGCCTCAGAAAACTCAGACAGTAGGTTTTTATGGGAAACCAGAGAGGTCGGGTTCACAGGGGGCGGGGTGGGGGGCGGTGAGGTTGGAGAGAACCAGGCCACAGGGGTCAAGCCCATCTGAGTTCAAAGAGCAAAATGGTTGGTACTGGCTAACTCTGTGACCTTAGATATGTTGCTTAAGCAAGTGACACATCTAAGCCTCAGTTCCCCCATCTGCAAAATGGGGAGAATAATAAATAGATCCTACCTCTCAGAGCTATTCTGAGAACCAGCAAGATAAAAGTAGAAATGTCCAAGAAAGATGGAGACACAGACTCAGCAATGACAAAGAAATGATTCAAAGTCACGTGGTCAGGATTCTCTAGGACAGTGACCCGTATCCACACTGGAAAGTCTCCTCTAAAGCCCATTCCACCAGGGAAGTGCTATAGGGATGGACTCAGGACTGCGCCCAACTCCCCCACTCCAAAAGGAAACCTGACAACACACAAGCCGGTGTTTGATATTCTTTGCAGAAACTAACTTTCCCGTCCTCGGTTCCCTGAATACAAACTGGCAGCCAGAGAAGAAGGATGGCTCCTAACACACCACCAGCAGCTACAGATTACTGAGTGTGAAAACTCTGTGACAGGCTTTGTCCTAAGTGCTGTGACACTCTGTCCTTAAAGGTAGGTGCCCTGACAACCCCCTTCCAGGCAAGGAGTCTGTGGCCCAGAAGGCAAATAAGTAGCCCACTGTCCTGCTGGTGAACGGGCCGCCAGCACTTGTGTGGATAAGGATGGTCCTTTGGCCACTATGTGATGCTTGCCGCTTCTGAGGGACGAGAAGTAGGGGGGTGGCAGCTCCCCAGCCCTGCAGGTGTCTGATGTAGTCTGAATTTCCCTCTGGCTGGCAAACCACATGTATGTGCAGGGAGCAAAGCACCTGAGAGCAGGAGGAGCCCCCACAGACGGGGCTGCAGGACGTCTGTGCGGATGGACCCGCCCAGGGCAGCAGCCTACAGCCCACAGCACTGGAGGGAGGACCTGGGGACCAACCGCCTGCTCACGCCTCCCCTCTCCCCCTCCCTTTCTTTCCCTGGGTCGGGAACACAGGCAGGGCAAAACCCCACGGACTGGGCTGCAGCCAGGCCCCAGCCCCCACCACAATGGGGGACAGGGGGTCCGGGGCCTGAGTGAGAAAGGAGGCGATAGAGGACACATGAGGGAGAAACAGATGCCGCAAAAGTACCTGGATAGATTCAATAGTCCAGAAGGACAAACTCCACAGCGACGGTCCGTTTCCACAGTTCCCTATAATGTTTGGGGTTTTTCTCCCTAAGAAGTACATATTAGTTTTATGAACTGCAAAGACAATAAATGTGAGTTATCATTTATATAGCCAGAAGAAATCATCGCAGGTTTGCCCCACTGACATCAGGACCAGGTGTTCAACACAACACTATTTATAATAGTGACAAACCAGAACCGTCACCACCGTCCACCTGGAGAACTCAACAACTTCGGTCATAGAGGGCATGTGACGTAGCCATTATGGAAAAATGCCTAAGTAGAAAGTTTCACAAAAGGAGAAATGCTAATAATATGCTAAGTGTATTTGTGGGGAGCATATTACAAAAGGATAACAGCTTTACTTAAAATCTGTAAATGCAGGTTCTGTTTCTACGCACAGAGAAAAACTCAAAGGACATTGCTGACATGCGCCTGCTGGTGATGTCTGGGCTGTGGGTGGACACACTTTGTTCCCAGCAATTCCAGAGGACGCTCTTCTGGAAAGTCATTCTCCAACTTCCTCAGGAGGGTCAGAGAATCACACAGGACGAGGGGGAGCTCTGGCCAGCAGCCACGGCCCCTGTCAGCTACTTGCAGCAGCAAATGGGTCCAGAAAGGCCCAGCTGGAGGGTCTCTGGGCTGTGCTGGAACAGACTAACTCACAGTCAAGGCCAAGGCCTGGCCGTGTCACACCTCAGGGTGTTTCATCTTCTCCCCATCAGGGGGTCATTGTCCCCAGCAGACAAATGAGGGCACTGAGGCCTCAGACAGCAAAGTAAGGGGGCGGAGGCCTGCAGCTGGTCTGGGGACACCCAGGTCTCTACTGAGTGAAAGCCTGGAACAGTCACCCTGGAATATCCAGTCAGCACATAACCTTATCAAGCCCTGGGCTTAGGGGAGGACCAGACCTCCCATTAATCAAGTTTAATAACCGTGTGCCCCCACCCCCACTGGGTATGTCCCCTCTCCTGTGCCAGCCTCCCCTCACCCCAGGCCACGCTCCAAGGCTATTAGCTCAGTCGCAAAGGCATCCTTTCCCATCCAGGCTTTTGATGACCCTGTCAAAACACTGCAAAGAACTTATTGCTACTTGGCAGGGCCTGCAGCAAAAATATTGGCCTGGCAGGGAGAAAGGAGGGAGCCAAAGGCTGCTCCATGCCAGAAAACCCACCTCTCCCATCCACCAATTAGACAAAGGGGTGGCCTTCAAAAGACCCCTCAAGTGATCTCAGGAGCGAAAACCAGGGAGCTGCTTAGAGGGCCTGATCCCCTTCAGGCGGGCCTTCTCGCCCTCCCTTGCCTCACCTCATTTATCAATCTCGTCCCTGTCTGGTAGGTGAGCCTCAGAGAGGTTTTGCCACTTGCCCGGGGTTGCGCAGCCACAAAAAGGCCAGGTCAGCACCCTCAGTCCAGGGAGGCAGCCAGCCTCCTGAGCAGAGACGGCACCGGCGTTGCCATCACACACTCTGGAATCCAATCCCACCTCTGCTTACTGCTCACTCGCTGGGCGGCACAGGGCAAAGACGCCTGCCAGCCTGAACCTCAGTGTTCGCACCTGGCAAGTGGGGCGCAGGCAAAGCACTAACAGGAGTTCCCTGGGCTGGTTCACAGAAGCCCAGCCCAATGACACCGAAAGCATTTTAGAACTGTCACATGGGCATCGCAGAGCTCTGACACGATCTTACTAGATTACTGCCGAGACAGTAATCTTGAGAACCCAGGAGCCCTGAATGCTACCCCAGGACACCTGACGAAAGCCTCCGCCCCCATTCCCATCAGACCACTGAGCACCTCCCAAGTGGCTTCTGTGAAAGTGATGACTGAGCCCTGCTCCATGGCCAAGTTCCCGGGACACAGTGCAAGCCGGGATCTCCTTATAGGGTATGCTCTGAGGCCATTATAGAAAGTTCAAAAAGGAATACTCAAACTGCTGGTTGTGCTGAAAAACAGGCCTGCACAAAAGGAGAGCAACTGGGTCCCTGATAGGGCTGCCCCGCCTGCCACTTAAACAGAGTATCAGAGAACTTGGGAGAAAGATAGGAGTCTGCGGTGGTTCCACGGGAGTTCTCGAGGTGAGGGTGAAAGAGGAGAAAGACGGAACCAAGTTTCAGCTCTGGGTTCATGAACGTCTGGAAAAACCATGAAATCTCAGCTGCACACCGGACTCCCAGAGCATCCCCAGCCAATGACGAGCTAACATGCAGAGTGTAAGGGGAGCAGGGAAGCCCTCTGCGGCCAGAGTCGGGGGTCAGCACCCGTCAGAGCTGAGGCTTCACCCCATCCTCATTGGACCCAGGGACATCCAGGAAGAGGGAGGAGAAAATCTGCCTGTGGCCGCAAATGCACCCAGCCAGGGCAAGCTCTGCTCTAATCCCAGCAGACGGCAAGCAGGCTGCATCCATGCGTCCCTGCATCCAGAGAGGGCCTCGGGCTGCCACGTCCAGGCAGGGACACCTGAGCGGGGACCTCGCTGAACCCAGCAGGCAAAGCAGGCATCAGCCCTGCTCCAAGCAAACCAGATGGATGGACTTGACACTGCAGACAGTCTGGCTTCTTTACTTTTTCTTTACTTGGGATAACCACTCCAACAAGAGAGATCCTTTCATGTTGGCTCCTGTATCCAGTCATTCAACTACACGACACCCTATTTAGATGCATGTAACTTGTCCAATTCTAAGTCCAGAGCCTGAGGGTGCTGGACATAGCTGGCGATGGCCCAACACCCATTCCGCAGCCTCCTCTTTAGCAACAGAACCCAGAGTTCATATGAAGTGACAGTGTCTCCAGCAAAAAGACCACACTTGCCAGCCTGCTGGCCACCAGGTGTTATTAGGTCAGTGCAAAAGTAACTGCGGTTTTAAATATAATTGCAAACATTGCAGTTACTTTTGCACCAATCTAATAGAATGCTTGATTCTGATGAAGGCAGCCTCTGGGAGGACCACCTAATGAGAACAGACTCAGGTGTGATGTGGGGGGGCCCTACTGCCTCACTTCCTCCTACCTGGAACGGAAACACGATGGCTGAAGGGCAGCAGCCATCTTCAGCCAGGAGGTGACTTTGAGCCTAGAAGCCAGTGTGACAGATGGCATGGCACAGAGAAAAGGGTTCTGTACAACTTTATGGAGCCCCCACACTAGCCCCACACTGCCTGCATCCAGCATCTTTGACACAGACAGAAATGGACTCATGTCTTATTTAGGCCACTGTCATTTCCAATCTGCTACGAGCAGCTGAACGCAAAGCCTGATGGCTCCACTGTGAAGTGACAGATGGGCAGGGTGTTGGGAGAACAGAAGCTGGCTAGACAGAGGGGCTGGAGGTTGGGGTCCAGGAGAGGACTCCCAAAAATACAATGTCCTTACATGAGAGACTCATGGCCGCCATACTTCTGCTTCTCTTCTAATTCTTCCTTTTCATCCAGGTCAAGACAAAGATTTCCTATGTGTGACACTGATAAGGTTCTTCAACATTTTAAGAGAAAGGTTCAATCCCCTCCATGTTTTTACTCCCCATTCTGAGGACTTAAGAGTTGTTCCTCTCTGTGGTGGCAATCTGATTTCCCCACACGCACTGCCTGCCAGGAAACTCAGCAGTACCCAGTGCACCTCACGGCAGCAGGCCTGTCAGTTAATTTTCCATCCTTCTCTGTGCCTCAGCCTTGGTGTACTTCTTCTATCTTACTAACCTTTCCTTTGGGGAAGGAGTATAAAACAGCATTCAGAACACCAAAAGCCGGGAACATCCCGAGACTATGAAATTAACAAAAGCAACTCATTTTTCTCTTCTGGGAATAGTTAAAATGGCAAGTTAACCTAATAAATTTGCACTTCGTAAGAATAAGGAACTCTCCAGTTCATGTGTACTTTCTGACCTTTCAAAATGGTACTACACAATATATCAACCTGTTGCTGGGAAAAGAAAAAAAAAACCCAAGACCTCTCGCCCAGCCCCGGCCTTCACACACTACCGAGGGCAGAGTAAGACCCTCCCACAATGTACAAATACTCTGTGATTCTATCTCCTCCATTCAAAGCCACCATCCGTCAGAACCATCCCATTAAATGTTCACATCTCAATCTCAAAAGTACAAACAGATTTTTAAACCGGTGTTAGAGAATGAAGAGAGGGGAAAGGGTATGTCAGAATATGCATAGGGGGGAAAAATGGAGACGTTAACAGTGGTTACTTTTGAAACATGAGATGATGAGAAACTTTTCCAATTCCTATGTGTCTGTAATATTTTATTATTTTCCACTGGTTTCCAAAGATTTCTTGATAAGATACATCTAAAAATCCCGGGGTTTCGGCACCAAAAAAAAAAAAAAAAAAAAGCTGCATCTAAAAAGCCGGAATGCACACGAAGCAGGCACAGCCCCCAGAAGCTGACATGGTCCACAGCCCTAAGGAGCTTATGGAGAAGGGGGAAAGCCCAGGACTAGGTGCAAAGGGCACGTAAGGGCCCAGACGAGGAAGGGGAGCTCTGGGCAGGGTGTCCAGGCTTTGAGTGGCCATGCACTTGGTCAGACAGATGGGTAAGTGTCCGCCAGATGGGACAGACAGGAAGAGGCTGTATGGAGCGGCAGGCTGGGGCTCTGCACAGCTGCTCTGAGGACGTCCTTGCAGATGTGGCCTGCCTGGGCGCTCAGGAGTGAGAATCAACTGCCAAAGGTTTTGTGGACACCTCCAAGGACTGTGCCTTCACTCTGCAGCCTGGGCACTGCAGCCAAGCTGTGACAAGATGGGGGCGGGTTTGAGAAAGAGGACTCTAGCACTTGGGCAGCAGATGGGCCCAGACCAGGAGAGAGATCAAAACACCCCAAGCAAAGGACCACACGGAAGCACCGGTTTCGGAAATGATGCAAAACCAGCAGTGAGACGTGGAGGTTAAGAGATGGGCCACGGAACCAGCGTGCTGGGCTGCAAGGCCAGCTCCGCCTCCTGCTGCTGGCTGAGGGACTGGGGTGAGTTCTCTCTGACTCAGTTTCCTCATCTGTAAAGTGGGAATAACCGAAGTTTCTCTATTAAATCAAGCTAATACCAGTACTTCCCTGGAATACCGCGAGGATTAAATTAGTTCATATATGGAAGTGCTTACAGAAGTTCCCAAACACAGGAAGGCGGCCGTGTAAGCATTTCCTCTGATCATTTCCCCAACTGCCATGATGAGCACTCAAAGGAGGATACGATGTGAACAGCTCCTCGGGACCCAGTCAGGTTACGTACATCCCGGCTCCCCCCACCCCCCGAGTCCCAGAGGCTGACAGACGACAGCCAGGGCCTTGGGGACCCGCCCTCCGACCCCCAGTGTTGTCCTTCACTCACCTCCCAGAGACCAGAAACTACCACAGTGCGGGCAGGGGGCAGATTGCGGAGGCCACGTCCCATGCCTAGCAAGGCCCCAACTCACCCCTCGAATCCCACCCAGAAGTTAAGAACAAGGACAGAGACACACACTGAGACAGGTACAGGTGAACCGAAAGAAAGGAGATCTGCCTGGAAACCAGCCAGTGGGGAACAGAGTCCCCAGGAAACGACACTGACAATGTGCCCATGTACATCACTGGGGGGCACATGGGGACTCCTCAAACTACGATCTCCAATTTGGTGTGTCCTGGGATTTTTTCCGTAATTGAAAGTTAAAAGAATCATAATAAATAGCCCTCTGGAACCGAACTGCCTAGATTCCAGTCTCAGCTCCTCCACTCATTAACGGTGCCACCTTGGGCAAGCTAACCTTTCTTTGTTTCGGTTCCTCGTTTATAGTATGGGGACGACAACAGTACATACCCAACAGGGTTACTGTAAGGAATAAATGAATTAATATGTGCCAATCCTAGGACCTTGGCATGCACAAAGCAACGTCAGCCGTTAGAATGACGAGCCAGCATGGTCGGTTGATGGCCACACCGTCATTTTCACAGGGGCATTCGCTGCTGCCAACACTGCCTGTACCTCCCTGGGCCCCCCGCCCCCTGCGTCTAGCCCAGGACCGGGCATGGGGACGCTGCAGTCAATAACCAGCGAGTCCCTGGCCTGGGACACACGCAGGTGGGCGCTGCAGGTGGGGGTGCAGAGACGGTCTACACACCGTGGGCGCCACCACCCACAGGATCTGATGCCTCAGACCAAGTAACACGACTTCTAGAAGTCAATCCAAACGGGGGACCTGAGATGGGAGCAAACACTGAGGTCCAACGACGCCCAGGGCAGGGCTGTGTGCAACGGCAAGGTGGAAACCTCCGAGAACTTGAGGCTGCGGAGCAGAGAGAGGGTCCCAGATGCTGGGACACATGACGGTGGGAAAGCAACACCGTCACTGTAACGGTCATTTCCAAGGTGATTACGGAACACGAGCTCATGCTCATCCATCCCCAAAGCGCAGGTTGCAAAACTATGGACACGGAGAAATGCGACGTGGAGTCACACAGTAAGTAACAAACAGCATATGTGTGGTACAGATAGACAATTTTGAGAGAAACATACCAAAAGAATGGCTTCCCTGATTGTCTCTGGGTTTTCATTTTCAAGTTTTTTTTTATTTTCTAAGATTTCAACAAGGAGCACATATGAGTTAATGAGGAAAGGATAACTGAGAGATTTTTTTGAACAACACAGACCCTCAGGGCCTGCTCTGCCCTACGTGGAACAGCTGGGTACTCAGTTCGCTCACCGAGCACTCACCAGGGCCACGTCCTACACCCCTCAGACATGAGAGAGTCCTGGCAGCCTGCGCGTGGGGGAGGGGTCTGCCGGGGAGCAGGAAAGGTGTGGTGAGCAAGGTGACATGTGGCAGGTCTAACAGCACACACGGAAACATGAGACCGGGGAGGGGGCTGGAGAAGGAGGTGCCAGCTTCTTAGCCAAGGAGGCTTCTTGGTCTGTGGCACTGAGCTGAAGGCACCCACCTCCATCCTGCTTTCCACAGCAAGCTGTGCACCCAGATGGGCAGAGAACATGCTCCCAGGACTTCACATCAATCACCACCTCCCTCAGTCTCAGCCCCTGGACCTGAGCGAGCCCCAGGAGGTGACGCCCAACCCAAATGATGCCCACTGCTTGCACCAAAGCCTCTGCTACTCTAACATGTATCCTGCTTAACTGGGGGTCCAGATCCAGCAGCCGTGGGCATTCTCACCAGTTCCGGGGTGGTGGCAATGGCCATGGTGACACTGGCAGACCACTCTGGACAACTTCACCCCAGAACCACCTCAAAACAGGCGGCTACTTTCAAAGCAGACTCTTTGCTTCTGCTCATTCCATTTGCTTCTAGCCCTTTCAATCCCTTCCTATATGCCCATGTTCCTCCTTCCATCTCTGCTTTCCTGTGAAGTGCTTTCTCGCTACATGCCAACGAGGCCACTGAAATCACACGTGGAATCCCGAGTCCTTGTGGAATGAACAGAACACGCCCAGGCACCCGGGGGCACAGGCGCCCAGCTTCCCTGGCAGGAGCTCTTTTTGTGTTGTTTTCAGGACTTGCTCAAGTTGACTCTGCGACTCAAAAGCTGGGGAAGAACACCCAGAACTGAGACTTGTGCCTCCCTCTGAAGGCACGCAGGACTGCAGGGACGCCGGACACAGTTTCTATTTGCAACAGCAAGGCTAAAAACTCAAGAATAAAAATAAAACCGACAGAACTGAAACCATTCAGTAGACGTTGACAGCACTTAACATCATCTTGTGAGCGTGTTCCCACGCTTGTCCTCCAAAATGTGACCTCTTTTAATAGCTACTATAAACATTTGGTAGCAGCAGACCCTAATTTATATAACTTTCTCCTGCCCCATGTATTATTATAAAAAAATATGATGATGACCCTGCTTACACATAAATTTCTCTATTTGTTTGTTAAATATACCTCCTAAGTAAACGACTGAGAATGAAAAGAATTTCAAATGCTTAAAAAAAAAAAAGACTGCATTTCAAACTTTAAAAACTAAAATCTTTTAAAAAAGGCGGGGGGGGATTAAGCTAAAATCCACAATAGTTAGAAACCAGAAAAAGGGTACTATGGGGTAGGGGCTCATCCTTTGCACGAGGCAATGATCTTTCCAAGCAACACAGTTCCCTACAGCTGTATCTCCTCCTGCCCCTAAGCCGCACTGTTCCTAACGAAGGATGAGGAAACAGAAACGCATTCCTCGAGCTTCTATCAGGTGGCTTAGATCCCATGGAGTGAGTGTGAGCCCATTTTAAAGATGAGGAAAGTGAGATCACACACAGTCAGAACACAGACTATCCGAAGCTCACGCCCAGACCTCTGGGCTCCTCGGGGAGGTCAAACACACACAAGAACAGTCTACACCCCAACGGACCCCAGTGACCACGTGGGGACATTTTGTGCAGAGTCAACTTCCCCATCCCGTGGCCTTCCTTCCTGGAGGTGCTGGTGCGCTGTCAGAGGTCGAGGTCAAGGTCAGAGTCACACGTGGGTGCTCTTCAGGGAGGCCCTACACATGAGGAGGTGGCAGGACGCTTGCCATGAGCTCTTTCAGCAACAAGGACGTCAGACCCCCCCCCAAAAAAAAACAAACACCAAGGCAACCAATGTTCCCAAAGACCCTTCCTCAGGCCTGGCTCCAGAGCACCCAGCAGAGGGAGCAGATGGAAGGAAGAATGTTCCCTGTTGCCAAACTCTACCTGGACTTCAATGACCTGGAAATAAACTCCAGAGAGGGCACCAAGGTCAGTCAGCCGGGCACCCTGGAGAGAGTGTGGGTGGCAAAGGGAACCCAGCTGAGGGTTAATCATTTGACACCTTTAACTGCATAACTATTTTGAACCATGTAAAAATACTACCGAAATAACATTCATTTTTTTAAAGCTGAATGGAGAACTCAGCATCTGTAATCCTTGGAGAGAAGCATACTCAGCCATGTGACCCTTCCTCTGGCTCTAAAAGAGGAAGGCAGCTACTGACGTTCCATTGCCTGCATTCAACACATCTATCTGAACCAGCTTTCTTTCCCACCCCCACTGCTCCGCCTCCTGCACCCCAAATGTGGGAACTGGCACCTCACTCTGCCTCACCCCCCACATTCACCCAGGCACCATTCCCTTGCTGTCAGCTCAGCACTCCACTACTGCATTAATTCCAGCCAGACCCCACTAGGCTGTGGCCCCAGCCTCCCACCGGAAGACCCAGCTCCTTGCTCTCCAGTCCAGCCTTGTCTAATAGCCTCCCCTGTGCCCTCCCAGTGGGACCTTACTTACTCCCTGGCCTCTAACTGGAGCGTGTACCTCTCCTGCACAGAAGCCTCTCAATGCCCCCAGCCCCTCGAGTGGTCTGGCCCTGCTGCCCTCTCTGGCCTGGCCGCTTGCCATCTCCCTCATGGCCAAGGCCCCAGAGCTTCCAAGCCACTCGCGTCCACAGACCCCGTAGCCCAGCCTCTGGGTTTTTCATGTGGCACACCCTGCGTGCTACGACATTCAAATACCTCACCTCCCTGTCAACGCCGGCACCGCACCCGCTTTATTCCCTACCAAGAGGCACCAACCTCCCCATGAGACCTCCCCGCCCACTCCCCCCTTTAAGTGCTGGCCCTGTGTCCTCACAGGCCCCCTACCAGAGCACAGACACGCCCTCCAGCCCTCAGGGCTTGCCCATGAGCCCCACGGGCCATCATCACTTCATCTCCAAAGCCAGATGCCTGGGACCCAGACCTCCAGAAGCCCAGGGCCCATGGCCTGCTCTCAGGCGTCTTTCTGTCTTTCTTGGTCTTTCCTTTTCTGCTTGATTGTCCGCCACCTGAGTCCCTGCCCTGAATGGTACGTGAGAAAAAGGGCAAAGGCAGACAAAGAACTATCTTAAGCAAGCAACAGCGCTGGAGAGACAGACCCCAGGCCAGGCCTGCTGCCCCCCTGCCTGCCTTGGCGAGCTGGGGGGACGTTTGCTTCCTTGCAGGCCTGAGAAACAGCGGCCTCTCCAAAGACCAATTTCGTAATGTCTGAATTCCCAAGGAATTTGGAAGAAGGACAGTGAATCTATAATCAGCGACAGTACTTCTCACACTTACAGCTTGCTCATTTGCATTTTAAAATAAAACTCCAACCCCCTACCCCCATGCTAACTGTCATCTTCCTCTGCACTTTGAAAATACCTGGTAAAGACTCCCCAGAGAGCACGCTGGGGCAGGGGATGGGGGCGGGGGTGGGCAGGACAATAGGTATGTTGTTCTTTTGGGGTCTTCTTCCACCAAATTTGCAGCTGCTCTAGAAAGGAACAACGGAGACCAGAGATGAGGAAACCGCACAGGCCAGGCTTCCCTCATTAGCTCCCCCCACAGAGCCGGTCCGAATGGAAAATATTCCCGGTGGTGCTTCCAGAGCCCCGGGCCCACCCCCTACACCCCTAGATTGCAGATGACCCAGGTGGCCAAGGAACGTTTCCTCCTCCCAACAAAGGCTCACTGGGCGGAGGAGCAGTGATGGCTGTGCCATGCTTGGCCTTGGTCATTTTAGCACCTAGCTGTTTCGGGGCAGCGGCAGGAGGGCCTGGGGAGCAGGTCGAGCCTAAGTCCGGGCTGTGGCTTTGGATGTGCCTCTCAGCCAGGCTCTGTCAGGAGGACGAGGCTCACTGCCTCTAGCCATGTTCACCCTGTCCTCCTCCAGGAAGCCTTCCTGACTTACCAGGCTGGATCAGGAGCCTCCTCTGGGACCACGCCAGTGACCCCCCACCCACCTTGACCTAGGACTGCCGATTGCAGATCTCAGAGCTGAAGGGACCTGACCTGGGCCTATGTGAGTACCCAACATCTGCCGCCTGGCACATAGGCACCCAGGAAAGACTGCTGAATGCTGCTGCAAAGAGAGCTCAGTCGGCCCAATCCACAGCTACCAGCTAGGAGGGGGGGGCTGTGCAGCCAGCATCCTCATTACAATAGTACAGAGACGGACACTAAGGCAAAGAGCACCTGTGACCATCACCGCCATGATAGGCACCTGTGACCATCACTGTCCTGACAGGTTGCCATGGCCCTTGCTCCACTGTGTCCTTCGCTCCAGCCTGAGCCCCAGAGCTAAGCACAGAGCAGGACCTCCACTGCTCCTGCCCTTCCTGGCCTCGGCCTACCTGGGGCTTCTCATACTACGTGAGCAGAGAATGTTAAGTTTTCCTTATCATCAAGCATCCCTGTCGTGCAGGGCGGCCTGCGGGGTCTCTGGTCCCGCTCCCCACATAAGAACGCAGGACATGGCTAGGCCAAAAAGGAACACCCACGGAGCCATAGATGGGGGAGTCATACAACTATATTCTCACTGGCGGCTGGGTTGGAGACACAGGAAGCAGGAGCCACACGATCTGCAACCCGCACTGCACCACTTGCTAGCTCAGCCACCACCTTCTTGCAAGCCCCCATTTTTCTGCTAGCGTAGCCACGGCAGTTATATTAGTGGCCAATGGCTCACTGGTTACAGCTGACGGCCAACTAGCCACAGCTGATGGCCATCTACTACCCGAATGAGCACCTTTCCATGTGATGGTGAGAGCCTGGAAGGGGATGGGCGGGATATAAAAAAAAGTATATGTTTTAATTTGCTAATTTCATGTGGCCATAAAGCTCTAAAGTGTCAAAAACTTCTTCTGGACAGATTTATTATCAGTTACTATTAGTACATAATTGATCAATACGACAACAACGTATTACAGAGATGTATAAGTCATGAGCATAAAAAATTAAACCTTGTTAGAAATGCATCTCAGAAAAGATGAATGGGAATTTTTAATGGAAACTGCACTCCTGGCTCTGTCCCCACAATCCCTTAGCCTAACAAGCCCAGGTCAGGGAGGCCAGTCGGCCAGCAGACAAGCCCACTGCCAAGGCCTTCCTGGGTCTCAGCGGACACACAGGCCCCAGCTGGGGGGGCCCGAGAGCCAGGCGGCTGTCCGTGTCTGAGCTGGTACCTGCCTCACAGCCTGGTTTTGAAAAGTAAATGGGGTAATGTCCTAAAGCAGTGGCCTTCAAACCAAACCCCCAAAATAAATGTTTAAAACTATGTTTCTATTTGCACATTTTCAAGTTGACATCTAAAATTTCTCATCCTAAGTTTAAATACTTTAGAGGATGTAATTTCCAACATATTGTAAATATTAACATTTCAGAATAAAACTGTTACTGTTTCTCTTTTAAATGGATCCAATGGAATCTAAATATCACAGCAATTTGAGATCCACCATCATCCATCTTAAAATTACTCCTCTTAAACACCTGGCGTGTTTGCAATGTTCCCTTTGCCTCCTCCAATTTCCAGTCCACATCGCTCAGTGGTGTTTCTACTATCGCTGTGTTTTACGTTTAAAGGTCAAAAAAAAAAGTATATGTTTTAATTTGGTAATTTCATGTGGCCATAAAGCTCTAAGTGTGAAAAATGTCTTCTGGGCAGATTTATTATCAGTTACTATTAGTACATAATTGATCAATACGACAACAACGTATTACAGAGATGTATAAGTCATGAGCATAAAAAATTAAACCTTGTTAGAAATGCATCTCAGAAAAGATGAATGGGAATTTTTAAAAATTGTTTCATGCATCCACAGATGGATTTTACCTATTGCTAGAATAAGGCAGAGTTTATTATCAATTCTATCTCTCTCTTTCAATTTTTAATAGATGTAAGTGCTGAAACCACTGATTCAAATAAATAAGTAAGATGGAATGGAAAGAGATTTACCAAAGCACATTCTCTGAATTCCTTCAGAGATATTTGCTGAGAATTACAGTAATTTATTATAAAAAATCATGTTCAATGTTCTCTCAGCCGACAACTCAATCAGGTCCTCTTTCAGTTTCACTGCAAGGGAAGAACTAGAAGTACCTCTCTTGCCCCAGGATCACAATGAGCAGCCACATGATGCCCAGGGGGGTTTTATGCCGTGCGTCACACACCTGCCTGTGGATAATGAGAGCGTGTGGTTCTTTCTATAGATGCCCAGCTTCCTGTGTGCCAGGCACCGTACCACCTGCATTACCTGAATTAACTCCTTTAGTCCTCACAGCCATCCCAGGGGACAGGCACTACTAGTAGTAGTAGTCGTCGTAGTAGTAGTATTCCCATTTTACAGATGGGAAGAGTGAGGCACTGAGTGGTTAGGCAACTGGCCTGAGGTCACACAGCCAGTACGGTGAACCCAGGCGTCTTGCACTGCCTCTGTAGAGATGGGAGGGAGGGTCGATATGAAAGGGCTGCTGGGACGGAGAGTTTGCATGCTCCTTTCCAGGTCAGCTATAGGAACAAGCACCTGAGGAAAACGAGGGGCTACAAAACGGACTTCTTTTTTTTTTTTTTTTTTTTTGTTGAGAGCCCACTGGCCCATGTGGGAATCGAACCGGCAGCCTTCGGAGTTAGGAGCATGGAGCTCTAACCGCCTGCGCCACCAGGCCGGCCCCAAAACGGACTTCTTAAATGTGCTCCTAACACCACCATGGAGCAGTTACATACAAATGCTTCTTTCAAGTAAATGCCATCAATGCTGGCACCTCAGAGTACCCAATAAATGTGAAACGCTCATACTGTTCCTATTGCCATTAAACAGCAGGAAGAGAAGTAACTCCCATGACAGGGACAAACACTGTAGATATTACCTGCCCACCCTCATCCCCACCAAGAAGCCCCACCTCTCCCCCAGCCAGCTCTTTCCACGGACAAAGCCCCAGCAACTCCACAAACCTGGGAGACCATCAGCCCCTGCCTGTGCCCTGCCAGGTAGGAAATCACGGAGAGTCCACAGGGAGACGTTAAAAACAAGAAGCACGAGAAGAGAAGCCAGGTGCCCAGGAGAGATGAATGCTAGAAGGCCCATGGGCCTGAAAGATGGGGAGAGCGTGGCCCGTACTCACCTGTACGACTTCGATCCCTCGCTTCCTGTGGAGGAAATCAAAGAAAACAAAGGTTACTCAAACAGTCAGGAAGCATCCTTTCAGAACATTCACTACAGCCAGCTGAAGGCAGGAGGGTAAGGAGAGCTGCTGGCTGCACCTCTCAGGCCATGGTCCCAGAACTGCCTCATTCTCAAGGGGAAAGTCTATGAACTCCAAGCCAGTCCTCAAAGTCAGCTCCTGGGGGAAAAAGAGGGTTGGTTCCCCAGAGGGATTTGGCCAGAGTCCTACAGAGCCCCCAGCTTATTTCCCTCACTGCCAGCTGCGTTCCTCTCCAATCCGGGGGCCAGGCCTTTGTTGGCGCAGTACCGGCCTGGGCTGCCAAGACCCACCCCACCACCATATTCACCACCAGCAGCTGGCTGCACACCTTGGCCTGGCCTTTCAGGTCTGCCCAGCCTGTCACACTCCAGCCTATCCACTCTCCACCCTGTGCAGGAGGCCCCCAAACCCTTCGGTCCTGCCCTGGCTGCTTGTCCACTGCTGGCCATCTCTGGCCCCCTCTGACACCTCTCCCACCCTGTGACGCTGGTTCAACCATCATGGCCCTCACCAATATCCCCCAGGCCAGAGCCTGGTCTCCCTCTGTCTCCCCCACAATCCCATGGCCACTGTTTCCAACACTCATGCCTGACTCACCCCAACCCATTACAGAGCCTGGGTGGGACAAAGGCTCCCTGCGACTCCTCCACCAGTGCCTCCCCCACCCACATTCCTTACTGCAAGGAGTTCTGGGCACAGGCCTGTGTGGCATCTCCAAGGCTCGGTCCCCACCTTCCACCCAGCCTTTAGGATCCTGCTCCAACAGAAGCGGCGCCCCCAGGAAGCCAGCCCTGACCCACCACGCCCTCTCCCCCAGAATGCTCGTGGGGACTCAGGCCTGTGGCCATCAGGGCCCTTTGTTCTGGAATTCTGATGGGTTTTCACAGGGCGCAGAGTGCTAGGGGAGGCCCTGCAGTATGGACTGCAGATGGCATGCCAACCGCCATGCCAGTATGCATTTTCCTGCAAGAAAGGCTGGGCATCTCACAGACCCTCAGGAGGCTAAGGCCTGGAGTTCACTCGCCCGCACTCTGGCAGGGACTGTAGCAGATTCGATGACTGTGTGTGCTCCATGCCCAGTGATGGGGCTCACCTGGCATATACACTCCCTAAACAGACATGTGCAGACCATAGCTCAGTTTCTGTGCCCAGGCTGGGCCAGCACCCGGAGAACAACAAATACAATGGCCATGGCTCAGAGAACAGGTACCGTCACCTCACACGGCACAGCTGAGGGGACACCTACAGCACCAATTTTACGTGTTGGTGTACTCATTCACCGTGTTTCCTGGCACCTTCTGAGAGCCCGGCACAGAGTGGAACCTCACAAGGAGCCACTACGTGAGCCCACAAGACTGAGCAAAGAGCGCTGACCGGGTCACACTGCGGGGTGTGCCCAGCCGCCCACCCCTCGACCCCCAGCACCTCCACAGCAGCCCCCACCCTGCAGAACCCAATTTGAAAATCAGGGTGTTTGATTCAAGGATCCTTGCCATCATGCAGCTTCTCTGCAGCTCTGGAAAGAAGGGTGGCCAATCGCCATCCGCTTCCATGATTTCATGAGGGAACAAACTGAACACAATGGCACAGCCCTGGGCCACCAGAGCCCACGGCAGAGGGACAGACTGCCTGAAAAGGAGCCTGTGCCACACCGTCGTCCGCTCATAATGCACATCATCTCCGAGCCCTGGGGATACCTCGGAGCCCCTTGCCTCATTCCTACGTTGTCTTAGCCCCACCTGAGCGTCGGTGGCAATGAACTACCAAGGTCACTCGGCACGTGACTACAACTAGCCAGGTAGGGCCCAGTGCCACGTCCTCATGCCGGCCCCTGCTCCTGGACGGAAACCTTCAACAGCTGACGGCGAGCCCCTAGGGGAGCCCCAGGTGACAAGACCGGGACCGCACAACTGGACAGACGAGGACACTGAAGGAGACAGAGGGCATGTGTACGTGACCCACACCAGGTGCAGAGGGCGTCCACTGGGCGCCCAGGGCCTGAGCTCCCTGAGTGAACCCTCGCAGCATTCCCATTATCCCTGGGTGGCTGGCATTCTCCTGGTGAAACCAAGGGCAGTCATTTCCACTCTGTCCACACGTGACATCATTCCAGACAGCTCTCCCTCCCACAGTCCTCAAAACAAACAGCTCTCTAACTTTGAAAACAGATGGAACCGGAACATAAAAGAAACAAAGTAATCTTGAGGACAGACAGGCTGAAAGCCTTAAGTGGAGTTGAAGGGAACAGGATAAATTACAACTCTGGCAGAAAAAAGGGGGCTCACTCCCCTTTCAGTTCACATCGGGCCACACCTTGCACCAGACTCCCTCATGGTGTGGGGGCTCAGGCGCCCTGGTGCTGCCGGCTGCTGCCCTCCGCGGCCCCGAGGGAGGGGCGGTGAGGGCCCATTACTCGATGAGCAAGCTGAGGCCTGTGGACTCGAAGTGCGGGCCCTGGCACGAGAGGCACCGAAACGGGCAAGCCTGGTCTCCACACTCCAGGGCCACGGTGGAACGGGGAAACGAGGAGGGGGCAGGTGGAGAAGCACCTTCCCTCTGCTGGTGGGATTGCATGCACACCACCGCAGCTTGCTAAGGAAAACAAACTGTAAACCTGCCGGGCTCCTTCCTCATCAGAACTTCTGCAGGCCGAAAGTACGCACAGCCTTCATTTCCCAAGCAGCAGGCTCCCCAAGTCCAGCCACGAGCAGGATCACGAAGGGGAAGAGGGAGAGCGGGTGAGGGACGGAGGGAGGCCGGTGGGGAGAGAAACTACACAGCTAGTTGCAAGTGATTAACTGTTCCTCCTGGAAACCCCAACTCCAGGACCAACCCGCCCCCCCCCAGACATGCTCAAATGTGCAAAGTGCTTCCGGCTGTGTCTGGTAACCGCCACACTGTGTGACAGCAAACGTCCCAGGAATAGTATGCAACAGCTAAAAGGAATGAGGAAGTGCTCCAGGTACCCACCCATTAGGCGTAAATTATCTCTTAAGACATTGCTATGGGAGAATGCAAGGTATAAAAAAAGCCCTGTGTGTTGCATACAGTTACTTAGGTTAAAAACAACATCCAGTACACAGAAGGAATCTAATTAAAAAGCACCACAGAAAAATGGTCGCAGGGTGGCTTCGTGTCAAGGGCGAGTACGGCTGGGGGTGGGGTGAGACTTGCTTTTCAATGCGCACTCTCATGTATCTCTGAATTGTGTGCCATGTGTCTCTAATACAGTCTCAGAAACTAGAGGAATATTTTTTTTTAATTATCTCTTAATTAATAGGTAAAACTCTAGTTGGCAGCATTCCCAATGCCTGGCAAAAAGTAGCTGCCTGATAATGGCACGAATCAACTGATTGATGAAGTGAAGCAAAGAGCTCAGGATTTATCTAGAAAAGATTCCAAATTCTCCTCAAAGAGCAGTGGAAATAACACCCATTGTAGGGCCATTGGAATGTCGTGCCCGGGAACATTAATTCAGGTTCAAAGCCCATTTAAAGACTCCAATACCTGGAAAACAGACGGGGAGGGGACACACTCCAGTGGTAAGTGTGACTGCAGCCGTCACCGTGTGTGGCTTTTCTCCCCTTTGTATTTTCTTGTGTTTCCTAGTTTTCTACAAAGAGCATAAAGATGTTAGCACCAAAATCACAGAAAAAGTAACAATAAAAGTTAAATAATTAAAGAATTGTGTTAAAAGAATTGTATTAAAAACCTGCACCTGGAGAAGAATTTTACAGGCTCTAAAACTCTTGTTTTCTTGATAAATATGGCATTAACAAGTTTTAGACAGAGGTCTATCCCACAACTCATAACTATAAACCTGTTTTTCCGAAAACTGGGTAACTTTGTTAGGGAGGATCCATTTTGCAAAAAGACCCCCACCCCAAATCCGAGGATAGCACAGCCAAGGGGAAATTAAAATACTCACTTACAAAACAAACTATCCTTTCAGGAGAGAAGGGAGAACAATCCAAGAAGGCTTCAAGGCGGAGGCTGCATTTGCCACTTGAACAAAAACTGAAGGGAAACCAGGGACAGACATTGGGAAGTTAAAGAGTAATAACATAAAGAGTACCTGCTTCCCAAAAGATGTCTGGGGGTGTGAGAGCGTAAGACCCATTGAAAGGGCAGACGGGCGATGAGAAGTAGACAGAATATATGTGGTCACGTGCCAGAGGCCAGAATGTCACAGCTCAGCCTGGTCTTTACCCTGTGGGCCAGTGGGTCCCAAAGGCCAGGGATGATGGCTACAAATCACCACTGAAGCTCGTCAAAAAGATTAATTTGAAATCTAGTTCTGAAGACTCTGCCTGATTCAGGTGTAGGGGGGGTCTGGGAGGGGTTCAAGGCTTGTCAAGCACCCAGGTGTCGCTCAGAGGCAGCCAGGTATGGGAATAGCTGCTAGTCCACCAGGACCAGCTCCTTGGGCTGCCGGGAGCGGGACCAGATTTGCCCAGGGTGGGGGGTTGTAATTCAGGGGCAGCCTTCCAGGTCTTGGGGACACGAGGAAAGGACAGAAGTAGACATCGCTGCGATGTTTACACTCTGGGCACAGCAAGTGGGGGCCCCACAGCAGCACCGGGAGACGGTGGGATAGTGCGTCTCCGCAGAGGCTGATAACTTCTCCATTTTTTCATCCCTGGCGGTGCCAGGAGGTGGTTAGAAGCCCAGGACTGAGCGGGACAGACAGTTCCTGAACTCTCTGGGCAGCAGGTATACATGGAAGTGGGGTGTGCCCCCCAGGAGGAGAACATGGAACCAGATCCAACTGTTCCTTCTGTCTCTGTTTACTCGCCCGTCAAGTGAGGAGAACCCTGGAACCCACCGCATAGGGCTGCTGGGCCCACACTGGGACTGCAGGCTCTGCCCTGCCTTCCTGCCTTTCGGAGCCGGCCCTCCTGTCCCACGTGACTCTGATGGGCATCAAACAACTGAGGGGCCACAGCCCCTCAAGGGGTGGTCACCCAGCCTGGCTCCTCAGGTAACTGCAGGATGGTGTGGAACCTGAGCCAGGCCACTCCTGATCCTTCCCAGGACAGGTCCTGGGGGGCTGTGAGCAGCACAAAGGCACAGCCACCACTACCTGTGTACCCAGACTCTTGAGAAGTCTGCTCACACTTCTCAAAAGAGCCGCGCCAGGAGGAAAGACCAGCAATCCCGTTGGAGGTCAAGGCCCTGATGGAGGCGGCCTGAGGCCTGTCTTGTCTGGACCTTCAGCTGCGGAATGTTGCTGAAGCCAGTTCACACTGAGGTTCTGTCACTGGCCGCTGTCTTACTTACTACAGCAGGTCCTCAGTAATTGACAGCAGCTACCACATCCTGACGATGACAGAAATTACCCTGGGTGACGCTGAACAAAGGGAGAGGGGATGACAAAGGAGCCCAGTGAAGAGGACCCAAAGCAGGAGGAAAAGAGCAGGGTCCCAGAAGCCAGGGAGGCAGGACCATCAAGAGGGAGAAGCGTCCACAAGCCCACACTACAACAAGGTCACATAAGGCCTCAGGCACGGCCACCAGATGTGGTGTCAGGAAGGATAACGCTGGACTCCTTGAGAACATGACCCCGTCGAGCAGCAGGCCTGTCTCACAGCAGAGCCTGTGACAACCAGCAGCAGGCACAGGACGTATTGCTGAGTCATCCTGGGTCTCAGCTTTCACATCTGTTAAATGGGTATGGCCTTTCCGGCCTAAGAGGTAATGAGACCCAAGGGCTGCAGGTAAATGAAGCACATGCAGATGAATCAGCAGGGAGAGAGGGATAAGCCGAGACACAGAGGTACCTCCTGACCAACAAGCAGAGACAAGCCAGTGACAGCTGGGAAAATTCCAGCTCAGAGAGGGCAGAACAGCCACCAAAGAAGAATGAAGTTCAAAAAAGGGGGGCCCATGGATTCATCAAGAACTGCTTTCCCGGGAGCTGGCCCGGTGGCTCAGGCCGTTAGAGCTCCATGATCCTAACTCCAAAGGCTGCCGGTTCGATTCCCACATGGGCCAGTGGGCTCTCAACCACAAGGTTGCCAGTTCAGCTCCTTAGGTCCCGCAAGAGATGGTGGGCTCTGCCCCCTGCAACTAAGATTGAACACGGCCCCTTGAGCTGAGCTGCCACTGAGCTGGTTGGAATGTGTCTTCTCAACCAGGAGGTTGTCGGTTCGACTCCTGCAAGGGATGGTGGGCTGTGCCCCCTGCAACTAACAACAGCAACTGGACCTGGAGCTGAGCTGCGCCCTCCACAACTAAGACTGAAAGGACATCAACTTGACTTGGAAAAAAAAGGCCTGGAAGTACACACTGTTCCCCATTAAAGTCCTGTGTCCCTTCCCCCAATAAAATCTTAAAAAAAAAAAAAAAAAAAAAACTGCTTTCCCACTTGCTCCCACCCAGGCACAGCTGAAAAGGAGACCTGCAGGATAATCCAGCTGCAGAGCTGCAGAAGGAGGCCAAGGCAGCCAGCCAGGCCTCCAGGGAATAATGTCACAGCAGAGGGAATCCACCCGGAAATGCTGGTGCCCTCCCACCAGTGGGCAAGGAGAAAGCAGCTGCACCTGCACCCAGAGCTAAAAACCACTTAGAGATGGGAAATGTGTGATTATGCAAGTGGAAAGCCAGGCACATTCTCATCCAAGCCATTTGTAGCAGCTTGGTAATTACTAGGTTTCAGGAGCTCCTTTAGCACCTGCGAGGCCTGCAGGCAACCGCCCCCCCTCTTCCCCCCCCCACCCCACCCCACACCCCCCCCATCCTGCAAAGGACTCAGGGTTCCCTGAATAGGTGGCTGAGCCTCCCCTCTCACTTGTGTGTGCAGAGTGACATACTGCCCTGCCGCCTCAAATGTCACCCCAGCATCACCACCTCGCCCACGCTTGAGGTCAGCTCCTAAGGAGCCTTCCTCGCCCCTCCCCCTGCCGAGCGCGATGCAATGGGGCGGCTGCCTGCCTCTGTGGCACCAGCCTTCGAGTTCTGTGGTGAACATTAATGGTGGCCACCCATACTGGCAGTTCTCCCCCTGGGCACTCCCCCGCCAGGTTAGACACAGCTACGTGGCTTGCTTTGGCCAATGGAACGTGCACAGAAATGACCCCTGTCACTTCCAAGTACAAACCTTCAACTGCCAATGCCCGACTCTGGCCAGTCCTCCTGGACCTCAGTGACTGTGGGAGCACGAGGACAGACAGAGATGGCTCCCAAAGCCAGCCCAGATCCATTCCTGGAAAGAAACCTGGCTGGAGGCAAGGAAGCCAGGCTGGGAACCAGAAAGAAAACTGTTAAGAGGACTTCAGGTAGCAGTGGTTCCCAACCAGGGTAATTTTGCTCCCAGGGGACATTTAGCAACACCTAAACACATTTTTGAGTGTCACAACTGGAGACAGCTCTACTGGCATCCAGAAGGCAGAGACCCTACGACGCACAGGACAGTCCCCCCACACCTGGCAGATGCTCTCCAAGCACTTACTGAATGAGTGTCCCAGCCGCCCTGTGCCAGGGCCATCCTTGCCTGTCTGCTTCACTTGCTGATAGTTTTATAATTTGGAGTTTCCTCCCATTAACAGTGCCAGAAACTGAAATGGCCCAACATAAAGGCAACATATGAACAGAATTTTAAAGCCAGCACAACATTTGAATTGTTTGGACCGCTCTAGGAAAGAACCAAATAAACTGGAAGCTGCCATATGTTCTTTTCTTTTTTCTGGGGGGTGGGGGGGACGGGACACCTTCCCCTGATTAGAGGTCACCAACTCCTAGGCCTGAAGACCTTCTCCCGGGCTAGGTGCCCCACCTGCACAAGGTGGGCGAGGAGGCCTCAGGGTTCCCACAGTGCAGACTGCAGCGTGACTCAGCGTGTTCCTTCAGACCTACATCCAGCCCACGGGGTCCCTGGAAGTGGTTCCTCCTCAGGAACCTGGATGTGGGCGAGAGGGAGAGCTAATGACTCACCTTCCCGCCACCTCCTGGAGGAAAGCAGAACCTCTGGGGCTCAGAGACCTTTGGTGCTCAGGCACCTTTAAACACCCTTCCCGTTCAGGATGGGAAAACTGAGGCAGGGGTGGGCTGGAGATAACCCAAGGATGTCTCCTGCTGCATCCAAAGTGTCACCCTTTCAGACCGGAGATCACCCCAACTTTTCATCTGAACACTAATGCTGAGATTCCCTTACTGTTGCTTGACATGCCATCTTTTAATATAAAAATTCTCTCCTTGAAAGTCTTTTAAAGTCTCTTACTACCCCCTTGCTATCATTTTTCTTCCTCCTAATGAGGGATGGGCGCTAAACTGCAGTGGGGCAGGATGTTACTAGGAGCATGAGAGGCACAGGGGCTGCAGGAAGGGCTGGCTCCAGCACTCCCACTCCTACCGCCACCACCCCCAGCTGTCAGCCTCCTGCCTCAGGGCTAATGACTCAGTCGTTGTCTTCACAGCAGATTCTTATTCCCAAGAATGCAAAGTTATTTAAAATCAGCGCAATCAGCAAGGTAAAGTACATCCAGAAGGAGGCCTACAGGCATTTCTGAGGTGACATTCCCTTCCTTTGAAACTGAGGGGGAGGGAGAAGCCTGCCCAAGAAGGTGTGGATGGATTTTAGCACCCATCTATCCTCAAGGGACCACACAGTCTTTAAAAAGCTGCACCCGTGTATGTGTCCTGGGCTGTGTTCTGGGAGGCTGACTCTCTTAAAGGGCTGCTAACACACCCGTACAAGTGAGAGCTCCCTCCTGGCTCAAGGGCTGGATTCCAAGACCCCAAGAAGGCTTCTCTGAGCCCATGCAGTTTAGCGGGGTCACTGCCCTGCCTGCGGCTGGGTCTCCACCCACACAAGTGCAGTTCCCTGTCTGATTGTCATCAAATATTTGCCAGGCTTCTCTGTCCACGCTTGGACTGGCCCAGGAACAGAAGGGCCCCAAGCCACAGCCCTGTCTAGACATGCGGGCGGCCACACAGAGATAGTCGCAAACTGGTGTGTGGGCCACCGGGTCCCTGCATACAGCAAACATCAGGGGGGTGGCAGGGGCTCGGGAAGGTGACAGCACAAGGCTCTCTGAGCTGTGCCCTTGGGGATGACCAGGAGGGAGGCTACCAGCACATGCCCAGAGAGGGCCTGCCAAGCCCCAGGTGTACCTTCTGCCACAAGCTCCAGGATGCGGTCACATCAAAGCAAAGGTGAAGTTAGCTCCGCCCCCAATCTCAGACACTTACACCATGAAGCACTTTATTCGTATTTCCCCAGCCCCTCAGCTAATTATAGGAGGCAGGTGAGAGTGGGAAGGCGACCGAAGGGGTCAAGTAACAACCTTGTCCTTGGTCTGTGATTAAGGGTAGGAAGCCTGGCTCTGACCTTGACCTGGCAGCTCCCCTCTCAGGACCAGTGTGTATGAACACTGTATTCATTCCCTATTGCTACTGTACCGAATCAACCCGAACTGCAACACAATGTATCCTCTTCCAGTTCCAGAGGCCCCATTTGAAATGCGTCAGCTGGGCTGCTTCCCTCTGGAGGCTCCAGCGAGAAATCAGCCTGCCTTTCCCGGTCCCAGAGGCGGCCGCATTCCTTGGCTTGTGGCCACATCTCTGACATTTGCTCTGTTGTCACGTCTCCTTCTCTGACTCTGACCCTCTGGTTTTGCTCTTATAAGGACCGTTGTGGTTACACTGGACCCTCTCAGATAAACCAGGATCTTCCATCTCAAGATCCTTAATCTTCATCTTCAGCCAAGTCCCTTTTGCCACGTGAGGTACCAACCGTGTTCAGGTTCTGAGGATCCGCTGGGGGAGGGGAAGCGGCGCTTTCCTGCCTCCCTCAAAGCCAAGGCTCTTGCCACCCTACCACCCAGTGAATCTCGGATGTTCCCTCACAATGTCCATATGGGGGCTGGGGACACATGAGGATTCGTCCAGAGGTTTGTTGGGGGCCTCAACCATCAACAAGGAAAAGGCTGGAGCTCAGCTCCCACGGTGCTCCCACAGGATTCCAAAGGCACACTGGGTATAAGCAAACACCAACATGGGTCCCTGATGGGAAGAGGAACCTAGGGCCAGGCAGGTGGGCACCTGGGTGGCAGCCACCTAAGGCCTGGAGGGCCTGGCTGTACGTTGCAGGGAGGAGTGCTCATTCCTGACCCTTTTGTTCACCTGGAGGCCCAGGAGAGATGCCCCCAGACCAGCCGCACCTCCCCACCCCCTACTCCAAGGCCCCCTGCCCCCCTGATGGCCTCAGCCCCTGCCCAGAGGCTCTGACCAGCTGCAGACAATCCCCAAACAGAGGCGCTGAGCCTATGCCCAGCACCCAAGCACACGAGCATCAACAGGGCCCACTCCGCCCCCCGGTCACAGGCCCAGGGGTGCCAGCCCCCTCCCCAGGTGCACGGAGCACCCAGTTCTAGAGACAGGCAGCAGCTTCAACTGGTGCCCCCGAGATCCTCACATTTCAGAGGACTCCAAAGGCCCAGGCACAACCCAAACAAATGAGAGGCAACACCAGCAATTCCTGGGCCCACTCGCTCCCCACTCAGGCCTGTTCTCCCCACGCCAGCAAGAGAGGGTACAGAGGGCCTAGGAGCTGGTGCTGCGATGGTCAATTTGCATTAATTTCAACTTTGTGTTAATTTCAACAGCAGCATTAGAGGACATGACTGTCCTGTTTTTTCAGAGAAAATTCAGAGAAGTTAAAAAACTCGTCCAAATATTATGATAAGTGAAATAAGCCAGACAGAGAAAGACAAATACTGCATGGTAACACTTATATATGGAATTTAAAAAAAAAAAAAAAAGTTGAACTCATAGAAACAGAGAGCAGAATGGTGGTTGCCACGGGATGGGGGGGTGGGGGACGGTAGAGAAAATGGGGGAGAGGTTGTTAAAAAAATATGAAATTTCAGTTCTAAGATGAATGAGGCCTGAGGATCCAAGGAACAACGTGGTGACCCCAGTTGATAATACTATATTGTATGACTGAAATTTGCTAAGAGAGTAGAAGTGTTTTACCAAAAATGAAATGGTAAATCTGCGAGGTGATGGGTGTTTTAATTAACTCGATAGTGGGAATCTTTTCACGATGTGCACATATATCAAATCGTCACACTGTACATTTTAAATGTATTACAATTTTATTTGTCAATTATACCTCCATAAAGCTGGGGGGGAAATACAGACAGACAGACACACACACACACACACACACACGAACGAACAAACGAACAAAACTTGCCAGACTCACAGAAGTAAGCTACAGCAACTACAATCTAAAGTCAGGTCTGTCTGTCAGCAGAGTCCCCTCACCATGTGACTCTATGTGACCACCCACCTGTGGGGGGCATATCCCGCCAGATCTGCTGGGGGGGAGGCTTCTAGGGCTTGTGGGGGGAAGTGTCCTGGGCAGAGCAGGCATTCCTCCCCACCCGCCCACTGCCCATTCTGGGCCGCCGAGACTCAGACCCTTGACCCCCACGAGGCTGAGAGAGTGGTGTCATGGTCCTTAGGAGGCCTGGGGAAGAAGAGCCCGAGGTGCTTCCTGAGGAGCTGTGACTGGCCTCAGACATTGAGAGGGAACTGGACATGCCCTGGGTCACTCAAGGGCCAGAAGCAGGAGCAGCTGGCATGTCTGTTTCTCCCTCCCCACAGGGGTGACAGCGTCTCACGACAATGTCACCTCAAATCCACACTTTCCAAGCAGAAGGCACCCGTCCTACAAAGCAGAAGGACAAGGAAGCAGATTTTTGCTCAACAGTGGGAAGAGGAAGCCAGCTCCCAACGGAAGGCTGTTGGGCAGGTGGTCACTACGGTGGGAGGGTCCCTCCAGCTGAGAAGCAGGACAGGATCCCACCGTCAGGGAGAAGATGGGTCCTCGGGAAAGGGGGCAGAACTAACGTCTTAGAAGCCCCTCCCCACCTCGGAAGGTTTCTGAACCCACCAATGAGAAAGAAGAATAAGCCAGGTCACAGGAAAGCAAAGGAGCATGGAAGTGTAGGCCAGCTGAGCCTCCCCCAGGGAGGAAAAGAATGAGCCTCGGGGCCTGCTCCCAGCAGGCAGAAGGGCACACGCCCCGACCTCTTTCCTGCCCAGTCTCAGGCCTGCCAGGCTCTGCAGCTGGGAGCCATGGCAACAGGCCCCAAACAGCCCGAGAAATCCCTCAGAGAGCCCCACGCAGGGTGTCACAGCAGCCACCAACCCAAAGCCAAGAGCCAAGGCCCTGGGCTGAAGTGAGAAATGCCAAAAAGAGGAAGCCTGATTCCAGCCAGAAGGGAAGAACGCTTGAGTGCGGCAAAGGGCAGCCTGTCGGCCCCCAGAGGCACAGGCCTCCATCCTGAGGCCATCAGGCCACTCTCTGCTGTCCCTGCACACTCGCCCGACAGTCCGCGACCCTCTACATCTACCATGTGGCTCATAGCCTCACTGCCCCCGGAAGTCCTCCTGCAGCCTCTCTCAGCCACCCTGGCACCTGTGACAGCGTGCCTACTTCCTTGCCCAGCAATCTGTATCCCATCTGCTCCAAGCACACCTCGCTCCACTCCGTGCCCTCTCCCCGCCCCCAGGGGCTGGTTCTTTCACACTTCCGACCACCTGCCCACTCCGTTGACACCAATCTGGAACACCCTACCCCTTGCCCACCAACCACAACACTGGCAGTCTCTTCCTCGCACGGCCCTGCCAGAGGGCAGCCCAAGAGAAGGCCCCTGAGGAGCCTGGGGGAGTCAGAGCAAGAGCGGGGAGGGCGAGGAAACGGTGCCGTCTCCTGAAGGGGTTCCCTCCTCACTGAAGGACAGGCACGAGGCCCACTCTGATCCAACCCTTATGGTTGGAGGGAGGGGTCTCTCAACATCCACGCCCCCTCCCCTGATTCAGGATGTCAATCTGCTGCTGCACAGCTCTCCAGGAATGGTCTTAACTGCCAGGATGAGAACTCAAGATAGAGAGGAATGAGCCCGATTTGCAGGGAGTAGGCAGAGGGGGGCATTGTTTTTATTTTGCCAGGTTTTTCTTAACTTAAATTCCTCCTGATGACCCACTTTCTCATGAACCACCTTTCTATCTAAGGTATTCCCTTATTCATTCATTTCTTTCAGGCATTCTTCCTGAACACCTACTATGTGCCCAGCACAGTTTCTCTGCCGGGGACACAAGAGTGAAGGCAACAGAAAGGGTCCTTGTCCTTAAGGAGCTTACAGCATAGAAAGGAGGGTGAACAAGAAACGGAAATAAGTACGTGTCACATGTTCCAAAAGGAACATTCGAGAGGCTGAGGCAGAGAAGAGTGGACTGTGCTGAGATCTAACGGTATGAGGTGGGGGGAAGAGCCTGCTAGGCAGCAGGAATAGCATATGCAAAGGTCCTGAGGCAGGAAAGAGTTAGAAGCAGTTGAAGAACTGAGAAAAAAAGGATCTTGGGGGCAGAGCCCTGATGGGGGGTGTGGGAGGGGCAGAAGGCATGTCTTCCGGCCCTGGGGGGCCGTTCCTGTGCCATTGGGTAACCCAGGCCAAGAGATTCTCCTTCCGCTTAAGCTCATCTGAGTGGGGTCTTCTCCCACTTGCATCCACAAGAATCCTGGCTACTACAACATCCAGACCGAAGCACCACGTTCCACCACCTTCTCCAGCCTGCATCTCAGTCTGGAAACCACCAGCAGCAGCACCCCTCCAGTCGCCCAGCCAGAGCCCAGCATCACCCTCCACTTCTCTCCCTCATCCCATCAATCACCAGACAAAGGTTTCATTTGGGCCTCTAGGCAGCCAACAGCTGGTGGTCCCTCTCCCAGGGAGGTGGCCTACTGCGTGCTGAGCAGAAAGGCAGGAAGAGAAAAGCAGATGGCCGCTCGGCTGAGGGAAAAAGAGAACACCCAAAAACACGGGCTGGCTGATTGCATATAATTATGGAGGAGAAAATGCTCTTTAAAATTAGCTCCCTAAATGTAGATATAATTTCAAGTGTCCTTTGCAGTGTGATTACAGCGTCAGCTCCACTAATGTTTTATCATTCAGGCCCCTGTGGGCAAAAAGTAACAAAGACGAAGCACTTCCAGCTGCCCTGGGAAAGCATCAGTCCAGGAAACCCAGCAGAGACACAGCCTCGCTCCCCTCCACAGGGAGCTCAGGGCCCTTCCCAAGAAGGCATGAGGCACATCTCCCTACTCTCTTCTTTTTATCTGTAGGGTCTTTGATGTTCAAAGCACATCCCAGGAGCAGCCAATGAAAGCTTCGCTCACTGCATGCCTCCCATAGCCACATAATGAACTCTCTGCCTGTTTTCCCATCTGTAAAATGGGCATGACATGGTGTGTAACTCAGGACGCGCTAAAGGACTGACTGATGCCAGGTACATAGTGGGCATCCAGTCGATGTCCTCCCATTTAGCCCTGGGGACAGCACTGGCCCATCCTACAGATGTGGAAACTGAGGCTCAGAGAACATCATGAGCCATTCAGCTCAAGGACAAAGAGCAGGGATGCAAACCCAGCTCTGCCTGAGCCCAAACGCCACACTCGTGTCACTGGGTCCTCGCTGGGCTCAGGAGATGGTGGGAAAGGCGCCACTCTGAGCTTGTCAGTGTGCCACTCCTGGCAGAGCTGACAGACCACGTGCACCCTCCCCTCGCCCGGTAGGCTGGCCTCCCAGCCTTGGCACCCGACCCTCTTCAGGTGTCTCAGTGTTGAAACGCCTCCGGCTCTGGCAGGGTGGCTGGCCTCCATTACTCCCCTTCCCTCCTAAGGGGTGCCTGCTAGCCCCGGGCCTTTACCTCCCAGGGTGCCCCCATTATATACACAACAGAACCAGGATCCAGACTGAGAGGGACTCGAGGTCACAGGGGAAGTCAGGAAGAGAGCAACACAGTCCCCAGGCACCTGTGACAAGCCCAGCACGGGGGTTACGGAGCACCACACACTGGCATCCCCAATCCGCACCAGCCCCCAAGGGAGGGCTGTCACAGCCCCATTTCACAGATGAGAAAATCAAGTTTCAGAGAAGTTGAAAGGAACAGACTCAGGGTCACCGACAAGGGAACAGGAGAACCATTTTCCATCCAGGCCTCCTAACCCCAGGCCAGAGAACCAGCCAGGCTGAGTGCCCACGAGCACCTCGGCACACAGGCCTCGGCTGGTGTGTGAGGACAACAAGCCATCCACCAAAGCAGGCCAGACCCACACCTGGTGGCTGGGTGGCAACAAAGCCAGGCTGGGAACCAGACAGGAGCTATGAACAGGACCTTCGTCTACCAGTGGTTCCAGCTGAGTCCCCGAGGGAACACCTGGCAATACCTGGAGACATTTTTGGTCATCACAACCAGGGGAGGAGTGGCACCCAGTCGGAGACGCCCAGGATGCTGCTGAACAGCCTACCAAACGCACGGCAGCCTCTAAGACAGAAGGATCCCGCCCCAAATATCAGCAGGCTGGGGCTGCAGAACCCTGCGCGCCGGCAATCTGTGAACAAGGATTTAGGTCGGCCTGAACATGGGGCCGGCTCAAGAAAACAAGACATCCAAACAAATGCGCATGTGCGTATGCACGTGTTTATGTAAACATGGTTATACGTAGTATGCACAAGAGTTTGTATGTGCAGGAACATCCCAGAAAGATGAAAACCTAGGACCGATGGGGGGGGGGCTGGGTGACGGGGCACAGCTAGGACAAGACCCCTTTCACTGTAAGTTCTTTCTCGTCTTCTGATTTGAACCATGTGACTGCATTGTCTATTTCCAAAACATTTACGTTTTCCCAACCTCCCTTGTGAAAGCCTCTGGAGCAGGAGCAGCCAAGGTCAGCCTTCCCAAACGCCTGCTGACAACTCTGATGAGAGCCTTGATTTGGATGCCCAAGGAGGCACAACGTCAAGCGCAGAGCGGTCCCACTCGTCCACACGCCCGCCTCGCCTGCCCTGTGGGCTGCCTTAGAACGAGACAGAAAGGGAACAAGAAGCAGGACTGGGTCTCTGGCTGCCAGTCTGGAAACTCATATGTGTCCACTCGGGGAGGGGACATCCCCACCTCACATACCACCCCCACGGCTAAGTCACCCACACGCGGCCACCATTTTGTCATCAGGTGCTTGGCCTGCACGAAGCACTCTGTGTGGACCTCGTCTGCCAGCACCAGTCCCTGAGGCAGGGACTGTCATCGTGTGCCGGAAGCGGAGATGTGCAGGAACCTCCCCGGGGGCAGCCAGGATCCCAGCCAGGGGCCCACCCCCAGGCTCCACGCTCCTAACCACTCGGCACAGGTGCAGCCACACCTCCTGCTCAGAGTAGGGGTGAGAATTAGTGGGTGCCCCTTCCCTGCACCCCATCTCCCTGCTTTCTAGATGCTCTCAGCCCAGGCTTCCAGTGGCTCCCTGCACCCCCCATCTATCCCCGAACCTGACCTGCCCAGAGTCCCTCTGACCTCACAGCCTCACACCTTCGCACGCGCTGGCTTGCCACCTGGAGGACCTTAAATCCACACTGTCTGCCCAATGAGCTCCTCGTGACCCTTAAAGACCCAGCTGAAGGTCACCTCCTACGTGAAGCCTTCCTTGATTTTTCCCAGACAGAGCAAGTTGCCCCCCCCACCACCGCCCCTTAAGTCTAACCCCTCACTGCTTCTACACCCAACTGAGCTCCTGGGGTGTAGGAATGTCTCTGTGTCCCCAGCATCTAGCAATACCATCCAACTACCACTTATCAAGGACCTATGATGGGAGTATTTGTAATATTCATAAATAAATAAATGCGGCAGGCAGTGAACTGGGGCCTTTCTACTCATTATTTCAATTGACACATCAACTGTGAAGGTTAAGAAGTGCTTTGTTTAACCTACCAATGTAGATACTAAGGCTCAGAGAAGCCCAAGTCTCTCCTTCAGAAAGGTCTTCTCTGACCACCCTGAGGACAGTCCCCAGAATCCTTCAGATCCTTGCTAAAATTACCCCCCCAACTTGCTGCTTGATGAGTTTGTCACACACTCCCCAAAACCACCCCCATAGACTAAAACTCCAAAGAAGAGGGTCTTGTCCATCCTGACCACCCGTAGTCTCTCCCATCCCTGGTCTCTCAGGAGGCCTGGCATGGAGGGATGCCAGCAGAGGTCTGTGAACAAACACTCTGCTGGGCGGATGCAGGAGTGGTCCTAGCGACAACAGAAGCCACCACCAACCGGAAACCGGGTCTGGAAGCGACACAGTGCCTAGCAGCACAGGGAGAAGGAAGGCACAGGGGTGAGGAATGGCCAGGCTCACTCGTTTCCCCACCGAACACCCCAAGGGCTTTCCCAGTTGGAACATTCTAGGGTCTGGGGGCTCCTCCGTTCTTCCACCTAAGGAAATGAAGTTCCTCGAGGTTGGTTGCTACACAGGTAATACAGGCTCCAAACCAGGACCCAACTCACCACCCCACACACTGCAATCAGGCCTGACAGCTCCCCTGGTCAGTCATCCACGAGTACCCGCTGTCCGTAAGCAGAAGCCATGTTCCCGGAGAACCAGAACTGAGTACGCCTCCCTTGAGCTGGGCACAGGGTGGGCACTCAGAAAACCTTTGTGAGTGATGGGTGGACATTCATTCCTTAGAGATGTGTTCATTCTGGAGGGTGCCCACACGAGGGCCTGCCGTTCCCATCACCCCCCCATTCCCACCACAGCACCAGCTGGGCACCTACCTGGCAGGAACTAAAGAAAGAAGGGTCTCTGACTTGCCTGGCTGAGGCACAGGGCCAGATCACACACTCCTGAGAGCAGAAATGTGCCCGATTCTTCACCCCTCTCAGTACTTGGGCCCTTTGCAGTGACTTTGCCGCTCTGATCGAGAGGTAAAGTTGACTGCGCCAGCCGCTGACGTGGCCTTAGTATTATTGTGCCAATTTCACAGATGAGGAAGCAAGTTCACAGAGTTACGTTCACAAAGCCGTCAAGTCCCAAAATGGGTACTGGAGTGAGGAGTGTCTGCCGAAATCTCCCAAGACGTCTTCTTGGAGATGCTGGTATCGTCAAAGGGAAAGTGCTAAGGTAAACAAAGATAAAAAGGCTTCTTTCCAACAAGACTTCTTAGGGTATCTAATATGCTATTATGTGTTTTGAATCTCCAGGGGTGCACTGTTCCCCAAACTTAGGGGACCACGGAATATTTCTTTAGTGGATCGATTACCTTACAGAAATCATGTTCTGAAAAATGCCTGCCTATTGTGTCTCCCTAAAATCTATGCCACATGTGTCAAACAAGAAAGTTTAATCTGGAAACCCTAGAAAGTTTAATCTGGGAACCCATTCTTTGTATTTTGGTATATATTACGTGTATTTTTCTAGGAATAGAGTCTACAGCTTTCATCAGAATCTCAAGACCCCCAAGAAAGGAAAAGCACTCTTCTACATTAGCAGGTGATGTATGTGAAAGCCTCCGAGCTTCCTTCCATAAATTCTATGTATGTGCTTTCAAAAGAGGTGACGTTCATTTGTTCACCCCTTGACTCTGGCCTTGGGCCTTCTTTTGGCCAACAGATGGTGGTGGAGAGATCAGACCTCCAGAGGCCCCAGGAGCACGTACTGCCCCCTGGGTGAGAACACACCCAGGCAGCCACACAGGCCGGTCATCCCCCTCACCCTGGCCAAGCAGAGGCCAGGCCTCAGAGACAGAGAGCCTGCCCGCAGGTGCAGGAGGGAGCCCGGCCAGGAGGGAGCCCAGCCTGAACTGCCACCCCACAGAACCGTGAGCTAAAAAACTGGTTACTGCTTAAAGCCACTGTGCTGGGCACGGTTTGCGACTCAACCACTGATAAAACTCTGACTTACATGCAGTGGAATCAGAAAGGAAAGGAAGACATTTATAGTCACGAAGATGTCCAATGCACCAGCATCTACACCAGCAAGAAAACTAGAAATAATCTAAATAGTCAATAATAAGATTATATCTCAACATATCACAGCACAAACATCCAACAGAACTATTCCGCAGTAATTAAAGAGAATCATCCTCTATTGCACTGTATTTCCAGGTGTGATAATGGAGTTGGGATTATGTTTTAAAGATCATACTAAGGTAGTTACATATGAAATGATATGTCTGGGATTTGCTTCAAAATAACATGGGGCAAATAAATAAAACAAGATTAGTCATAAGTCAATAATAGTGAACAGTATTGACGGGGGGGGGGGGATGTTCATTTTATTATTCTTTCTTTTGCTTATGTTGGAAATTTTCACAAAAGTTCATAAAAATTAAATTTAGAAAGATTATTCTAAAATTGTAGAAATGTGGGATTTGTTTATACTACACTATGGGCAAAAAGCAAAACTCAAAATGCTACAGTATAATGATTTCAACTCTGCAACTGTTAGATAGGAAAGAGATGCGGTTGAGGGGGAGAGGAATGATCTGCCTCTTCAAATTTTGCTTTCATGATGTTCAATTGTCTTTACAGAGGACCAAAAATTTCAGGGGGGAAAAAAATGACATACTTTCATTTCCTTCAGCTGGGGCTCCACATGAGCAAGGAGCTGGGGGGGAGGGGGCCTTCCCAAAAGCTAGCCACACGTGGGGCTGGGAAGAGGGAAGACTGCTGGAAGCCCCAGGAGGCAGCTGAAGAATCCAGAGGAGGCTGGGCCGTGGAGAGGACCCTCTCCCACCCTCTGCTGGCACCAGCCCCCAGCCCCAGCTGGCTAGAAGGCAGGGAAGACGGCTGGGGACCACACTGGCTGGGGACCACACTGGCGGCCCCTTCCTTTGACCAGTTTTGACATCAGGAATGATACACAGCTCTCTAAAATTTATGTTTAGGCAGAAAACAAAAATGTATTTGGGGAAGAGGGTAAATTATAACCAGATCCCCCATTATGTGCTAGAGGCCACCTCCCCCAATTCAGCCATCATCTCCTCTGATCCCCCAAACCGCCCCACGACTGGGTGCTGAAAATCCCATTTTACAGGTGAGGAAAGGGTCAGTCGTGCCCTGGGCGCTGGGGCTGGGATCAGAAGAAGCCAGCACACGGGTCAGCCTCCTTCCCCAGCAGCACCTGCGTGGAGGGCAACTGGTAGAGGGACCCGTCCACAGTGAGGCCCCTCCCAGCCATGGCTGGGTATGGGCTGGTGCAGTACAACCCCCACCAGGAGGGATGTTACAAATTTTGTGCCCCTCCAATTCATATTGAAGCCCTAACCCCCAACGGGATGACGGTGTTGGGAGGTGGGAGGTAATTAGGGTTGGGTGTGGTATAAGGGCAGACACCCGACAATGGGACTGGGGCCCTTATAGGAGGAGAAGACCAGAGCTCTCTTTCCCCACCATGCGAGGTCACGGGGAGAATCTGGTGGCCATGTACGAACCAGGAAATGGGCTCTCACCAGGAATGAAACTGACCGGCACCTTAGGCCTGGACTTCCAGCCCCCAGGAGTGTGAGAAATAAATGCCTGTTTTTTAAGCCCCCCAGCCTATGGTATTTGTTATCGCAACCTGAGCAGACTAAGGGAGAAGGTAAACCATGAGGCCGGGGGCAAGCCTAGACGCCCAGCAAGAGACTGACAAGGGGCCTTTACAAGTCTGAGGTGGTACCAGGACAGAAGAGTAAAGCTACCTTCACATGTTAGTTCCTAGACAACGACAGTTCAAAGTCAGTACATGTACAAAATCACGCATCAGCTTTATTAAATGAAGGAAAGGTAAGTGTGGGAAAGCTTGGATAACGGGCTTGGCGCAGAAACAAAAAGGTGTCTGTTCCTGTGTGTGTCTGTACGCGCCGGCTGGTACCGACACAGCACGCGTGTGGTAACGCGGCTCCCCAGGAATCGGGGGTGAGTGTGAGGGAGACGACCTTTTCGCTGCACGCTCCTTGGTATGACTTCACTTTCTGATCATGCACATGACTACTGTTTCGTGAATAAAAGTGTGTTAGTGGTATTCACAAGTCAGATGTGAGCCTGCCCAAGACAAACTACGGAATTTCAGGCAGACAAGTCCCCGAACTTCTTGAGCTTGGTTTCTACTTCCAAGTGCTCTGTTTTTCTTAGTTGATAAACTGAAACTGACCCCTCCTCACATAACAGACCTAACAGCCTGACACCTCGGGTCCTAATGGCAAGTCCCACCAGCTAAACCAAGAGCAGTGGGTCACAAATTCGCTGCCCGGTGCCTCGGAGCTGGGGGCCCTCACACAGGGACTCCAATGAAGACCGCCCCGCTCAACAGCGGCCGAGAGGCCTGAGCTCCCCGGCCCCCAGCCTCAATACGCCCCAGGAAGCTGCTTTGAGGTAGCAAAGGTCAGCCCTGCCCTGCTGGCTACGTGCACGGTGGCCACAGCGAAGAGGGGAGAGCCTCCCTTCCACTGCTTTCCCACAGGCACTACCTCTAACTATCTGCCACCAAAGGCCCTGGCCTGAGAATTCCAGAACATCCAAGGAGAGGTGCCTGGAAGGCAGGGCAAGGGCTCTGAGCAGGGCAGCCCCAGGCTTCTCAAGGGTCCTCACTGCCCCACCCCAGCGCCCAGGGCACTCCCCCAGCCTCCAGCCCAGCCCCTTTGCCCAGGGCTCTCGGGGCCTGGGTGTGTGGCCACCAGCCTCTCACCACTCACTTCCCCTTCCAGGTGGAACTAGCTCCCAGCGTGTCCTCCTGCAGATCCCCCGGGGCCTGCCTGGATGGGGAGGGCCAGGACAGGCGCCCTGAACATCCTCTGCAAACGCTCCCCTCCAGCTCAACAACCCCAATCAAACAGATTACAGCCGCGAAATCCTCCAGGCTCCCAGCGGAAGACACCTTCTAAATGCTCCCCGTACACGGGACAGGGACAGACAGCAACAGGCGATGGATGGTGTGTTTACGTAACACGGGACTGTTTCACCCAAAACATTCAGCGTCAAAACACCTAGGTTCTGCACAGTGCCCCAGGGCAGGGAGCCATCAGCCTTCCTCCTGTCCCCAGCCCCAGCCCCTGAGGCAGGATTACATAAGCCCTTCCTCCACAACGTGCACTGCCCAGCGCGCTCAGAATCTGCCTGCATCCCACGTGGAATGAACCACACTCAGATTTATCTGAGGAGCAAAGATGGAGCCAGGAAGGCAGCTTCGGGCTCTGACTTGTGGGGGACTCGTCACTGCCCTCTAGGAACAGCATCTCGCCCTGGATACTGTGTACAAACCCCCAAAGGCTGGGGGAAGGCCCCCCCACCTCCTCCTGGCTACCCAGCAGCCACCCCACTGTCTTGAGGGCACAGCTCCAGCTTCCAGTTAGGGTCCTCCTTGCCCACACCAGGCCATATAACAGGCAATGGGGCACTGCTGGCCCAGGCGACTGGTCAGGGACCAATCAGGGGCCATCAGAATGAATCCCGGGCCCCGTGGGACCTGCATCTGAGGTGGGGGGAGGCATGGGAGCCAACCTGCCAGGTCTGAATCCCAGCTCTGCCACTCACTAGCCGGGTGACGGTGGGCAAGTTACTGGACCCCTCTGTGCCTCCCTTTCTTCTGTTGGGAACCGGGCCCTAAACGCCCCACCCTCACAGCTTGTAATGCACATCAGATGGGATAACACACAAGGGACTCGGACAGCGCTGGCTCAGCGTAAAGGTCAGTCGTGAGGACTCACCTTGCACCACGCGAGCCTAAGGATGAAGCCAACTCGGAGACGGGGAAGGCAGAAGACCAGGTCCTGAGGATGTTGACCGAGCCCCTGAACCCACCTCTACCTGACGCCTGAACGCTCCATGGAGGTAACACCTACAGGAGCCCCTTTACTAATGAACCCAATGGGCTCTGAGTTTCTGTCGGAACCAGTACACCCCTGCGGCTTGCAGGAATCAGCCATACACTGATTTTCCACTAACTTCGTTTCCAAATGAAGTTCATTTCCATGCGCCTCATCCTGACAACTCCCCACATCTGTTGGCTGATTGAGAGAGGACCAGAGAACACAGCTGCCCTGTGGCGTCCTCCAGCAATGGGGACAAATTTGCAGGCACACGGCCCAGTCCACAGGTCTCGCTCTCAGGGGAGACCCAGTTCAGAGGCACCCACAGAGCAGCCCATGTCCCAAATGGCTACCCACCCACTCCCCCCTCACCCTGAGGAGCATCGCAAACCCAAAGAGCTTGTCCCTTCAGCACTCCCAGCAAGGCTGGAGGAAAGATAAACCACCAGGGTGGGGGCCAGGGGTTCAGGGGTTCCTGACCACCAGAGCCCATTGACCAAAACTGCTCATGCTGGCCAGGCAGGGGCAGAGTCCGCCAAAGATGGGCCAGAACAGAACAGACCGAGGTTCCTTGGAGGCCAAAGGAGGGGTGCTGTGGGCTCCGGAGCCGAAGCCCAGCCCTTCGGGCCGCCTCTCAGGCTGCGTCGCTCTGTGCAGGAACCTGTAGGAACCTGCAACGCGGGCTGCTCCAGCTGCGAATCCTCATCTGCAAAGACCCTTCCGGCTGAAAGACCAGGGACCTCTGCACCTCACCAGCAAAGGAGGTTTACTCTGCCATCACCTGTAGACACAACGGTGTGATGGGACAGCGCCCTCCACCCGCCGGCCTCAATCCTTCAGAGCCAGTCTCTGGCCCTCACAAGAAAGGAAGACGTTTGCATGCTGAGCCCCTCCAAGGCCCAGACTCTTACCTAGGAGGAAATCAAGGCCCAGAGAGAAGCCAGAACACTCCAAGTCACCCATCCTAAGAGGCTTCTGCAGTTACATTCTTCAGTTGCCCATCTTCTTCCCAGATGTGAGGCATGCTCGAACATAAGCTCCTGGTAAACAGTTCCGTCAGCCTTTAATGGCCGATTCCAGCATGAGTTACTGGGCACTTACCAAGGGCCAAGCTCCATGCTAAGGACCCTGCTGCCTCAGCTCTCCCAGTCTGCAAAACTAGCCTGCTGCAGGCTGGCATTCAAATTCCCATTTCAGATGCAGAAACTAAAGGCTCAGAGAGGTTAAGTCACTTGGCCCAAAGTCACACAGCCAGAATGCAGCAAGCATCCTCCCCTTTTGGAGTTGAGGGTCAGCCCCCAGGCTTTTTGGAGTCGGTCCAAGGAGCTTCCAAGACCCTCTAGGCCTCCAGCTTCAAAAGATAGAGCTCCAAGTTTCCCAAGGTGACCCCCAGGAAGGGACACGAGTAGCAGTTTAAACAGAAGAGTGGGCCATGTGGCTCCATCCACACTGGCCCAAAGCATCTCAAGGAAGGAGCAGGACGAGGTGGGAATGGCAGGATGCTGGGACTCTGCCAGACACTGTGGACAGAGCACTTCACAAACTGGGCAGCCCAAAGCTGGCCTCCACAGACGAAGGGCAGGCTGCTGGGCAAAGCCACGGCCAGCCTCCCCAGCCTGAGTAGGTAGCAACTGAGTCAACATCTAATTTCCTGACTCCAGGGAGGCAAGGCATCCAATTGAAATTGAAAAGGAAAAGAAGAAAAGTTAATAACTAAGGGGAACTGGGGACAGCTGGTCGTTGGAGAAGAGCTGAGAGAAAAGGAAAGCCACCCCCTCATCTGAACCCTGTAATGGCCAAAGGTACGGGCGCACACAGACTGTTGTTCGAATGCCACCCCCAAGAGCCACCGGCTACGAAACGCCGGGCAGGTCACTCACCCGCTCTGAGCCTCAGTTTCCGCATGTGGACTGAGAGCCTCCAGGCGCGCAGCTGGAGCTCCTAAAGCGGGAGCCACTGGTATTTCCGGGGCTGAACTGTTCTACCACTGAACAGAATGCCCTGCAGGGACGAGTTTGCCGCCTCCAGCGAAGGCTGGTGAGCACTGTTGGAGGAGGACCCCGATGCCCCCCTCGGCCCCCCGCCCACGGGAACCCGCTCAGCCCTCGGTGAGTGAGGCCCAGAGGCCCAGAGCAGCGAGGAACCGAGCACCAAACCTCCTTAAGCACAGACCAGAGTGTGGCTGCGCCCGGTCAGGGTGGGGGCCACACGGCTTGGGGGCGCATTCCGCAGGAAGCAGAGCTCCTTCCCAGCAGGATCCGAAGCCCCTGCCCAGACATGCCATTCTGGCCAGAACTAGAATTCCTTTTCTTTTTCGAGGGTCCCATAGTGAGTGTTAGGACTTTTAAGAATGAAATCTTCAAGAAAAGAAGCTTTACTGTCAACCAAACCAGGTTCAAATCCAAGCTGCGCCCCCTACCAGCTGTACAACTTAGGGCTAACTCTGAGTCTTTTTCCTGGGCCTCATCTCCCATCTGTAACACGGAGTGGGGTATAAAAAGGAAATGCCATCCAGAGAGGACCCACAGCACTGAGCATTCCTTAGAGAGATGTCTAGGACCCTGAGACGGCAGGAACAAACACCCTCACGTGTGTCAACGTGCCCCTCTTCTCCCCAAGAGTCCCCCCAGCCCCCCTGGGAAAACAAAGAGCAACCCCCTGTGCCCTACAGGTAAGAGCTGTCATGGCCTAGGGCAGTTCCTGGGGCCAGAGGGGACTCTGCAGTGCTCACTGCTGTAGGATCCCCAGAAACCGAGTGGCAGCAAGCAGCAGGCACTCGATACATGCCATGGAACTGCACGAAGGAACAAAGAGGGCGCTTTTTAAAAAGGAGATGGGTGGCCTACCCCACACGTGTGGGGCTGCGGGGGGGTGCAGGAACCTGCACGAGGACCGGATGTTTCCTCACCTCCACACCCCAGCCCTGGAAGGCTGCTGGAAGCTGGGTGAGGCAGAAATGAAAGCGAAACTCCTATGGGGCATCCTCTCTGCACCCCCGTACCAGCCCCCGGCCCTCCCAGGAAGCAGTGAGCTGGGAGGCGGGCGTGTCCTGTCCTGATCACTGATGCTGGAGGACCCCCACACCAGGTAAGGGCCGGTCAAGGAGGCGAGGAGGCCACCAGCCTGCCCTGGACTGGAGCTCGCACCAGGCCCCACCTTGCTCAGGAAGGAGCCCATGGGAGGTGGCCCCCTGGGGGGAGGGGGAAATCCCATCACTTGGTAAGCACCTGCCAGGCTCACCAGCCATAGAGGTGGGTGTATTACCGTACACACGGAGGGGCAGAGGCTTGAGGGGACAGAACGGCTTGCCCAGTCATCCACAGCTAGTTGAGCAAGTCCTGTGTTCCAAGTTCACTGCCATGTCACCACCTATCACCGCTCTGGGCACAACCAGTGCATGCAGAACAGGCTCAGAAAAAAACGCCTTGATTTTTCTTCTGAAACTGGGTATCAAGACAATGATGCCCAGATGTCACATTCAAAATTGAGAAGAAAGCAACCTGGCAAGGTAGAAACAGCATGGTTTCAGCCAACAACCAGCCTCAAGGGTGAATCTCAGCTCTGTCGGTCACGAGTGACCAGGAAAGTCATCTCACCCTCCCTAAGCCTTGGAGTTCCCATCCAGCAAATGGAGACGTACCACCTGGCTTGGAGGGCAGATTTCCCATCTGCAGTAGGGCCTGGCCCTCACTTAGCTCTGAAATCTGCTGCGAGCCACTGATTTAGGCAGGAGCAGAGGGGAACCTCAGCACAGCCCTTCTGATGCATGGAGGGCTGCCTGGACGAGCCCAAGTCCTGCTTTCACAGCCCAGGCTCCAAGACGCAAGCACGCAGGCGGCTGACGGGAGCCAATGGGTTTGCAGAGCAAAGTGCACAGGAAAACATCAGCAGCTGTACTACGGCCCTGCTTCCAGCCCGGCCTGACAAGCAGCATCACACCGGGCCAAGCCAATCCCCAGGAGTGTCTCCCGTACAAAACCCAGCTCCTGCCCAGATTCGGGATCCCCCTTTAAATACATCCCAGGACAAACCAGCAGTCAGAGGCAATACACTTTTTAAAGGGGAGCAAGGACTGCCCAAAAGGTAGCAGGCAGCAGGGGGAGCTAGACGGGCCCCTGGGGCTCCTGCCCTGCCTCCCTCTGTGCAGTAAGGCTCAGCGGAGGCAGCGGATGGTGTGGTGGGAGCTCTGGGTAACATGAGTCCCTGCACAGGGTCTCCGGGGACAGACCGGCCTGGGAACATTTAGCTCCCAAATGCCATGCTGAGGAGCCCTTGTCCCCCCAAGGCCCTACAGTAAGGAGACCACTAGCCTGTTTAACTTGAAGTTAAACACGCCTGAGGGTTTTTGGGGTGAGGCCTAGTAATGACAGTGTCAGTTTCCCAGAGGAATCACGAGGGCACATGTTCAGAGGAGACTCCCAGACCCCTGCCCTGGAGAGTTTTACGAGAGAGGGGTGGGTTCAGGGATGTGTTTTTCACTGGTGCCCCAGGTGCTTCTTTTGTTGAGCAAGTTCGGTGCAAACACTGCCTGGAAGAAGGCAAATGATTATTAAAGAGAACGGGCATCTGGTGTGGCGCCCATGGGGCCCTTGGGCTCCTGAGGCCTAACCTGAGCTTTGTGAAAAGTCATGGCCGAGGGTCCACAAGGGCCATGGGATCCCCACACCTCTCCTCACCTGAGGCCCTCAAGGCCCAGAAGCGCTCATTGCCGAACACAGAGGCTGGAGCACATGGCCTCCAGTCCTGGGCCCCAGAGCGCAGCTGCAGGCTCACACTCTCAGGGGGCGAGGCTACCACAGGACAACACCCTGCTGCCTCTTTTGACCACCCGTCTAACATGAAACCTGCCCTGCCCTTCCCTGATGTCTGCCCTTAGTCCACACGGAACCAGGGCTCTCTGTCAGAGGCAGCCAGGGTGTGTGGCCTCTAGGAGGCAGACACCACCCGCCCCGTCACTCTTTAGCTCCTACAAAAAAGGGCTCTCGGTCCCTCCTTAAATGTCACCCACTCGGAGAGGCTTTCTCGACCACAGACCGCTCAAGTGGCTGCAGCCAGCCTTGGCATGGCTCTCTCCCGTTGGCAGGCTTCTGGCTCTAATGACAGCTTGTAGCATTTTAAATGTATCTGTCTGCGCTTTACCACCTCTACCTCGTCACCACGCGTCTAGGTACACAGGGGCAAGGACCAGCACCAGCAAAGGCCAGCCAGGCTGGGTGCTCAGGATTTGCTGAGTGAAGAAAAGAATGAAGAAATGAAGCTGCCGAGCTCCACCCTGACCTGGGACCCAACACCTTTCCCCTTTACCTCAACCCCCCCATATCCCCTCACCTGGGGTTTCTTTCCTGGCACAGAGCACTTGAGAGACAAGTGGCTTTTGTCTGAGTCACAGGGACATGGAAAAGGCTTCCAAAACCCGCCGGTCAGTTCCTTCATCTACTAACAAACTCTCATTCCTGTGTTCCCCCAAAAATAAGACCTAGCTGGACAATCAGCTCCAATGCATCTTTTGGAGCAAAAATTAATATAAAACCTGGTATCATATCATGTTATATTTTATTATATATTATATTATATAAGATCTCGTATTATATTATACCCGGTATTATATTATTATATAAGACCCAGTATTATATTATATTATACCTGGTTTTATATTATATTATACCCGGCCTCATATTAATTTTTGCTCCAAAGACTCACTAGACCTGACTGTCTGGCTAGGTCTTATTTTCAGGGAAACACAGTAGCTCCAACTATGTGCACTGGCACAGACACTGGGTTTCAGCGGTGAACAAAACTGCCAGGGCCTCTCCCTTCATGGCACCCACTTTTCAAAGGAGAGACCAGCAAGAAATAGCCAGCTGCTGGGGAGCGGGCGGGGGTTACTGGGGTTGAAGATTGTGAGGGAAAGGGCATCTCTCAGAAGTGGTCTCTGGGAGGGGCTTTGGCCTGACTGTGTGTCCTGATCCTCCCTCCAGGGGTGGCTGACACCTTAGAAGAATCCACCCGGTGGGGCTCTGACAGCAGGACTGCACCAAACACCAAAAGCAATTAACAGGGTGGGACAGTTTCTGACCACCGTGGGTGGACACCCAGCAACCAGCGACCTGAGGGGAGAGGGGGCCGGAGTCTGAGGGTCCCTCGTGGGAGTGTTTCTCACATTTCCACAGCCAATGACATACCCATCCCCGGAGCCCTAAAAGTGAGGGGTTGGGGCACTCCTAAGGGCTGTCCTGATCCTCAGCCTGGCACCATGACAGGCCTACAGAATCCAGCCCATGAGGCCCAGCTGGGAGGCGCAGGCCACAGGGCAGCTGCGTTCTGAGGGCGGCTTGCAGCAGGCAAGACAAAGAAGCAGGTGGAATTCAAACAGCCCAGTGGCAATGGTCTGGCTGCTCTAATAGGCACCCTCGTCCCCAACTCCTAAAGAAGTGCTGTTGGAAGGAGGCTTCAACAGGGGACGGGGACGGGGCACTGGTTTGGGAGCTGGCAAGCCCCCTACCGTACACCACTGTGGGGCCTTAGACAAGCCACCCCTCTTGGGAGACCAACAGTCTCCCCAAAGTAAGGTCACTTTCCCAGGGCCAGCAGAGGGGGAAAGGCTGAGCTGGGCCCGATTCATACACAAAGTGGGAAGGTGTTTAAGGCCGTGGCTTTGCCAGGGAAGGAGTAGGTACACAGCTCCAGAATGACGAATTGCTTTTGAAAATGAATCTTACCTTTTAAAAGGAGGTATCAGAACATTCCTTCAAAAACCTAGCGTAGGGCGGCCGGTTGGCTCAGTTGGTTAGAGCGCGGTGCTCATAACACCAAGGTCGCCAGTTCATTCCCACAAGGGCCACTGTGAGCTGCGCCCTCCACAACTAGATTGAAAACAACGACTTGACTTGCAGCTGATGGGTCCTGGAAAAACACACTATTCCCCAATATTCCCCAATAAAAAAAATTTTTTTAAAAAAAGGCTAGTGTACCAGCTGAATTCAAAACATGAGTAGGAACAAAACCCCTATTTACATCCCACTATTCAGGAATTACACTCATGAGGCGCTTCACTAAGCATTTACTGAACGCCCAAACCTGCTAAACCACGTGGGAGAAACAACCAGCGGAGGTAGGATGGCCCAGTGGTTAGGAGTGGAGGCCCCAGCCTGTGGGGCAGGTGAGTCCCACTCTGCCCAGGGCCTGTCTAATGCAGTCAGCCCCCACAGCGTGAATTCAATCTCACCGTCATAAGAGAAATGCAAAAAAAAGTACCATTTCTCACCCATGTGTATGGCCAGGATCAAAAAGCTTGGCCACTGCCCTGGGGTTGGGGTGGGTAACAGGCCCTGCCCTTCACTGTCCTTTGTGAGCAGTTTCAGAACTCCCATGAAAAAGTCAAACACCTATGCCCATCGACCCAGCATTCACTCATCTAGCAGTGAGCACCCAGGTAATGAATGGGGCAGAGCACTCACTGCCCCCTGTCTACACGGGCAGAAGCCAACCACAGGGCAGAAAATACGGTCCATCGTTTTGAGAGCTGGATCCCACTACCAGTAAAGGAGTAAGACATAATAATAATACAGAACTATCTGCAAACGAAGCAGCGATGTGCAATTTCTCTAAGTTGCGCTGTTCATGCAACAAATAGAATAGGTAGTATGTATGGAGAGACCTGCACACACGTGTGCCCGTATTTGCACAATACACCTAAGGAGGGAGACTGCCGACAGCAGTTGTCCCTAAGTGACCGGAACAGGAGAACAAGGAAACTGACTTTTCATTGTGTACTGTGAGTCCTCTGATTTTTTTTTAAAACATGTGCATGTATTAAATATTCAAAGCAACAAAGAAAACAATAATCGTTGGCTAATAATAGTAGCGTGATTGCTCATGGAGATTCATGGCCTTGTCAGAAAACCCAACACAAACTCTTCTTGAATCTTTAAACTTAAAAAAAAAAAAAAAAATAGGGGAGGGAGGTTATCTCTTTGTGAAGGTTGTATGTAAATGTCTAGTACCTTGTTTTGTACACCTGAAACTAATAAAAATTTAAAAAATGAAAGTAGCATTTTGCATTAATGTTTAATTTTCTCAGGTTCCCCATCCATAAAATTGGTGAGGACAGCGCCCTTGCCGCCCGGGCAGCTGTAAGATTCCGATGGGCCGCGTGTCAAAGGAGAATAATCCATGTTGAGAGGCTGCCAGGTGGGGCGGGCCCCTCCTTCGTGGTGCGGGCCCCACATTCCCCACACCCCAGCAGGATGATCAGTTAGCTTCCATCATGGATTTCAGGCTGCGTCAAACTGCCCAAACCAGGAACACTAAATCTGCCAAAGGTCACGGACTAGAGGGCCATCCATGGGCAGAAGCCCACTCACCTGCTCCCCAAGGACAGGGAGCAACAACAGCAAAACCAGCAGCAACCACCATTACAGAGTTGCAGGCACTTTACACGTCCAGCACAGTGACTCCTTTAATGCACCCTAACCCTCACCCTAAGTGCTGTTACTGTCCTCACTTCATAGATGGGCAAACTGAGGCGCCGAGGGTTAAGTCACGTGCCCAGAGTCGCAGGTGCAGCCAGAGAGCAGTGCCCGGATGGACGTCCTCTCCCCCTGGAAGTCCAGTTTACTCACAGGGGCCGGTGGGAAGTGTTTATTTGCAAGGCTGGGTTATGGACAGTCCCCATGCACTGCTGCAAGGGAACGCTGTCAGTACCTCCTCCCACCCCCACACCCCCAAAACGGTGCCAAATCCAGACATTAAGACAAACAGAAAAATACCCACCCACAGACCAGCATCGCTTAATCCTGAAAAAGACCCTCCTTCCTCCCCCTAAGAATCTCCCAAAAGAATTGCAGCCTAGAATGGGAAACCACCCCAGCAGAAAGGGACCTTTCAGATGCCGCCTTCTGAAGGAAGGAAAGTAGGGGAAGGGACAGCAGCACCCTAAGCTCCCTGACATGCCTCCCAGGCCATGGTTACTGTTAACACCACACTCCCAGCTCTGGGAGGGCTTGGGCTCCACGCCGCTGCCCCACCAGCCAGGCCTGGACTCCGGAAGGCGCTCAGTGAACTAGAGTCAGCACGGACTCCGGCCTAGTTCCTTCTGGGGGTGCTGTGCAAAGGGTCCCCTGCAGAAAAGCCTGCATCAGTAACATGGGTCTGAGGTTGCACCATCAACAGATTTCCTGCAGGTTAGTCTGCGCAGCTGGCCTTCAAGTTTCTCAAGGACGAGAGCTTCACAGACATTCTTCTGCTTTTGGAGCCTCCAGGAAGCCCCAAGCTAACCTGGGCAAAGGAGAGGTTTAAACAAGGAAGCCGTGTTCCCAGGTACAGAGAGGCCCCAGGACTGGGCTCAGGGAAGCCCAACTGGCTGTGCAAGTCCCTTCCACTCCCTGGGCCTCAGTTTCCCCATCCCTCCGTATCTGCGCTGCTGAGGATGAAATGAGATGACGTAGCTGGAAGGACCCCATTAAAAAGTCAGTGACTATTACAGCAACGACAGACAGAGGTTCACCCCCATTTTGCTCCCTAAAGTCACGTGCCTTTTCACCACCTCCTGCAACACAGGTTCAGCCATAGGAAAGGGTGGGCAGATGGCAAGGAGATGGAGGAGAGACACAGAAAACACGAACACAGGGAACCGGGGTCGGCCAGCGTTTCCAAACATGGCCCTGTGGAGAACTAGAACTGTTAAAAATCACCCCACATTTCCAACCAACAGCTTTATTTCCTTGCACTCCCTCTGAAGTCCCTTCTGGGCATCTTGAAAAAGCCACAAAGAGAGTGTGAGGGAGCTGTGAGGTTGCTCCAGCATTAGGGAAGGGGAAAGCGAAGGAAGGGGGGGAGGGTAAAAGAGAACAAACCAGGCCCCGATGGGAAGAAGCAGGAGAGTGACAGGAACACACAGCACCATAAAAAAACAAGCTGAGTCAAAGGCCCATCTGTTGACTAGTCAGAGGACCCGCCTAGCAAGGTGCACCAAGGGTTTGAAGGGGTGGCCCTTCTGTCTACCAAAGGGAGCCTGGCAGGACCAGGCTCCAAACACCTACTGACGCCACCAATGTGCGAAACCACCAATGTTCCCCATCGGAGAACAAGGCATTACAGCTGCTAAAGGCATGACTCAGCCTTGCAAAGAAAAGTATCCCCAGGACAAGATGGCAGCAGCTGGACCCCTGTGAAGGTAACAAGGGGTCCCTTACTGTCAGAGGTGCCCAAGGAAAAAGGACTGGCATTCTTTGTGGGTCTCAAGGTCGGCAGGTTAGAAGTCAAACAAAAGGAACAAACATAGGGAACCTGCAGGCTCTCAGGCCTGTTTCCCCATTTGTAAAACAAAGGGCTGGATGAGAGGATCTCCAACATCCCTTCCCGCTCGAAGATTTTTATGAGGCCTGACATTCAGCTAAACAACTCATCCTGGTCCACTCGGGTCAGCCTCTCTGGCGCTGACACTGCCCCAAACATTCGGAGCAGAGCCTCAAGTCATTTTCAAACATCTCTGGACTTCTTCATTGCAAAAATTCACAAACAATTAATCATCCATCAGAAGAGCAGCACTGCACCCCCAGATTGTGAATGTCGAAAACATGACGTGTCCATCCACATCACCTCTTGAAGCCACTAAAATCGCACGAGCATTCCCACCAAACACAATAGCAAAGGGCTCCAGTCACCCTCTGGAGGGTGGGAGCATGTTGCACCCAGTATGGAAATGTTGCCACCAGGAGGCGCTGCCCCAGAAAATAATAAAAGACGAAACAGGGAAAAAAAAAAAACTATTTTTGGTGTTTTCTTTTCCTTCTTAAGCTTAAGTAACAAAATGTCTAAAGCTTCCCTAAGGAAAACATAAAGCGGGCTTCCTGAGAGTCTAGAATACTTAGCTTAGGTCTTTCTTCTCTTCGAAGCCATTATTTTAGCCAGAAGAAAGCAATTCAACTCTTAAGGGCAACAACCCTTTCAGGGAAATTAACACTCCACGCTGGATTTCCTTCAGAATGGTGGACATCATAGCTTGCCTTGACCCCCCCATTTAAAGGCAGAGGGGTCCACAGGGAGGGAAAGCCAATCTGCAAGTCCAGCGGGAGAACCCAGCAGAGTCTTGGCTGGAAGTATTTTACGAGAGCCTCCTCATTACCGAGCAAAACATACCAACCAGATGACAAGTCTCCTGCTTTAGCTACAGACACAGGATGACACAAATACAGCCAGACCTCAGTAACAAGGGTGCGAGGTCTTAACTGGGATTTCCCAAGTCTTAGAGGACTGCAGGGGGAGCTCCCGCACCTCATACCAGAATTAGACTTCAAGAACAAGGCAAAGGTCTCCACATTTCTTCAGTGTCTAGGGCTCATTTTCTACAAGCGTGTGTATCTGTGGTACAATGTTCAAGTGCCCTTTTTTAACGTTCCAAAAGTCCTCGGACCCCTTTCGAAGCTCTGGTTTGAGTTCCTCCTGATTTCCTCATGAATTGGACATGCCCTGCTGGCCATGGAAAGCCGGCTTCCTCCTGGGGAAGCCGGCCTGAGAGAAGGCAGCCGACTGCATCCCCTGACCAAGGGTGCAGACACAGGAGCTGTTCTATGCAAGGTGTGCCCCTCTGGCTGCTGGGAGAAAAGCGCCTTCAGGGATTGCACGGGGCAAAGGAGCAGCAGGCCCTTGGGACAGCCATGAGGGGCACAGAGGTGCTGCCTGCCCACCCGAGCAGGCCAGATCAGACTGGACACTTGCTCCTCGCACCAGGAGACAAGGAAACCCAATTGTTCAAGTCTTGGTCATGTTTGGGGACCCAGCAGGGACGAAAATGCAAGTGGGGCCCATTTTCAAGAATGAGACCTACCAAGTGGAAGCACTGCATAACAAAAGGTTTCCACCTAGAGTTTGCAAAAGGCTTGGGGAGCCGGATTCTCAGGCTTTCATTGAGTACAGGATTTAACTCATAGCTTCTCAAAGGCCAAGTCCCAGTTAGGAGGGACACCTGACCCATCACTGGAAGCTTCTGTAATGGATTAAGAAGAATGCCATCTTATTGAAACACCCCAAGTCTCCACCATTGAGCCCCAGGAAGGAAGGGGGCGCCGAATAGAGGAAGGCCATCCTACACCAGATGTATTTACCCAGCACCTCCTCTGCACCAGCCACTCCCTAGTCCAGGAGCCCCGGGCGTAGTACCCCACCTCTCTGCACATCGATCCCCTTTCTCAGACACGTGGCCCAGAACCGCCACCCTGGCCAATTCTCAAGGCTGGTGCGAGACTCTAATGAGACAGCAAATCACCACAGACATGCCAAGTATTGCTACTCGCTTCACGTCGGCTCAACCTAGTGATGAGCAATGACAGCTTCAGGAGCTGCACACGCAGAGTACACAGGAGGTGGTCTGCAAACACACACACATGGGTGTCCACACGAAGGGAAGGGGACGAAGGAAGAACAACACTCCCGTCCAAAAGTAACCTCCAGCCACAGGCAGAGAGCGTGGATCCCTCAATTTCCCAGGTCCCTCCGCCACCTTTAGCAGCGCTCCCACCGCGTCCAGGGCAGCCGGAGGTTTCCCCACCGGGGTCACAGTGCACCTGAGAGCCCTGGTCCCTGCCACTCCGCCCAGACTGGCCACCGCGTCCCTCGAACACAGCCGGCGCCTACCACACGCCACCTGGCTCCGTGGACTCAGTGTCCCCGGGCACCGCTCCTTCCCGCTTTGCTCTAACCTCCCAAAGCAGCCCCTGGGGGGGAGCTGGGCTCAGGCCGGGGGGTCCCCGGGCGCCGGCGCCCCGTTCCTCCTTACCTGCACAGCTCAGCGAAGGCCTGGAAATTCAGCTTCTTGATCTTCTTCTCGCTCAGCCAGTAGCCAACTCGCTTCCCTTTCAGAAACGTCTGCATCGTCCTCCTCGGGCGGGGAGCTCAGGTCCGGAGGAAATCGCCCACAGGCCGAGTCTGGCTGCCCGGCGCGCGCCGCGAGCGTGCGGGCACCTCCTCCCGGCGGCGGGGACGCGGAACGGGGCTCCGGGCGCGCAGTCCTGCCGGGAGGGGCGGGCCGGGGCGGGCCGGGGCGGGGCGGGGCGGACGCCGGGGGGGGGGGCGGGGCGGACGCCGGGGCGGGGGGGGCGGGGCGGACGCCGGGGCGGGGGGGGCGGGGCGGACGCCGGGGCGGGGGGGGCGGGGGGAGCGGCGCTCAGCGCGGCCGGCCACTGGCTGCCGCCCGCGGGGCTCGCCGGCGCGCAAGTTCGCGAGCGCAGCGGCAGGGCCCGGCCCGGAGGAGCGGGGGAGGCCCGGCCCCGCTCACCGGCGACGCCCAGCCCGCCTCCCTCCGCCGCGCGGGGACGAGCAAGCTGCCCCCCGGCGGCGGCGGCGGCGGAGGACAGGCCCCCGCGCTCGGTCTGCGCGCCGCTCCCAAGCCCCGCCTCCGGCCCTGCCGCGCCAGCTGGCCCGCCCTCCGAGCCCCCGGCGGCGTGGACGGCCGTTCCCAGCCGGGCGCGTGCCCTGCCCGGTACACGCGGACTTCGTGGGGCGCACGCTGCCGCCCGCGCTCCCCGCCCCGCCGTCCTCACCCGCTGCCTCCACTTCTCCTTCGTCCTCGTCCCCGCGCGCACTCGCCGAGCCCGGCCCCGCCGCCGCCGCCACCGCCGAGCTGACCCGGCCGGCCGGCCCGCTGGACCCGCCGGGGCGGAGGAAGCGCGGCCTCACCGGCCGCCAGGGGGCAGCGCTGCCCGCCGCCTCTTAAAGGCGCCGCACCTCCCCCGCCTAGCAATTGGGCGCTTGTTTGTGTCCCGGCTCAGGCTGTTGAGCTTGGGGGCGGAGGACGCGGGACTGGATTTACAGAGGCCTTTGCCAAGTGTTTTCACTTTTTAAAGGGGTGAGAGGAGTCGTGGTATGGGCATTTCCTGCCTGTCCTTTGGGAGTGATGGAGCCATTGAGTTTCATTCATCAAAAGCATTTCTGTACTCTCAGCAGTGTTTAGCCCCTCCCCCAAGGTAATTCATCGGAAACGCAGCGGGGGGTGGGGAGGCTGGGAGATGCCGACCTTTCAGGGGGTCCTTTCTCTTCCCTGGAGGAGACAGACCAAGGCCCAGTATAGGGGTCCCTGGGGCGGGGACCCTGGGGCCTTCTCGGGCTTAGGACGTTGACTCACACTACTCTGGGTCTCCTTCAACCGAGGGGATAAAGGGGCGCCCGGGACTAGAAGCATCAAGGCTAAGGGTAGAACATCTTCAGGAGACTCTTTCCAAAAGTCCAAGGAGCTTTTGGGGTGCAGGTCAGTGGCATCGTCAGCGCCCTTGCCTCGCAGCCCATTTATCCTGCCCAAGCCCTTTGAGGCAGTAGGAAAGCACCCTCCCTTCAAAGCCCTCAGCGTCTGAGAGAAGTGCACATCTTTCCCAGGCCCAGGCAGGATGAATGAATGGGGGTCGGTGGGGCTCAAAGTTTCAGGGGAGACATTTAAGCAAGCCTTGGGATACAAGGAAGATTTTGGCAGGCCTGAGAAGGGAATAGCTTGAATTGAGGCAAGGAGAAATGAAAGAATCATGTTAGTGATGACACTCTCCTTGACCAAACTTAAGCTCATTCTTTACAGGCCGCCTTCTGCCCCTAATTACAACCTCCCTTCCCCCCCCCACTTCTTCCCCCTGGTTTTCCAAGTTTCAACTAGGTGAGGCTTTCTCCACTCGGGGACTTAAGGAGTTATCACATGCTCCCTCTCTCCACCTCTTAGCTAGACTACACGAGCTTGCTGTGTGATCCCACAGACCACTTAGGCTTTCTGAGCCTTGGGTCCTCCATCTTACCTCCCGGGGCAAGCCCTGCCTCAAAAGCCCTGCCTTTGAGTACTTCAAACTGCAACAGATCTTTGGCTATGAGGTCTAAAATGTGTAGTGTTATGGGGCGGTAGTGAGGCTGGCGAAAGGAGAGTAGAGATGTGCCTCGCTGTAATGGGAAGAACAGTCTTTGGCTTCAGAAAGACCCGGGTTGGGGGTCCTAGTTCAGCTCCTCCCAACTTGGGCAAGTCAGGTAAGTTCTGTCTCCAGGTGGGGAAAGGAGTGCTCACCTTAAAAGGACTGTGGTGAGGATTAGAACAGGGTGATACACTCACTGGTCCTCGCCAGACCTTCCAAAATGATGCTTGTTCTGTCTCATCCAAGGATTCTTCACCTGAGGCCCAGGTAAGTCCCCACCCCACCCCACCCCAGGGCTTCAGGAACCCCTGCAACTGCCAGAAATTAATGTGCATAATGGCCTTAGCTTTCAACAAACTCAAAGACTCTGATCTGCCCCAAAAGTTGAGGTACTGATGACTCCAACTTCCTGTGTTATCAATGAAGAAGTGAACCCAGAAAGGGAAAGGGATTTGCCCAAGGTCACAGAGCAAGTACATGGGAAAGCTAGGACCAGAACCGAGACACACACACACACACACACACACACACACACACACACACACACGGCTCACCATCCTGGAGTTGTGGGACGGATGTGAGAGGAGAGGGACATGTTTTGAGCACTGGGCTCCCTTCCCTGGGTAGAGCACAATCCTCCCCAGGCACTGGTGGGATCAGGGACCCACCCAGACTTCTCTGGAACCCTGGGCAGTTCCTGGCCTCAAACCTTCTCTCCATTGAGAATGGGAAATTGTACATTTTTATCTCTGTTTTAAGATCTTGGTCATCCCACTGGGAACTCCAAGGCTAGAACTACCCTTCAGAGCTATCCCACCTAGACCAAGGGAGTGGATTTTCTTGCCTACCCCACCCCTACCCAATCCACTAGTCTTCAGTATGGCTAACCCCAGGGAGGGGCACAACCTTCGGCCCAATATTTCTCAGATTCGCTATTTCCTCCATTTCTTTCAGTGCCACAAAACCCATCAATTCTTCCCCTCTTGTTTGTCCCCTCTAGTCTCTGCTTGCCTGTTGTCCATTCTTCAGCCAGCAATCTTCAGAATGCAAATTGGATCTCATCAGGCCCCTCAGACTACACCATTAACTTCCCCCATTCCACCCCCAGCTTGAACAGCTTCCTACTATATTTTGAGATAAAGCCAAAGCTTGTCAAGGCCAAGGCCTCCCGTCATCTCCCACCATGGTCCCCTCACCCTGCCTTGCCATCCTGGCTTCTCGTGGTCCCTGCTGTTTTTAGGGCAGTCTCTTTAGACAGGCAGTCCCTTTTCCTGGGATGTTCTTCTCTTTGCTTACTAACTCATCCACCAGCTCTCAGCCCAGGGGTCCCTTCCTGGCATCTAAGCCATCTAGCTTTTCGCAGTGGTAGTCACACTTGGACTCTTACTGGGGCTGAGTACTTGACAATGTTTGTTCCACCACTAGACTGTCAGCCCCTCAAGGGCAAGGACTATTTTTTTCTCTGCTCACCATTGTACTGTCCGTGTAAGAAATGTCCAAACCTGTAGAGAATTTTTATAAGAGTTTATTTGAGCCAAACTGACGACGTTCTGGGGAGCAAGATCTCAAATGCTCCGGAGAATAACAGTTGCAGTTTCTTTTGTGCATTTAGAATTAAGGAAGGAACATAAGGAAGATTACATGAAGGTGGGAGAAAGCGAGGCAGGGATTGGATTACAGGATAGTTAAGAGTCTGTGCGTCTTAGGAAAGGGGTCTGAAAAGAGGCATTTTCAAAGGTGTGGTAAGGTAGATGCACAGAAACGATGGACGGCTTGCTTAAGGCAAAAATAAACCTTTTACTAAAAAGCTATATGACTGGGGCTTGACTACCCACCATGACCCCAGTTAGGAAATTATAATTTATTACAAATTATAAATTTATAATTTATTATAAATTACATCCACAGTATCCCCAAACACGGTAGCAAATATACTGGCAGCTATTCTGGGCTCTGTCTGGATTCGGAGGAAGCCCAACTGCCCCTAACAGTGCCCTGTGGGCAGAAGTGCTCAAGAAAACTGACTAAATCAATGAAAAGTCAGATTAAATCCCCCCAGGCGGTCCCTGACCTCTCTGAGTTGAGAGATGCAAAGGTGGGAAACTCCAGAACAGAAACCTGGAGACATCTACAGATTCCAGAGCTGAGAGAGGAGCTGCAGTAGAAGGAGGGCCTTGGGGAGAAAGGGTGCTACCAAGGGGCAGAAGTGGGCCACCTGGGAAGCCCTTCTAACCCCCTGGGAGGGAAGGAGTCTTTTGGAGGCAGACAATGTAGGGATTGAGAATTCAGAACTCCGATTCAGCTGGTGGGCTTGAATTCTAGCTGTATGACCTTGAAGGATCTTAACCTCTCTGAGCCTTGCTTGCCTCATCTGAAAATCATAATATGGTGTCCACTAGTAGGAGACGGGTTAAGTAAATCATAGTATACCTATTCTGCAACAGTTTGGCACAAGTAGTTAAATGTGCTCGTTCAGGATGCAGCCAGACGGGCATGACCCGTTATCTGTGTGACTATGAGGAGTTAATAAATCTGTCTGGACCTCAGTTTTGTAATCTATGAAATGGGGATTACTATCAAACCTACTTCATCATATTGTCGAGAAGTTTAAATGAGTATAAATTCGTAAAGGATTAAATTTGTAAAGGACTGTAAATTTGCAAAGGAGCTAAATTCACAAAGGACTGTATCAGACATGCTTTATGAGTGTTAGCCACCCCTGTGCTGCTATTATCACATAATCCGTACAGTGGACCCCTGGCCTCTATTACAATAATCAAATAGGACAATATCCATTTATTCATTCCCTAAATATTTATTAAGCACCTACTACGTGACAGGCACTATTCTAGGCATTACAGATACCACAGTGATGAAAGCTGCAAAATCTCTCTCCCCGTGGAGCTTATATTTTCATAGGGTGGACAAAGAATATACAAAATAAGTAAATAAATAACATAGTATATTAGTAAGTGATACATGTTACAAAAAAATAAAGAAAGCATATGAAGGGAGACAGGAAATAGGTTGTAATCTTAATCGAGTTGTCGGGGTAAATCCCACTGGACGGTGACATTTGAGCAAAAAGGTGACAGAGGTGAGCAAGCGCGTCCTGCAGCTATCTGGGGTAGGAGCTCCCGGGCAGAAGGACAGCAAAAGCCCCACGGTAGGCAAGGTGGGCTCGGGCCTGGCATTGACCAGGGACAATCAGGAAGGCAGACTGGCTGAAACAGAATGAGGGAAGGAGGGAAGAGTAGGAGGGGAGCCCAGGGAGAGAAAGGCAACATGCAAGTGTTGCCTTTTACTCTAAGCAAGACCTCATCTAGTTTTACCAGGATCGCTGCTGCTGTGTGTGGGAGAGGCTGGGCCAGGGAGCTAGGATGGAGGAGAGAGACTAGTTAGGATGTTATAATAATCTAGGCAGGGAATGATGATGGTGGCTCAGACCAGACAGCAGTGAAGGTGGCGAGAAATGTTCAGATTCTGGGTATAGCTTGAAGGAAGAATCAATGAGATTTGCTGGTAGGTGGGTCATAGGGTTTGAGAGCAAGAGAGAAGTCATGGCTGTCTGAGGTTTTGGGCTTGAGCAACTGGAAAGATGGAGTTACCAACCATTGAAATGGGGTAGGTGGCAGGAGGTGAAGGTTTGGAAGCTTAAGTCAGGAGTTCTGTTTCGGACAGGTTGGAATTAAAGCATCTGTCTAACATCTGAATGCAGATGTCACACAGGCAATTTGATCAAAGAATCTGGAGTTCAGGGGCATGATTCAGCGTAAAGATATAAATAGCTATGGTACTTAAAACCACAAGGCTGGATGGACTTATCAAGAGTGTGAGTGTAGGCTGAGAAAAGTTCAAAGTTGGGGCCCAGAGGCATGACAATGTTCAAAGGTCAGGGAGGAGTAGAGGAACCAGAAAAAGAGGTGACGAGATAGGAGGAGAACCAGGAGAATACTAGCCCTGGAAGCTACACCGGAGAAGCATTCCAGCAGAAAGGAGCAATCAGCTGATTGAGTAAGAGGGGGACTGACAGGTGGCCTTGAATCTAACAACCAGGGAGATCACTGATGGCCTTCATAAGAGCAAATATGGAAGAGTCTCCCCGACATGTTAAGTCAAAACAACCAATGGTAATACAATACGGATGGTAGGTTGTGTCAACAACGTAAGAACACCCAAGCTATAGAGAATTTTTATAAAAATTTATTTGAGCCAAACAGAGGATACACCTGGAAGCAAGGTCTCACCAGACTAATAAAAATGCTCTCTAGAATGACAATTTGCGGTTTTGGTTTCTTTTATGCGCTTGTAATTAAGGAGGGAAGGTAAGGAGATTCAATGAAGGTGGGAAAAAGCAAGGTGGGGATTGGATTACAGGATAGTTAACAAGATTGTGTGTTCCCTTGAGGGTGGTTACGCCTCTGAGAGGTCTGAAAAAGAGGATTACTTTAGCATTTCAAAGATGTGTTAGCCTAGACACACACAAGCAATGAACAGAGCTTGCTTATGGCAACGATGAAGTTTTTACTAAAGAAGTTATATGCTGACTCCTGACGATGACCTTCCCAGTTTGGAATTTATGATCGGCTCACCCTGTGAGGATACTTTCCATAGAATCCCTTTTTCATCCATAGCTGCCACTGAACAAAAAAAAGTAGGGGACCACACAGCCATATATATGTTTGTGTGGATGGAGGATGTCTCATTTCTGAAAAGACATACAAGAAACCATTGACGGTGGTTGCCTTTGAGTAGAGGAACTTGGAGTGAGAAGAGTCTCATATTTCATTGTGTATTTGTGAGGTGATTAAAATATTTTTCATCAAACATACATTATTTCTTCAATTAAAAACAGTTATAAAAAAGAAAAACACATGGTTATTGCGAAGTGAGAAAATATATGAAGTTCTGGCATACGAGAGAAGTCTAGTAAAGGTCGATTTCCTGCTGGAAGGGTTGTTTGCAGAAAGGGAAACCCCAGGCATGCCTGTGGGTTGGCTTGTCCTTCACCAAGCTGAAAAGCAATCTGAATTTTTTTCCAGTATACATCTTTTTAAAATAACATTTTCCAATAAAGCCAAATTAGCATTATCATACCTTAAAACACACAAAACCATTCCTTACTGTCATCGAAAGCCCCGTGTTTAAATACCCCTCGTTGCCTCTAAAACCTCCCTTTGCAACTGGTTTGTCCAAACCAGGATCCAAACCGGGGCCTTGCTCCGCCTTTGGTTGTCATGTCTCTTGAGTTCATCTGACCTCCACCAGTTTCCCCTGTGAGAGAGACGGGGTGGAGTGTCCTGCAGAAGCGCCAGCCTCTGGATTAGTCTGCTTGCTTCCTCATAGAGCCATTATCTTGTTCCTCTGTCCCTACATTTCCTGGAAACTGGAAGTTAGAGCCAAAGTCTTGATTAGATTCAAGTTAAAAACTTCGAGCTAAAGTACGTTATAGATGGTGTTATGTATACCAGAAAACACATAAGGTCTGGTTGGGCTAAGATTTTTACATATACAGAAGGTGCCCCCAAAAATGTATACGCATTTTAAGAAAGGAAAAAACTGTATTAAAATTATGCTGATGGAAACCACTTTGAGCACCTCCTGTCATTGCAGAAGTCAAACGTGACTTGTATTCATCTTTTGTTATCGGTATATATTGAGTACTACAATTTTAATGCAGTTTTTTCCCTTCTTAAAATGTGTATACTTTTTTTGGCACCCTTTGTATATCCACCCATATAACCACAGCCCAAATCAAGACAAAGAATGTTCCTAAGTCCCCGGCTGGCTCCTCACATGCCCCCTCCCAGTTGCCCCCACACAAAGGAAACCTCTATTGACTTTTATCGCACAGGTGAGCTTTGCCTGTTTCTGTACTTCACACACGTGGGATTCTACAAGAACTCTTTCACTCAGTATTATCTGTGAGATGCAAACATAGTGTGTGAATCAAGGTTTTCCCTCATTATTATCTTATTTCATTGGCTGAATGTGCCACCATTTTATTGTCCATTCCCTTGCTGATAGACCTTTAGTTTTAACACCAATTGATAATCATGCCTGAATTTATGATTTCCTTGGAAGTTGCAGAACTAACTGATCAGACTCTCAGGTCGGCTGTCACAGACTCTCAGGTCGGCTGTCACCCCCAGAAAAAGTGGGATAGGACAGATTTAAATGGACTTTGCTGATCTAGTGGGAGGGAGATGATTCAGTTCAAGAGATATTCATTTAGAGAATACACAGCAACTGAGCCCCTGAAGCCAGTTTCCAAAGAACTCCTCAGTGCAATTGCTGAAGGACTTCCACAGCCACCCTGTAAAGAAAGGGAGGTGCTCCCCATTTTACCTGACCCCAAAGGGTAGAATGCGCAGCTGAAGGCAGCATGAAGGCAGCATGGTGATGGCAGAGTGGGGCCTGGTCCCTCATGCTGGGTTCCCCCTACCCCGTTCCCTGTTACAGTGGGAAGAGACAAAGAGGGGTTGACACAAACCCTCTTCTCAAGACCTCAAAGGAAAGAAGGAAGGAAATGCTCAGAGAAACAAGGCAGTGCAATTGAGTTTTGAAATGCAGCTAGCTGCAGCAACATGCCCTTTGTACAGGCCAATCCACTGAGGCAGAGGGCAGAAGCCAGCAGCAGCCAGCTCTGCGTGCAGCCTGAGCAAGAGCAAGCTCCTAGGATTGCGAGTCCAGAGCCTCTTTGGAAAAGGCTAACTCTTTGCTCACACCATTATGTTCATGCCCAAAGCCACAGCAGTGAAAAACCAGTGACCAGGCCTGGGTACGGGGATTTGTATCCATGATAACCCCCTTCTATATTATCTGTTCTCCTTCCGAAGCCTGGGAAATGTACCTCTCTAAGCCATCCGTTCCCTCCATGCCAAACATTTAGTGACATTCCTGTAGTCCTCTGTGGCATTTAAAAAACATAACGATTGACTAACTATATTAAGAAATGCCATCCACAGCCTACCCGGGACAGCCCCAGGAGGCCCAGTGACGTCCACCCTTTCGGGTCATGGGGAAAGAGGCCCCCGCTGGCCTCTTGGGTTCTAAAGTGCTTTTCCTGGCACAGTCCTGCCCTCTGGGCTCTGCCAGACAGAGAACTGCAGAGGGCCCTCACTTTACGAGAACCCTAGGATGAAAAGAAAAGAAAACACCAGCTCACAGCACAGGCACCTCAGCAGTTGATCCTGCATCAGCACCCTCCCACCCCCTACCCTTGGCTCTAAAACATGGTTCCATGGACAGCGGCGGGTCTCAAACATCACTTTCAAGCACACATCAATTGCAGAAAAGGAAGCCACCCACATGACACCTGGATTCTGTTAAAGTCTATGTTCTGATTCCGTGGCTCTGGGACAGGGCCTGAGACCCTGCATTTCTAGCAGGCAATGCCAATGCTGCTGGTCGACCCTGAGCCGCAAGATTCTAGAAACTATAATAACACACTAGATAGTGATTCCCTGGCTGCACATTAGAATCACTGAAGAGCTTTTGCCAACAAATAACCTCTCTGTACGCCCCACCCCAGACCAATGGATCAGAATTCTTGGGTGCAAGGAGGAGCGTGGAGAAAGAATCGGACTCAAAAAATAAACAAGAGTGGCATTTCGCATGTACCAGTGAGTACAATGTGCAATGACCGCAAGTAAATTCCTCTGCCTCTAAGATCAGCATAAAGAAATACAAGACATAAAAACAGTCTTCCCCAAGATATTGGCTACACGTAGGGACTGAGAGCTATTGCACTCTACCAGTATATGGGGAGAAATGAATCACAAAATTAATCATTATCATCGTTTGTAATCAGGTACCCAGTAATTGCGACCATGCATGCATTCGTTAAACTCCTACAGCATCCCATTCAATCCTCCTAAGGCCCTGTGCTGGGGCCACAGTTATTTCCTCCCATTTTACACCCGAGGAGACTGAGGTGCTGAGAGGTTAAGGAACTGCCTGCCCCAAGGTCCCAGTAAGTGACTGGTGAGGCTGGAGCTGAACGCTGGAGGCTGACCCCCCCACACACACACACACCCCAAGCCTGTATTATAAATGGGGAATCAGCTAACTATAATACACAGCCAGGCCAAACCGTACCTGCCACTGGTTTTTGTATAGCCTGTAAGCTAAGAATGGTTCTTCATTTTTAAACGGTCGGGGGTCGGGGGAAAAGCCAAAGAATAATAATCATGTCATGGGGAAATTATATGAAATTCAGATTTTGGCATCCACAAATCAAGTGTTATTGGCACACAGCCACACCCATTCTTTTCTGTCTTGTCTGTCTGCTTTCCTGCTGCAAAGGGAGAGTTGACTAATTGTGACAGAGACCGTATGGCAGGCAAAGCCTAAAATGTTTACTTCTGGCCCTTTCCAGAAAAGGTTTGCTGACCCCTGTTCTAAATGGTTACACTGTTTATAAATTCTCCACTTTTCTTTTTTTAAACTTACATCAGTACTGTTTTTACCTCAAAACTGCTAAATTCAAGCATGTCTAAAGTTGCTTTTATAGGGTTATCTAGAAATAAGCCATCTAGTTGCTTATCCAAGATTTCTCGTGGATCAGTTCCAGTCCGTGAGTGGTCAGATGTGTGAGGCCATAAAAACATTCACAGCAAAAGGAAGTCTCACCTTTCTCATATACGTCTGTGTGGCAACTGTCAGTTTTCTGGAGGCTAGGTCAGGCCCGGAAAAGGCTGGTAGCTAAGAAAATCAAAATGACAAACAAAGGGCGGCCGGATGGTTCAGTGGTTAGAGCGCAGGCTCTCAACAACAAGGTTGCGAGTTCAATTCCCACAGGGGACGGTGGGCTGCGCCCCCTGCAACTAAGGTTGAAAATTGTGACTGGACTTGGAGCTGAGCGGCGCCCTCCACTTCTGGATTGAAGGACAACTTGACTAGGAGCTGATGGGCCCTGGAGAAACACACTGTTCCCCAATATTCCCCAATTAAAAAAAAAATTCTCAAAAAAAAGATAAACTAAGAAGGGTGAGGTACCTTTCAAGTTATCCCATGTTTGTAGGATATATGACATTCGTGTTTGTAGTACGTATGAAGCATTCATTTAGCAAATTTTCTCTTGAAGCCAATTACATGCCCTGGGAGTCAGAGGAAAGAGGCAGTCTTTGGCCTCAAGAAGCTCATGATCTAATGGGAAAATCAGGGAAGTAGGTTGAGAGCTGTATGGGACCATAAGGAAAGGGTATCCTGGAAGGCATCCTGGAGGAGGCGAATCTAGAATGGCTAATTAACAGGTGCTATAGAAAAGTTTTGGAGGGTGGCTGGTTAGCTCAGTTGGTTACAGCGTGGTGCTGATAACACTAAGGTTGCTGGTTTGATCCCCTCATGGGCCACTGTGAGCTGTGCTCTCCTTTAAAAAGTAAATTAATTAATAAAATAAATTAAAAATTGAAATGAAAGTTTGGTAGCTATAAGACCCTAGAGGGCAGGTTTTGTGTGTTTCTCAACTCCATATTCCATCTGCTCTGTTGTGGGCCTGTGTCTGGCCCCTAAGAGGCACTTATTAAATATTATTTTCACACCTGCAAGAAAGGGAAGATTCTGGATGACTTTTCAGTTTTGTTTTTTTAATGATAAAATTAATATACACTCATTAAAAGATTTTTAGAAAAAAGAGACTCTGGAAGAAAAAATTACCTAATAGTCACATTTTGCATTTATTTCCTTCCAGTGTCTTTTCTATAAATAGGTAACAAGATTTTAATTTTATATCCTGCTTCTCTCCCCCATCATTATGCTTTAACTATCCTCTGTGCTATAACAGCCTTAATAGTCATTGGTTTTAATGACTGCCTAATATTCTACCTAGTGATTAGGCCATCAACTCACTTAACTAGTCCCCTGATACTGGACAGTTATTCTGTGGTTTTCAGTCTTATTGTGAGGACTCAGCAATTCGCGTAAGTACACTGTCACGTAAACGTTAGCAATTATTACATAGCTATCTTTATCTATAGAGATAGCAGTTATCACAGATAGTGCTAGATGAACATCTTTATCCCGAAAGCTTCCTTACAATTTGGTCCTTAGTAATGACTCCTTGGAGGGGAATCATGGGGCCACTCTCCTTCAGTAACAGAAAGTCAGAGATGTTTCCCGATGGCTGAAACTGACTTCAACCTCCTGGGTAGCTCTTTAAATGGTGATACCTACTCAACAGCAGCCATTTCAGTTCCAGTTGTTTTTAGTGCAAATGAGGCTGAGTTTTCATATGTAAATGACATCACCTACTGAAACCCTGAATTGCCAGCACAAACCCCTTCCTTGATAGGTGCTCACAGCCTTTAAAGATGCTGGTAAGCACCCCCCCACACACACACTCTCCTACTGTTTATCATAGTTACATGCAGACCCCAAGGTTGCATGATTGAGCAAATGAAAATCCAGGAGGCCAGCTCAATTTGAACCTCTGATAAACAATGAATATTTTTTTAGTTTAAGTATATCCCAAATGAGCTATGGGATATACTTATACTTTTTTTTTTTAAGTGTTCATGGTTTATGGGAAATTCAAATTAAGCTGGGCCTCCTGTATTTTATCTGGCAACCCTACCCCTGAAGAGCCCCCATGCAACCTTTGAAGCCACCTCTGTGCATGTGACCTCTATCTGTCACCAGGGGTTGGTCCCGCCTCCTCTCCTGGGAGTGGGACTATTATGTTGGTTGGATGCCAAGGGTATAATCCCCGATGCCATATTAGGAAAGCTGGGTATGTCCTAGAGGAGCTAGGTTTGTTTGCTTTGTTGGGTAAAGATTTTGCCTGCTTTCATTAGTGGGTAAAGGTTTGTTTTCTTTTGGGAGAGCCAGAAATATCCAGGCAGCCCTGAGCCCAGAAGGGTTGGAGAATAGGTCAGAGTGGCTCCTTCCATGTTGTCGCTGAGGAAAGTGCTTCAGGGATTTTCAGTGGGAAGAGAAAAGAGTGTCTTAGCCTCGAGTAGCAGACAGTGGGGTTCCGTGGGGGTGTTCAAGCTGAAAGAGATCTCAGAGACCACCTCGCCACCATCTTGGTGGGGAAGGAAACTAAAGACCTGCTGGAAGCTCTCTGGACAACTGCCTGGTCTCTGCTCACCCAGGGCAAACTCCCACCTCCCTCCAGGTAGAATCACACCTTTTTATCTTCTAATGTAAGACTAAGGTCACTCTGAGGAGCCCCTCCCCTTATGACCTCCCTGCTGGACGCTGGTTAGGAGTGCCAGACCTCCCTGGGACGCATAGAAACCCAGAGAAACTCTCCTGTCCTCTGATAGCCCTTGAGAGGAGAAAATAGTCATCCTGCCCTCACCCACCCGCTGGTCTTCTGTCTCCAGGCCGGACTGGCCCCGTCTTCCAGCTGGATGCTCTCCGAGCCCGCTCTAGGCCTACAGGACCTCCTGGCTGCCTTGAGGCAGAGCCGAATTCTCTTCTTTTGAAGTTGAAGGTACTGCGTCTATTCACACTGCCCTGCGTTAAATTGGCCTTTCTGACTGGTTCTGATCCTTCACTTCATAATAAGGAGGTTAGGGCTAAGTGTCCTGTGCCCAATGTCACACAGCAAGTCACAGAACAACACTGGGAACCCAGGCCTCTGGCTCCTAAGCCAGGTTTCTTTCTAGTGTCACACACTGTCCTCCCCACAGCATATCAAGAGAGGTATACAGGCCAGTGGCTCTGCTATGGATAAGCAGTGGCTGGTATTGAAAACCCAAGCCTTGTACTTGGTGTGTGCGTGACATTGAGAATGTTTCCCAGCCTCTCTACTGAGCCTCAGTTTCCTCATATGTAAAATGGGGATAATGATAGCACCTCGCAAGGGATTTCCTGGAGGATCAAAAGAGATGATCGGTAAGCAACACTTGGCCCTGTGCTGGGCATTCAGTGACCGTCACTATCCACTGTTACTACTGTAAGAAATGCTTACAAGATGATTTTAAGCAAAGAAGGAAGGGATGGTGGTAGTCGCCCTGTTCAAAAATCTCAGTTGTGCAGAGTTGGGGGTTGGATGTGAGTCAACTTAGACTGCCAAATCTTGCATGCTCTTCAAGATGATTCTGAACACACTGAAATGTCGTGTTCTAGGGATGGAAATTAGGGCAATCGTGGACACCTCTCATTTATCTGCTCCCTCACTGAGGGCTCACCTGTGCCAGGCGCTGTTCTAGGCGTTGGGGATGCGTCATGGAAAGAACAAAGCAGCTCACATGCTAGCCTCAGAAACAGAAATGGGCAATACACAAACCAAAAATGACTACAAGGTCAGGGAGTGGTGGGTGCTGCGCAGAAAAATAAAGGAGGGCCCAGATACGGTTCTCGCCCTGGACGGTAGCGCTACCTAGTGGACATCTTGGGAATTTCCGGCGGCTTTTTCTGGTTATCGCATTGACTGGGGGCACACCGGGCATTTAGCTAGCTGATGTCAGGAACCCCACTCTGCGATGTACAAAACAGATGAAGAGATGAGGGGGTGGAAACTGACCCTCTTCCTGCCACTCTGGAATATCTCAGCCGACATCCACATAGGTGAAAAATCCGCTTATAATTACTTGAGGTCAATTAAGCTGGCGAACTCATCCTAGAAAAAATGCTACACATCTGCTGAATATGTCACCTTTGAAGCACTCCCCTTGGGAAGCTATGCACCGACGCCAGAGCCTAGTCCATCCTTCATAGCAATTTTGGAACTCTTTTTCTGGAATAGCCATCAGAGCTGTTGTCGTATTACCCTTGATGTCCTGAATGTCATCAAAATGTCTTCCTTTCAATATTTCCTTTATCTTTGGGTAAAGACAGAAGTCACTGGGGTCCAGATCAAGTGAGCAGGGAGGGTGTTCCAATACAGTTATTTGTTTACTGGCTAAAACCTCCCTCACGGACAGTGCCGTGTGCGCTGGTGCATTGTCGTGATGCAAGAGCCATGAATTGTTGGGGAAAAGTTCAGGTCGTCTAACTTTTTCACGCAGACTTATCAGCACTTCCAAATAGTTAACTTGGTGAACTGTTTGTCCAGTTAGTACAAATTCATTATGAATAATCCCTCTGATATCAAAAAAGGTTAGCAACAGCGTTGCACCAAGTTCGTGAACTTAATTATGAGACGACTGCCAGAAGAGTTGTACGTTAAAATACGTCCTAAATTATTTAACATTAATTTCTTTTTGATTTCTCTTTTAAATTTAGTACATTCTATTGACTTGTTTCAAGTATAAGCTTAGGAAGGTTTTATTATCTGTGAATTTATTTCATGTTTGTAAAGTGTTATAAAAGGGGGCATTGGGGCAAATATGCTAATAAGCAGAGATCCTACTGGAGGAAGGGAGCCAGGAGCATATCTGGGGAAGAGTGTTCCAGGCAGAAGGAACAGGGAGTGTGAAGACATTGAGGTGGAGGGGAGAAGGAGACCCAGGGAAAGGCGCCCCGTCAGGCCTTATCAGCCATGGCAAAGACCGGGAACTCTGCCCCCCCTGGTCAGCACTGAGGATTCAGGATTGAGCCAGCAGGATAAGCGTATCGCAGGGGTAAGGACCAGGCAGGAGAGGAATATAATCTGACCTCCCCCCACCCCTTTTTGTAAAGCTCACTGTGGTTGCCTGATAGAGAATAGCTAAGAAGCTATCGCGCTAGTCCAACCACGACGGTGGCTTGGATTAGGGGAGGAGGCAGGACTTGGTCGGATTTGTGATGTATTTTGAGGGTAACACCCACAGGATTTGCTGAGGTGCGTGGGATTAAAAAACACACACACAGTAGTCAAGGGCTCGCCCCTCAGAGAAAGGATGACAGGGAGACAGCTGGCTAACCCACAGGGGATAATCAGGTTTCTTAGTTGCGAGATTACATTGAGAAAGGGTTTCCATTTTGAAAACACAGCGAATCTCTAAAAATAGAAAAGATTAAGCCTAATTAACAAAAAAACTCGTTAGTGTATTTTTAAGTTGGGAGGTATGGGTATTGTTTTATTATACTTTATAGTTTGCATGTGTATGTTACATATTTTCTTTTGGACATGTTAAATATAACATAATAGAACTTTTTGAAAAGCTTGGCACTGACATCTTTTGTGAGCCCTGGGACAAAGCCAGAACTAACTGGAATATGGGCAGCCTCAGACTGACAGGTGGCGGACAAGAGAACGCTGAAGGAAGCAGTCAGGGGTTCAGGGCAGGACAGTGGCCCAGGGGAGCTGGTCGGCCAGGGCTGAAGTTCTGGCCTCCATGCTTGTCATGTGCCCCTGGGCAAGTTCAGTCACTGCTCTGAGCGGGTATCCTCATCTTTAAAATGCAGACCATAATGGCGCCTCCTGCTAATATGGCTGTGAGGACAAAAGGGTCATCTGTGCAGAGCCTCTAGCACTATGTCGGGCACAGAGGCTGCTTCAAGTTCACTTGTACTTGAAGATGGGCTCAGGGGATGAGAAGGGGGTTAGCTGGACACTCCTGATGGGCAGCTAGCTGGGCGTCGGGCTCCCTGGTAGAGACAGGACCCCCAGGCCTGGGGCTAGTGCTGAAGAAACCTCCAGGTTTTGTGCCTGCAGCGTCCTCTTTCAAAGGTGTCCTGCAGTCCAGCCCCTTTACTCAGCACCTTCCTTCTTAAAGCAGAAGGCAAATCCCTCCCAGTTTCTCTGTGGCCCGGGGATGAGGAGGAAACGTTTTCTCCCGAAGGTCAGTTCATTCTGCACCTGTACGCAAGCTAAACAGGAGGCCAAATTGTGACAAAGAGGCCATTTGATGAGCCGGGGAAAGTAAAGGGGTTGATCTTACCTTAAAAAGTGCATCTGGCCTCCCCCTCCCCTTGGTCATGCTGAGGACACGGCAGGCCCTGCCCTGAGCTGGGACCTGAATGGTCAGGGGATTGGTTCATACACAGGGAATGAGCCAACATGGAAACAGTGAAGACAATGGGCTCCGGTTTCTCATGGTCAAAAAAGAAAGCAACTTCCAACGGAAAAGGGGAAGTACTAGTGTACACACTTGTGTGTTGGACTGGAATTGGAAATGGTTAACTCGTGGTTTTTAAATATAGATACATAGAAGTTGATATTAGATGTACGTATTAGCCATTCTCTCTCTCTCTCTCTCTCTCTCTCTCTCTCTCTCTCTCTCTCTCTCTCTCTCACACACACACACACACACACACACACACACACGCATTTCCTGGCTCTGGCTGCTGGAACACCTAGAAGCTGTCAGCTCAATAGCTATAAGCATACCTGGCACACAGGTCATGGTTTCTAATTACTTTTCTCCATTAAAACCACTAAAATCATTATTGAAATGGCTGATTCCAAGGCCGGGGCATGGAAATGACAAGATGAGCCTGGAATGTCTCGTGCCAAATGTAAGGAAATACTCAAAAAACAAAATGATGTGTGTATATCCAAGTACCATGTTTCCCCCAAAATAAGACCTACCCTGAAAATAAGCCCTAGCATGATTTTTCAGAATGACATCCCCTGAACATAAGCCCTAATGCATCTTTTGGAGCAAAAATTAATATAAGATCCAGTCTTATTTTCAGGGAAACACGGTAACACAAGAGCCAACTGAACGGGTTCCCGGGAACCAAAGCTGAAGCAATCTAAACATGGGTCTGGCTCTTTTTGGATGTTATGAGCTCCTTAATGGTTTACTAAGCATCTTAGTGTGTTTGGCGCTATAACAAAAATACCATAGACTGCATGTCTGACAAACAACAGAAATATATTCTCACAGTTCTGGAGGTTAGGAAGTACAAGATCAAGGTGCTGGCAGATTTTGTTTCTGGCAAGAGCCCGCTTGCTCTTTTGTCACTGTGTTCTCACAAGGCGGACAGGGCAAAGGAGTGTGGGTGTCTTTTGTAAGGACACTAATCCCACTCAAGAATGCTCTGCCCTTATGACCTAATCACCTCCCAAAGGCCCCATCTCTAAATGGCATCTATCGGAGTTAGGATTTCACATACAAATTTTAGGGGGACAAAAAACATTTAGTCTATAGCATTGAGTATTAGGTGGAGTATAAGTTTGGCTACCATAACAAACCCACTGACTAAACAAACAGAAGCTGAATTCTCTTGAACTTAAAAGTCTGAGCTTTTAAGCTGGTAGGGTGCCTCACCTCTGCGAAGTTATTAGGGACCCCGGCTCTTTCTGCATCCTCAACATTCATCTTCTACCTCATGAGGCAATACGGCTGTTCCACCCCCCTCCAGCACAGCCCTGTTCCAGTCAGGAGGACAGGAGAAAAGGTGAGTGTGTGCCTTCCCTTTTACGACATGACCTAAAAGTTGTACATATCACTTCTGGTCACATCCAAACCCTCTGAAACGTAATCACCAGGTCATGCCCATCTGCAAGGGAGGGTAGAGGGGGAAATGTAGCATTTAGCTGAGCAGCTGTGTACGAAGAGTTGGGGGGGCAGTTAAGAGTCTCTGCCACTCTTACAAATAAATTCCTTGTTTTGCTTTAATTAAACAGAGTTGACTTCTGTTGGGTATGACCAACATGACACTAATACAGGAAAAGGGGACATTAACTTTTTTTAAAATTTATTGGGGTGACAATTGTTAGTGAAATTACATAGAATTACACTGTATTTCAGGTGTACAATTCTGTATTCCATCATCTATAAATCCCATTGTGTGTTCACCACCCAGAGTCAGTTCTCCTTCCATCACCATATATTTGGACATTAACTTTTTTCGACCAGCTCCTGTGTCCCAGGCACTTCATAGAGATTGTCTCTTTGAAGTCACTCTTAATAGTGACTCCATAAATAGGTTTTGACAGATGAGAAAACTGAGACTCAGAGAGACAGTAACTTGCTGACAGTCCCAAGCCATAAGTCACAGAGCCAGAATCTGAACCTAGATCTCTGGGACCCCAAAGCTCAGGTTCTTTCCATGGTACCACGGTCCAGGTGCTCCCCACTCTGCCCAATGCACTCCCCCACGCCCCAGCCCCCTCCTCCCACTGGTGCTGGAATACACTGGCCGTAGCGATCCTCGCTCCACATGTTCTGCATGTGTCCCGGCCTGTCTGTAGTTAGCATCTTCTCCCTTTAGCAATGTCGATGCCATGCTCAGTGACACACCTCTGGGCTTAGACAGCGGCCAGTGTCTGCAGCTACACCCTGATCTCACGATTAGAACCGGGGTGTTAGAACACACCTTTGTCATTTCTCAGTCATCCATGTACTCAGGAAGAAGACAATAATCGGTGCTTCCCTGGAGAAACTCCTAGTGTAGCAAAAGACTCAAAAAATAAACATAAATTTAAAAGCTCTAGAGGTGATGAGATAGAGTATTTGGGGGGTAAAACGGGGGGCACACAGTATGTGGGTATCAGGAAAGGCTTCAGAGAAAAGAAGGTATTTGGTCCAGAACCTCCTGAAACTCTATGCAAACATTTTGTGTGTGTCTGAGTGTGTTTCCCCTCCGGGAGAAGGTCCATGATGTTTATCAGATTCTCCAGATGACTGACAACTCCAGGGGTAGAGACCCCGAGCCAGAGGTTGAGAAGGCTGAGGCCTGGGTGTGGGGATGGGGTGGGGAGGGAGTGGGAAGGGAGGCGCTGGTAGGAAAGAGCCTGGTGATTCAGGAGGGCAAGGGCCACTGCTCAGAGGGCTAGGCCGCCTTGCTAAGGAGCGTGGACTTCAGTCTAGGGGCAATTGCCTAGCTGGGTGTATATGTAACTCTGGCCTATGTCATGTAACCCTCAGAGTTGTCTCCTGGTGTCTCTGAGGCACTTTGAGTACCCAGAGAACTAGCTTCCACAAACACCGCGGCGGCTTCTCACAGGAGAGGCACTGGGTGGAGAAGCACGAGTAGGAGTTTGCCCAGCAGATGTTTCAGTCCTGTAAATGGTGAATAACCAACTTCTAGCAGGGATCCTTGATTTGTAGCATTTGCCAGTTCCTATGGTGTAAATATTACTGCCATGGCCTATTTCAAGCTACCAATGTGATGTCATTGAGTAAATACATACAGTTAGTTTTCATGAGCCATTGTGAGCCAGCTTCCACACACCACTGCTTATAACCTATTTATTGTAAGAATAAAAAGGTACTTTACGAGGACCACGCTGGAGAAGTAACTGGGTCTTGGATCGGACTGGAAGCAGGAGCTGAGTACTTTTGCAACCTAGGCTACCCTTCCTCTATCTCTTCATTCTCATTCTTCTGCATTCTTTTCTCCTGTTGTGGGAGATTGGCTTTCTCTGCTCCTCAGTCCATGGAGCAAAGAATTGTTCCTGCCAATTTCTAGTTGTTCCGTCTCTCTTGACAAGAAAGCAGCCAGACTGAAACTTGGTCTCTCTTAGTCCCAATTCAGATTCCCTGAAGAAGAAGTCCATTGGCCCAGTTTGGCTCAGGTACTTAGCCCTGGTCCAATCAGCTGTAAGGAGGGAATAGGATGTTGTTATACCAAGATGGCAACTGAGCTGGGTGGTCCAGCTTGGTCCGATGGTCCCTGCACTGGGGGGTGGGCAAGGAGAAGTAACCAGAGAAAAAAAGAAGCAAGATCCGAGCAGCCAACTCCTTAGGTATGTAACCAGCAGAAAACGGGGGAAATTAATCATATAATAGTTCGTGTTATCTCTAGTCTTTTGAACTATCCACTGAGGGCTAGTCACTAATTCCCTAATTCATTCCTTTGTTTATTCATTCAATCATGCATTCAACATTAATTTGACATCTATTGAATGTGTGCCCTATATCAGACACCAAGTATGGCTAAAAATGAAGGGAAAGATGAATAAGATTTCGTCACTGCCCTCAAAGAGTTTGTTATCTGGGGTTGAGACACAGCATCCATACCACAACACGAGAAAAGCTGTGCAAGAAGTGCGTGCAAAGTGCTGATGCCCTGAAGACTGCAGTGGGGAGCTATGGCCAACAGCCCAAGAGGGGCTCTGTGATCCTCACCTCCTGGGATTCACACCCCTGTAGTCCCCTCCCACCATGCACCAGGGTTGGTCTGTGTGGCTAATAGAATAAAGTAGAAGTGATGATATGAAATATCAGAGATTAACTTGTAAAAGACTGAGTCTGCCATCTTGGGTCCACTCTGTCTCATTCGCTTGGACCATGCACTCTGGAGGAAGCCAGACGCCATGTCAGGAGCAGCCCTATGAAAAGGGCCAGCGTGGCCAAGAACTGAGGGCTCTGCCAACAGCTGTGTGAGTGATCTTGAAAGCGGATCCTCAGCCCTAGTCAAGCCTTCAGGTGAGCCTGTAGGCCTGCCAAGACCTCAAGAACAACCTCAGGGGAGACCCTGAGTCAGAAGCACCCATCGAAGCCACTCTCGATTGCTAACTCTCACAAACAGTGGGTGATAATAAATATTTGTTGTTTTAAGCTGCAAAGTGTTAGGGTAATTTGTCATGCAGCCCCAGAGATGACTAACACAGGAGGTGATATTCAAGGTGGATCTTAAAAGATGAACTCACCAAGCAGAAACAGAAAGGCGAGCAAAGCAGGTCATTCTGCCAATGCCACGTGCAAAGCTGTAGACAAGCAGGAATTGAATGGGGAACAGTAGCTTGGTGTGGTCCAAACTTGAGCTGGCTGGGAGGAGACAGCATAGGGCTGTAGAGATGGGCCAGGCAGGTGAAGGGCTAAGGATACTGTTATCAGTTTAGTCAGCGGCTTTAAACCTTCCCTAGCACACGGAGCCCCTGCTTCAAATAAACTCTTGTACAAAAGGCCAAGCTGTAAAGAGACAAAATGGAGTTTCTATGGTTGGAGGTAGTGGGGTGGGGGTTGGAGCAGACGAGGTCCTGCCCCTCCTCCACTCTCCCTGTTCGTTTCTATACACAGCACACTGGGGAGAATGGCCCAGGCAGGGGACCTGCTGACTGAATGGGTGGGAGAGAGAATCACTTTTTACTAGATTTTCTTTTGCATTTTAAATTGTGTGCATTATTACTTATTCAGAGAAGTAAACAAAATGAAAGAGAAAGTAACACCACCAGCGCAACCTTAGGTGGAAAACCCAGGAAGGTTTTCAACAGGGTAGCTCCAGGTTCGGATCACACTTGTGGGAGGGTCCCTCTGGCTGCCATGTGGATAACCTTTAGACGAGGCGCAGGGCAGGAGCCCAATCAATCCAGAGGCCACTTGGAAGATTCTTGGAAGATTCAGTCAGAGTAGAGCATGCATTCCAGGCACATGTCTGAGGTGGAAAGGCCAAAGCCCTTTAAACCATTGTTGTCCAGTCAACAAATATTTATTTACTGAGCGCCAGCATGCACTGAGTGTGGAGGGAGGCAGGAGTGCATGCTGTGGGGCTCAGTCCAGCTCTGCCATTCTCTGGCTCTGTGACCTTGGGGAGGCTAACTGACCTCTCATGCCTCGGCTTTCCCATCTGTGAAATGGGATTACTATTACTCACCTCCTGTTTAATTTAAAAAAATTTTTATCATAAAATGTTCAAATGTACAGAAAAGTAGATAGTATAATGAACACCCATATACCGTCACCTAGATGTAACATTTTGCTATATTTGCTTCACTTAGCCATCGCTGATATTGAATTAAAGTATAGACATCATTAAATTGAACCTCTAAATGATTTATTATGCTAACAAAAGTGACATTGTTTTCCTATAGTCACCACCACATTGCTATCACACCTAACAAAAGTAACAATAATTCCTTTATATCATCTAATCCCCAGTCCATATTCAGATTTACCCAAAGGTCTCCATCCAATATGTCTTGTACTGATCACTTTTTTCAAATCGGGTTCTGGTCAAGGTCAATACGTTGCTCTCAGAGCGTCTTCGTCATAAGGATAAAAAGAATCAATAAGCAAAACGTACTTAGACAATCCTGGTGTGGTAAATGTTGTGAGTGTTAACTCTTATTAGGCATTAGGGACTGAGCGCTGACTCCACAGGCACCAGACTCGCGGAGCTGCAGACACACCATATCACAGCAGCAATGATGAGGGTGGCAAGAGCAGGACAGAGGTCCAGAAGGCCTGCGTGGTTGGGGGTGGTGACCCGTGGGAGCAGATGGCCTAGAGGGGAACCTCCAGGTAAGTCCTGACTGTCCTCAAGAAGGTGACTTCCTCAGGTCGTCCCAGGTGGAGGGGGAGGGTGTGCCTGGCTGAAAGATTGCAGTGAACACAGAATCTCCAGGTGGCTTCTACTGGGGTCCCTGGCTGCGGAGTGGACTCTGCCTTTGGTGGAGGCCTGTGTGGGCCCCTGGGAAGGCTCTGCCTCTGAGAGCTTCAGGACAGACGGGCCCTGATCATGCCATGGAGTAGAGACGGCCAGTGCCAAGGTCAGAGGGGCCCGCTCTTTGCGCCAGGGTCTGGACCGCAGAGCCTGCTCTGGGTACACCTGTGGTTGAAGTGAGCCTGCCCAGCCCCAGCTCTGGCCTCCCACCCCTTACTGCTTGGTGTCCCCCCTTCTCCCTCCCACCCCAAGGGTCTGTACTGAATGGGGATGGGAGAGGAGGGGGGGCTGGGGCTCGGGGGTGGGGGGCAGAAACTTCCTGCCATCTGCGAATGTGTTGCTCCCCTCTCCCACCACACCCAATTTGTCATTTCTCCGGGCCTCATCTTGCCCCCTCTCCCAGGTTAGCACTGCCCCTGAAACGTGAAAGGAACCAATACCCAAGAGACCAGGCTTGGTCCTCATCCCCCACAGTGATTGGGTCAGAGGAAAACATGTGACCCGATATGGACCAATCAGGGCCCATGAGGGTCAGGTCCTGGACTTAGGCTGAAACCACCAAGAGAAAGGTGTTCTTTGCAGGTGAGAACAAGCTGGAGCAGCTGGTGGCAGCTTGCCTCCATTCAGGGAAAGCCTGAATAAGAATAAAGCCACAGTGGAGCAAAACAGAGTCTAGAGATGGAGAGAGGGGGGTTTCTGGCACATGGTTTAAGCACTGAAGCCAATACACTTAATTTTTAATGTATGCCAGTTAGAGTTGGTAACTTAGCCCAGGTTCCCCAGAAAGCAGAGCCTGGGGCAAAGGCCTATTTGCTACTAGTTTATCAAGGAGTGCAATCCCTGAGAGCAGGAGTGAGGGGCAGAGGAGAGGGGGTGAGAAGGAGCCACTGTCCACGTGAGCAGGCTCCACCTTGCTGGGCCGGCATCAATTTCATCTCAAGACAGTCCATGGAGGGAAAAGGGTAAAAATGTATCCCCATCTCCCATTGATCGAAGATTTGCCTAGTGAGGCATTAACTCCCCTGCTGTCCCCCACTCGTAAGTTGTCCCCACCGCTTGGCTTACTATTTTGCATGGGGAGCTCTTGGGGCCTCTGGGAATGCTGGAACTTATATTCTTTGGGGAGGCCAGAATGAAACAAGTAACTGCAAGACGGTGTTGTGAAGAAATTGAGCAGGATATTCTGGAAGGGGGTCTGAAAAGACCATTTGAAGAGGTGGCGAATCCAAATGCGGACCCGAAGGAGGAGGGGGAGTTAGCCAGGTGGGGAAAAGGCAAGAAGAGCGGAGAGTACCTCGGAAGCCGCGGAGCCGGAAAGAGCTCGGTGTGTTTGCGGCGCAAAAAGGCCAGCATCTTGCAGCATTTAGAGCAAGGCAGATCAGTAAGCATTTATGGTGCACCAAGTATATACAGGGACACAGCCCCCTATTGTTTGGGCTGCCCGCCCCTTCCCCCTTTTCTCAGGGAACGGTGCCTTCCTCCTTAACTGCCCGCGCCAAGTGGTTACCATAGGAACAACCTCCATCCTACAATTGGACCACACCCCTCTGGCCACAGTTGATTGGACTAGAGGTGAACACCTTACCAGGCTGGACCAATCAGAGTCTCAATCCCTAGAGACTGGGCAGATTGGGACAGAGTGATATGGCTTTCAGTGCAGGGCTGGACAAGTTGCACGTCTCCTCGGAAATGCTGGCAGCCAGGTTTTCCGCCTAGGGGACCAGGAAGCAATGGAAGACACTGCAGGGAGGAGGAGGTGTTAATGAGACAGACGCAAGAGATGAGGAACGGCAAGAGAGCCTGATTCCTGTTCCTCCAAGACGGGGCTGCACCCCTGCCCTGGGGCTCCTGGAAACAAAGCCCCTTATTGCTTAAGTTGCATCTAATGGGTTTTTATCTTTTGCAATGAAACAAGCCCTAGCCAATACCTTGCCGAGTGCTAGGGCTTTACATAGATGCGTAAATATGGCAGGGTCTCTGCCCTGAAGAAAGTCATAAACCAGCGGTCGAGATGGACGTATACACTAACCATTAACCAGTGAGCGTAAGTGCTATCATAGAAGTTTGTTCGAAGCAGGGAGGTTGTGCAGAGAGAAATGAAGATAACAGATACAAATGCATTTTTTAAAAAATGTATCTATGTCCCCTACATCATACTTAGGAGATTCAATTGCATTTCTACTTTTAATTTAATCAAGAACACAGCCACCCTACTCTCACAATGCTGTCTTACAAAGCAGGTTATCTGGCCTGTTATCTGGCAGTGAGTAAATTATCCAGCGTCTCATACTTTTAGGTCTTCCTCTTTGTTTGGAGATTGGGTACATAAATAAAATCACACTTTCCCAAAGAACTGCGAAGCATTTGCTGTTTCTTCCCTTGCTGCTATGCCACAATTTTCTACCCTTCCTGCCCTGCCTACATCAACCTCTCCTTGACTCCTTGAAATGAAAAGGCTGCTGACTCAACTAAAATAACATTTCACAAGTGCATCACTAATTGAGAATTTTACTGATAGACATTCCATGGCTACGTTAACCACAGATGGTGACATTATGTCTGGAGAGAACGTGTGACTGCTGCAATCTAAACAAATCTTCAAAATCACCCCGTCCAAAGGCCGCTTCAAATGTTGGAATAGTTTATGAAAGAGCAATGATACCTTATTGAGAAATACCTGCCCTCCGCCCTCATCACAGACAGACACCTGGTTATCCCTGCTGAATTTCTGATGGCAGCGATAACAGCAGAAGCATAACTCAGAGGTATCCTGATGTACAGAAACAGAGCAAGCTATGTGTCAAGCTGACCTAGGTTCAAATCCCAGCTCTACAGCCTACAAGCTGTGGGGTCTTAAGCAAGTTACTTAACCTCTCTGAGCCTGTCTCCTCATCTGATGAAGGAAGGAAAAGACACTGACAAAAGATCAGCTGGGGTGTGGGGGGCGTGGACGGTGGGTAACAGAGCCATGTAGAGTTGTAAGGATTAAATGAGAGAAGGTGGATAAGCATAAAGTAGCACAAAGTGGAGCTAAAACCTTTTTTGTTTGTTTCTTCTCCTGTATCCTGGAGTGACTGAATTTTCTGGGACAGGCTAGGAGGGCAAGACCTCCTTTCCAGCAGAGCTAATCTAACCCTAGGTATCAGAATCTCATCGACCACTTTTAATGAGGATGATGGGTTTCTAGAGACTTGCATCACTTAAAACCCAATAACTCAAGAATAATTTTCACATAAGAATAACTCTCGCAGCCACTATGGAAAACAGTATGGAGGTATCTCAGGAATCTGACGATAGAACTACCCTATGATCCAGTAATTCCACTCCTAGGCATCTACCCGGAGAAATCCAAAACTCCAATTCAAAAATCTGTATGCACTCCTATGTTTATTGCAGCACTTTACACAATAGCCAAGATATGGAAACAACCGAAGTGCCCATCGGTCGATGACTGGATTAAGAAGCTGTGGTACATTTATACAATGGAGTATTACGCAGCCATAAAGAAAAAAGAAATCTTATTTGCAACAACATGGATGGATCTAGAGAACATTATGTTAAGTGAAATAAGTCAGAAAGAGAAAGACAAGTACCATATGATCTCACTTATATGCAGAATCTAAAGAAAAGAATATGTGTATGAACTAATCAGAAACAGTTTTGGGGACACAAAAAACCGAGAGTTGTTAGATGGGCGGGTGGGGAGGGGGTCGGGGATGGGGGGAAGGGTGAAAGGATTGGGGGGCGGCTGGTGACCACAGGATGGCCTCAGGGTTTTTTGAGAATTACTTTGGGGAACTTATTCAATAGTGTTTGGGGATTTTATTGGGTGTCCGATGGACATGTGTCCTATTTGGGAGACCACCTCAGGGATGCTGTGGATGCCTGGTCATGGCATTGTACACCAGAGGCTGGACATTAATGAATGCCAACTATAATTTTATATATATAATGTGATGGCTCGGTGTGAGGTCGGGGTGGAGGTGGATGGGGGGAGGGGGGTTCACGGTGTGAGGGATGTAAAAATAAAATAAAATAAAATAAAACCAAAAAAAAAAAAGAAAAAGAATAACTCTAATGCTGGGGGCACGATCCTCAGAGCACAATATACACGCATCGTGGTATTGTTGTGCTTCCGTGGAACTTGCTCTCTGCACTATCTCTATTGTTTTGCAGAATGTTCACATACATAAATTAATGGCAACCGCGATCACAAAGACTGGCCTTCTTTGCAGCACTGTATCTCAGCTAACCTTTCCGCAAACGTGGTCACCACACTGATGGCGCGTTTCAGCCCCAGCGCTTCCAAGACCACTTGAACTCGGAAGTCCCACACACCCAAACAGCGCAGCGGTTCCCACGCGTCGGCCCGGGATACGCATTTCTGTTTACCCGCTAAAGTGGCGCCACCCGGTGGCCACGTCATGCAACGGTGTACAACCCCCAGTCCCGCCAGTTTTGATATTAAGGGATTTTTGACTAATTTTTAAAATTAGGTGGGGGTTCTCTATCTCTGTTTCAATAATATGAGGTCATATTCATATTTTTACATTATTTCAGGTTCCCACAATTCAAATGGACATAAAATGTAATTGCACTATATTCGATTTACTTAAATCTTTGAACTCCAGATTCAGGAGTTTCTCCCATCCGGAACATTTTTAGGACAGCTGCTAAATTTGGGGATTAAAAGAACCTGTCTTTCTGTGGGCGTTGTGTCTATGTTTCAACAACCCTGGGAGGGAGATGTTGTGTGGGTCACCCCCATTTTATAACCAGCACTCTGAAAACGACAGAAATTTAAAAGTTTGCTCAACTTCTTACCATTAGTGACAGAACCAGGTCTGGATCTCCTGGCTACTCAAATCAATCCTCCAACAATATTGAAGTTTAAAATTTCAATGTTGCTTAATTTTTGTGTCCCACTGCTCCCTCCATGCCCCAGGTGAGTGAGAAATGTACAGGCTTCAAATCAGAGGGACCTGGGTTTCTCTGCCAGGAGGGCAGCTTGCGCATACTAAACCAATCTGAGTCTTAAGTTTCCCTACCTTTACAAATAATATGGAGGTAATCACATGCAGACAAGTGCATGAAAAAACTGCTGAAATTGGAATAAAATCTGTATATTGTACCCACGTCAATTTCCTGGTGTTGATATTGCACTGTAGTTATGTAAGATGTCACCCTTAAGGGAAGCTGGTTAAAAGTACATGGGCCCTCTGTATTATGTTTGCAACTTCCTGTGAGACTCTGATCATTTCAAAATGAAAAAAAATATTTTTTAATGTAGATAATAAATTGATAGACTCTCCAAATTTCATATATATAATATATATACACATATCCTTTTAATTGTTTTTATTACTCTAAAAAGCTTCTTTTTTTTATTTAGGTTTCTGACTCTGTGCTTGTGCCTTCAACACTTTCACAATGATTTTCTGCTCCTCGATAAGGAAAGCAGGCTTGATCCCGCACGGACACATTTAGCACACATGGATCCACCATAGGCTGACATGTTTTTCCGTTTTAGACAATCTTATTAGAACTTTAGGTCTGACAGCACGAACTCCATGAAGTCGGCCTGGGCACAGGCCCATACATGCAGATTTTGATGCTTTCCTAACCCTCTTGGTATAAAGGTAAACAATTCTATTACCAGGGGTTCGGGACGGCCTAGTTTTGTTAGAAGCCATACTGTAGGACAGCCTCCGACGGAATGTCAAACGCTGGACCATTCTGAATGCTTGTAAACACCATCCCCTCCAAAGTATATTTTTAAATGTTAGTGTTTGCCTGGTCTTTGCTGACCCATGGGGAAATGCTTATGTCTTATTGTTGCTTGAAGAAAAATAAAGAACTACTGAACTGTACTCACGGTGTGCTTACAACTATATTCAAGGAAAGGAAATTTATATCTCAAAGAAGAAGGAAATACTTCCAAAAGTTAATGGTGATTGTCTCTGAGTGGTGGGCATTTGTTTGATTCCTATCCACTCCACTGTAGTTTTTGAATGTTCTATGATGAATTTGACTTTTATAATCAGGGGAGGTAACACTTCACCAAAAGAACAGACTTTGATACCAAGCCAGAAAATTCAAGATGTGTGGTTGGCAATCACTCCGCACCGTGTTGGTCTTGGAGAGTTGAGGCACTCTTCATTATTTAACAAAATGATTTCTCAAATCAATTATCCATGCTTATGTTAACAATCCATAAAGTGTAGTAGGGTGGAAAGGAAGTTCCCTGACTACCTCCTTCCTACTTCCCAGAGGTAAGCATTGTTAATTGTTTGTTGTTGTTTTTTTCAGACTCTACTCACTTTAGCCTTTTCTTTGTTTTGAGAAGTTTGCAGCTCATGTTTTAAGGAAACACGGTGAAAAGGCAATCATATATCTTATGTTGTTTACTTCCAGAAGGAGCCCCATTCTGTCCAGAATTGCACCAGACTTCCAGGAGGAGGCCACCTCTTCCTCAAATGTATAGGAGGTGTCTACATTCGTCTTTGGAAACTCACCCCCACTTTCTTCCATCTACTGTAGTCTTCCCAACGTGTTTCTGCAGGTCAGCAGAGGACACCTCCAGGCCCCATGCATGTGGCCACTGAGCAATCTCTCGTTTCATTTTAATCCTTTCCCCACATAACAGAAGGTGGTGCTTTGCAGATTGGGGTATGTAGGCATATTCCTGGGGGTCTCTGAGTTCTACCAGAAATTTTGAACATTGTGTTTTCATTTTTGGGTCACCTGGATGATCATTCCAGAACGAAGTGCCAATTCCCAATTTTAAAACCTGCTTTTCCATTTGAATTAAGGTCATGTTCATGGCAGGTGAGTCAGTGTGCAGTATTATCGAGGGCAAACATTTTACCAGAGTTCAACTAGAGAAAACTGGCCAGAGAATTGCGTGGTCCTATGAGATGATGGATGTCGCAACTCCCATCTCCTTCACATCCAACTTGCGACAATATGCATTAGCACTAAACGTGGCATAAATAAAGACATTTCATTAAATACCATTTAAATATTTTCTGTATTATATTTTGGGGATGCATGATTAAATTAATTGGCTCATTAAAACATGGGTAAGCACTTTAAAAGGAGCTTATTATTCAAAACCAAAAAAATAACGATAATGTCAGTGACTCAAATAATGATCCATTATCCAAAAAAGAAAAAAACAAGTTGAAAATACATCTTTCCCTCATTAAACCACACACCAGTGATTCACAGTAATTCAGTTCCAGTAAAACATCATCTATCACATTGATTTAAATGTGGTTAAATTGAAGTTCGTGACTTGTTTTTTATTTTTAAGTTTATTTTCGTTTAATAGCTGAGGCAGCATATGAGCTTTTTAAATATGGAAATTTAAGAAGTTTATTTTTCTCCCTTTTCTTCCCTCCCTGCCTTGGAAGGATTCAGCACAATCTCGGAAGGGCGCACACACCCCCATGCAAATATGCCCAATTATCTCCCTTCCGATTCCAGTAGCAGAAGAAGAATGAGTCGTTCCAGCCTTCAGGGCAAGGGAAACCAGTTTTCAATGGGTAATGATTTAGTGTCTAGTTTTATTGGCCCACCAGGGTCTACCAGGAAAAAGAAGAGAGTGGAGTTTTTGTGTGGAGAGACCGAGAGCCCAGGCTATGCTGGACTTTCCCCAGCTTCTTCTGGGGGACTAAATACAGATGCCTCTGTCCTTGCCCAGCAGGGACAACACCCAGCGATGCCACAAGACCGTGTTCTGTCCTGCTGTGACTACACAGAGTATAGATGCCTCCTGGAAATGGCCCAGAACCACTAAGAGCTCAAAGGGCACGCCTGGCCACCCAGCAGCAGGGATGGGAGGAGGCCCCACAGCCGTCCTTAGCTGGTATAAAGCACATACTCAAACTGCAGGCCCCCAACCTGGGGCACTGGTTGGAGGGGACCCAGCCAACAATCAACCCATCGGGAAAACACCCCTGCGCAGGGGGCACTGCCCAGCCGTAGCCGGCGCTTGTGAGAGGGCACAGGGAGCAGGTCCAGAAGGGTTGAAGGGGTCTGGAGGCTAGGACTGACTGCCGTTGCCAAGGCCGCGCGGACAGGAGTGCCAAGCCACAGGAAACATGTCCCTTCTCTCTTCCTCCCTGCTGGTCTTTCTGTAGATAGGCTGGGCCCATCAGAAAGCCAGCTAGCCAAGGAGTCCACAATGTGATTTTCAGAGTGCCAGCCCCAGAGCAGGTAGTTGGGAGGGTTTACCACTGAGACACGAGGCCAGTGACCACCAAGCCACGTTTAAGGCCAGAGAGGAGTTAAAATCCTGCGTCTCATTCAGGACTCTTAGTTACAAGGTACAGAAGCTGAGTCTGGCCCATTGAAGCTGGAAAAGAATTTACCAAATGCTCTTGGGCATCTCACAGAACTGGCTTGAGAACCAAGATTAGAAATTGGACCAGAACCACAGCAGAATCACAGCTCAGAACAGACCAGAAGGGACACTGCTGCCACGTAGCATCTCCTGTTGCTGCCATGGTGTGGTGGATTCCATTATTTTCCAGGAAGGATTCCTTCTCCCCTCCCCCACCAGTGCCTCCCTGCCCCACTGACTCTGGGCTTGGCCATGTCACCTGCACTGACCCATGGAATATGGGCAATGTGACCGTGTGCCCTTTCTGAGCAGAGCATCTGCCCCGCTCTTATGCTCCTGCCGTGTTACATGAGAAGAGTACACTCCAGGGTCTGCTGGTCCTCCAGCCTGAGCTCTGGAATGAAACATGGAGCACATCGGAACCCAACCTACTGCCTGGAGCCCAATCTGTGGGGACCCAGTAGAAACCAGCCAAGCCGCAGTCCACCACCAGCCTATCCACAGAACTGAGTGAGAAACACAAATGTACTGTTGGAAGCCACTGTGATTTGGGCTGTTGGTTATCACAGTAGAAGCTGACAAACACATGTGACCAGCTAGAGGACTCTCTCCTCCGTTTCTTTATTAAAAACCTCCAGATTAAAAATCCTATGCAGGGTGTCCCAGGGGCCAAGACTAGGTCCCATACCTGTGCAGTAATGAACGTGCATATCACGAGTTTTCATTTCCTATAGAAGTAGGCAGGCTCCGTATCTTCTGTATCCCAACCAGACTCAGGGTGGGTGCACTGGGTTGAATAGTGTCCTCTAAGAATTCACGTCCCCCTGGAACCTCAGGATGCGACCTTATTTGGAATGGAGACTTTCAGATGTAACTGGTTAGGATATAGCCATACTGGTGTGTATGGGAGGGCCCTAATCCGATGGCCGGTATCTTTCTAAGAAGAGAAAAACGAGACACACACAGCAGAGAAGGCCATGTGCAGATGGCGGCAGAGGTTGGCATGATACGTCTACAAGCCAAGGAATGCCTAGGATTGCAGGCAACACCAGAAGCTGGAAGAGAGGCCTGGAACTGATCTTTCCCGAGAGTCCTCGGAGAGAGCATGGCCCTGCTGACATCTCCATTTAGCACTCTGAGACTCCAGAACTGTGAGGGAACCCATTTCTGTTGTTTTAAGCCACCCAGTTTGTGGTCCTTTGTTACAGCTGCCCTAGGAAACTAATATAGTGGGCAAATCCTTAAATATAGGAAGGAGGTATGGAAGTCACCTCTTTCCCCTACCCCCAACAAAAAAGATAAATTTCCTTTTCTCACAGTGTCAGCAATATTTTGAAACAATTCAAGGGGAGGATTCTTGAATGTTTCTTCTTTAAAAGCAGTTTGTACGTGAACTTACGGAAACATAGTAGAGGTGTCCCCTGGGCACTAAAGACCCTGCAGAAGGTGTTTGGTATTTTGGGTCTCTGCCTTCTCCTGGACCCCATCTGATCCAAAGACATTTTGCCTGGATAGAGCTTCTCGAGACCCTTGGGTGAAAAGCAAACGCTTTCTCCAAAAGACTGAATTTCAGAGTTCAGGGGCTGTTGTGGAGACAAAATGTGCAGAGCTGGAGTCTGATCTCTGAGCAAGACCCAAGCTGATTCCAAGTCATGTCCACACATCTTTCTATCAACAAATAGCGCACTCTTGTTAGACACTCTCAAAGCTATGGAACAATGTGAGGAACAGAAATAGGTTTCTTTCGTGCCTTTTTAAAATTGGAGATGCAACAAGGCAATGACATGGAAAAAAGGGAGGGGGGCCACTTTAATTAAGAGACCTCTGAGGTATAACAACGAAGGGTCAGGCTGTCCTTGTTTGGACCCTGATTCCCATCAATCAATTGTAAGAAGATATTTTTGAGATGATTGGGGAAATTTGAGTATGAACTGGGTGTTCTATGATCCCAAGTCATTACAGACAATTTTGTCAGGTGTGGTACCAGCATTATAAGAACAGGGCTATATTTTAGTTACGTACTGAAGTATGTAGAGACAAAATGCCATAATGTTTGGGATATACTTCAAAAAATATTGTAACGGTAGACTTGCATTTTGACCACTGCTTTTAGGTAAGCAGTGTGATTTCCAGTAACCTGCCTGCTTGCCCTTAGTCTGAGACTATTTCGAAAACAAGCATATGATATTGTAACAAACGGAAGAAGCAATAAAGCTATTTGTAAAAATATTTAAAACCAGTGGAGAGACATCTGGTTAAACACTGTATATAACACGTTTATTTCTCTTTCCACCTGAAACTCATCCAAAATGACAGTCAAGGACTGAAACAAGGGTAAGCCTACCAGAAAGGAAGAGAAGGGAGACGCATCGGCTGTAAGAGAGAGATGCGTCTTAGTCTGTTTGGGCAGTGTAGCAAAATACTACGGACTGGGTGGCGTACAAATAACAGAACTGTACTTCTCATGGTCCTGGAGGCTGGGAGTCCAAGATCAGGGTGCCAGAGCAGTTGGGCGAGGGCCCTCTTCTGGGGCACAGACTTCTTGTATCCTCACGGAGGAAGGGGCTAGGGATCTCACTGGAGTCCCTTTTAAAAGGGCACTAATCCCATTCATGGGGACTCCACACTTATGACCTAACTGCCTCCCACAGGCCGCACCTCCTCCTACCATCACCTTTGGAGGTTAGATTTTCTTTGGAGTGGGGGGAGCAAACACTGACTATAGCAAGATGTCAGTACATTTTTGGAATCTGGAAAAGTTTTGAAGGAATAATACTTACTTAGTTCCTGAAGTGGGGGCTATCAACTAAAAGCAGATTTTCACCCCTCACAGAACTTCCAAAAGGTATTAAAGACACTCAGGACAGAAGAAGCGTGGTCAGGACGTGGGACTGAAAAGAGAGGCTGTAATGGGTTGAATATTGGCCCCCAAAGATACCAGGTCCTAAGCCCGGGAACCTGTGACTGTCACCTTACTTGGAAAAGGGGGATTTTGCAGATGTGACTACATTAAGGATTTTGAGATGGAGAGATTATCCTGGATTATCCAGGTGGGTCCTAAATGTAATCACAAGTATCCCCGTAAGAGGATTTGACACAGCATGGAGGAGAAAGCCATGTGAAGTTGGGGCAGACAGAGACTTAAATATGGTGGCCTTAAAGATTGGACTGAGGTGACCACAAGCCCAGGAACGCCAGCAGCCAGCAAAGCCGAGGAGGGGAGAAATGGATGCTCCCTCAGAGCCTCCTGTGGCAGAGGGAGCATAGCCCTGCCACACTTTGATTTGGAAACCAGTGAAACTGACTTTGGACTTCGGGCCTCCAGACTCATGAGAGAATACATTTCTACTGTTTTAACCCAGCAAGTCGGTGGCAATTTGTTATTGCAGCCATAGGGAACATACAGAGAGTTTGACTAAGTCAGATATAAGGAGCTGTAAGACACCCAGAGCCCCATTCTACCCTGAGCTGCACCCCTTGCAAGGAGATGGGAGGTTTAGTGTCTGAACAAGTTGAACTTGGACCAGAGATGCTCCTGAGTCAGGGATGCCAGACACAGTGTGGGGTGCACCTGAGACTCCTGACTGGAAACCAGACAAGGAAGGAGAGTCTGCATCCCCAACAGCCACCCAGGGGCTCTTCTCATCTGGCTCCTGGAATGTCAGTAGTCAGGCCACCCTCGGGGGCAGGAAATTAAAGGATCGTTCCCTGGAGAAACGGAACAGTTTGAGAGAGAAGACCTTCAGCTACTGCCATGTGGGGGTCCCCCTTCAAACAGCTGTCCTGCTGTCCTGTCATTCTGTGGTGAGTCCACCAGCTCCACCTGTGAAAACAGCGCGTGCCATCATCCATTTAGTGGCCCACTTCAAGATGAGAATTGAGAACCAAGTAGCCTCACACGTTTGAGAATCCACCACACATCTTCTCAGACTCATTTGCGAAAAGTTTCCAGTACGAGAGAACAAAACAAACAGAAAAAAGAAACTTGGATGTGGGGCTACCCATAGATGGGACATGAACATGCAGCACCCATGGCTTCCGCCCAAGTGAGGGGCTCAGCTGGCCAGTACAGTTGCCTTACCCAAGGGATGGATCTGACTGGAGGAAACAGCAACAGGTAGGCAACAGTAGAAAACTAAAATAATAAACGAAAAGTCAGGCAGACAGCCAAAAAACCCCTGAAATCAATATCCTGAGAGTGGTAGTAAAGGGTAATGAGCCATTGAGACAGAACTGCGTTTCCCAATTACATGTCCGTCCCAGTCTGAATGCTCTTCTCACAGTGGGACTGCAGTGGGGTCTGCGCTTTCCTGGGCGGGGAGGGGCTGTGACTATCCAGTCAGTAACCAGTTAGTACAGCAGAAATGATACTATGTGACTTCTGCAGCTGGGGCAAAAACAGCATTCCGTTTCCACCTGACTCTTGGCACTTGCCCTTGGAACCCAAGCACTATGTTACAAGGAAGCCCAGACCACATGGAAAGGCCTGGCAGACAAATCCTGTTCAGGCAGCTAGGCCCTGAGCTAAACCCAGCACTGATGGTCACACAAGTGAGTGACAAGGCCTCAGATGATTCTAGCCCCCCTGTCTTAGTCTTCTTGCCGAAGCCTAAGATAGCATGCAACTGGCAAGACATCCCCACCAAGCCCTGTCTGAATTCCTGACCCAAAGAAACCGTGAGAGATAATCATAAATGACTATTACTGTATTAAGCCAGTAGGTTTTAGGGTAATTAGTTAGGTAGTAATAGTTACTAGATACTAATAGTAATACAGCCAAGAATAGAAAACTAATAAAAATGCAATAATCACACCCTACAAATGAAAGCTCAGAAAATAAAGCTATAACCAAATTTACAATTCAATAGAAAGGATGAAGAGGGAACCGAGGAAATGGAGTTCGTGCTTCAGCAGCTTTGATCTGGTCTCGTGCCCACCTCGCGACCCACCGATTAGTTTAGGTCTAGTTTATCAATCCACCGCAAACTATGGCTAAGCTCTGGGGGAGAGAATCCCCCAATCAGAAGAGGGGTCTTGCTGGAAGAAGATAGAATGGGCGCTCGAGAGAAAAGCAAGTGTTTAATCAGACACGCTGAGGAGTGTGCTCATTTCTTCAGTTGCTCTGGTCTCGACTCAACTCAAGTGGCAGTCAGTCACTCAGAGAAAAAGCCTGTTCTCTGATCGTCCCAGGCTGGGCCACTCTCCAGATCAAAGGAACCTCCCCCCACTGGCTCGGACTGGGACATCTATTCTCCGAGAAGACGCTGCTTAGCCCCTGCTTTGCTTAACGAATTATAAATTACTAATAAAAAAAATAAGAGACTAGGGTTTGCCTCTTGGAATTTATCTCTTATGGTTTATTTTATTTTATTTAATTAAGAACCTGTAAACATTATACCAATAGGAAGTATTCACTGGAGAAAAGCAGATACTTCATTAAAAAAAAAAAAAAGATAAAATTGCCCATATTTTACCACCCAAAGATAACTACTGTTAACATTTGGTGTGTGCTTTTCCAGACGTTTTTATTTACAAATGTATCTATGGATATTTGTCAACACAAAAACGAAATTGTTCCAGAAATATTGTTGTACTCCGCATTTTTCACTCAATAGTAGGTTGTAAACTTATTTGTGTACCAAAAATATCCTTCCATTAGGTTGAAGCATCTGAGATTATCAAAATGCAACCAGTTTGGGCTTACAAAAACAGCGATTGCATAGATAGGTTCCTCCCAGTACAATTTTGTTTTAATGGCTACAAAGTTTATAGCCTTTTGGGCATGACAACATTTACTCACCCTATCACTTATTATTGGGCATTTCTATAGTTTCCCTTTGTTCCACAATGATAAAAAGCACTGCATGGGGAAATGCATTGTTTGTGAATATACTTAGTTTCTTAGGATGTATTTCTATAAATGGCACACATTAGATAAAAGAAATGCACATTTTAAAAGCTTTCATTGCATAATGAAGGCATAGTTTCTGAGAAGCCAGAAGCTGGTTGAAGCTAGAAGCTAGAAGAAGACAAGGTAAGTCTTCTTCCCACTCCCAGGAAGGGGGGTGGGTCGGGCCTGTGGGTTACTGCTTCTCCTTAAAGGGCACTCAAAGGGGAGGGAGGTGAGATCAGAGGGAACTGGAAAGTGAGAAGCAGATGGGCATTTACAGCTTGGAGCAGAGGGGCACTGAGGAGGTAATTACGCCTGTATTCTAAGAAGCTGAATGAACATATGTTGGTTGTAAAACCTACGAGGGCCCATGGCAGTCTGTACAACGGACAAAGAACAGCCTGTGTTTATCACTCTGATACATATTAAAGTTAAATTAGTGATCAGGAATATAATGGAAGACTTTTTTTTTTCTTCTAACCTGGATCTAATAGAGGAATTGGACCACTTTAAGGTAAAACATAAAGAAGTAACGAAGCTATAGACTCGTTCTCTGTATATGTAAAAAAAACAGTAACAGCTGTCATGTGCAGGCCTCTCAGCTGGCCCCCAGGGAGTCTTCCTCCTGGAATTCCTTGTGTAATCTCTGTCCTTTGAGTATAGGCTGGATTTATTGACTTGCTTCTAATGACTAGAATACAACAGAAGTAATGGGATGTCACTTTTGAGATAAGATGATGAAAAACCTGTAGCTTCTGTATGGGGTGTTCTCTCACTCCCTCTTGGCTTGCTTGCCTCCAGTGGGAATCAGCTGCGTGTCACGTAGAGAAGCCCCTGTGGGCGAGGTCAGAAGATCTCCGAAGAGATGGCCACAGTCCTGCCCGACACCTCTGCTGCAGTCTTTCCGAGGGCCAGAACTGCTAGTGAAGTCACTCCCAGATTCTTGATGCACAGAAACTGAAAAATAACGACTTTGATTTCAGTCACTAGGCTTTGGGTAATCTGTGCAGCCATAGAGAACAAATACAACAGCTGTTTGGTGAGTGCTTATTAGGTAGCAGGTAGTTCTCAGCACTTTACATTATTCATTCATTTGGTCTTCACAGTGACCCTATGAGGAAGTGCCATTATTATCTCTATTTTCAGATGCAGAACCTGAAGCCCAGAAAGGGTTCATAAACTTGCCTGAAGCCACCAAGTCAGAAAATGGTGGGGCTGGAATCTGAATTGAGGCACTCTGGCAGAGAGCTGCGCTCACATAAATAAAAGATAAAAAATAGCTGTTCGTGTTTCACTGGACTGAATTGCGTGATTTGCCCATGCCTCAAACAAGCAGTTGGGCAAAGAGTACCGAGTCCTCTTCAACTCATCAAGAGTTACCACCCCCACTTCCTGCAGCGGCTAGGGAAAGGCTGGGTTTCCCCTGAAATTCACAGTTCTATAAAGTGGGTGAACAAATCTGACGTCAGATACAAAGGTGGAAGAGAGCTAATGGGTGCTGGGTGAGGGCTATCAGTGTTGTCTCCATGGCAGCATAACCGGGCTTGTGTTATTATTTTTGGAGGGAGACAGCGGGGAGTGGTGATAGATAGGGTTTTAGGTTATATGGTCAGAAACTGGTTCACCGATGATTATTAATATATTCACATACTCATACCCACTCTTGAAGTGGTGCTAGTTTGGTTCAGAGCCAAGATACTCTTGGAAGCTGCCTCACACAGTTTAAGTTACTGGCTGTTGAACCAGATACATCTTGACATCTTCTAGCTGTGTGACTCTGGGCAAACCACTTTATCTATCCAAAGATCTGTTTCCTTACTTGAAATTAGGGATAGAAATATACCCACAAAGGTTGTAGTCAAACTTAAATGAGGTAATATATGAGTATGTAAAGCCTTTAGCAACCTGCCTGGCACATAGGAAGAGCTTAACAAATGAGAGCCATGATTATTATTATTATTATTATAGGTACTAAGGCACATCAGAGCATTACTAATTAGTTAAGACATTTATTACCTCTCAAGTGTGAAACACCATGTTAGGCTTACATGGGGGATATGATACCCCTTGATATCACAGGGAACAGAAACTAGTTAGGGAATTAGAAAGCACACTCATTACAAGATATCCTTATAATATTTGGGAACACATGTTAAGTGACAAATATTAGGCGTGTTAAGAACTTAGAGTCAGTTTTTAAATTAAGGATATTGAAATAAATATAGGGATCTTTTGAGTCCCACAGTTTTAGAGCTGAAAGGGACTGTAGATTTTGAAGTTAAGTAAACTGAAGTCCAAGAGGAATTAAGTGCCCTTACTTCAAGTCATAGAGCAAGCCAGAGGCAGGCTGAGATTTGGGTTCAAGTTTCATTCTGTCACTAATTAGCTGTGTGTCTTTGAGAAGCCACTCGTCTTCTCTGAACCTCACTTGCCTCATCTGCAATATTCTATTTAGAACCCAGCTTTCTGACACCCAATCCACCTCTCTGGGCGGTAACTAAGAGCCTTAAGATGCTATTTTACACTGATTCAAATAATTTAATAAACGGGTCCAGTTTACATGGTAATCCACGTGGGTATTAGGCTAGCTGGTAATAGGCAGGAGAGTGTAGGAAACCCAGGATGGCTAGAGTACTTTTGACCTAAATGTCATTCTCTTTGAAATAAGAGACTTTCAGAAGTTGATTTCTGAAATTATCTAGTTTCCAATGTTATGAAATGCTCTGGCTGGGAGTGAAGTGGAATCGTAAAGAATATTCTAATATAGACAGATCCGTTTATTTGCCAAGGCCAGGCCTCTCTGACAAGCTAATTTGAAGATTTTAGAAGTGTCATGGACCTAGAGGGGAAGTCACTGTCCCACACTGAGTGAGTACTTAAATGCTTTTCCACATAAAAGCTTGAGAAATTTTCCACTCTTTGGAGAGGTGGGGGGGCAGGTATGATGCCACTTAAGAAATAATCCTCTTCCCTGCTTTGGCCCTGCAGAGGCCTAACCTGGGTGCTCACCGCCACCTAGTGGTGTTTAGATGAATAACCATTTTTAGGAAGGGGGGACCCCCAGTCACTTATTTCACTGGCTGGCATCCCAGATCACTTATTTGCTTGTGTTATGTATGTATGTAAGTATCCAAATATGTATTCAATGATTATTTTAGAAAAGTTATAGACTCACAGAAGTTACAAAGAGTTCCTGTACTACGATTCTTGTACCTTGTTTCCCCCTATTAACATCTTACATTACCATGGTACATTTGTCACCTCCAAGAAACCAATACTGATATATTACTATTAACTAAAGTCCAGACTATATTCAGACTCCACTTTTCCACTAAGGTCCTTTATCTGTTCCAAAATGACTTCTAGAATACATTACATTTAGTGTCTCCTTAGGCTCCTCTGGTCTGTGATAGGTCAGTCTTTTCCTGTTTTCCATGATCTTGACAGTTTTAAGGAGTGTCGGTCAGGTATTTTGGAGAACGTCCCTCAACGTGGGTTTGCCGGGTGTTTTTCTCATGATTAGACTGGGTTACAGGTTCTGAGGAAGACCACAGAGGGAAGTGCCCTTGGCATCACATTGTATTGGGGTTACATGCTGTCCACATTACTGATCACTGATGCGAACCTCGATCACCTAGCCAAGCCAGTCCCTGCCAGGTTTCTTCACTGACGTTACTATTTTTCCTTTCCATATTCTTCCTATATTCAGCTCACACTTAAGGGTGGGGAGGGAATAAACTCCACTTCCTAAAGGAGGCAGTATCCACATAAATGACTTGAAATTTTTCTGCAAGGAAGATTTGAGTCTTCTCCCACATTTATTCATTCGTTTATTTGTAGAATTCTGAAATGAGTTGTGTCACGTTGGGCAAGTTTTTCTTAACTTTTCTGTGCCCATTCCTGTGCAGCAGTTTTAAGAAGGTTGAGAAAGTACATGGAAAAATGTCTGGTCCAGTCTGCCACGCAGAGGTATGCAATGTTCAGTTCTTCCCTTTCACCCTCCAAATCAATGCACGGGTGTATCAACACACTGCTCTACTAGGTGCACTAATTTGTGCTGCCTCATTCTGTGTGCTTCAGTAGGTCCCAACAGTAATCTCACTTAGAAAACTACTTCCCACCCAGTGGGCACCACGAGGTAAGTGTCCAAAGGATTAAGATTGTGTAAATTCAGTGATTCGCAGATTCATGCTTGTGGAACTCTGTTCAAATGAAGTCTCTTTGGACATTTTATAAAAACGAAACAGATAAAAGAGGTCATTTTATTAGCATTCCTTTATTTTATAAATTCATGCCTATAATCTTATAACACCTATTAAAATGATACTCCAAACTAGATGTTTTGATGAGACATCAGAAATCTGGGGTTAGAGATGGCAGCTGCAAACAACCTTACCATTTAACTCTTCCTCAAGGTTTGACTGAACCGAATCAATAAAATTCTGGTACAGACAGAAAATAGTATCTTAACCACTGCTCACAACCTTCACGATAAATGAAGGGCAATGCACACCTAATCACCATGACACATTATCACATCTGACATACTACACTGGCACCTGTTACAAGCTGACGTCTCCACGCGATCTGGTCAGCATATGCACCTGACCCTTGCCTTCCTGTCAGAGCACTACATATAGGCAGTAATAGACCTTTTGTGCAATTTTGTATGATAAAAAAATTCACAGGGCTGAATTTAAATATATAAATACCAGTGCAGAACTATACAGCCTTCCTAGTCAATGACACATTTAGGAGACATTAAAGAGGCACAGAAATGACAATGGATTTATACTGTGAACTGTACACAAAGGAGTTACTTGGCAGCACAAGGTAGGGATTGGGTAATGTCTATCACTGGAGAATGTAGATTGTTCTACCTGCATGCTCGGCTGTCAGATATCCCTTCCTGGTTTCCTAAGATTCAGGTGAAATGCCTCTCTAATCCTGCCGGGAGAAGCACCTCCTCCTCTTCCTCAGCTGTTTCTTCACCCCTTAACAGTGTCAGTAACTCCAATGAGCCAGGGGCTGGGCCGTCCTCTGGCAGAACAAGCCTCCTGTGCAGTGTTCTGGGGGCTGTTCCAGCAAGGATTTGGTGCAGGTGGGCCTGATTCACAACCTCTCTCTCAACTGCTCCTCTCTCCACCAGCTTCTGTAATAAAGGCTCCAACCTTAGCACGTAAGCAGACAGTTTTTCTTCATCCTTCTGGTAAGTGGTCAGATATTTGACCTGCAACTCCCTAGGATTATCAATAACCCCGAAGACTTGCTCAAGAGCCTGCAGACATTCAGGGACGTGATTAAAGGATTGTTTCTCTCGAGGACACGAATAATACCATATGCTTGGCCTTTCAGGCTCTCTAGCAATCGCCTTCTTTTCTCGGCATCTGACACCTGCCATGACTTCATCATTTGAGTAGTAGGCAACAAGGAATCAAATTCTTCTTCTTCTGGTCCTGGAGGATCACTGCCTGAGAATACTCTCAGCTTTTCGTATTTTAGGTACTGCAGGGCCGGCTGAAGCGCCTCATCTAATGCCTGTGCCAACGTGGGGGCCCGATTTCCAGGATCACGTCCTGGTCTAGGTCAAAAGGGCCGTTTCCATACCCAAGAGCTCTGGTCAGCCCCCCTCATGTCATGCCCTCTCCCTCTAAAAGTCAGCCAATCTGCTTAAAAATTCATTATCTGGGGCAGGAGGCTTACAGACCGCTCTCCAGACACCCCCTTTTCCAGGTCTCCTTAGGGACCAGAGCATAACTAGTGTCCTCGGCGAGTCCCATCAGGGCTACCTTCCTGTTCTCGTCCCTCCGGAACATACTCGCCCCGGGGGCTAAACCCGCCCGCAGAGCCTCCCCCATTTCTGTCACATCACAGGCTGGGGGATGCCGGCCACCAACAGTGCTTTCCGAGGTTCATATCCACACCTACACCTAAGAGCCGAAGCGTCACGGTGCCCAAACAGATTTACGTCCCGGTCTGTCGGGGGCACCGAGGCCGCCGCAGTTCACAGCACTCCTCCGAAGCAGCCCACGCCGGTGCTGGCGCGCCGGGTCCCGCGGCCCGTGAGGACAGAGCAGTCGGGTCGGCGGACGGCGGGGGAAGCCCCGCGCACCCCCAGTGCGGCGAGCAGCCAGCGTCCCCTCCGCAGCCGCGGGCGTCCCGCCGCCATCCAGGACCGGTGCCTGCTCCTTCGCCGGGGCCGCGGCGCCAGGGCCGGCTCCCGATGCTTTTGGGAGGCCAGGCCCGGGGAGCCGCCGGCGGCCTCCGCTCCCCTGGGGTGGGCACCTGAGAGGGCGGCCGGGGAGGAGAACCGCCCCGCGCACGCGGCGCCGGGCCAGGAGGGGCAGCACCGGCCCGGCAGGGCAGCCGCCCACCTGAAGGGACGCACCGCCCCCGGCGCCGCCGCCGCCTCCTCCACGGCCCGCCCGGAGCTGCGCGGGGCGGCTCAGGCAGGCGGCGCCGGCCGAGGCACCCTGACATCACCGGGAGCCCGAGCTCTCGGGGCGGGGCGAGCGCGCTTCCGGGCGGAGCCGGAAGCCCCGACGGTGGCAGCATCCGGGACGGCGAGCGGGCGGGCCAACCCGGACAGGAAGGTGAGATCCGGGGCCTGCCCAGCTCTGCGGGATCGGCCGGTGGCCACTGCCCGGCACTGGGCTCCCGGCGCTGCAAGGCGAAGAGGCCCGGGCCTGGCGCCAGCTGTGCAGCCCCGGTCGCTGCAGCTCGGCGGGGGGCGGGGCGCCTGGGGAGCCTCCGGCCGGGCCGGGTGACACAGGCTGGGGGCTCCGGCAGCGGCCACGGGGGCCGGGCCGCCGCGTGACCGGCCGCAGTCACGCTGTGCTTAATCACAATTAGCTTGTGCTCCAGGCTGGTCGCGGTCACCTTCCTCCCAGCTGGTGACCCCGGGGACTTCTTTTATGGTAGCGTTTTGTGAAATGCCAAAGCCACCCGATTATTCAGACCTGAGTGACTCTTTAACGCTTGCCGTGGGAACAGGAAGATTCTCGGGACCATTGTAAGTGTTTAAGAGTTACTGTGTTGACTTGGGAACCCCGACATTGGTTTGCTTGTAGAAGCAAGTGTTCACGTCTGAAGCAATAGTATTAAGCCAGAAAGTACTTGAATTGTAAAAGCGAAATGTTCCGTGGGAAACTAGTTTAATTCCAATTTCTTAATGGAAGGTGTACTGGACCTATTTAAGTCAGATATAGTGATTTATTCTGTGGGTTTCACGTAAAAGCAGAAAATATACACCGAAACTTTTTGTACTTCCTCGTAACTATTACATAAAAAAACAACCTGTAAGTCATTCACAGTTCTTAATAAATGTAATTTTAATTTATTTTAAACCGTAAATGCGTTACTGGAGTACTTTAGAACTCAATGGAAATAAAGCAAGTACACTTGGAATAGATGCCGTGACAGCATTACTAGACACTAACTCTGTTTTTTCTTTTTTAAAAATTGAAGGCACAGAGCATGGAGAATGATGAACTTCCGTCAGCGGATGGGATGGATTGGAGTAGGATTGTATCTGTTGACAAGTGCAGCAGCATTCTACTATGTTTTTGAAATCAATGAGACTTACAATAGGCTGGCCTTGGAACACATTCAACAGCACCCCGAGGAGCCCCTTGAAGGAACCACATGGACACACTCCTTGAAAGCTCGGTTACTCTCCCTGCCATTTTGGTTTTGGACAGTCATTTTTCTGATACCTTACCTACAGATGTTTTTGTTCCTTTATTCTTGTACAAGAGCTGACCCCAAAACGGTGGGCTACTGTATTATCCCCATATGCTTGGCAGTTATTTGCAATCGCCACCAGGCATTTGTCAAGGCTTCTAATCAGATCAGCAGACTACAACTGATTGACACATGAAAGTCAGTCACCGTTTTTCCTTATGATTACAAAACTGCCAGTACTATATGGAACCTGATCACAAGACTGCAGTTTCTTCACAGATCTCAGGAAGTTGTGGTGGGGCAGAGGCTTTTTAAAAAATGTGACTAGGGGGCTATCTTTATCTGAATAATAATGAATTTTAGGTAAAGCCTGAGATACAGTACAACAAAATCATGTTGATGACTTCAGATTTTGGAAGTAAAATCGTGTCTGTTATTTGCATTCTTTAGAAACTTGAATTAAGTACCTGAACTCTTATTTTTATTCTACTGTGCAACATAGTGATGGTTCAGAAATTTTTCCTTTGGGGAAAAAAAATGAATATGAACATTTCCATTGTGTTTAATGTAAAAAGGTCCAAACATGGTCATAAAGTTTAAATTTTATACAACTACTTGGCTTGCTTTAAAATTATTTAAACTAAAACACCAATTCATCCTGTTGTAAGCCAGCTATTTATGCTTGCTTGTTATTAGCTTGTGAGAAATTTGGTAAAAAATTACTGACGTGATGGCTGTCTCCATAGGCAGAATTTGTTCCTCTTTTTGGTAATGCTACTGGGATTATTAATTCACCAGCATTATTAATGCTACTTGTTTAAGAAAAACTTGGGAAGAGGATAAATGGTTGCAAGTTGAGAAATCTCAGGCACAGAAGATGGAAACAAGGTGTTCAATGAAAATATTTAGTGCAGTCCTTGTCAGATGTGAGTGCTCTAAAAGATGCTGTCACGTCCACAGCCTTCTGATTTCCTTTTCCAGCCTAAGAGCTGGTCTTCAGGCGATAGGTTCGTTGCATGAAGATGTGATCCTTGTAGTTCCTCTTTGCATTTCTACTTACTACCTCATGTCTGGGACAAGTACAAATAACTAAAAAAGGGGAAATATTAGATTTTGGAATTTTTTTTTTCCTGGGTGACATCTAGATATATTTTTATACAGTTATGTCTTTAATACCATGGAAATGTTTCACATTGATAGATTTTAATAATAATCGTAACTTTTTTTGGTGCTTACTCTGTTGGGCCCTGTTCTAACAGCTTTATATGAATTAACTCAATCCAAAAACCCTGTAACAATTATCAAGATTTTACAGATAAGGACACAGGTGGAGAAGTAACTTGCCAAAGGTCACATAGCTGGTAGGTGGCACAGCCAGTTAAAACCAGGCATCTGATACCTTTGGTCCTGACCACGGAGCTGCAGTGCTTCTCACAAATAATAGGAAGTTTTAGCACTGGGTACTATCTGCCTAGCCATGCCAAAGAATGTAAATGGCATTACCGAGGAGGAGCTCAATTTGTATGAGCTACTGAAAATCTAAAGGTTTTCTAGAAACCTCAACCCTTAAGTGTGATGTGACCAGAATGGAAGGCTGCACATTCCACAGCTTTATCTGAAAGACAAAGCAGGTGGTGACCTGTAACTCAAAAGCAGCAAGATCAGACCTCTAATTAGTCTCATTTCTTTCCTGTAGTACCTCCAAAGGTTTGGTTCCTGAAATGGTATGTAGTCAGCTCTAGTACACCAAATCTTCAAGTAAGCGGCAGTGTGAAATACCTGTCTCTTTGAGTGTCAGATGACCAAGTCACTTGCATTTTTTGAGTACTTACTAAGTACAGACCATCCTCAACTTAACCATGGTTTGACAGTTTTTCACTTTATGATGGTGCGAAAGCAATGTGCATTCAGTAGAAACCATACTTCGAATTTTGAATTTTGATCTTTTCCTGGGCTAGCGATACGCACTGATACTTTTGTGAGGCTGGGCAGGGGTGGTGAGATGATTTGGCTCAAATGTAGGTTGCTGTACGTGTGCAGAGTACATTTCACGCAGGCTAGTTTAACCTCTGAGGTTCGGTAGGTTAGGCATATTAAAGGCATTTTCAACTTAGGATATTTTCAACTTAACGATGGGATTGAGATGTAACCTCATCATAAATCCAGGAACATTGTAGTACGCTGCAGGCACTCTTTTCTGGTTTACAGTCTTCACCACAGCCCTGTGAGCTGGTATATACTGGTGCTGGTGCCATTTTTACAGAAGAGGAACATGAGGAAACCAGAAATAGGAATAACTTGCCCATGTCACACAGCAAGTAAATGAAGGAGCCGGGACTTGAACCGAGAATGTCTGGCTTGAGATCTCCAGTTCTATCATTCCACTATACTGCTTCTCAAACAATGAGGATAATTTGAGGAAAATCATCGAGCAGTTTCTTGTTTTATTTGATTAGTCTTGAGGCACTAATAGTTTGGAAATGATTTAAGAAAATTATTTCAATTATTTTTTGTTTTATAAATGTCTGACGTAATGCAAGGTGTGTGAATTTGTCACTTGTAAAACAGTACTTCCTTTTTATTGAAGTAGACTTTATCTCTTATACTTCAAATTCTAATATTTTGAGATTTGGTAAGTAAATACTCAGTCCGTCTCTATTTTTCAAGATCATATTGCCTTGGTAGTAGAAATAGCAAAATAATTACAGTAAGAGTAATGCAGTATTTCCAAATGTAACTATTAAGTTTCAGATTGCAGAGTTAATCTGTTTTTTTGATTAGTTAGGAAGTAATTATCCAAGTTGGATTATTGCTGTTTTGTTGTCTGTGGCTATTTAATAGCTCAAAGTATTCTTTTTGTAAAGAGGGAAAGGTAAAATTTATCTCCTCGCTCTACTAGATTGAGGAGGAGGTTGAAATTGATGTGTATTACAGATCATTTATTTTATATTCACGTCACAATACACAAAGCAGTGATTCCAGGAGTGAGGTAGTGAGATAACGGCAAATATAGGAAGTGCTTCAGAGATTTTAGGGAACAGACAAGCATCCTAGGATCCATAACTAGTCAATAATTTTCTTCCAGTTATGAGAAAAACAGAGTTATATCCCACAGTGGTTTAATGAGTCATTTATTTGCAACTACACCTGAAATGAAGTAATATCTGTACGATGTTTTTCACAGAAACATGCCAGAAACTTTTGTTTTTAATGCCAGGATAGGGAATAAATAAATGAATTGTGGAAACAAACATCTAATTCATGGAGTGTTAGTTACCACATAAATTTACTGGTTTTAAAGATGTTACCAGTTTTAAAGAAAAATGGGATTCCCTAAATTTAGAATTGACTCTATGTCAAAGATTATATAATTTCAAAGCTTCATAATTAACAAAAAGCTTGTTTTTGAGGAAATGGAATCATTAGATAAAGTGCCCCAAGAGCCCTTACATTATCTGCATCCATAAAATAGTCAAACTGGTCTGTTTGTTCACCATGGGTATTGTTAAAGTCTTTATTAAGATTATCTAGTGTTGGTTTCCTTCTCCATGGGCTTAACATGCTCAGTCTCCAAAACATTGGCAGAAAAGCTTACCACAATACCACGTGACTCATTTTTGTATCAAATATGTGCCATCACTATAGATTCAACATATTTGTGAAGTTCCGGGTAATTCTGGACCATGATTGGGAATCAGCATGCATTAGCATTTTTGTTTTGGTCTAAGGCGAGTAGGTCTTTAACTGTGCCTGTACGTTAGAAACATCCAAAGAAATAAACAGCAAAACTCCTCACGTGAACAATACTAGTGTCCTTTCCCAACCAATTATATCAATCCCTGGGGGTGTAGCGCAGGCAATCCTATTTTTAGAGATCTTCAGATGATTGTATCAGGATTGAGAATCACGGCCACGGGGTTTTATGCACCACAAAGACAACTGTCAGGAGAGCTGTGTCTTGGGAACAACTTCAACAAATATTGTGTGGTAAGTTCAACCCAGCTGGCCGATTGCCAATATTTAAAGAGGTGTCTATGTTTCTTATGTTTTCAAGGTTTAAATAGAGTTTATTGTTAGAAGGTGAGAGGCCCCACTGAGCAGGGCCTTATAAACTGATATATAGATGTCACCATGGAGAAATCGAGAGGTCATTACAGAAGAGGCCGCTGTACCTGAAGGCAATGATCCAGTGGAGGTCAGGCAGGAATGCACAGTGATCAGGACAGGCTGGCGTGGTCAGTCCCAAGGTGAGGGACAGGACAGTTTCATTCCTGCTTCCAGGACTACTACTTCCAGGACTACTACTTCCTCCCAGCCCATAGCAGGAGGAAGCAGGACGTGAGGCTGAGGTGACATCCGTGGTCCTGAGCGGCGCCTGCAGTAGCTTAGAATGGACCTGGGCACACAGCCCTGGGAGCCCCGGGCGGGCCTGTTGGGTCCCTGAGCAGCGGAGCACACTGAGTAGACTGCAGACAGCTGCCAGCTGGAGCCTACGTTTGGCAATGAGCTATCTATATTTTCTGATTCCCGTTCCTGCAGTTTATCCTGAATACAATTTTATCAGTTTTTTGCTTCATTCCACCAAATCGGCTCTCTTGTCAAGAGGTCGCTGGTCACTTACAAATAACTAAATCCACTAGTCAAGTCTCAGTCCTCAGATTGTTTATTAGCAGTTTTTGACACCCCCCCTCTCCTTGAGATGTGTACATTCTGCAGTCGCCTTCCGGATCAGTACTGCCCAGTAGGACTTTAGTGAATATGGAAGTGTTATACATCTGTGCTGTCCAAATCAGTAGTGACTAGCCACATGAAATAAGCCTTGAGACGTGGCTAAAGTAACTGACTGAGGAACTGAATTTAAAATTTCAGTTATAATTTAAATAGCCACAGGTGGCTAGTAGCTACCTTGTATTAGCCCAGTTTTAGATGCTCTCCTGGTTTTCCTCTTCCTCATCAGCTTCTCCTTTCTCCTCTGTTGGTTTCTCCTCGGGGATCTTTCCAATTAATGTTGGCATGTTTCAGTTCTCTTTTCTCTACTTACTCTCTTGGTCATCTCATCCAAGCTCATGGATTTAAACGCTCAAACTTGTATCACTACCTTCCATCTCTTTGCTGAGCTCCAAGTGTGGCTATTCCAAGTGTGAATAGCCAACTGCCTACTTGGTATTTACTAAGATGTCCAAAGCCACGCTGCTGATCTTACCACTCACCAACAATCTCAAGTCCCCGACAGGACGACTACCTAACAACTGGCGAGGGGTCCTTTTCAAGTGCTATGCCTCTCAGAACTCCTCTCACAGCCTTCCTTCTCAGAATCAAAGCCGAAGTCCTTAACATGGCACACAGAGTCATAAATAAGTAGCCCTTGACCTTTGCTTCATTTTCTACTACTCTCTCAGCCTCTGACTCCACTCCAGCCACACTGGTTTTCTTGTTCATTCTAGAACACACCAGAAAAACCGGTTTCAAGGCCTCTGCACTCAGTGCACCTCTGCCTGGATGCTTGGCCCTGGCCTGCTCCATCGCCTTCAGACCTTCGCTCAGTTGTCAGCTTAGTAAGGCTGCCTCTGACAAACCCACTAAAAAGGCAGCATCCTCCTTCCGTTTTTCTCCACAGCACTTACCACTTGACATGTTATAGAATTTGTCAGAATCTAAACTCCCTCCACGAGGGCAGGGCTTTTGTCTGCTCACTGCTGAATGCCCCTGCTTAGAAGTGCCCGGAACCTGGTCGGTGCTCAGTAATTATTTACTGCATGAAGGAGTCTCAGTGTCACTGAACACCTCTCTCACTAGCCTGCAGAACAATCTAGTTTACTCTCCAGAGAATAAAGATTAAAGTTAACATTTACTACTAAGTGCGTAGTAGTTAACATTTACTACTAAGTGCCTGTCACATGTGCCAGGGAAGTGGGAAGTTTGGTTATTAAGCTCTTTCAGGTTTCAGCACGTAGTGATATATTATTTTCAAGGCCAAGATTTCAAATGAGCCTCTCAATTTGTTTTTGCTAACAGTTCTTGTGATGTTGGTTGTCTTGGGATTTTTCTTATTGATGTAGAGAAAAACATATACTACACTCACAAACAAGTGGTATATTTTAAGTGCTGGTGAGAGTCTTGAGAAATTCTCAAGTTACAATCATGAAAGTAACAGTTTTCTAAACCAGGTAACACATGCACCAAGTGTCAAAACAACCTCTTAGAGCTACAGCACAAAATTTCAGTACTTTGATGTTCAAGGCAATACGTTGGCCCCATAAAGCACTCATTTAAACTAGTAATGTTTCTATAAGCTACTTCTATCCCCAGCAGAATTTTTGGCACCAGAGTAAATTTCCATTTAAAACTGTACCCAATGTGAGCGGCTACTTTTTAAAAGATTTAAATAGAAGCTTACTGTCTAGCATTCACTGTTTCCTGGGTCATGTCTTTAAATAGAGTAATTCTGATCCCAAAGGTCACCTGAGACTGTAATCGTCATAGCAACACTGAAATTCGTTTTACACTTTGAGAATAATTCACTGGCTAGAGAGCATTTTTTCCAAGGTTCAGGCCAAGGCACATCAGTTTTAGAAACACCTCCTACCTTTTTTTTTTTTTTTTTTTTATGGTACTCTACCTCATATTTAGCCCAGCTTTTCTAACCTCTTTAGAAGTAGCATTCTATTCCCTATTCTGACAAAGTGGCAGTCAAATGAGAAATGTGGATTTTTTTTTTTTAAAGTGTAGATTGGTTCATTTTTGTCCTGAATTACTTACACGACAATGTTTTAAACTGTTAATATGGCTTATCTGCCCTTATTAAATCTAAAGCATGACTTTTTAAAAGTAAAAGTTGTTTGAAAGTTTCACAATAACTTTCTGTATTAGCATATAAAAATGTTACATGATTTTTAGTTTATCCATCTTTTAAATAATTTTTTATTTTTTAATTAGTTGACATACAATATTATATTAGTTTCAGGTGTATAATATAGTGATTACATATTTATATAACTTATGAAGTGATCCCCCTGATAAATCCAGTACCCACCCATCTGGCACCATACATAGTTATTACAGTACTACTGACTATATTCCTTATGTTATACTTTACATTCCTATGACTATTTTGTAACTACCAGTACGTACCTCTTAGTCCCTTCCCCTTTTTCATCCATCCCCCTAATCCCCTTTCCATTTGGTAACCATCAAAATGTTCCCTGTATCTATGAATTTGCTTCTGTTTTGTTTGTTTATTTTGTTTTTTAAATTCCACGTATAAGTGAGATCACACGGTATTTGTCTTTCTCTGTCCTTCTTATTTCACTTAGCATAAAGCCATGTAGGCCCATCCATGTTGTTGCAGATGGCAAGATTTCATTCTTTTTTATGGCAAAGTACATATGATTTATAAAAATGCAAAAAGAGTATACAATGAAAAAGCTCCCTTTCACTCCCTCTACTTACAGTCTATCCTTTCAGAGCTGTAATATGCACATCTAGTCAATAGTCTCCAATAGTAGCATTCTACACTCTACTCTTTACTATATACTTAGGTGTCCAAGAAATGATTATCACCAAATGATTCTAATGTAATTAACTGCCCCCAAACATGTTAATTTTATCTGCAACCATCACCAGCTGCATTGTGGTAATACAGTTTTGAACTCTGCAGGACTCAACTACCAACCACTATCAGCTCAAACAGGAATTTCTTGTCAACATTTTATCGCCACACAGTGGCTGACAATTGAGTTAACAAGCTTCGGTTTTCAGGATGTCTTATGTATGAATCTTATTGCCAAAAAAGAAATGACATTCTATACTTGTACAGATTGAACTGAGAAACAGCTGTATCTTTAATAAGCTAAACAGGAACTGGATAAAAGTACTACAGAATAAATTGAGGGCCACCGACGTCTCCAACTGATTCTCTCATTTGGAAGAAACATAAGCTTTATTTCCTTTAAAAGTACAGGCCTTCTCAATAAAAGCTTTTAAAAAATCTGAGTAGCTGAAGAAATCATTCCCACCTGGTACATTTCATACTATGAGCGGGGACGTGCAGAGCACCACAGAGACACACAGCACAAGAACCTAACGTTGTCGAGAAAGCCAGGAAAGGTCTACTAGAGGCGTGTTGTCCTAAACGATGAGAAGAGCTAGACAGGCCAAGGAGGTGACATAGCCCAGGATTTGAAAGGCAAGCTGGTTCCAGAAGCCTAAATCCTCTGAGTGTGAACATCTCTAAACTGGGGGGTGCGACATGGGGAGGGTTGGGGAGAACGGAGTTCCTCCCATACTCTTTTTCTGTTTGTTTTCAAAGTCAATTTTTCTTCTCAGGTGATTTTTTAAAAAAATGTTCAAATTCCCTAACTAATATTATAGCCAAGTAACCTATTATAACCTATTTCAAAGGAGCAAAAATTCTTGTCCTTGGCCACAGAACTCTATTAAGTATTTTCCAATGTGACACGAAAGCACTTATTGAAGATGTCTCAGAGAGTAACTGTTCTGCTTGCCTGAGGCTAACACTTATACACTTGCAAGGTCAAGAGTAGAAAACCAGGCAAGGCATTTCTTCTATACTGGGCCTTCAAACATGTGGCTCACTTATGAAGACTGTAGGAGAATTAAAATCAGTATTAAAGCTAAGGAAAAGATCAATCAAACCTATACCTGACCACAAAACACTGCACCACAGCACACATATCTTGGTTTCTTCTTTATAAACATATTTACTCAACAAAAAAGGAAACAAAATGTTCAAGAGCAAAGTTCAGCTATTAATTTAAAAATATGGACTTTTTTTAACTACAGTTTTTTTAAGGATTATGTAAAGATAAAAGATTATAAATCAGTAACTGAGTTGTAGTCCCAATATTAGAGATAATCAGAAACTAAACAATTTCTGACCATTTAGACATTCTCCAAGTTATGATGGTTCCACTTAACAATCTTTTTTACTTTATGATGGTGTGAAAGCCATACACTTTCAGTAGAAAACATACTTTGAATTTTGGTCTTTTCCTGGGCTACCAGTATGTAGTAGTTACTTTCTCGTGATGCGGGCAGCAGCAGTGATTTGGCCCAACTGTAGGCTAATGTAAGTCTTCCGAGCATGTTTAAGGTGGGCGAGGCGAAGATATGCTGTTTGGTAGGTTAAGTATATTAAACGCATTTCAACTTACAGTTTTAACTTACAATGGGGTTATTGGGATGCAAACCCCATCGTAAGTCAAGGAGCATCTGTATGAAACTTTTTCTAGTTGGTGTTGTTTTGATTATATACAAGTACTTATTGGAAGGCTGATGTTCCAAGTAAAATAATACTTTAAGGATAAGAAAAGGTATGTAAATTCAGTTTCCTTAATAGTATGTACCTTGTAAGGTATAGATTTCAGAATGTATAACTGGGAAAGTACTACAGCAATCTTTTAAAGGCTATGTATATAACCCAGCTCTGCCAATGGTTAGCTCCGTAACTTAGGGTAAACACATATTCTAAGATTCAATTTATATCTGAAATATATTATATAACATATAAGGTTACTTCCAAATCTAAAAATCTATGACTATTTGTATTTCATTAGGTACATGCTACTTGATTTCTCTGCATTTTAGCTATCTAAATGAAATAGGAAACATGCACAGTAAATAAAAAATGCCTTAGTCCCACTGACAAGCAGAAAAGGAACACACACACAAATTTTATATATCTATATCTTTTTATAGATATAGATATATTTCAAAAAAAAGTGTACACATTTTAAGAAAGGAAAACTATATTAAAATTATAATACTCAATGTACATCGATAACAAAAGATGAATACAAGTCACGTTTGACTTCTGCAATGACAAGAGGTGCTCAAAGTGGTTCCCATCAGCATCCAGACACTTCTGATTACAGCGAACTAGTGCTTGAGCAATGCTGACCAAAGTGTCCACTTGTATACGTTTTTTTGGCACACCTGGTATGTATATACACATATATATACTTAAAGGATTTAAAATAGTCCTTTGTTAAGCAAAATCATATGGCTATAGGATGGGAGGAAATATCTAAGTTACAGTCAACACAGATTGTTTAAAGACTTTTATTTGTGTTCATATATATAACATATCACAGCAAAAAGCACACATTTGTCTCTCTTAAGGTAAAGTTAAATATATATTCGCTGAGTACTATCATCTCTCGATGTCTGTATATTGGATGTGAGTGTGGATTCAAGGTTTCCTTGGGTTTCTCTCAAGGGCTCTTTCTCTTCAGTATTTTTCTCTATTACCATTTCCTCCTACTTATGCACAGAACTGGCATTCTTGTTTTTAATACCCAATTTTCACCACTTGCTCACATCAGTTCTTTGAAATGTTACTGCCCGTGGACCATGACATGTACTTTTTACAACAGACGTGAAAGCTAAAAGATGTAGACAGCACACAAATTAATTCAATGGTTGTTTTAAAAGTGGAAAACAATTAAAATTCAGTTGCCAAGTTAAAGGATTTTATACATTATGAAGTGTTCTCTATTACTTCCATGGTCTAAAATTTCTCACTCAAGAAAACAGATTCATTTCTAAAGAGTACATCTTTCTCGGCTCGAAACAGAAGAAACTTTTCTTTAACAAAACTGTCCCAGGGAACAAAACAAATGCTTTTCCAAGTTGGGGCAGCACAAGTCTTCATTAAATGTCAGTGTGTGATAACTAAGATATGTAGCAGTCTTTAAAATTTCATAAAAGCTATTAAGATGGTGGTTTTAGCCGTTTTGCAGATGGTCCTTCTGAGTTAGTTCTGTTACCAGTGTTATTTTCATCTTCTGCATCCTCATCATCATCCTCATCATCATCACCTTTTAAAATAAATATTTGTTGTATGACAATATGTTCAATGGTTGAAAAAAATAGTTAAAATGGTTAATAATAAGATCATTTCACTTTAGGAGTAATAAGACCACCTTCCAGATTTGAATATGCATCATTAAAAATATTTCAGTAATTTTAGTGTTTAAACCTTTCTTGTCTACTACTTTTTTTGAAGACAGAATTCATACGACCATAAAATTCACTCTTTTAAAGTATACAGCTTATTGATTTTTAGTATATCCACAGGTTGTGCAATCATCACCACTACCTAATTCTAGAAGAGTTTCATCATCCCAGAAAGAAATCCCATACCCCTTAGCAGTCACTTCCTGGTCCCCTCAATCCTAGGTAATACTAACCTACTTTCTATCTCTATAGATTTGTCTATTCTGGACATTTCATAAAATTAATCATACAATATGTGGTCTTTTGCATCTGGCTTCTTTCACTTAGCATGTTTGCAAAGTTCATTCATATTGTAGCATTTATCAGTGCTTTATTCTTTTTTACTGCTGAACAATATTCCACTGTGTGGTTATCCCACATTTTGTTTATCCACTCATCAGCTGAAGGGCATTTGTATTGTTTCCACTTTTTAGCTATTACGAATAATGCTGTTATGAACACTAGTGTATAAGTTTTTGTGTGAACATGTTTCCAATTCTCTAGGAAGAACTAGGAGTCCCTAGACATGGAATTGCTCGGTCAGACGGTAACTTTACGTTCAACTTTTTGAGGAACTGCCAAACTTTTCTCCAAAGAAGGTACGTCATTTTACATTTTCACCAGCAATGTATGAGGGCTCCATTTCTTCACGTCCTTGTCAACACTTGTTATTGTTCTTTTTGATTTACAGCCATCCTAGGCATGTAGTGATATCTCGTCGTGGTTTGGTTTGTATTTCCCCAATGGCCAATGATGTTGAACATCTTTTCATGTGCTTATTGGCCCTGCATATTTATTTCAAGTCCTGTCTATTCAAATCCTTTGTACATTTGGTAATTGGATTATTTATATTTTTAGTGTTGAGTTCTACCACTTTAGTACTTATACTTTTTTGTTTTGTATATTATTTGTTGAGATATAACATAAAATTCACCATTTTATGTCTACCACTTTTAACAAAGGTCATTCAAACCTAAGCTTTATGGGGATTTCATCAAGCAAATACAGAAACATGTCCACCTAGACAAAGATATTGCTGACGCACCATTAATAGAACAGGTGACAGTTATTTTTCCAGTAAATAATGACAGACTTTTTTAAAAAAAATGGCTCCAGCTATATACTCTTGTCTTTATGCCAATTACAACATTTTCAACAGGTTAGAGAGGTACTTTTGGAGCCAAGAAACAGGACTTCACTTTCAATACATGTGACAACACCCAACTACGTTATTCACAGAAACAATCTATTATCTGAACTCAGTGTAATGTTACGAATTGGTTCCTTCACATTATCTGGATCTATCAAGATGTAAATAAAATAGAAAAGAAAGAAAAGGAAAGTATGGTTCAAGCTCCTCTACAGAGGAGTTAAGTCCTGACTCCAATATTTAGTTCTTAGGTTGTTCAGCTCAGGGCAGTCAAAATGTACCTACCTATTTTTGCATTCAAGACAAGATTTAAAAAATACGCAGTTCAACTTCACGTTTCTACTCTCAAACTGCACCTACAAAACTGGGAAATGGGAAAGCAGTGCCTGGGAGTTAAGACTTGTTAAACTGACATCTGTCCCCATCCCCAGAACCTGCTCCTAGTCGGCGATAGATGGCAGTCTTCCGCACGTATCTGTCATTTCACACCTGGTAAACTCCTCTTCATCCTTCAACACCCAGGTCAAAAGTCCTGCCCTCTCTGAAGCCTTCCTGGGTTCTCTCGGTGTACAATGGTTACGGAGGGCCCTGGGGTCACACTTCCACTCTTTTTAATAAGAGTGTTTGCCTGTCCAACCCTCACCAGCCTGAATTCCACAAGGACAGTAACGGACTCACATCCCCCTCGTTCTTTCTCCAGAGCTCAGCCCAGTGCCTGGCACAGAGTAGTAAGCGTTCAGCACGTTCTTGTAATGTAAATGAAAAGAGACAGAGTCACGAAAACGCTTAGAAAGAAGCAGCCCAGATAAGTTAGCCCCGATTCAGCTCAGACATGGCGGAAGGTGCCAATCATTTTTAGGGGGAATTCTCTGTCCTCCGAGGCGCACTTTCTTCAAGTCTGCCACAAAACACGGGCTCCACGAACAGATGTTTCCTGGGCTCCCCTGCCCCTCCGCCCTGTTGTTCCCGCACCGTCTCAAAACTCACCGTCCACGGCCTCGTCCGGAGCCGCCGCCACCCGGTCCTGGGCTTCCCGCTGTACCAAGGGGCCGAAATGCTCAGCCACCAGCTCCCTCATCTGGGCGACGCCGGACAACAGACTCTGAAAAGGGTCGGCGTCGCCCGGCGACTCACAGGGCACCTCCAGCCGCCGCCGTTGTCCCTCCGGCCCGACGTACTCGCCCACCAGCTCCATGGCAACCACCGAGCTTCCAGACGCGCTACAGGAAAGTGCCACCGGAAGCGGAAACCAGCCCGCGCGGGGCGCAGGCGGGAGAAGGGAGAGGCGTGACTTCCGTTTGTCGGAAGTTGCTCCTCCCTCTTCCCTCACTGCCTTTCTCTGGGATTGGTTCCTGGCACTCGGGGTCTGCCTCCTCCGGCCACGCCTCCCGCGGCCGCTTTTCCCGCCTCCGCCGGAGCCGAGCTGCGGTCCGGGTGACAGTTGAGGATGGCGGGAGCTGAGGGGCCCGCTGGACGGCAGTCCGAGCTGGAGCCCGTGGTATCGCTGGTCGACGTACTCGAGGAGGACGAGGAGCTGGAGAATGAGGCGTGCGCCGTACTGGGCGGCAGCGACTCGGAGAAGTGCTCCTACTCGCAGGTGGGTGCGCGCGGGGCCTCGCCTCCCCGGGCTCCCGCGGAACCTGCTCTTCCCGACCGGACTTGGACTTGTCCCGCCGGCCGCGGCCGGCCTCGCGTGGTGGCCGGAGGCGTCCCCGTCCCGGGCCCCGCGGCCCCTTCCGCCCGCGTCCTGGCCCCTTCCTCAGCTCGGCTCCAGCAGGGCCCTCCTCCCCGATCTTCGCTCGGCCGCTCAGGATTCCCCAGGCTTTGGCCTGGGAGCAGCTGCTTTCCCGCCTCTCCGTCCCCTCCCGGTGTGCCCGGCTGCCTTTCCCGGAACCGTCCCCGCGACCTCTCCAATCCAGACATCTTTGTCCTGACTTTTCCCACCCGGAGAGTGTTTATTGGGAACCGAACGGGAGGGTCGGAGCAGAGCAGAGAAAGCCCTGCATTTGAAAACCTCCGCACACGGGCCGGGCTCCTTGACAGCTCGTTCCGCTGCCGTTTAGTTTGACCAGCGCTGGCCGGTCGTGTTTCTGGGGAAAAGCGGCAGGTCGCGTGTCGTCCCGCCGCCCGCTCCCCGTGGGTGAGACGGGAACCAGAGCCGCGCCGGCCCGGCCACGGGGGGAGGGGGCAGGGCTGCGGGAGGGGAGGCCTGGCTTTCGGAAGACGCGGTCAAGGAGGATCTGGGGGGGTACAGTGTTGGCTGACTCATCCTCTGCTTCGAGGTGCAAGAGTGGACTGCGGTGGGTAGGAGAAAACTAGGAGAGAGGAAACTGGCAGGATGAAGAAGGTCGTTGTCCAGCGCGGGGGAGCGGAACACGGGCAGGCGGCGGGGCCTGGGGCTTGTGGGGCGCGGACCGAGATCACAATGCCGGCCGTCATCGCTGCCCGGCGCCCCTGCAGGGTGCTTCGGCTGTTTTAATACACCCGGTGTCCAGGGATGGCCCCAGGTGTTGGCTGGTATTTTAAAGCCTTGGGCCACCTCTAGTACAACGTTTTCTCTGCTCTCCTTTTTCTTTTTCTTTAAATCTGTACATAAACTAGTTTTGGAGTGTAGTCAGCTGTATAAAATGGTTTTCTTAAATTTTAACTTTACACCGTAGTGGAACATGTGACAAATGGCCTAGATTATACGTAGGGTTGAAAACAAACCAGGGGGACCCGCCACCCAGAGAAAGAAATAGAACCTCACTGGCATCCCCGAAACTTCCCGCTGACTCCCTGAAACTCCCTCCTTCAGAGACGGGGGTAACCATTATCAAGAGTTCTAAAAGTTTTCCCTGTTTTTCTTTCAGCTTTTTATTTTGAAACATTTTAAATCTACCGACAAATTGAAAGACTATTATGAACACTTGTGTACCTTTTCCATATACTCATTTTTTAAACACTTTAGCACATTTATCTTTTTCCTCTTTTTTATAATTTACTGTTGTCCTTTGTTCTTTGCCGAACCATTTGAAAATAAGTTCCAGATACCATGATAATACAACTCTAAATACTTCAACATGCATCTCTTAAAAATTGAATTGATTAATGCATTGATTTTTATCTTTTGTGGAATCACAAGCATTTTCCAGAATTAAAGTGTGATATGACTTAACATACACCTAACACATTCTCCTACATTTTCATGCGGTTAAAATGATTAAGCAGACAAGCTTATTCACAGCTGACTGAAAAGATTAAATTACCTTCACTAAGAAAAAAATTGTAAACAAGAACTAGTATAGTACACATATGATGATATGAAACATGCAACAGGGCTTTGGTACTCTTGTGTAAGCTTTTTTATTAGTTTCCGTTGTTTTCATAAGATCTTGACCACAGATAGTATGATTTCAATTATTTCTCAGATCACAGTATGGTTATTAGGTAACTATGCCACACTTCATTAATTTATTTTCCATTTCTATTTTGGGGCTGTCTTTCAGGGCTCAGTAAAGAGACAAGCACTATATGCCTGTAGTACCTGCACCCCAGAGGGAGAAGAACCAGCAGGAATTTGCCTAGCTTGCAGTTATGAATGTCATGGAAGTCATAAACTATTTGAGCTGTACACAAAAAGGTAAAGACAGTCAAGGATTGGTGCTAAATATTTTTTAAATGTTTAGATTCTTTCCCAGCTGCACTTTATTTCTTAATCTTGCTTTTCCATTCAAAGTAGCTGTGTACTGGTAACATTTATTATAATTGGTTTATGTAATTCGAGACAACAATTTTTCCCAGGGGGCTTTTAAAATATAATTATGGTACAAACTCGAATCTTTCTCTGCCATTAACTTATGTGTGCCTGTGGATGTGATACAGATATTTATCTCTATGCATGTTAATTTCCAGAATTATTAAATCTTTTATTGTTATGTGTTTGAAGAAATTCTGAATTGATACATGAGCAGCATGTATCCAACTTTTTTGGATTGTACCTGCAACCAGGGCCACCTTTTACATACTAGAAATGAGTTGAGAGGAAAGAGGCTATGATATGAACTTAAAGAAGTCATTAGATTTAAAAGAAAAATTAAAATTGGCTCTTCCTCTTTTGTTTCAGAAATTTTCGTTGTGACTGTGGAAACAGCAAGTTTAAAAATTTGGAATGCAAATTATTTCCTGTAAGTAAGCACTGGAACTAAATGCATCAAAAGTAGCTGAGATTGATATTTGACAAAATGGATACAAACCAAATATTTTCCAAAAGAGAAGTTCTTATGCTTATTCTTTGCAAAGGGGCAAATATTAGACTTCATTTTTTACCATGTTAGAAAACAAACCTATTCAGAGCCTATGGTATACATTGAAATAAATATGAAAGGTTTTGGGGAAATGTTCTTTGAAGTAATTTAGGTTGAATTTATGTTGGTTGTGCTCATGCTGTAAGGGTTTTTAAAAGAGCAAGGGTATGATTAAAAACTGAATAAATAAAACTGGGTAATAATGAATGTAGGCCAGATGCACACAGGGGTTTTTCACTGCTTTTTAGCTAAAAACTGCTTTACAATATCTTTAGTGAAATAACAGAAATGGAAGAGAAAGTCAGGGATTTCATATTGTTCAATCATAATTGCTAAAACTGTCTTTCTTTTCTCTCCTTTTAAAGTTATTTTTAGACAGTTTTCTTGACTGCTTTTTATTTTATTAATACCTCTTAGTAACCTGGAGGCTTTGGCTATTATAGCTGGGCATTAAGAAGTGCTTTGAAATTCTAGGCCAATGTCAGTTAACATAGCTTATAATTAATACTTATGATTAACTTATCACTATTTTATTAAATAGGTGTATTCATTTTCCCCCAATTTCTACAAAGAAGGTACAAAAAATAATTTATCTTCTTTCCCCCTGTATCTTGGGAAAAGCATCCCTTTAATGGGAGTGAATTTCGTTTCTTTGTGCTTTGAAAGTTAAAGACCAGCTTCTGGGGGAAAGATACAGAATGCAGAAATTTATTGAATATAGGAATTTCTGATGCATGAAATTATAAAGTTAGATCATATTATGTACTGAAATTAATACCTTTCAGGACAAAGCAAAGATAAATTCTGGCAATAAATACAATGACAACTTTTTTGGATTGTACTGCATTTGCAAGAGACCTTATCCTGATCCTGAAGATGAGGTAAGAGAATTGGTGGTTAACACCCGGGACTGTGTCATCTCTAACTCTTCAGCCTCTTGTCACGTTTGGGCCTCTATATCTGTTCAGGGGGGATTTGGGGATTGTGAAATGTTTCTATATTTGTCCCTCCTGATGAATCTAGGCTGGATCAATAACTGGTACAGATCTCAACTATTCTTCTCATTCTTGCATCATAAGAATGAAATACTGGGCAAGATTTTCCCAAGACTAGTACCTTACTCCTTACTCTCCCTCTGCCTGAGTACTCCACTCCCCCAAACATTATTCAAAAAATGGTATTTAACTTTTTGCCTCCCTGGAAGAAAAGAAATGGGATGTGCAAATTGGATCCTGTTAAAAATTTCAATTATAAGTATACAAAAACCTTAAAAAGAGTTCTTCATCACTCCTGTTCCTTCTTCCTCCCAGATATAAGCAGTGTTAACATTTTTGGTGTATCTATATTTTAGACCTTTTTCTGTGCACATATGAGTGAATGTATGTTTTAGTTTGTAGTTTCCTTTTCTTGTACCAGAAGTGAAAATTCTAAACATTCACTTCTGCAACTTGCTTGTCTCTCTTATCAGTACATCATACACGCCTTCCAGGTTAAACCATACAAATCCACATCGTTCGAACCGCAGCAGAGTATTCCGTGATTTGACATGCCACAAGTTAGTACCTAAATGTCGTTCTATAGCAGCATGGCATCACCTATTTTTTTCAGTATTATAAAGGAAGCTGCAGTGAACATCTTTATACAGTAGTATAACTGAGTAAACGGCAAGGAGTTGTGTAGAATGGATACCTAGAGTTAGAATTGATGGGTCAAAGGATATTTGTATTTAAAATTGTGATCATGTCTGCAAAAGGGTTCAGCCTTTAACAGTGTGTGATACCGGTTTTCCCCCCAACATTCTTGTCATCCCTATATATTTCCAATCTTTTAAAATTTTGCCATTCTGATAGACGAAGAACAGTATCTTTTAAAATTTTTCCTTTCCTTGATCATGGATAAGGTTATGCATATTTTCATGAACTTATTGGACATTTTTAATAGCCATCTCTTTGAATTGTCCTTTCACATCTGTGGCCCACTTTTTTTTTTTTTTTTTTTTTAAGATTTTATTGGGGAACAGTGTGTACTTCCAGGACTTCTTTCCAAGTCAAGTTGTCCTTTCAGTCTTAGTTGTGGAGGGCTCAGCTCAGTTCCAGGTCCAGTTGCCGTTGCTAGTTGCAGGGGGCACAGCCCACCATCCCTTGCGGGAGTCAAACCGGCAACCTTGTGGTTGAGAGGACGCCCTCCAACCAACTGAGCCATCCCGGAGCTCAGCGGCAGCTCAGCTCAAGGTGCCGTGTTCAATCTTAGTTGCAGGGGGCGCTGCCCACCATCCCTTGCGGGGCTCGAGGAATCGAACTGGCAACCTTGTGGTTGAGAGCCTGCACTCCAACCAACTGAGCCATCCAGGAGGCAGCTCAGCTCAAGGTGCCGTGTTCAATCTTAGTTGCAGGGCGTGGCCCACGTTTTAACTGGGTTGGGTTTGCTTATGTATTTACTAATCTGAAGGACCTTGTCTTTGTATTTAGAGAAAGTAGCCTTCTGATGTCTTCCTTGCTTTCTTGTCTTGGAACTGTAATTATTGAACCAAATTAGAGGAGAAAATAGAAGATATCTTTGAGTTAACAGATAAAACCTTAAAACTGGATATTTTAAGGTATGGGGTAAATTGTTATTAAAACTGTTGAATCAAAAGACAGAAAATGAGGAAATTGATCAAGGCAGAAGAAAGAATAAAACTGCCACACACACGTGCGTACACCCATTATAAGGAAAGGACAGAATAACATTGGAATGTTAATCAGTAAACAATGAAAGCTGGAAAAAAAAGGAAAATCATTCTAAAAATAGTCTATGCCCTTTGTTATAATTTTCCTAGGCCAGAATTTAATTATTTAATTTATTCAAATTAGGGAATTTGTTGCTGTTCATATTATCAAGAGATTGCAGCATTTACTTTCAGTTACTTGGCAGCGTGGTGTGATAAAAAGTCCCAGTTGTCACATTCTATATTGATCAATTCATAATACCTTCTTGGGCCTGGGTTTATGTATAAAATGAGAATATATTACTTATTTATAAAGTTCTGTGAGAATCAGATATTGAATAACTGATGTGACAGAGCTTTGACAGTTGCTTGCAAGTGCTTTTCTCTGTAGCACCAGTTCACATAGCATGAACTTCTCTTTGGCCCCTTCATCTGCTTTTTCCTTTTCCCCTTGGATAGCCCTGTGGATGGCACTCTCACAGATTGGGTAGACAATCACTTAACATCTAATTCTACTGTGTGCCAGAATTCTGTGTAATCATTAACATACAAACTGCTTTTCCATGTTAGATTCCAGATGAGATGATCCAGTGTGTAGTGTGTGAAGACTGGTTCCATGGAAGGGTAAGGAAAACCTTTACCTTTTAAAGCCATTGTCTTCACAAAAGGAGAAAAGAGCTTTGCTTTTTAAGTTGTGTTATATTTTACATTATAGTTACTCTTCAAAAAATATACTATAAAGATATGATCAGTGTATTATTGCAATATTTGTTTATAAAATAACAAGCATTTTGGACAAGCTGGAGATCACAAGAAAAATCCTCAGTTTTCTGTACTCACAGCATCTTGGTGCCATTCCCCCCGAGAGTGGGGATTTCCAGGAGATGGTGTGCCAGGCCTGTATGAAACGCTGCTCTTTCCTATGGGCTTACGCTGCACAACTGGCAGGTAGGTGTCTCTGTGGAGCTGGTATCTCACAAACTTGTGCTTGTGGAATTTTTGTGTTCAGTCCAGAATTTTTAGCAACTATTTTTAATTGGAATCAAGTATAGAAAAACCTGTAGGATATGTTCTTTCTCCACAAGGTACTTACAGATTGATTAGGAGACTACCAAGAACAAATTTGTACTTATAAATGGCATGATGCAGAGTATGGATGAGACTGTAATTAGGAAAAGTGAAGGAGGCAGTTTTTGAATGGACTTTGAAAGATAAATAGAACCCAAATACATTGGTTTTTAAAGTGTAAGACATGCTATTTGTTGGGGAGGGAGTGGTGGGTGGTATAGTATGTTATCTAGTGTTTTTATTATACACTAAGAAATTGACCCCAAACAACTAATCAGCAATGAATTGTCTTGGGGCATTAAATATTTCATTTTTTTGGTAATACTATATGGGTTTCTGAATTTTTTTAAGTGGCAGTTACTCACACTATGCTGCTCTAGCCTCATAATTTCTTCCCTTTCTCACCTTTAGGGAATACTTCACCGTACCAACCACAAGCAGCATAGCCACACCTAAGATCTCATCCTACACTTTTGTTTTAGCTCAGAGTTCTTAAACTTGGTGCTCTCTTTCTGTTCATGCTCTTCCCAGTTCTTTCTCTCTCTTTCCACTGGACCTGTATATATTTCTCATTCATTGGGTTTGCTTAATTGGATTCCCCCCTCCCTTCATGTCCTTCCCTGTCAATAGATGGCTTCATCTCCTATTAAACTGAAATGCCATCATGCCATGAGCTCCTTATTTCTCTTCTCTCCTTCACAGTATTTATGCCTCTATACCCATCCGTTTTGATTTCCTCCTCTCATAAAGTTCAGCTGGTTGTTTTTTCAAAATGACCCTGCTACCTGTGTTTGCAGTTCAGTTTTTCCTTCTACCTCTTTTTGAGGTATTCCATCTCTCTCTAACATCTGGGGTATTTTTCTTTCTCCTTTACATATAAAGTGCTGAAGTAGTGATTGATATTTTTAAATAAACTGTTTAATTATTTGAACTCATTGGATTAGGCAGACATAACCTTAAAAAGTACTGATTATTTTCTTTTTCATTATTCCAGAAATTAAGGTTCACTCTCTCCTTTTCCAGATTCTGAAATATTTTTTAATCAGGCAAAGTGATTTCATTGTCTAATACGTCTGTGGATATGTGTGTGTGGGGTTTTTTTTTTTTGTTTTTTTTCATTAAATCCACAGTAACCAAAGTACCTGCTGAGGATGATGGCTTGGCACTGAATGTAGATGGAACAGGTGATCAGGAAGTAATCAAATCTGAAAATGGAGGTCATCAAGATGGTACCCTCAAAGAGGACATTCCAGAACCTGGAAAGGATGCTGACAAGGAAGTTAAAGCAGAGCAGACTAATGAACCATGTGCCAGCTCTAGTTCTGAATCTGATCTCCAGGTAACATATGAAGTAGGAGCCATAAAAGAAAGAAAACTTAAGCAAAATTAATTCTGTAAGCTCTATAGCATTGTATACTTTGAGTAAAGAAATCCTTTTACAAAATCTAAACTATGATAATTTAAAAAACATTTCAAAACTTAATTTTATTTCAGACAGTGTTTACGAATCAAAATCTCAACACAGAATCACAGTCTGACTGCAAACTTCGGGAGTTTAAAGCTAAGCATTTTATAAAGAAAGACACTGCCACCTATTGGCCCCTGAACTGGCGTAGCAAGTTGTGTACCTGCAAAGACTGTATGGTAAGTACCTGACCAATGTTAGTATGTTTTGTAAACTTATGCCTAAAATAAGAACATCTGAAAAATACATTTATGAAATTGATGTTAGGAGTGTAGAGAACTTAAAAAAATTTTATATTAAGCAAATTTATGAAACAGTATTTGTAGTCTGAATGCTTATGGAAGAAATGAAGAATTTATGCATTACTTTTTATTTACTTATCTTCATTTTAGTGGGAAAAAGCAGTTCTTAGCTTTTTTATATCATAGAATTGCTTGGAAACACAAATTGCTTGAAAGTTATAGTAAGTCAGTGGTTTTTAAGTAAAGAGCTGTTCGGCCATATAAGATCTACTAGGAAGTTGGGAGATTTCTAAGAGAGATTTGGGCAAAAAGAATAAATCACTCAAGCAACTCAGTGCTAAAAGGCTCAGGTTTTTCGGGCAGTTAGTCTAAAAAACATTAAATACACTTCGAGTGATTCTCATGAGGTTGACTTTCTGAGAATGACACACAGTTTTAATGGGGAAACTGGTTTTATTTTTTCAAGAAAATGTATGGCGACCTAGATGTCCTGTTCCTGACAGATGAGTATGACACGGTTCTGGCTTATGAAAACAAGGGCAAGGTGGACCAGGCAGCCGACAAGACAGATCCTTTAATGGACACGCTGAGCAGCATGAACAGAGTCCAGCAAGTGGAACTTATTTGTGGCAAGTACTTTTGAGTGGGAAAATTCATGAAGTTCATAAAGTTACCTTCACAATTGAAAAAAATGTATGTGTATAAGGAGGATGACTAATACCTATTGTTTTAATTTAATAGGAAGAAAATTTAAATTTGGAATTGTGTAGTAGACCTCAACTACACTTGCTTAGTTGTAATGTTGCTGGATTTTTAGTTGCTATTCCCACTGAGTCAGTGTTACGTGCCAGAGTAATTACATGCTCGAGAAAACCACAACATGTGCTATTTTGATTAAGCGTAGATGTGTGAGTGAAGAATATTAGAGCATCAATTTCGTTTTTCATCCAGTGAAAAATAATTTTCATTGCGCGTTATATGTCCTCTTTTTGAGCAAAGCATTTCACCTTTTTGACAGTTCTTGAGGTTGTTTCAGTGGTTCACAGGAAACCACGAGAGGACGAAATACTCCCAAACCCTTAATCGCAGGCTTAGACATGTTTTTCCTTCAGCAGGCCCAACTTGTTTCAGTGTTCCCATCCCAACCAGTTTCTATGGGGATGCCACCTCCGTTGCACCCCTTTAATGGCATCACTCATTTCTTTCATTTGTAACTACTGGATAATTTCCTTTTACCTTTATTAGACTAAAAGCTTTCTGAGGACGGAGGCTGCATCTAAATCGTTGTTGTAGCCCTCTACGTGCCTCGTACACAATACACTCTGTTGAGTGAGTGGATGACTTCACACTTACGTTTGACAAGTCCGAGGTTATTTCAGACATTAGAATTCCAGAGAGACAGAAAACCCTTTTAAAAAATTCTTAGCTTATCTTTTTGGGAGTGAGGATATCTCTGGCTTTTGAGGTTTTTTTGTTTTCGTTTTTTTGTTTTTAACGGAAAAGTATTCCAGATATCAAAATGAAGGAATTTGGGAGACGTTGGAACAAATTTCTATGCAGTTTCACTTAAAGAAAAATGTAAACTAGTAATATACTCACATGTCTGTGGTAAAAGCAAGTTTTTTCCCTAAAAGCAAATGGCGTAAGTGCTTTCTGTTGATTTTTTCCTTTAGAATACAATGACTTGAAGACTGAGCTTAAAGATTATCTCAAGAGGTTTGCTGACGAAGGCACGGTATGTTGAGTGGAAGAATTTTAATCAAGGTCCCGTGTGTTTTAAACAACCTGTTTGTTTTCTTTGATGAGAGAAATGACTGCATCTTAAACTGGATCCTTGCAAGTTTAGTGCAGGCCGAGCTAAGGGCAGTCAGTGAGAGGTGTGAAACACCAATGGCCTAGCCTCACTGGGGCCCTCCCCAGCCCTGGGCCAGAGGGACGGAGCAGTCAGTCACCCAGGATCGGGAGGGAGCACGTGTCGCTTAGGAGAAGCCATTGCATCGCCATGCCCGTCTACCGATCCTGACCTTCAAGCAGGGATCCTTGGAGGCGGAAGGAAAACTGACCAGGCAGGCAAAAATTAAAGCCAGGCCCCATTTTGGGGATTCTGCATTCTATAGTTTAGGATAAAAGAACTTTATAATTGGGGGCTATAACAGTTCTCTTGCTAGTAAGAAAATCTGTATACCTTAAAGGGGGGACACTGACTCTACAGTTTTAAAATAGTCTTCCAGATGAATTTACAAATACTTCGTAACCCTTTACTATTCATACTTTTGTGATGAATTTCTTTCTAAAATACTTCTCTATCAGGGATGTAAAGTGCAACATAAGGAATATAGTTGATAATAGTGAAATAACCATGGATAGTGCCAGGTGGGTACTAATCGGGAGATCACTTTGTAAATTATATAAATGTCTAACCACTATGCTGTACACCTGAAACTAGTATAAAATGAATTTTACTATCTTATGATACCATAGATGCATACAATTTACGGTGTTCGTAACAAATGTTCATCAGCAGAGACATTCAAAAACCAAGGTACCACTGTACTTCTATTTAGTTTTTGCCAATTTTCTGTTTACATAAAAATATCTTTAATTTTGGACTCTCAAAGAGGGGAATGTTTTTTGGTTTCTTTTTTTCAGTAAAGAAGAAAGCCCAAATCTCAAAACAAAACACTGTATTTTGTGGGTGCTTATGCAGAGCTGAGGACATTCCCAAGTCAGCTGTAGTGATGAGAGAGCAGGGGTCTAGTTTTTAAGCTGCTGTCACTTTTATTTTCGCTCTATTTATTGAGAACTTATTATGTGCCAGGCAGTGTTCTACAGGCATTTTATTTCATCTCTTCAAAAGCATAAAAAGTGCTGCTTTTATCTCATTTTGCATGAGGAAACCAAGGGAGCTGGTGGACTCTACGCTTGGCACCATATGCTTTTCTGCTTAGCGGTGTGACCCTGAACAGGCCAGTGTCTGAGCCTGGATAAGTTCTCTGTAACATGGAGCTAGTATAATTAATTACACATTAAAATAATTCTCATTAGCAGTATTGTTTGACTTGTGAGTGTTAACGACCGGTTACCTCTATTCTGTAATGTAGTTCCCTTTCCTAATCTTTGCTTTTCATCAATAGGTTGTGAAGAGAGAGGACATCCAGCAGTTCTTTGAAGAATTCCAGTCAAGAAAGAGAAGAAGAGTGGATGGGATGCAGTATTATTGCAGCTAGAGTGGAGTACGGCGCCTTCTCACCCAGGCCAATGAAAATGCCACCTCCTGTTCCAGGAATAAAGGAGGTGTATTTCACATTTGGTTCTCTTCCTGTCCTCTCTGTGGAGAGGCCCCTCTTCCGGCCTCCAGCTTCCTTCACTGTCCTTAACTACAGCAGCCACAATATTTGTGCTGATTTCACAACCAGCATTCTTCTTTCTGACTCAGCTAAAAGCAACTCATTCCACAGAATACAGCCCCGATCCCACCCCTAGTCTATCCAGGGTTATCTGCTTATATGTTTTAAGAAGTTCAGTTTGGTTTTGAGAAAGTACTTTCTTTTCTAATGATTTGCTCTTTAAGTCCCGAAGGTGTCTGCTCTGCCACAGAGCTGTTGTCTTCCAGGACCTGCTTTGGGGGCGTCACGGAAGCTGTCTTCCTGTCAGCTTGACCCGCTATAGGTCCCCTCAGCCCTGGGACCGTGGTGCCTTGGGTCAAAGCTTCCTCAAGCCTGGTCACCTTCTCCCAAATCCCTGCTGTCTGAGGTTTGGTCGTGGTAGACAAGGGATCTCGGAACTCGTTTTCCCTTGGGCCCAACCTCTGGAGTCACCGGGACCAATGTTTCAGGAAGCGAACCTTTGTTAGGCATTTGACTAACCAATTTAAAGTGAAAATTTCACTCACAATTCTGCTGGCACTAGAATATTAGTATTTCAGAACTGTGGTGCTCACAGGGCTTCCTGGAGAGAATGTGCCAGTCTACTTAGTCCCTCTTCTGCTGCCTAGAAAATAGACCGGCTACTTCCCTGTGAGATCTCAGTGGTTTACAGAGTCCTCTGGGTTTCTTTATATTATCAGGGATATTCATAAGCATATATTAAAAACGGACCTATTTTGATATTGTTCTGTTAGGAAAATGTTACTAGAACCCCAATAAATTATTTTTCCCCCTTAAATTGGTCTGGAGAAAAAAAGATACTGACTTGGCTTACTCCTAGTGAGCAGGGCAGGGAGTGCTGGGAGAGGCAGACTTGTGTGAGGAGATTCCCAGCACGGCCCGAGGCTGCGCCGATGAGCTTTCTGTATCTAAGCGGTAATGCCCATGGCTGGTTCCCTAATGACGGAGATCTTTTGAAGAACTCCATGGAATGTTGTATAAAATCCCGTATTTGAGGGGAAGTCCTTTCAGTTGGGTAGAACTCTCTTTAAAGTCCCTCAGTCTCTGTGGAAAACACCTTTTGATAAACAGAGCCCTCAGTTGCTATCTCCCTCTGGAGGAATGAGGTCTGTCCTGACAATAGATGACACACCGAGGTATGTGACTACAAGCATTTGAGGCGTTGGGGCCACAAGTGTATACTAATATTCCCTTGTGTGTCGAGCAGTCACTTACACGAGTGCCCACTGATTGCTGGGTGAGATGAACTCAGTCTACAGGAAGTCCAGGCCTCCAAGAAATGGTCCCGTTTTCTGCATCACGCCTCCCAATGCAGACAGACCCTTGTGAAGAGTGGGTGACGTGTGGAGCTGGAAGGTCTCATGGCCACAGGAGATGCTTGTGTGCCCTGAGCTGGCCTGGTAGAAAAAGGGTAAACAGGCTAGATGGGAAAGCTTGGCATCTCGGAGATTTTGAGACTGTTTCAGTCCCCAGCTTGGGAACTCTACCAAGGTGGGAGTTTTACCCCCGCTCTGCAAGGCTGTACTAGTAGGGCACCGCTGTGGTCTGCAAGTTGGTCTTCTCAAATGTTTGAAGACCAGCAAGTTCCTTCCTTGTGACAGGTCAGGCCACGTGTCAGGCGATGCGTTACAGCACAATAGGACATGTCACCCCGTACCGAAGGGCTTGTTGTATGAAAGGCACTATTCCTTCTTTTCCATTAACCAGAAAACCTCTTTTTGTACCTGTTGTTCACAACTGGGTTTCTTACTGACTGTATTGGGCCATCTCTTCTTGTAGAGACTGACTTGGGCTAACATACGGCAGTTCATATTAATGCATGTTTTATGCAAAAGAATATGATATTAGTTGCTTTTAAGGAATTCTGGCATTGTATGTGCATTTTTGTAGACTTGTTACTGGACTTACTAATTACATACTAAACTCCAATCAGGTTTCTGTAAAATTAAATAAAAGCAATTCAGAATAGTGGCTTTTCGGATTACTTAGTCTATTTAAAATGTACACAGCCTCCCTTTGCAGGTTATAAGAAAATGAGGGTGAGTATACTCCGGCAGCTGTCCCTGCCCTGGGGGCCTGGTTCATTTCTCCTGCTGTTACAGATGGGGCCCGATCGGAGGGCATGCCAGCAGAGCTCCCTCACTCCCCTGGCTTTACAACACCTGCGAGGGAGGATCCATAATCTTTGTTGGGCCCTAGATGAACAACAGAACAAAGAAATGGACTTGGGTTGTGAGCGAACCGTTTGCTCAGGCACTGCTGTGTGCAGGAGAGGGCTGGGAGCCCATCTAAGGAACAGGTGAGGTCCCCCTACATGCCAGCCATTATTTCAAAAGTAAATGTGAAAACAAACCCAAAACCCAATGCAGAGCCCCATCTTTGGCTTCTCATCAGCTCTTGCTTCCTTGGAAATTATTTAGTTTGTTAAGCTCAGGTGAGTGAAGTGCTCGCTGCAGCCCTGGAGCTGCTCATGTACCTCAAAACTCACAATGATGTCACCAATGCCGAGAAGTGCAGTTCTCCCGGCACCCCTAAAGGACCCTGTGGAGCAGAAGAAACCGAGCAATCCAAGCGATCGCGGATCTTGGCAGTGGCCTGGTTCGGCTCCCCGTGGAAGATGGGTGTGTTCCAGGGAACATGGGAAGTTCACGACACCAACCCAGCAGAGCTCCCAGGAGCCAGTGAGGCTGCCTCTGGTCTAGATGCCAGCCTTGGTCTGAGGGGCCCCCCATTTGGCACCTGTCCCCCTGAACCGCTGGGCATTAGCTCGATGTGTGTTCCACATATAAACCAGACTCCCTCAGTTGGAAGGGACCTGGGATGTCACCCAGCCTCACCTCCTCTCAGGGCAGAAGTCCCTCCCTCACAGGGGAGCTGTGCTGGTCTTGGCCATTTGGCTTCCATGCCCCTGGCTCGTGGTGTCAGTGCCCCAAGTTTTAGTTAGCTCTCTGCCCCTCCACTTTCCTGCCATGTGATTTGAGGGCACTGGCCACACACCTCTCCCCGCTGTGGGCATAAATCTTGTGGGCAGGGGAGCCAGGCCTAGGAGGAAGCCAACAGTGGCAAAGAGGAGGAAAAGAAACCAGGTCTTTGGTGATTCGGGCATGGAGCCACTGGATTAAGTCTTGCCTGAAGCTTGTACAGCCAGCACTTTCCTGAAACGTCTACGATTCTCTAGCTTCTGCTTCCGAATACTCCTAGTGACAGTACTCACCCCCTCACATGGCACTCATCCCCTAGTCTTTCAGTCTTGGTGTCCTTTCCTCTGGAAAAAGCCAACACTTCCTATGGACTTCCACTGGGCTCCCATCCAAAGCTCTGCTCCGGTCTCCCTGTGACGCCTCTGGAGGCGTCGGGGTGCTCCTGGGGCTCTCTAGCACTTGCTCAGCAGCTGGGCCTTGCCTCTCCCCACCTGGAGACTCCCACTGGGTTTCTCCTCAGCCATCTTTCCTCCTGCCTGGGGTCGACGGCTGGTGCTGCTTTCCTCCTCCACTTCCCAGTCCTGGCTTCACTCTCGAGCCTCTGCCTCAGGCCTCACGGCTCCTAGATGCAGCTGACCTGCAGTTCCATGAGCCAAATTGGAAAGTTCTACAACTGTATCAGGGTTCTCCAGAGAAACAGAACCAACAGGATATATGAATATGAAATAAGGAACTGACTCACGTGGTTATGGAGGCTGAGAAGTCCCACGGTCTGCTATCTGCAAGCTGGAGACGCAGGGAAGACAGTGGTGTACAGCCAGGACAAGCCAAAAGCCAAAAGGCCCTGAGAACCAGAGAAGCTGATGATAGTCTCAGTCCTAGAGGAGGAGAGGACCAATGTCCCAGCTCAGTCGGGCAGAGAGAATGCTCCCTTCCTCAGCCTTACTGTTCAGGCCCTCAACTCATTGGACAAGGCCCACCATACTGGGAGGGGGAACTTCTCTATTCAGTCCAATGCAAATGTTAATCTCACCCAGAAACACTCTCCTAGACATACCCAGAACGTTTAGCCAAATAGCCGGGTACCCCATGGCCCAGTCAACTTGACACATGAAATTAACCATCACAACAATCAACCCATTTATTTCATCTCATTCCACCAGCAGCCATGTTTGTGGAACAAGGTAGGCCCCGTATCCTGGGCGCCCTCTCCCTGGGAAGAACAGTAACCTGTGCTCTGCCTATTGTTCCATTCTCTCTTGATCCAGGTGCAGCTCAGACAGTTTGCATTGTATGATGCCAGCTGAGGGACCCAAGTGGTGGGGCGACAATGTCAGTCACAGCACCCCCCATGTGGGGGTAGGGGTGTCTCAGCTCCATCAGGAAAGCTCACCTGGGTTAGCAGGCTTGGAGCATAAATAAAATGGGGCAGCAACTGGGGAAAACAGGACTTGCTTTAGAATGACTGGGAACTTCCTCTAGTTTATTCACAAGCTGCAGTCAAGTCACTGATTTCATTCCCCAGGTTCTCTTTGTCCATTGGCCAAACGCTGCTGCCTGAGGCTCTCCTGCTTTTTCCTGACTGGCATCCCCTCCCTGCTCAGTGACCTCTTAATGATGGATGGAAAGACCTAAGACATTGTGGATGGCTAATACTCAAATCACTATTTCACTTTGTAATAGCATACATGAATATCTGTGAGTTTATTTGCTTAAATGTCTGTCCTCTCCACTAAACCAAAAATTCTGTGAGGTCAGGGACTCTTTCTAGCTCACTATGAAAGTGCTGGACGCTGGCCCAATACCTGCCACGTGGAGGTGCTCCACCGTTAGTTAAACACATGGATGGGGTGCTCACCCATAAATCCAGCGGTTTGCTGAGCACAGCCACAAGCTGCAATCTTCGGTGTGCATGACCTCATTTTATCCATCCTCCACGACTCTCAGAATGTTACTGTCCATCCCCATTTTACAGATATGGAAACAGAGGCTCCAAGAAGCCATGGTCCCACAGCTGGTCAGTGGTGACTCCGGGGATTAAAAGCTCACCTGCCTGGTCCCAGGCCCTGGGGTTTTATTCCACCAACCTGGCCTCACCTATGAGCAGTCAAGACTCTGGGGCAGAAATGCCGGAAGTCGCTGACGGCTTTTGGCTCAATCACAGGATGTCATATTTTGCCCCAGGGTAAGAGGGACGTTGACTCTCTTCTTGGATTTGTTTTGGTAAATGAGCTTAGACCTACACGACAGAACTGGACCCTTCCAGCACGTAAGCCAGTCCAGGGAGGCTTTTCTAAGCCTTCCCAGAAACACGAAGCTAGCTCAGCCGCCCCAGAGCCCTCTTTGCCTTGCCCAGTGGCCCTTACTTCCATCACCTGCACTTTGAAGGTCCTTTTCACATGGAACTCCTCCCAGTCGTCGGACCAGTTAGACCCCCAGCCTCACCTCTGGAATTATTCGATGTCTTTTCTTCCTTGAGACGCTGAGCTTCTTATGGGTGGAACGGTGACTGTCTTGTTCATTACTGTCACCTCAGGACCTAGCAGGGTCTGGAAGGTACAAGTTGCTTATTTGATGAATCAATGTTTGCTGAACAAATGAATGCCACGCTTGTACCTACCTCCAGCCCCCGCACATTTGTGTCCCCTGCCTGGGCCACCATACTTGCTGGTGCGCAGTACAGCACTGTGGTTGAGAACCTGGAGCCAGACTGCCTGGGTTTGAGCCCAGGCTCTGCTAACTTATTAGCTGTGTGACCTTAGACAAGTTACTCGATATCTCTGTGCTTGTTTTCTCATTTGTAAAATGCCACTAAAAATAGTATGTCATTCACGGGTTAAAGAAAATACATGTAGTACCTAATTCATTGATTGAAGAAATAAAAAGTGCTTAGCATGGAAACCAGCATATTTCTCCCATTCATTCCTGGGTCAGGTCAAGCCAGCCTTCCCCTTAGCCATTACTTCCTACTGCTCTGTACCATTTTGATTCTAGGACAAAAGTCATTTCCACCTATAGTTTCAAGTTTCTGAGAATAGGTATCCTGTCTGCTTTGTCTGCTGCTCCATATTCGCAGACTCTGGGAAGGAGTGGACTCAAATACTCCTTAACGCGCTGAGGAGAAATTAGGCATCAAGTGGGAAAGCTGGCCTGAACTCACTTTTCCAGGGGTAATCCACAAGTAGAGACATGAAAATGGACTTACTCAATTTTTCTTAGATTAAGAAGCTCACTAACAAAAACCTTCGGTTTTATGTTGAAACTCCACAGTTAAGCTTAAGATGGTTACAAAATATAACGGGAGAATTGCCTTAGGGAGGCATGAAGGGTGAAATGCTAGGGCGGAAACTGTTAGTGAAATAATTAAAATAAAATAGCTATTTTATAGTAATTTAAAAAATGGAGGTTAGAGAACTTTCTGTTTTGCATGTTTTTTCAGAAACCTGGACTCTAGATCATGACTTCATTCCTCTTTCAATTTGACAAATATTCACAAGTCTGAGTTTGAAAGAGAATAAAAGCTCAGAATCTAAGCCAGGTCTCCAACACCTGGAGGCCCGTGAATCTAGGGATACACGTAAGTCTCTGACTGAGCACATTCCAGGTACTGGGGCGTCGTGGGCCGAATGTCAAGCCTTCTCTGGAGACCCCAGAGAAGGTAACGTGTTGCTGAAACTTGTAAAATGAAATCTCTCAGAAATTCCTCAATGAAAAAAAGCAACATATAATGACCTTGATTCGGACAAAAATGTGTTTCCAAGAAAACCAAAATTAAAAAAGCCTCTGAATAACTGAAACCTTAGAAACAGAGGGTAAGTCCATGGTGAAAACCTCCCCCTTCTAACCTCGAGGGTACAATCGCGTCTGCAATTGACGACTGCAGGCTACTCTGCGAAAACAGACTATCCAACTCCGCAGGTTCTAGACAAGCCATTTATTTGAAATGCCAACTATATGTAGGATAAAGTCAGTGTTACATGCTTATCGGTAACAGTAGAAAAATAGAACCAGTGAAAACCTTTGTACAATTGTAATGATACTCAAAAGAGAAATGTATCGTTTTATAATGCTTCACACAGACCAATTCAAGTTTGGAGGTACCTAAATAAAAATACTATATATTTCTTTAAAAACCATTATGTACAATTGAAGCGTAAACAAGTTTTACAAAGTACTGGTTATGCAGGTTGTAGAAAACACTTGCATAGGACATGGAATCAGTTTAAGAAAAATTTCTGAGCCTTTAGCACTGAAGGCACTTGACTTTAGACCAGTAACAGCACAACCACAAGAAATGCAGTGCTGCAGAAGCGCCACCTCTCTGATGTGGCGCCCACAGCGTGTGGCGTTCAGGAACCTTTCAGCCGCCCTGTCTAAGAGCAGGATTCCAGACCACCTGCCCAAGGAACCCAGATACAGTCTCGAGCAGGTACCTGAAGCTTCCAGAGCTCATCTTGTCTTAGACAGAACCCACGTAAACACACGAACACCAGAGGTTATTTTCAAGACACACACTTGCCAATCATCTTTCTATAGAAACAGCCACAGAATTATAATATTCAGAATATGGAAGACTGACACACAGTCTGAGGATTTTATAGAGGAAAAAAATCAAGACTTAATACAACAATTACATAACAGCTATTGCCATTTATCAGATAAAAAGACAACTGAACATTCATAAAACATTGTTCATACAACAGTGTTAATGGAAAATAGTAAAATACCTTTTAGCGTGTGATGGTAACTCTTTTAGTAAGGTTGTCTGTAATGAGGTTTCAAAGTAATTACTTAGTAGACGAAGTAAACCATTGCAGAACAGGGAATAGCACCCATCACTGCTGCTTTAATAGTAACTTTCAACACAAAGTTGAAAGTCAACTAAATAATTTTCTAAAAGTCTAATAGACATTTCCCTTTGAGTTCAGTCCTAAGATAAAAACATGAATGCCTTAGAATTGCAAAACAAGTATCTTACAAGTGTTTCATGAAACACGTTTTCTCCTAAAAGGTGGATTGAACATTAAGAAAACACATACATTGCTGAGTAGTTACTAAGAAATGTTAATCCTTCACCTCGAGGTCAGCTTTGAACCCCACCACTCTTGCCGCATATGCTGTTCCTCTCAATTCAAACGAACAAGTATTGCCCATTGCTAAAACTTGAACAACTCAAAAGAAAACCCAATTAAAGGATAGCAATGGTAATAAAGTTTTTGAGGAACCAAAAACAAGAATTAGGTGAAGTTTCAGAGTTCTACAAAAAAACTCAAACAAAAGGAAGTCATTAAACATCCTTAAAATCTAATTGGTTATCAAAATGTCAGGAGGGCTTAGGTCTAGGGGAACGTGCTAGAAAAGCTAAAGGGGCATGTGAGAAAGGGTATGGTATGTGGGAAATTCAAACCACCATTTTTCAGGAATAATTTTTGCCTTTGCATGCTGCTACCTTTTTCCCTTAGGAGTCACAGGTAACTTTGAACTTCAATGATTGATCAAAATCACAAAAGTAAAAGAAAACTATAAGAACACCAGCATCTTGAGGAAAGGCGGACCTTCTCTTTCCGATTCAGGACCTAAAAGGTAGTTCTCTAACCTCAACAAGGAGGGCACCGAAGGTGGCGATTGTCTGACGGCCTGATTGTCTGGGGGCCCGAGACACGATCTGGCATTCTGAGATGTGGTTCTCATGGAATTTCTAAACCAAGCAAAATGTCAGGTCTTGTGGCCTAAATTGTATATTATACATTTCTTTTTTCTGAGCGCAATCTTACTCAGACTTCACATTTATCTTAGAACATCATTAAAAGATTTTAATGCTTAGTAAGCATTGAAAAAGATTGAATAGATGGGTTCAAAAGCCAGAGGCACAGAGCTATTCAACCTACCCTATTAACCATACTTCACAAGACACATTGAAAGTCGGCTAACACCTACCTTAACACACACAAAGCCACATGTTTACCTTCTGAAAGTCACATGGGTCAACAGTCCCATAGGTTAAAGCAAGTTTCTCTCTATACACACAGTTTAGCCAGGTAAGCTACTAAATAACTCAAAGCAAACTTCACAAATTAAATAAAACTATGAACAGTGGCCACTTATTTTTATACTTACACTCTGGGGTCATGAAAGAATATTTAGGAAATTTTCAGAAAAAATGAATGTGTGGCATCAATAGCTCTTGTCTAACGTTTGTAAAAAAAAAAACACAGGTCAGAGATGAGAAAGTTTCCCCCCCACCCAAATTAGCTCTACGCACTCTTATTTGCAGTACCAGCACATTACAGTCTGAATTCAGAATAGAAATGTAAAACTGTATCAAAATAATTCATGTCAACACAGGTATATAAACACACATTAAGGAATCTCATGGAATTAACAGTTTTTGCTTCTGACAGAGAGACAGACTGAGATTGGCTTCAAAAGACACCACCAGCTATTATAAAGAGTCAAACCTCCTAAAAATGAGAACGGAGTCCTATGTGTTTCTATTTTTAAAAAAGGGAGCCTGGGAGGCGATGCGGCGCCGACCTTCCAGCAGATCAGTGAGCTCTGGGAGACCTGGGGCTGCGTGCCCGGCCTCTGCAGCGCAGACTCGTCAGGCAGCAGCACCAGCGGCAGCGCGTGCCGGTGTGCAGATACACTGACGCGGGTCCCACCCTGGAGACGATCGAGACTATCTACTGCTAGGAGTTTTTAAAATGTCAGATTATTCCTGAGTGTATATCCACAGGGTAAAGTAGGAAAAGACTGTAAGAAAAACTACCATTTCGGGAGAAATCAGAGTTGTTGACACCCAATAGAAACCTATAGACTGCAAAGTGCATGTGATTCATTTCTCTGGTAGCTTGTAAAGGCTCCCTCGCCCTGCATAGCTTTAGAGTGTGAGTGACTCAGTTTTATATATACATACATACATGGAAGAGAGGCTCCCAAGCATCCTTCACACGAGGGAAGATGCAAAAAGTCTCTTTTCTTCTAAGTGCTACGGCTGTGTGTATGTGTCTGTAAAAATACAAAGTGAATGCTCAAATAATGTTGAAGTGATTTAAAAACTCAAATACGAATATATTTACATTGCAGAGTAAGAAAAAAACAGTCCTTAGCTCACACATTGCCCTTCCAAGGGAGAGGATCTTAAAAAAATCCCATGTGCTCAGTGGTTCAGTAAAATCCCAAACCAGCGTTCCCAGTGGAGTTCAAGTAGGACATGTAGTGTTTCACTGAAAAAGAATAGTTTCTCTTTTTTGGTGACAAAGCATTATGCATTATACAACAACTTTATAGGACACCATAATTCAGACACACTTTAAAAAACATTTAAAAGAAAACACGCTTACAAACACCAAATGACATCCGTAAGACTGAAGCCCTTTTGTTTTTTTGTTTTTGTTTTTTCCCCACAGAGAGCAAGACAACTGAAGGCAGCAGCAGTCATTTCCCCATCTCAGCTGGAGTCAACGCTCAGAACCAGGAAACCCAGAGTGCTGCCTCTAAGTTACTTCCTGATGTCCCCGGCTTTGATCGCAAGAAATCCGATCTCTTGAGAAGCTCATCTCTTTTCCTCTAACCCACACCACCAGAGTTTGCAGTGATTCTGAGAGCGTCCACTCTGTGAAGACAGCAACAGTTGTCAGCCTGGGCACAAAAGGCTTTTCTCCTTCCTGTTTTTAATGAACCAGCAAACTTCAGGATCCTGATTGGACTCCGCTGGAGCAATGAAGACCAGCTCCCAAGACTTATTAAAAAAGAATGACAACAGACTTATAGAGATTGAGCAGGAAGATTTCTGAACCAAAACAATTATTGAAAAGAGAGGAGCATTTTGATGTGCTGTTCTTTGGAATTTCTATAATTAAAAAATAAACACAGAACTATTTCATAAGAAAATACATCTTAATGTGCAATCTAATGCACATGGAAATTGGTAGATGAACGGTAAAATGCAAAAAGTATGAAAATACAGTCCTTTAAATGTGGCAATAAAGTTTAACATACTGGTATAAAATCAATAGATAAAATAAATGTACAAGTGCAAAAAAAAAAATCCATCATTTGTAAGGAGAAAAAAAGTGCCAGCTTGCTTGTCCTTAAAAATGCTTCCCCACAGAACTGTTCAAACACAAAACAGACAGATGCAGCATTCAAAATAACCCTCTTAGCATGCCACGTCTAATAAATGTGTATATACAAAACCAGAATAAAACCATGTGAAACTGAGTTATCAGCTGGCATCAATCAACTGGTCTCTAAGTTGTTGGGTTACATCAAAAACGGGATGTTTCACATCTCAGGCACAGACGACTTGGGGGTTGAGCTCAGAGAGCAGACTTTTTGTAGAGGAAGTCTGGTTTGCTAGGTGACCTCCTTCCTCTGCTTAGCGAATCTTCCCTTTCCAAATCCGTATTTCGCTGAGCTCCAGGGCCCAGGGACTCGCTGTCTGCTAGTCTTCTACCGGATCTCTCTTCTGGAGCTTCTGAGCTACATGCAGAATGTGAAGGTCTGTTAGGAATCAGCCCAAAAGTCAAGTCAGTTTCTACTGCTGTCCGTCCCCTGACGTGGGCTGGACCAGTGCCAGCATTTTCTGGGGCTGCCAGAGGACAGTCTGACCGCTGGGGAGGTTGTTCAATGACATCCAGGTGTATCGGCTCGTTCTTCTGTCTGTGCGGCTGCCCGTTAGGGGAAAGTGGATATTCTTTCCTAGCTTCTTCCTGCTTTTTAGGAGACGTCTGGCTAGGCAGGTAGGCTGACTTTAAGCCACTCGGTGATGCCTTATTGTGGCTATACAAATCGGGACCAAAAAATCCACCTTGCGAAGGGGAAGGGGTGCGTCTGCCAGGGGCAGGAGTAGAGGGTCTGCAAGCAGCGTTTGTGAAGTCATAGAAGCCTGGGTATTCCTGCTGAGTTTCTCGGGCATCTGTTTTCTGCTCTAGTGTGTGTTTCTTCCGAGACGTGTGTGTGTGCCTCTGCGGAATGCACGACACATGCTGGGGAGGCCCTGGCCCTCCTTCAGACACTGATTGGCTTAATTCTGTGTCTGCAGCCAGTTCTGGAAGCCGCCTGTCCTTGAGTGACAGTGTGGACACACCCATGGCGATATCTGGCATTAGGTCGTTTAGCACAGGCTGTGTACACTGCAAACAGCAACAAGAGGAGGAGGATTAGACGAGAAGGGCCCATGACTCCCTCTTTGTAAAAATGATGTCCACTGATTTTGTTTCCTCATTATAAAACTAATACATGCTTGTTTAAGAATGAGAAAGATACAACTATGAAGGTAAAAAATAAACCAAAAACGAACCCCTAACCTTCCCTACTGAGATAGCCATTCGTTATTAACATTTTGAGGGGTTTTTTCTTTTTCTTTGCACATATATGAATTTTCACAAAATTTTGCGCATATATAATTGTCACTAAATTGTCTCCGAGATTACTGTTTCAATTACTGCGTAATATTCCACTGTATCAATGAGCTGTAACTTACTTAACCATTCTCCCACTACTGGACATTAAGGTTGTTTCTAATTTTTCATTATTATAATATAATGAAGACTGCAATGAACATACAAATAAAGTACCTTTAAGGGGAGTTTTATTTAAAATGTAAACTAGCAGAACTTTTATAATTGTAGAAAATTTGGTTTATCAAACACTATCAACCTTTGTTGTTTCTTCATTTGGGCAGGGGGAACACAGCAGGGGGAATGGGGAGAAGGGTTTGAGGTGAGGGAGGATCACAATTTGACTAAGTTGTACATTAGTCCCTAGATGCCGAAAAGCTCCATTTTACGAAGATTCCCTGAACTAATATATGTATCTTTTGTTTCTCTCTATATTGAATGCTACTGATAGTGGGAGACTGAGCAGGAAGACTTACAAATCACGATTTTGTTTCCCCCAAATGTGTTATGTGAAACAGAAATTCAACCTCTAATGCAGTGCAAAATCAAGCAAAGAACTTCACACTTAATTTACGAGCTGCTGGTGCTAGTACTTTGGCTGCCGAGCAAGTGCTCTGACCACGGCTTGCCAGACACACAGCAGGCGTGAGGACTAGTTTTCTGAATGGGGAGCCTTGTGCCACTGTTCCTGATGGGACTCCTCCTGCCTCATCAAAGCATTCGGCAGGACAGATGCCAGACACGTGCTAGAACAGAGCTAGGACGGTGGGAATAGCCATGTGTGTAGCCCAGTAACCCCACTCTTCCCAACACCTGCAAAAGGAACATAAAGATAAGGCAGGCTCTCGACTACTCCTTCCATATACATCTCTGGTCTCTCTTCTCTGTCCTTTTTCACTGCCTGACACTCTTTTCCATACCCCTCAAGTCTATGCTGTCAGCTTGTTAGTAACACTTCTGGGCACTGCTGAGTCCCACTAGGGCTCTTGGGGCTTCTAATAGTGCAGATTTCCCATCTTAGGTAAGTTACTGAATGCTGGCTAGCTTACCACTTGTTTCTCAGATGCTACTGTTGCCGAGGCGGCGGCGGCGGCCACCGTCTGTCTCCCCAGTCCTGCGGTGTTGGTACAATCAGGTGCTCCTGCTTTAACTCCTGGCACATAGACTGGAGGGGGGCCGGCTTTAGGAGCCGTTCTGGAGTGAAACAGCGAATGATTACAGGGGTAAGAAAAGGAACGTGAAGGATGCTGAGTGGGCGGTCTTTGTTTCCAGCCGGCTTTGAGTTGATTGTGGATAGGGGTAGCTGGGGGGTGGTATGGGGGTGGTGGCGGGGGCAGGGGCGGGTGGAAGGCCACAAAAGAGTCCAGATCTGTAAACATGGTTTCTGCAGTGGGGGTGCTGTTAACTCGACATCTCCCAGACTGTCTCATTGTCAAGAGCGGACTTTCATCCCCAAAACGTTCATCAGGAAAGAACTTGTGAGGATTCTAAGAAAGATTAAAAAAAAAAAGACATTAACAGATTTCCTAGATGAAAATCTACAGGCTGACAGAGTTAAGTGAGGACCTAAGAAAACAAGAATATAAGGCACAACATATTTTTCTAGGCTGGAAGTCTCCAAGAAAAAAATTACCTTAATAATATCACGAAAGAATAGACTGTAGCCTACCATACAAAAAGAGCTGCTTAACTGAACATTCCGGCGAGCAGGTCAGTAATCTCTTGCAGGATTATGTGGTAATGCAAAAAAGGAAATAAAACCTAGTTCAAATATATCTTTGCTAAGAAAATAAAATTACAATCAAATACCAAAAGAAGAAAAGGCATAAAAGTGAAAATCCTCCTAGAACTTTCTGAAACATCTGTACACTCTCACTCTGAATAAAAACTATAAAATACTACTCGTTGCCTATTATATAGTTATAAGTTTGATTAACATTTTGATAAACATTATAAGGGAATATTTGAATTATAAAACCATTGTTTCCCCAAAACTAAGACCTAGCCAGAAGATCAGCTCTAACATGTCTTTTGGAGCAAAAATTAATATAATCAAGAAACGACACACGAAGGGCCTGCTGCCTTGCCGAAGAACCACGCACCATGCCTCCCTTTGAAGACTCAGGCTAACGGGGTCTGGAGTCAGTGGCCAGAAAATTAAATCTCTCGACCAGATGAAATTACATTTTATTTTAGGCTCTGACTCAGTAGCCATGAGCAGACTACAGTAGACCCCCTTGTCTATAGTTTCATTTTCCATGGTTTCAGTTACCCGTGGTCAACCAAGGTCCAAAAATACTGCATGGAAAATTCCAGAAATAAACAATTTATAAGTTTTAAATTGTGAGCCATTCTGAGCAGCATGATGAAATGTCACGTCATCCCTCTCTGTCCTTCCTGCGACTGAATCATCCCTTTGTCCAGTGTCTCTGTGCTGTATGTACAATAAAATATTCTGAGAGACCACATTCACATAACTTGTATTACAGTACTGTATATTATAATTGTTTTATTTTACTATTTGTTATTGTTGTTAATCTCTTACTGTGCCTAATTTATAAATTAAACTTTGTCGTAAGGAAGTATGTGTGGGAAAAAACAGTATGTGTAAGGTTCTGTACTATCCATAGTTTCAGGCATCCACTGGGAATCTTGGAACGTTGATGGGGTGGGGCTACCGTACTTTATAAATTCTATCTTCATTGAAAAATCAATGCCATTGCTTTGGTACCTAATAATTACTAGAAATGAGTTTTTCCTGCTAATTAAAAAAAAACAGCACTACTTTCTTGATTCCTTGTTATAGGGTTTGAACCATGATGCAAAACATTTCTTGTACTAAAGGGGAGGAGGGAGGAAAAAGTGGGGCAACTGGAAGATCTGTAAGTATGGTAGTGGCCCAAACCAGAAATTAGTGACCAAACCAGGGAGAGAGAATAACAGAGGGTCAGAATTTCCTACTTCCTCTTTCAGCAGTTGGACATACACATCATGAACTTTTAGGAGTCACCATTTAATGTTTATTACATACAAGAGACATAGTTGCTTTACATATAGTGCCTCTTATCTTCACAATCCATCGGACACATAAGGAAACTGATGCTCAGAGTGGTTACGTAACTAACTGGTAAGCAGCAGAGCCAGGATGTAAGCCCAGTTCTTACCCCAGAGCCTGTGCCATACCCACTCTACCACACTCCACCATCCTCTCAAGAATCTCCCATGCACTGGAGGCAGCGGAAGAGCATGTTTTAAGAAAAAGACGCATGCTATGAGGGCTCCTGGGATATCTAAAATATTGCCTGAAAAACAACCATGGCTCCCTAGTTTAAAGAGCTTCACACCGTTCCCCACCTGCAAGAGCTCTGCAGCAGCATCTGCGAGACCAAACTCTCTCAGCACCCGAATCTGAATTTCATAGCTGACTGTGGCGCCTTCCCCACAGTTAAGCGCATAGGCCCTCTGCACCTGCTCAGTGTGTCGGAGCTCCTGCAGACGTCTGACCATGTCTTTCAAAATGAGGAGCCGAGGAACTGCAAGAAGAGAAACAGTCTGTAGGCAAAATACCTGAGCTACACAAAAGACCACCCACTGAGCACAAGAAAAAAAACACACCGTGTGTTCCACATCAGAATCTTCTTATAAATTTTTGATATTTTAATTTCCCAGAAACTTAGTAACGTATATGTTTTTAATTATTTTTTAAGGTTTTAAAATTTTACTGTGCCCAAAAGGCTCTGGGTAATACCAAACAGCTCCTGGGCTGTATTATTAGTTTACAGCATAAGTAAAACTTTACTTGCATATGTTCTCTTCTGAATCTTAGGATATTTCATTTGTCTTTAAAATACATTCACTCTTTTATTCAAATAATTTCTGAGTCCTGACTAGGCACCAGGGATGGTGGAAGATTAAATTATGCTGCTATTCATAGTATTAACTCAAGCTGATAAAAACTGTGCTAATTACCAAAGCTTCAAAATCTGCACAAATGAGCTACAGAAATATTTTTCTTGATATTGTTATCCAATATATACTGTAAATGAACATGTAGTGGACAAATCCGAGGCCATAACTCATCAGACATTAGTTCCAGAAGAAACTGTATGTGTTCAATTAAAAGTTGTCATTATGTCTTTTATTTATCCTTAATTGAAACATTTCTAAGCAGACAATGAATGGTGCTATTTCCAATAATGTTATAATTTGCTGACTTTCTTTTCTTTTTTTTTTTGAAACTTGCAATGGTAACTAGCAAGAGCTATAAATTTCTGAGCCCCAGATCACTGTTGATTTTCTTACCTTAGAAACTGACATAAGAGCCCTTTGGATAAAGCTAACATTAACCGATGTTCAGAAGTCTTTGGACACGAGTTACACCTCTACCCACGGCCACTTTCCTCAGAGTTGTAAGACATAAGGCTACATTACAGTAAAATTCACAAAGCAGATCTGGGGAAACTGGATCTCTAGGACACCAACAGTGATCACATTTTGGTTTATAATATTCTTCCCAAAGCGTCTTATACCGTGATAAACACCCTACAGTGATGAAAAATCTGAATTCCTCTACACCAGTGGTTCTCAACAGGAGGCGGTTTTGCCCCACAGTGTATATCTGGCAATGCAGAAAGAAACATAAAAATGTTTCCCAAAAGCTGTTGCAAAGAGGCGCATGTGCGTGCATGCTATAGGCACCTAGCGAGTCCAGGCCAGGAAGGCTGCTGAATACCCTACAGTGACAGAACGCCCCACAACAAAGAATTACCCATCTCTAAATGTCAACAGGGCCGAGGGTGGGAAACCCTGGGCTAAACTGAAAAACTGTAAACTTGCTACTGTAAAAGGAAATACAAAACAAAAAACGTACCTTGTAAGTATTTATTCTTTGAGAACGATGCATAATGGGTATTGGAATGTGCAGAGAATTAGCATATATAAAGGGACTACAAAAAAGATCCGTTATTTAATATAAATGCCTAAAACAAGGTTACTGCCTTACCCGGGATTTCATTGGCCACCACCGAGGGAGGGCTTGACTGGTTACTGCTGATCTGCTGATGGCTGATCATGTGACAGCACTGCGGTACGGCGTTACTGACCATGTAAAGTGTGTCTGGCACGTTGGACATTCTAACCATTCGCAAACGCACCAGATCTGTTTGTTCCACCATCATCTCATCTAGTACTGACTGAAAGAACAATTCAGTATTAACAGAATTAATTTATCTCTGTTAAATCACATTTGGAGAAAGATTACTACCCTCAGCATATAAAAAGGGAATTTACTTTACTGTTTCCAGTGTATGAAGTTTACAATTAGTGGTTTCAAGGAGAAAGTATCCCTACCTCGTTAATTTTTAAAAGATTTTTTTTTTAATAACTTTGAAAATAAATGATCATCTTCTGAAGAGTTTCCTTTTAATTAAAGTATTTGAAATTTGAAGGGGGATATGAAATTAATTACATAAAGTTACCATAAATTAAGAAAACACTGTATACATGGGCTGAATATCAGATCAAAAAAGAAATGCTCAAAAGACAAAATACTAATACTGGTATTAATTCAACAGACCTATAAATAAGTCCGTTGTTAAAATCAGTTTCACCAAATCACAGAATGGTCAAAATGACCTAACATGTAAACATTTTCCACATTTACTGGAAGCAATTCACTACTTACACACAGGTACAGCTGTCTGAGAAACAGGAACGTTCCAGGAGGACTACTGATTAGCTTACTTTGTGAGACAGCAGAATGGAGGGCAGGTCTAGTGTGTCACAGACCTTTTACCGCCAAACGACACCTTTTGCAAAGGTCTCTTGGCGGCTTCAGTGACTTTAAGTATTGAATTTATTTCAGAAAGACCAGATACAACCATTCTGCTTTCCCCTCTATGTTTTAGAACTATTAAAAATGTCAACTACTCGATCAAACGGTAGATTATCAACCCACTCAATAAAATAAACTTCTCACAAATCCCTTTATATGTCTTAAGTTAGGAACTCTGACAACAAAAATGAGAATTTTAAGGTGACTTAATTCTATACCCAAACACACATTTTTCTGCCTGTTAATTTATTTCATCAAGCGTAATGGTGATTTCTGACTTTCAAAGACTGTCAGTTGCTCAAAAGGCCACCCAAAAGTTCTTATGGCTGAATACATCTAATAAAAATTACAGTATTTCATTTTTACACCACCATACTTTCTTGGAGAGTTATAATATACATAATGCCAACTAGTTACTTAACAGGCCTGAAATTTTGTCTTAGTTTGTATACTTATGCTAAAACTAAGCACAATTTCCACAATCAGCCATTAGAGACATGTTAAAGAAATCGCGGCATTTCTTTAGTTTATGAAGGATGACAAAGTGTGTGTAATCTTCTTTCAGAACATTTTCCCCATCTTGAAGGTCACAAAATACTGACAGCTATTTTCAGTAAAATGAAACCTTTTTTTCAAGTTGACATTTTATAAGGCAACTAAGATAATAAAAATGTAAAATGCAATATAACATGAGCTAACTTAGAAAAGCATGCTTGATAATTAAGCATTTCAAAAAACTATTCTGTTGAGTAGTCGATCTATAATTTATTTTTTCACTTTCCCTATTATTGGACATTTAGATTATTTCCAAATATTTACACAATGTCAGAATATTTTTGTGCTCAGTTTGTAATAAAATAGTCTAAAATTTTAAAATGGTGTTCATTACCTTTGCTTCCTCCACATAGGGAGAGAACAGTCGAGGACGAACATATATTCCAGCATTTTTTTGCCGTAACCAGGCGTTTGACTTTCCACCTTCCGACGTAGGAAGCATATCTGATGGGGGAGTACTAATCAAGCCTCTTTTCATCTTGAAAAAAAATTATTTTTTACATAAACTAGAGGTTTGTATAGCACTACAATACTACTAAGATAATAAAAATAATTATATCTGTAAATCATTTGTATAAAAATTTAGGCATATATGTGCAATTTTACAATATTTCAAATGTTTAATAATACTTAAAGGATTCAGCAATAAAAAAGTGGTACAATTTCCCATTTTTCTCTAAACAGAGGAACGTTTTTTAAAACAAGAGCTATATTAATCAAAAATATAATGAACTGGACTTTCAGAGCTCAATGAACACCAATTTTTATTTTTTCCCTTAGTCATCTAGGAACTGATTCCACCCCCACTCAACCCTTTTTCCCCAAAGACAAAACAAGAACTACAGGGCCCAGATCTGCAGGACAAAGATACAGGCTGTGTGGAGGGCGCTTCGAAGCTGGGACTAAAAGGGCAGGTGGCCTTGGCCCCCACCCCCCACCCATTTCACAGCCTGTGACCATGAACGTCACCTTTGACCTGGGCCTCACTTGAAGGGTTCTTAGATGGCCCTGGAAATGAGACATTGCACAACTAACTAAATGTGGTGGCCCTGTTGTTTCTGCATCTCTGCTAAGAGAATATAAATCAAGTCCCTACAGCGTATAAAGTGGTTGTGAGGATTAAATGAAGGTAATGCAGTTTTAAGCACTTGGCACAGTACTTAGCACACACAGAGAGCATAACCATTAAGAGCCATTATTAGCAAACTTTTACTGAGTACTGATTATGTATTAGGCATGGAATTAAGAGCAGCGACAGACATTTTCTAAGTCTACTAAATCAAAGTTCTAAAATATTTTTCTAAACCAAATTCAGGGTTCAATTTGGTTTGAGCCCCCGAGTTTAAACAAAACCAAACATTGCTTCTCCAATATTATTCTTATTAAATACAATAAATGTCTAATTGCTACATTAGTTAAAATTATTTTTAACTAAAAGACAGCATTAGATAGTATTTAGAAAACAGAGAAAAAACTTATAACTCTAATCTATTACAATAATGTTGCTATATTTTCTTCCTTTTTTCAAATGAATTTTAATATAACTATATTCTAGAATACATAAAATATATTTTGTATTCTTCTAAAATTATACCCATTATTAGCATTTTCCATGTTGCTATATTAGTTGTTATAACTATTGTTAAGAGCAGCAAAATATTCTGTTGAGGAATTGTACTATAACTTACTTTATTTTCCATTCTTAGATATTTAGGCTATTTCCAAATATTTAATGACAATGCTACCAATGTAGCAGTTATACGTCCCATAGCTATGGGACAGTAATAACATTTCAAAAATTACTGACTTAATAGGTGAAAAATGATAACTTACTGTTTTATTTTACTTTCTTTGGTGTATGTGTGATTAGTAGTGAAGACTGAACGTTTTTCTCATTAGAGATTCCATAAATATTTAACTGTTTTCTTCTAGTTTTTCCATGTTTCAATTTAATATTTAATTCTTCAATCTAACAGGGATTCATTTTTGTGTGCAAGTGAAATAAATGAGGTTTAAACTTTAAACAAATTTCCACTCATCAGATAGCAGAGAACCACAGTGAGATTTGTGATAGTTCACTCATTATGTTTAATTCTTATATTAATTAGTATCTTTTTCTGGGCTATTTTGTCTTGCTTGTTATGCTAGCACCACAGATTAAATACTAGAGTTTTAAAATATGTTTTACATTCTGGAATAGTTACCCCTCCTTAACTATGTTCTTTTTAGAGAACTTAAAAAAGATTCTTACCACTTATTTTCCCAGATGACTTCTATAATGTTTCTGTGCAGTTGAAAGAAACTATTGTTTACAGCATTACATTAAAGTTATAAGTCAATGTATGAGGAATATCTATAGTATTTATTTTTCCCATCTATTAATTTGAGCAATTCTATTAGCTTTAAAAATTTCTTTAAAAAATTATAAAAGTAATATGATCAGCTCCATTAATTTTTAACTGAAATACAATTATAAGACTCATTCATCCTTTTTACAATGAACCATTCTCCCTTTGTCCTGCTTTCTGATTTATTGCTGTTTTTGAAGAGTCTCCAAAGGTAATTTCTACCCTTTCTTTTTCTAATAAGAATATACTAAATCTATACTGATAAATGGCTGAATTTACTCCTTAGAAGCTATCCTCCTGCAAAAGTAAGACTGATACACCCACTCAGCTCTCATCCATCGTGCCATGTGCCAGATACTGGGGATACAATACAGTACAAAACAAACATCTGTCTCTGACCTCATGGAATTTACAATTTCCCAAACTCTATTAGTAGTAAAAATTATTTACAATGAAAAACAGGTAAGTCTATACATTTTAGTGCATTTTCTTTTCATGAAAGGGATAAATGAAGAGAAAACTTACTGCGTCACTTAGGATTTCACTGTTTATAGGTAAGATGTGGTCAATTCGCACAAAAGGTAAGAGAGAAGAAAGGATCTCTCTAAGCTCTTCAATGTCCAGGTCTCGTCTTTTCACACCTCTTTTGTTCACACTATGAGCAGTGCCACTCAGTAAGTTTGGCTCTATGAGACAGAAAATGAAAAGTCCCCAACCAAATCCAAATTTTCAGAGAAAGGCTTTCTTTCTTCTCTAGTATACTTTCAGCACCATTCTTCATACTTAGGCACATTTGCTTTAAAAACGGTTACAAATTTTACATCTTAAGAAGTGTACCTAATAGAGATGTTCTTGGACAGAGAAAAAAGCATGGTGTCAACAGTATAATAACATTCTTTTATGACTGTTCTGCACTAAAGAATAAAGGATTCTTTTCCATATACTAACTCAAAGGCAAGATGATGATCTATTAAAATCTAGTTAGACCCACGGCTTTTTCTTAGGCTTTCTCACTTTTGTGACCAGTTTTTAGTATAATAAGGACACTGCAGGGCAAACACTATTTCTAGTCACTGTAGGTTATCAGTATGCTTAGTAGGCATACTGACATGCCTAATAAGAATTTAACAAGATATTAACAGCAATTTAACAAGATATTAATCACCTAGTATCTAACAGCAAAATAAAGTACACTCTATTTAACTTTAAGATTTTTATGATAGTCTCCTAAATTTCCACACTATGGGAATGTTACTAGATATAAGTGAACCCTTTGATCTCCGACATATATTTCCATCATCCACAGCAGAGAATAAAGATTTTCTTTATTGGATATTAGTGAACAGGGAAGATTTGAAGTATATATATACTTATGATACTGAAGTGGGGAAAACTTACATAAATTTTGGAAATCTTAAAGCACGTCTTTAATCTAGGGGGCTGTATTTTTTTTTTGCTAAAAATATAAGATCTTTATCATTCACTAACATAAACGCTATTCTGCAGTCTACAGACAAACTGGCAATCTACAGGCAAACTAGTATTTCTTAAATCACGTGATACATAGATAGGTAAAGAGATTGATTTTGAGAAGCTAAACTCTTTCTGCAGTCATCTGAAATAAAGTTGTTGCAAGTATGTGAAAAAAGGTTGCTTTCCTTGCCTTGCTATCATTTGGCTTCATACCTGTATAAGGTATTGCTTGTCAAAAAATTTTTTTTCTTAAAGTAGTGGTGTCCTGTTTTCAAATGAAATCTTACATAAAACTCCCAAATATGTAACAGGTGGGGGCAGAACCTTTATATATGAAGGTGACAAATGTAGCCTGGTTCGCTTAGCCTCCTTCTCATCCACGTGGAAGAGCATTCCATTCTAACTGAGTCTGAAAACCACCGTTTTAAGGGAAATTTCATTAAGGATGCTCATTAACTGCCCAAAATAAAGGACATTACCAACCTTACATCAATGAACAAATCTATGACCTGTAATGATCACGTAACAATATATATACTCAATTCTTGTTCTTTGGGGTTAATTACGTTCCATAAAGTCACCAAGAACAATTAATTAGCAAATACTGAATCACTGCTAAGGGAAACACAGGGTTAGCTTCTAGTGAATCTTTGGTCACATTTCTGTCAACCAGTCAAGACATAACTTTGTTTTACATGTGTTTCTGTTTAAACACACCTTATTAATACATATTGTTGATTCATCAACACTGAACCCAAGGCCAAGAGCATTATAACTCATCCCTGGATGAAGCTTATCTAACACACACATTTTCTCTGCCAGGCACACCACAGCCTTTTTGTGCTTCGGAACACTAGGCAGCACTAAGTATTACACTTGGGGGCAATTTTAAACAGTGAGATTACCCCCAAGACCCCTAAGAATGTGAAAAACACTGTGAAAGGACATTTGTTTACAATATGAGAGGAGAAACAAGAAGGCAGAGTGTCACCTTGTTTCACCTTAAGCTGGGAACATGTGTATCAGGGAACTCAAATTTTTTGTCACTCTGCACAACTTCAAATGCCCATGAAAGTGCCATGAGTACTGATTTTGGGGTTACAAATAAATTTTAGCAAGTAAGTGAAATTGCAAATAGAGAACCTTTGTGTAAGTGGGGACAGATTGTATACTGGCATTTCCAAAATGTCCCAAATTAATAGTAGTGGTGATTATATTTAAAAAAAATCAAATCTGAGAATTGCTAAAGACTTTTGTAGGTCAGAAATAAATTACGAGGAATGATACAGGAAGACTGCTTTTGTTCCCTAGTGCTTGGGTAGTAGTCGATTAAAGGGACACTGTAAAAAGGTTTGAAGGCAGTTTAGCTTGATGTGTTTTTATATATTTAAAAATGTGGCAGAATAACTCTATAAATGTACTAAAAACCATTGACTTCAACACTTTAAACAGGTAAACCTTGTGGTATATCTAAATAAACCTGTTGAAAAATGACAGGGAAGGAAAATCAGTATTTCATTTTTCTAATTAAAAATATTTGATTTGGGTTCATTATGTAGAGGAACACAATATTCAATGAGGCATGGAGTACAGGTGGGGGGGGGGGGGCGGCAGCCCTAACCCTAGACATAAATAAAAGACTGCTGTAGAAACATAAGCTTCCAAAGTTAAAAGCTCACCTCCACCTCCAATGGAAGGAAAAATGATACTTCCATTTTTTCTAACGTATCCCCAGTTGGAAGCCATTCAAAGCATTATTTCTCCTTTACCTTCCACAAAATTTAACAATAAACAGCAAATATGCTTTTTTGGGTAACCATGTGTTTTTTTTATTGAGGTGAAATTCATGTAACATAAAACTCACCGTTTTAACCATTTCCAAGTGTACAAGTCAGTGGTTTTTACTACATGTACAATGTTGTGCCTCCATCCCCACTATTTAATTCCAGAACATCTTCATCGACGACAACGTGCATTGTAACACTTTAATCATTAAATGAAAAGTTACATTCTACTACTTCTGTAAGTCAGTCAACATATAGTAACAAGCACAGAGGAAGATAACATTAAAACTAAACGGTGATTTAAAATTACAAAATGTAATTTTCTGGGTTCATTTATTTCTAACAAAGTATACCCTTCTCCACTAAAGGATTGTGCTGCCAACTGTAGAAAATGTTATTTCCACCAGGCAATAGCAATTATCGTCAAGACTGACATGTAGCGTGTATACATGAAGGAAAGACGTACGACGCAAGCTAATTTTCTGAGCTTACCTCTGTCTGCTATTCTTTTCATCAACTGATGCTCACCCCATCTAATCAGATATTTAAGGATATCTTGTTCACTTGCCTGTAACAAAAAATGATTTATATTTATTTAGGTGAAATGAGATAAACAGTTAATTTTATTAATGATTTTTCCTAGGTCATAATGTAAATACAGTGTGCAATTTACCACATTTCACTCTTTACACTGGTTGTTTGAAATGTTTGTGTCAAATCTGTGGTCCATCAACAGCAAATACTGTTGTTTCCCAGAAAATAAGACCAGGTCTTACACCGTATATCCCCAAAAATAAGACTGGGTCTTATATTAATTTTTGCTCCAAAAGACACATCAGGGCGCGTCACATCAGGGGATGGCTTATTTTTTCATGTACAACAATCTATATTTATTCAAATACATCATGTCGTCTTCTTCTGGAACATCGTCATAACCTACTAATGCATCTGTCTGGCTGAGATCTTAACTGGGGCTTATATTCGGGTAGGTCTTATTTTCAGGGAAATACAAAACTACATTACCTGGGTTTTGTCTCACTTTTGCCTCCAACTAAAGTTTTTATTCTTATTTCCAATTTTATTTTTTCTTTATCCTGTTCTCTTCACTACTTTAAATTTATTTTATCTTACTATGTGGTCGCTTTACAGCTGCCTTAAATTCTTTTGGATACAAGATGGAGATAAATACAGAAAAGTAAAATATCTCCTGCAGAAACAGAAAAAACAGGTTTGGCAACTTCTTTGGGCAAGGACTCTCTATGCACAATCTATAAAATGGTAATGCGCCCCTTATTTGTTTGTATTTTATCTAAAGTATCAGAGCAAATCTAGGCTGCTCTCCAAGGTTTTTACTTTCTAAGAACAAAACAGGAAGCTTCTAAAGACAATAATCTGAGAGAACTGACAAATCTTAACTCTCATAATGCACACAGAACAGTGAAACAAGGTTAATAAACACAGATCCTAAGTAAATCAAATCCAACATTTGCTCAAATAAATCAAATGACAACATTTGTACTACAATCAAAGCAATATACAAGAAAAAGCACAGACGCCAGGTGGATTATTTAACTCTTCACTGCATTTCTGACTGAGATGGACGCATTCTGCAATTTTTCTAGTACAAATATAAAGGAACAGGAAATGGCTCAATGGGTTTTTATGACTTCATAACATTAAAACTACTGTACAATTCTCAGCATAAAATTCATAATACCAATGCAAAAGAAAATTAAGCTTGAACATACTTTACCTGAAAATACTTTTGTGCAATGTTTTAAATCTATTGTTTTAATTACCAAATTAGATGGATATGTAAGTCAAGGACACACAGAACTTGCTAAAGACTGCATCTGATTAAAATTAAGTCATCGAAAACATTATTATACTTTGGCAGAACACGTGTACTGAGTTTCTATGAGCATGGGAGTAGATCAGAAATTATTCTTACTTTGTGTTGCTTAAGCTACTGTCTACGTTCTAAGTAGCTACTACTCCACCAAAAGTAAGAAACTAAGATAGTGAATCTACTATTAATGGAAGCCAAGAAAAGCACTGTTGGGATATGCTTCTGACCCTGCCTACTGCCTCAGCCCCTTCGCTGTGGATGATTAGGACCTGGGATGGTTCACAATGTTGAATGATAGCAGCAGAGGGCATGAAGGACCAGAGAGCTAGAAGGCCTTGTTGTGCAAATGTGAAGAGCGCTTTCCTGGGTAGGTTATCTCCCTACATGGGAGAATAATAGAGTACAGATGGGTTTCTTGGTGAACATATGAATGACAATGAATTTCAGAGGTGTAGAAATGATTACCTGTAGGTAGTCAGACTGGATAGCAGTAAGCAGATGGTCTTTGCTGAGTTCATAAAAAACATCCGAAGTCATGACCTGGGAAAATTCCTCACAGAGGAAATGTAAAGCTTGTCGGTGCACCCATTTAGAGCCATATGGATGAGAGCTCCACTTGAGGATGGCAATTAAGGTATCTAATGAGATGCTCTCAGCAATGATATCCTCACAGCCTAAAAGAGAAGGCAAATACTTCTTGAGATTAATCACAAATATTACTTATTGAACATCAGTGTGTTAGACACTATACTTAAAAGTAGCAATAGTAAAAAAGAACAAGGAGATAAATAAAATCTCACGGAAATCACCAAGGGTTGGTGGGATGGGGTAATAATAAGTAACAATAGACTACGACATTGATAGGAAATCCGCTGTTCCATAGAGACAGATCCATAGACAAAGGCAGGGAATCCTCACAATTGTTTAAGAAAATATATATCTATGTGCAAATCCAACAATTTGAGTAAGACACTATAGTGGAAGACATTGGACCAAAAGGGAAAGAGGAGTATGTAGAAATGATACAGTTGTGGGAATTGACCAGTTAGAGGAAGGATATGGATGACAGTTGACTAATAAGAGAACCCACACTTGAAAAGAAGACAGGTGGGCTATCTTCTATGAACTATGAGGACATTTTGGGGGGTATCATTCTAATAAGAAAATAACTTGCACTTTGATATTTTAATCCTTCAGGATACAGACAAAATACGGTAGTTTTACGCTCATCTGGAATTAATTCTGGTGAATTAAAAAGAAATAAGTAGTTTAATGAAAAGGACCAGGATCCTAGGGAGAGTAACTCTGACACCTTGAGAACTCAAAGACAGAAGAAAAGCTGAGGCGAGCTAGTTTACTTTGGAAGGATCATTTCAAAATATCAAGATAATATATAAATAAAATCAATGACAAAGATTGTGGAAGGGAAAATGGTTAAAGTTAGACAGAAATTCTTTATAACTGAGTTGACTAAAAAATAAAAAAGGACACTGATAATGGGGTGGGGAGGGGTTTATACCACCACCACCAATACCACCAAAAACGTAGCTAAACAGACTAATCTCTAACGAGCTCAGAGCTTTGGAAGATATAGGTCCCAAAAAATACACCAATGAACTCCAGAGATTTCCAAAGCTCGAAGTTATTTTGAAACTAGGAAAGGTGAAAAGAGAAAGGTGATGAATTCCATTTTCAGGTGATACAAGATCATTAGTAGCCAATACAAAGTCTGCAAAAAGAAGTGCTTCATTCTTTTTCTCACATGGTACCAGATAAGGAGAATAGCACAGAGAATTGTGTAACCAGATTTCTGCAAAGCACCTAACAAAATACTTTGTGATGTCTCTTGATTATTAGCTCCGTAAGAGCTCCTGAGAGCTCATGACAGGAAGACTCCTGTTTTCACTCTATTTCTAGCACCTTCTTGCACATGGTAGGTGCTAAATAAAAATTTGTTTGAATGTACAAATGAGATCTTTGCAGATAAGATGAGAGGTAGATGGATGAAAGAACAATGGCTAACAGAACCATTTGTAAGCAGCATTGATCAGCTTGGGGGTGGACTGAGGAGTCTTTCTGCGATATTTATCAAGAACTTGAATGAAAATGTAGAAAGCATGCTTCAAAATCTTCAGATGATTAAAACTGGCCAACAGTTCACAATACAATGGATAACAGGATCATAATTGACATAAGTGATGGGTCAAAATGAAGATGAAATACAACTAGGAAAATGAGGTAGTTCTGTATTTAAAGAAAATCCACTGCACAGATGACACAGGAGAGCCAGCTTAACCTGAGTAAAAATAGTATCTGGGTATTGGAATGAAGGCAAAATGTGAAAGGGTTGCAATAGCTGAAGCAATCTTAGGCTTTTAAGATACAAACACAAAGTCCTAATCAAAGGAATAATGTTGCACTGCTCTCCTGTGGGGCACTGTGTTCTGTTGTGGGCCCTGGGTTTTAGATGGGGCACTGGCAAAATTCCAGAACTCTCAGAGGAGGGCAAAAGAACAGCAGAGAGTTTGAGACTTGTTATAGGAGAAAAGCTGCAAGAAAGTAAGATAATTTGGCTTATGTAAGAGAACCTCAGGAGATACATAACTATCTTTAAATGTCTGACGGACTTTCATGAGGCAAAGGAGAAACGACTATTATTCCAAGAGCACGTTCTGGGAAACAAGTGGTTAAAAGGGGAATTTTGACTCAATATTAAGAAATATTTCTAATTTGGAATTTCAAATTCCTAACAATTAGAATTGCTCTCATCTCCTGCCCTCAAAAAAAAAAAAAAAAAAAAAGAAGAAGAAGACCTCTCTAGAAATACGTAGTAGCAAAGGCTGGCTCATCACATTAGGGACAGAGGACAATGAAGGCCTATATTGGACATGGGAGAAGGTCACATGACATCTAAGTTGCTTCCATCACAAAGATAAAATCATTTTTAGGAAAACAGTAACAGAGTAAACATAAGAGTAATTTAATCTAAAGATTAATTTAAACATTAAAATGAAATCCTTATAAGGAACACTAAGACCACCACAATGCAATCTGCATGTAAACAACATGAATATGGGCTAAGACATGAATATGGGCTAAGAAGTAGGAAATATGGATACGTTTTCATTATTTTTTTTAATCTTGATTCAATTTCTTTTTTTTAATTTATTGGGGTGACAATTGTTAGCAAAATTACATAGATTTCAGGTGTACAATTCTGTATTACATCATCTATAAATCCCACTGTGAGTTTCCATTATTTTATGGTGAGCCTTGAGTGCCAAGCTGAGGACAGGCCCCTCCCAGTGGCCAGTGGGGGGCTTCTGTCAGTCTGCTGTCGTAAAGTAGGCCTGGGATTAGAGTTTAGTGCCATCAACTCAATGTGACAGAAAAGGAAATCTGACAGATGTATTCGGGAATGAAGCAGCGGCTCTTAGGGAAAAAGTGGTTATTTAAAAGGATGTATCACAACCCTACTAAACCAGGGCATTGGCAGAGATGAAAAAAGAGAATTAATGATAACATCACATATTTCAACTTCTGAGGCTCACAAAGAAGTAAAACCTGGTAGGGCAAAAATGGGCTTTGAAATCACACAGTTTGGACTTGAAATCCCACTCTGACCATGCAGCAGCAAAGTCACTTTGGGCAAATTGCTTAACCTCCATGAGCCTGAAACGTCTTCATTTATAAAACTGGATTATACTCCTAACTCGGGATTGTTAAAATTGTTTAAACGAGACCGTTCCCTTGACACCCTTCATTAATTCAAACATTCTGGAGCACCTACTTGCCAAGCACTGTGAATACACAACTCTTTACTGCACTTTCCTGGGTGATGTCACCCTCCTGCCTGGCCTTAATTCTCATTGCCTCCTATGGCTTTCAAGTCTACAGATCCAGCACATCCAGCCCGGAGCTCTCTCCTGACGCCCAGACTCCCTCCTTGAACTTCCCATTGGAGAGTTCTACACGGATATTCTGCACACATCTTAAATTCAAGTCATTCAACTCCTCCAGGAAATCTAGTATACCACCCTTTTTAATCCCTGTTTTAAAAAAGGATATCTCATCTACCTTTCACCGAAGCCAGAAATCGGAGTACTATTATTGATTCCATCTCCAGAAGGCCATATCCAAGCATCCATCAAATACTGCTCATTCTATTCGTATTTTAAATCCATTCCCTCCACTGACTCTCTACCACCTCTGTTTAAGAATCTGATACTTTCTCCTTCATTATTAAAATAGCCTAAAAAATTTCCCATCTTGTCTTTCTCCCTTCCAATGTGTTCTGAATACTATTGCCAGAATGATCTTTTAAAATGTAAAGTAGTTATATATGCAACAAATTATTCAATAGCTTGCAAATGACTTCAAGATAAAATCCAAGTCACATATTCTTGATGACCTGGCCCCTGACGTCTCCAGCCCCCTTTCTGCTCATATTATACTGACACTAGTCATACTGCATTACTTACAATTTCCTAAAATTCCACCAAACTCTTTCACTTCTGGGCCTTTACATAGGTTGTTCCCATTTCTGAAATGTTCTTAATGCCCCTTAACTCCTCCACATCTTTAGACTCAGCTTAGACATTGCCTTTTTCAAAAGCCAACCTTGATCCTGCTCCCCAAAAACTCAGTCAGATGTTCCTCCTACCTAAGTTTCCACGGTACGCTGTTTCCTCTATGATAGCATCAAATTCTCATACTATTTTATCTTTGTGATATATTTGTCCGAATCATCTACCAGCTCCTTTGGGGTAACTCCACCTTATCTCTGATTCTAAAAGGCCTGACACCTAGTAGATAATTAAAAGCAATAGCTTACATTTTTAAAATTTATTACGTCTCAAGCTCTGTGCTTAACTTAAATATTTAATTCCAGCAGTTTTTATCAAAGAAGGTGGTACTATCTTTATTCCCATTTTACAGATGACAAAACTAAGACTCAGAAACATTAACTTGCCCAAGATTCTACAGCTACGAAGAAAACAAGTTATACTTAACCAAACATATCCTTCCCTTTCCTTCTAAAAATTACATGTCCCTGACTTTTTTGTGCCTCTAAACTTAGGTCTTCCACTAATCAATTCTCATCAGAACTTCTTCATTTGAAACCACATCTCTCATGAAAGAAAAGCACTTTATAAATACACCAAACATGGTGATACTTACAAATGCAAAAGGAAGACAATTAGCCAAAAAATTGGAATGTTAGAAGGTGTATTTTTAAAGGGATTTTTTTAATACTATCAAAATTAATATTTTCATATTACGGTAAAGGATTTCAAATAGTGGCAATTTGTATTTGGTCAAGGTTATCAATAAGGGAATGAAAATATAATTATAGCAGCAAGGTCAAAGGGACGCTGGCAGGGGAGGCCAGCAAGTGAGATGCAGAGAGGCTTCACAAAATGCCATTTCTTTGGTGTATTCTGGACCAGACTTGTAGGTCCCAAAACATTACTAGCACACTCAAAATGGTCAGATTCTTTGGTGACAACGTGGTATAACTTAAATCCCAAAAGACCTCTGTATAAATCAGAAGGTCCACTTATGTGTAATGCAGGTGTTCATTCCTAGTGAGCAGAGTATCATATTCTATGTTAGTTCTTCTCAAACTATCTCGGGTCAAGGAACAGTTAGTTGTCTTTTTAATTTCCGATCCATGACAGCATGGACCAACACAGTAAAACTCAGTAAAAATCTGCTTGAATATTGTGGCACTGTCCAATTGCTACAAAAGTTTCTCAAGGCTTATTCTCGATTTCTGTCCTTACCTCACTGTGGACACACTTTGAAGAGCACTGCTCTGTCTAGAATTCCTTCCTCCTTGCCAGTTTCAGGATACATGGAGGCCAAATGTGTTTCCTCCCATTTGGTCCTAACTAATCTTCATAAGGAACTCTCTCTTCCTCTTTTCTTCCCCTATAGAGTTCAGTGGCTCCATTTCCTAACTACAGACAAAATAGTACATTATTTTATATGCCTTTAAAGACAACTAAACGACACAATCAGAATGACTACTTATTTTAAACTAGAGCTTTGGAGCGCAGACTGTTACCCACATACGGGAGATTACTGTTCAGACATATTCACAACCCGGAGCCTCCTGGTCTCCTCATGGCCCACCATGGGCAGAGTACATGAGCGTATTTCCCCACCCCAAGACTTTGAAATGTCAGTGGCTGTGATGTGACAAGCAACTTCAGAAGTACTTTTAGGAACTGGGGTTGCCCTCTGCCACTGCCATGGCAGGAATATACTGAGATTCTCCCGTTTGTTACACAGCAATGGTTGATTAATAAACCATGTAACTTTTGGGATTAACTCAAACGCTTTTAACAATTTCCTTGTAACAGAAAAACTCATCTGTAGCCAAAGCCATGACATTTAGTGGCTCAAAGATGCCCATGCATTATGTCCAGGCCGCAGATTTTCCACAATGCTGTTATGAGCCTGACAGATAGTATGAAGTCAACTTCTGACATTTCTTTTGCTTGTGTGACCACCTCATTTTGCAGATCCACCTCCTACTTACTTAATCCTCTCTATTCGTTCACCAGAATATTTTCTCTCTAATCTGTAATGTGGACAAAAATGCCTCTTTTCAAAAATTTGAGCTACATGACAAGAATGAGCAAGGCAGATATAAAAAAGCAAAACAAATCAACTTGACAGTTAGTGATATAAATGATTGTCATTGTTGCATGTTAAATAGGATCACTTTCCTTTTTTTTCTCCTTTTCGTGTTCCTGGTAACTAAAACAAGCTTCAGTGTTGACAGACGTCCTGAAAACACACTCACACTCTTTGTTATTTTCGGTGTACCCTCACACTTGTTTCACCAGTACCAGTGGGAAACCTTTCCACTGGCTCACGTCCATCAGGAAATGTATAAGCAGCCTCCACATTCAGAGTTTCATATTGGGGTTGAGGTGGGAAGAGAAAGAAGGAAATAGGCAAGGGGGAAGAAAGGAAAGGAACTGTGGAAGGAGATTACAGCTTGCCATGCAACATAAAACAATACACAAGCATACTTCATTTTATTGCGCTTTTGCCTTACTGTGCTTCACAGATGTTGCATGTTTTACCAAATGAAGGCAAGAACGTCCACCAGAAAAAAAGGATTACAGCTCCCTCACTACACTACAGTAACTGCTTCGTTGCGGTGCTCTGGAAACAGCCCTGCAACACCTGAGGTCTGCCTGCAACAAGGTTAGGAGGAGGCTGGCCTCAGAGCAGGTACAGTGACTCTTCAGTGTCTCCAGTTTGAAAAAAGATTTCAAGTGCAAATAGGCTTGAGAGAAAAGTTGCTTCAAGTCTTTCCTACTAACCTGTACGCCACTGATTCTAAATCCCAAGGAAAGGAATTATGAAACATGAGTGAAGTGAGGGCAGCACGAAGTAGCAGAGAGAGCAGAGAGGCTTTGAACTCAGGCACTTAACACCACTGGCTCTGGACTCTCCCTTCTCACCCTGTGTTGGATCACTTCCTCCTATCGGGGACGAAACAATCCCATCAGATTTCTGAGGATGATGTTAAATAATGCTGGGAAGCCAATGCTCCACCAACACTACGCTTTTTCTAGCCTAGCAATCTTAAATCAGCTGTGCCGACTCACCCTCCTTTACCCTATGCAAATAACTAATCAATGTGTCCTAGTGATTCTTCCTTCAAAACGCTCCTTGATTAGCTTTATTTTCCAGTCCTAACACCGCCTTTGTCCAAATCCTCAGTGCCTCACACATCAATTACCGAGGTTTCCTCCTGTCTCCCTCCCTTCAGTATTCTAATCCATACTGAGCACACTGTTGAAAGGTTTACGTTTTTTAAAACACCCATCAACACATCATCCCTGGACATCTCTCTATTTTAAAAAGGCAACCAGAATTCCAGATCCAAAGCAGAAAATGTGAGTCAGACATGTGGGTCAGAAGACAAATCAATCTGTGCCTTCATGTTGTACTGGCCAGTCCTTGGACTCTGCAACTTCTGAGAGCTGGTTGGATAGCTGCTCCTCTTTAGTAGTCCCCAGGACCGTTCTGAAGACGGCACAGAGCTCCTTAAGGACCCTGGCAGGGTGGAAGCCCGGGAGCCTCCACTGGTGACCAGCTCAGTGGCCCATTCTTGTACTGCTTCCCCTCCTCCTGCTTCACTGGCCCCATTCTCACTTCTGTTCATAGGATAACTTACCAAATAAACTACCTGAGTGCAAGCCTTTGTTTCAGAACAGGTTTGGGGGAATTGGAGGAGACACCCACACAATTACAGTAAGAGAAATGGCCCTAGAAAACAAGATTCTCGGGGCTGGCCTGGTGGCTCAGGTGGTTAGAGCTCTGTGCTCCTAACTCCGAAGGCTGCCGGTTCGATTCCCACATGGGCCAGTGGGCTCTCAACCACAAGGTTGCCAGTTCAACTCCTCGAGTCCCGCAAGGGATGGTGGGCAGTGCCCCCCGCAACTAAGATTGAATACAGAACCTTGAGCTGAGCTGCCGCTGAGCTCCCGGATGGCTCAGTTGGTTGGAATGCGTCCTCTCAACCACAAGGTTATCAGTTACAACTAGCAACGGCAACTGGACTTGGAGCTGAGCTGCGCCCTCCACAACTAAGACTGAAAGGACAACAACTTGAAGCTGAACGGCACCCTCCACAACTAAGATTGAAAGGACAACAACTTGACTTGGGATAAAAGGCCTGGAAGTGCACACTGTTCCCCAATAAAGTCCTGTTCCCCTTCCCCAATAAAATCTTAAAAAAAAAAAAAAAAAAAAAAAAAAAAGAAAACAAGATTCTCAAATGACATTCTGGAAATAGAATCACTGGTCAGGTGGCAGGTGGGCAGGTAATACCCCTGCGTGCAGCAGTAGTGGGGGCACCTGAGCGGCATAGGAACACTACCTGAGGTAGGCCAGCTTTAGTTCACCGCTTTAGAAATCCTGAAAAAAAGAAAAGGACAGGCTCAGGTGAGCCACCGCTGAAGTGTAAGCATTCTGTCAAAGTCCGACTATGTCTGGGTCACTGGTTAAAAAGGCCCTTATTTCCTGCAGCTGTGGTGCAGACTTCTGCCAAGACTCAGGCTCAAGACTGAATTTTAACGACATCAGCTACAAAAAAAGACTTGAATGCAAAGCCTTGGCAAATCTTCTATGATAAAATCTGGAGTTGGGGTTATTTGGGTGGATGAGCTAGGAATGTTACACCCCAAGATTCGCCTGAATGTTCAGGGTTGGGAGGAGCAGCTCCCCCAATCCCTTGCCTGAGGACAGCAGTGTCTTGTGAGGACCTGAGGAAAAGACCATGCAGGTGCCTGAAAAGATAACGCTTGTCAGACCTGCTCCTGCCCCGACACCAGCTCCAAACCAATCATCAGGATCTGGTCACTCATCATCAGTCTGAGTGAGAAGTGGTCCTGGGAGGAGAGGGTACACCCAAGAACTGCAAGACCTGCTCTGTGTGCTGGCAGGTTCTGTAGGAACACTTGGGGAGCAGGCCTCGCGGATGCCTGACCAGGGTGCCGGGTCTACGGCAAAACAACAGGAGCAGGAAGGTTCACGTTGGATCCGAGGGATCCGCTTCTCTGCCCAGTGATAATGGAGACCTAGCAGCTGGAGCCCCCATGGATAAAGCCAGTGAAATGCCTCTGCGAGGAAGGTCTGGGTCACCCCGCCTGGCAGGCTACCTAGGCCTGCTGAAATACTTGGAAAATGGAGACAGAAATCTAGGCTGGGCGATAGAGAAGGGAGACTGTGCTGAGGAGCACTGCTTCAATTTGCTTAAGCTAGAACTCTTTCCCACAATCTCCATCCCTGTATGATTCCAAGCTGCCGTTGGCCTGAGAAATGTGTGAGATCTGGAAGGCAGCAGTAGCAGCCATCACTCTTTAAGTCAGCATAGCTAGATGTGGTGAGAGACAGACAGAGATCCTGTGGGTGCTACTGTAGCTTGTTCTTACTGTCCTCTGCTCGGCGTCCAGCTCTATGTCCCAATGCAGCCTGGTGACGACACTGGCCCCAAGCCACCACCAGATGCTTGCCTGCAGATCCAGCCCCAACAGTCACTGCCCCACTTCAGTGGCTCGATGTGCTTGGCTTCGCAGGTTCACTGTGGGTAATGTCTCTGATCCTACTCCTTTCCCTCTCAGACCGGCACTTCCCCAATTGCGTAAGGCCCGATTTCTATACTAATTCCCTGACCCTGTAAGTCAGAGTTGTTCAGCTTCCCTGACTGAACCGAGTGATATAGTTATGATGAGAATACCAATTACAGGCTCCAGTCAGTTGCAGCAGCTGGAACGATGGGTAATTCCATCATTTTTCCTGAATTGCATCTTTTGTAGAGGTGTGGCTTGTTACCACCTTGAAGGCTCTGTGATAAACTGGATATAAATTATTATCCCCTAATTAACTTAAATCACACAAAATTGTTGATAATAAACTGTTTTGACACCAGAAAATAACATCAGAAGACTAAATAATGTACTGCTGCTATGTAACAAATGACCACAAATTTAGCAAATTGAGACAACAAATTATCTTCGATTTTCTGTGGGTCAGGAGTCTGGGCACACACAGGTCACAGGGGTCCTCAGCCAGGGTTACGTAGGGCTGCAATCAAGGTGTCAGTTGGGCTTGCATTCTAATCTGAAGGCTGCATTCTCATCTCAACTGGGAAAGACTGCACTTCCAAGCTCATTCACGTGGTTGGCAGAATTCATTTCCTTGTGGCCGCATGACTAAGGGCCCAGCTTCTTGCTGGTTATTGGCTGGGTTGGGTGGGGGTGGGGGATTGGGTCCTGTTCAGCTCCTAGAGGCTGCCTGCAATCCTTGCCATGTGGTCCTCTCAACGGGCCATCTCAAAACACAGTAGCTAACTTCTCCAAGCCAGGAAGGGTCTCGGAAGGAAAAGGGTCTCTGGTGCAAGTCTGCTATAAAGATGGAGTCGTATACAGTGACATGTTATCGTGGAAGTGACACCCCATCATCTTGGCTACATTGTATTGGTTAGAAAGAATTTGTAGGTCACACTAACACTTAAGGAAAGGGGATTGCAGAAGACGGGGATCATTAGGGGTCACCTGAGGGTTTACTTAGGGTCACAGTAAGCTTATGGCCATGCTAGCAATGCCCTTGCAGACATATTGGACAATCCCAATCATTTTCGTCTTCCCTTGGTAATTATTCCTTTGACCTACTTCAGCTGTCTTTCTCAGAATGTGTTCTCTGAAGAGTGGTAAGAACTGCAATTAATATTTTAGGTAAAAGTGTATCACAACTTGGCAAAAACAAACAAACAAACAACAACAAAACACTGATTGACAAGGGAGCCAATACTAAATGGGAAAAGAAACAGTACTGGGAAAACTGATTATCCACATGCAAAAGAATGAAATTGGGCCCCGATCTTATACCACTCACAAAAATTAACTCAAAATGGATTAAGGACTTAAACGTATGACCTGAAACCGTAAAACTTAGAAGAATACATCAATAAAAAGCTTTTTGACATCAGTCTTGGTAATGACTTGTTGGTATGACACCAAAAGCAAAAGTCAACAAGTGGGACCACATCATACTAAAAAGGTTTTGTACAGAAAAAGAATCAGCAAAATGAAAGGCAACCTACAGAAGCAGAGAAAATATTTGCAAACCATGTATCTGATAAGGGGTTAATATCATACAACTCAATAGCAAACAAACAATCTGATTTAAAAGATGGGCAGAGGACTTGACATACAAATGGCCAATAAGCACATGAAAAGATGCTCAACATCACTAATCACCAGGGAAATGCAAATCAAAACCACAGTGAGGTATCACCTCACCTGTCAGCATGGCTATTCCCAAAGACTAGAGATAACAAACGCTGGTGGGGATGTGGAGGAAAGGGAACCCTTAAGCACTACAGGTGGGGCTGTAAATTGGGACAGCTACTATAGAAAACAGTATGGAAGTTCCTCAAAAAACTAAAAACTAGAACTACCATATGGTGCAGTAATCCCACTGCTGGGGATATATGAACTCACTATCTCAACGAGACATCTGCACCCCCATGTTCATCGCAGCATTAATCATAATAGCCGAGACATGGAAACAACTTAAGTGGCCATCAATAGATAAATGGATAAAAACAATGTGGTATATATAAAAAATCGAGTATTAGCCATTCATAAAAAGAGAATGCTGGGGCGGCCGGTTAGCTCAGTTGGGTAGAGTGCGGTGCTCGTAACACCAGGGTTGCTGGTTCGATCCCCACATGGGCCACTGTGAGCTGCACCCTCCACAACTAGATTGAAACAACTACTTGACTTGGCGCTGATGGGTCCTGGAAAAACACACTTAAAATGAATAAAAGTTTGTGTGTTTTTTAAAAAAAGGAAAATCCTGCCATTTGTGACAACATGGATGGATCTTGAGTGCTTTATTCTAAGTGAAATAAGTCAGACAGAGACAAACAACTATTGTATGATCTCACATGTAAGAAACCTAAAAACATCAAACTCATAGAAACTTCATAGTAAAATAGTGATTGCCAGGGGCTAAAAGGGGCGGGGGTGGGGAAATGTTGATCAAAGCACACAAACTTGCAGGTACAAGATGAATCAGGTCCAGGGATGTACTGTACAGCACGGAGACTATAGTTAACAACACTGTAGTGTATACTTGAGAGTTGCTGTGGGACACAGCTGTAATGTTCTCACCGTGACAAGAAAATGTTAATTATGTGAGGTAAAGGATGTGTTAGCTAACCTTATTATGGTAAACATCTCACAATTTATACACGTAGCAAATCATTCCATTGTACACTGTAAACTTATACATTCTGTTAATGGTTTAAGGATAGTACAAGGTAAGTTTCTGCCCCTTTTAATAGTCTTATAAGATTTCCTTGCAATAGCAAAATGCCAAAAGGCATTATTAATATTATAGATCTATTCCAAGTATCTTTCTATGTTCCCTTTCCATGTATTTTAAAAGCTATGTTCTGAGACAATCTCTGGATTATCTGGACGGATGGATACACAAGAAGCAGGTAACACTGGTTACTTCTTTGAAGGGGGACTGAGTGGTTAGGGGACAAAAAGTCGGGAGGGCAGAATACTCTTCACTGAGGACCCTTTTCTACCTTTGAATTCTGTTCCATGTGAAAGTACTAATTTTTCAAAAAATTAAAAAAAACACACACATCAGGCTATGGAAGTTGCTGGCTGTTTCTTTCCTCAGTGCTCAGTATAAAATCAATCACTGACCACAAAATCCAAGCAAATATTGGAAAGGAAATGAGAAGGTTCTCTACTTTGAGAACATTACTCCCTTCTGACGGGAAAGTGGCCATCACTGAGATTCATACCGCTTGTGTGTGAAAATGTACACTGAAGCCTTGTACTCTTTAGTCTTAAGCTTTTGCCAAGCTGAGAGGGAAAAACAGACAAAAATGGGAAGGAAAGAAGCTGAACACTTCTAACCTAGTAAACAGAGGTGGCTAAAGCACACAGACAACCACTGATAAAAGACTGAAGATTTCTCTCTAAGCCATGAAAAAAAAAAGACTAAGTTTAAGAACCCTTACGACTCTTAATTGAATACAGATTTATGCTTCTTTAATGTTTATAATGTTCTCTAATATGGCATGTTAAATGTTTATGCTTAAGTGTTTTTTGGGGTGAGAACAGCACAGTGAAAAGGGAAAGGATTCATGGGGATGTCAGTTCTCAGCACACAGGCACCATAAAGAAGCCCCTGCTGTACCACAATTCAGGGGGCTCTCACAGCGACCTACAGGATGTCCGAACTCCCTGAAAGCGAACACAAGCTCTCCTGTACAGGCATCTCGCTGGTAGAGAGACGCAACATAGACCTCTAGATCAGAATGACCAGAGATCCTATCCCGATTCCCATGTCCACATCGAAAAAATGTTTCCTAATCTTCAAAATGTACCTCCCCAGGTTATTTTGAGGATTAAATAATATACAGATAGCACTTACGGTAGTACAATATTTAACTTATGGGTAAATGAATGGCAGCTATTACTATAATTAAGTTTCCTTGATGAGGGTCAAGGACATATGATTACAATTTTCAGAAAACTTTTTGATATCTACTGGTTATCTGTTAAAATATGATCACATGTTCCCTTCCAAACAATGCACCTCACAGATGATTTCTTCTCAGAGATCATATTCAAATGATCTCTTCAAATGCGGAAGTCAGGAAATCTCTGGAGTCAGGAAGACCAGATTCAAGTCTTGGCCTTAACACTTTGTAGAGTAACCTCAGGTGACAATATTCTCAAGCCCCAGTTTATCTGTAAAATGGGGATAGTAACTACCACAGAGGACAATGAGTCCAGCGCTTAACACAGTGCCTGGCACAAAACAGGTGCTCAAAGAGTTCTATGGAATAACCGAATAAATGTGGTAGGAAACTTTTTAAAAGAATTAGTAATTTTTGATGTATAATTTATAGATTTCATCTGCTTAAAGAATGTATTATTTAAAAAAACATTATTTCTGGAACATTTCTTATGGTCTGCATGCTGCAGCCAGAGATCTTCCAGAAAGTGCAAACGTAGTCAGGTCACATGACTTGCTAAGCTCAGGAGAAAGTCAACCACCTCAGCACAGTAAACCCAGCTTTCTCACACAGCCCTGCTTGCCTCTGCAGCCTCATTTCTTGTCACACCTCTCATCTCTGCACCCTCTATCCCCTCCCAACCTAAAGTGCCTTGCTCTCATTTATCTCCGGGTCTTTGGACCTTCTGCCTGACAGGCTCCCTTTTACCTCCAATCTTTAGTAATTTAGCTCCCATTCATTCATTCTCCAGGTCTCAGCTTCTCTGGCAAGTTCTTGATACTGTCCCCCTTCCCTGACTCTCTGTGTTGAGGTTCTGGGGCCCTTCTTCCTCCTATGTGCTCTCCGAGCCCCATCCAGCGCTTTGCTCTATTCGGGCACTTACACTGTACCTGCCTACTGGTGTCGACACTACTAGACTATCATAACTCACTAGTTTAATCTCAGGGCCTGGCATATGGAAATAGCTCAGTAAGTGTTTGTTAAATAAACATAGGGATCACCATGCTGATTCTATACCAAGGATCCATTTGAATCGACAGGTTATATTCCTTCACACACCGTCCCTCCCATAATATCCCATTTTTACCTTTATTTTCTTGAAAACTCAGGCAGGTGTTATTTTCAGGTACAGACCTGTTACAATGATCAGAATTACAACACTGTAGCCACCCACTTCTATTTTAACCTACTACCTCTAAAAACTGGACATCAAAATGTAGTTTAGGAGCGCAGTTCATACCACTGAAGACTTTAGGCACAATATTTTTATTGTTTATACTTATAAACAAAAACTATCAATTTAGAATTAAAGATGAGGCATAAGAACAACAAAGAAACTATTTAATTACACAGTTTGGCTTCGAAAAATTTCTGAACCTCTCATCACAGACAAGCTCTGCTATCAGCATTTAGAAAACCATTGGGGTGATAGCCATGTATTTTCTAGAAATATTTTAGTGAATCAGTGTCAAAATTCAGCAACGTTCCTCAACATTCAAGTAGGAAGGAACAATGACAGTGGAAATGTAATATTAAAACCAATCCACTTCGAAATAAGCCTAACTCTATCATGGTTAAAGAGGAATACGGCTAGAAACAAAGACGTAAATGGCAAATTGTGTTTTTCATTTTCTGGCACTATTTTCAGCTCCATGGATATTTCACCTTCAAATGATATGACGTGTAAAGCATTTATCAGAAGTTTTATAGACATAGCAATGCTAACATGAGGTATATATAAAAATGTTTTAGTGAAAAGGGCCAAAGCAGAGCTCAGAATCTTTTAATATATCAAAGTCGTCCCCTTTGTGGAGACAAATTTAGTGAGGCTGCCCATGTTAATTCATAATACAAACTGATATTCCTTTTCATCAAAATATATGAAAAAATAGCTGGAGGCAGGGAAACTTCTGGACAGTTCACATTCACGGAATGTTTTAGCAGTTCCAGAAATACACTCCAAACTGTTTCAGTCTTTAGGAGATATTTATAAAAAGGTATTATTTGTCAACAGTGTTTTTCACTGGGGAGTGAGACTGAAAGAGTTCTTAAACGCCTTTTGTATTATTTGTATTACCTGAATATCCAACTATTAGTGCATCTCTTATATTTAAAAAATGAAGTTATTAAAATAAAGTTATCCTACATGTACTGAAATAATTTTTACGAAGTTAAAGCAACACAGAGTAGTATGTATGAAGTAGTGCTATTTTTACAAAAGAACAAAATATGCATGTAAAATACACACATTCCCGCCAGATAAAGGTTTACAAGGAAACTCTTCAAACTGTTCAATGTCATCAATGAGGATTTGGGGGAAAGAATGGCAGTAAGTGAAAATATACCTTAGGCTGTGTTTCTATTATTATTAGTCCCTTTTCTCAACAATGAGCATGAACTGTTTTGAATTAAATTTATTCAAATTTTAAGTTGCTATTGGAGATGGTTTATTTATGAATGCTACCCAACATACTGTCTAACGTCTTTTCAAGTACAAAGTATATAGGAAACTTAGGTACTGAGTGTAAGTTTTTGTTTTAAAGTCTATCTTTTGATCACTAGAAGTCACCCTGGGAAAGTAACAACTTAAGAATGTTTCCTGTCTCTCAAATAGAAGAATGATGGCAGCTAGCATACAGGTCACTGGAAAGATTAAGTGAGGTGTTCCACAAAAAGAGCTTACTTAGCCCAGTATCTCGCACACAGCAATAGCTAGATGATATCGTTACTAATCTATCTAAATTCTTAGCATAGTTTCTTCCAGCTATTTCCAAAACCAGTAAACAGAATGCTTATGTCTGGGTGAGTCCTTCTACTTTGGATATTTTAGGAGAGAAGTGCAATATTTGATTTTAAGGCAGAAACTTCCACTCTGTATCTTAATACTGAGTTTAAAAAGCCTACATATTTGTACAATGCAGAGGTCCTTCCCTCCTTCTGTCATGTTCCCTCCTCAATCACTAACGCCCTCCCCTAGTCCTCCTTTCCTTATGTCAAATAACTTACATCTTTGATTGTATGTTTCATATTCCTTGGCAATGGAAGGTATAGGAGAGAGTATTCAAAATTTGACTATGGCAGTCAGAAAAATACAAATAAGATGGGGCTTTAAGAAAAAGCAACAATTAGGCCATTTCTCTTAGTGTTTCTAAAAGAGACTATAATTGAATCAAAGTGGGAGTTGAGACCACACCAGGAGAAAGCTCTGTGGACCATGTTTTATGGCCCTGCTTTGCCATCATCTAAGATTGACAGTTCCCTGAAATTATAAACACATGTATCACTATTGCTAAAAGTCTGAATCTGGTAATTTTAGACTTTGGAACCTTGGAGTGTGGTTTCAAATGGTGTGCAAGGAAAATGACTCAATTCTTATCTTTAGGAATCTTCCACCAAGGAGTTAATGCAATTCAGTTTTTTAAAACATTTATTAAGGCCCTGCCAACTGTAAGCAGACATAATGTGTGCTGCTTGCATTTCTATGAAGAAGAAACGAGCTCAGGTTATGGAATCCAGACAGAATTTATGTGGTTAGTATGTGGCAGAGCCAAGACTGGAACACAGATATAACCCCAAAGCTCATATTTATAAAACACCATTAAATTTGGGCATTGTCATTTATCTCTGAACCTCTCTGCCCAAACTGGAAACCCATTTTCCAAGCTTCAGGGGGTTGTTGTAAGGATAAAATGAAGCACCGCGTGTGAAGTGCCTGTCATAAAGTTAGGTACACAGTGGCATTCAACAACTGTTAATTCTCTTCTCCCTGATATTATATCTTGATAGCAATATAAGCTAACCTGAAACTTTAAAAAAAATACTTTTTACGAGTTTGAAAGAACTATGTGTCTTGTCTTAGGCCTACTGACATCAAGATCTGATCAACTGATAGAATTGACCATTCTGTTTTACTTTGACAGTCATATATAAACAGTGATACATGCAAAGGGTAGCGAAAAACAGGTACCTCAATAATTCAAGACAAAATGTGATACCATTAGTTTACAAGTCTTTCTCTAGTTCAGAACAGGTGCACTGGACAGCATCCCTGGCGATGCTACCTGCTATCTTCATGGTGGCTAGAGATCAACAGACTCTTTAATTAACAGATTCTCAGGTCTTTCTTATCCCAGAGAAGTGCTATGTTGTTCAAAGTTTTGTGTTCATATCCATACTGACATGAGTACAGCGTTTTACCTTTTATCTGATTATATTAATGTCTGTCACATTCAAATTAAATCCAATATCTCAGACCTTGACTATAATAAACACACAATTTGGGCTGAAGGCAAAAAACAAGACAGAACACGTCTTCCTCTATTCGTCATTTCCCTCCCTTGTGGCATCCTCAGAATTTCCGTATCACAGAGAAAAGGTTTTGCTTATTGAGAAAAGGCTTCTAATTAAATGCCATATAATTTTAAATAAATAGAAGACATTCAACACACTCTACTTTAAATAACTGCACACATTTTAGAAATAACACTTCTTGCTAGGGCTACAAAGTGCCTGATAAACATTTACATTTACAAAGTTATATAACAAGCCATAACATTAATTTACGCTCACTTTCTTTTAAGTTTTCAAATAAGGGTGAATAAACACTCCATCTTATATAGACAAGAAACAAACAATGGCAACTCCTTATAATTTTATTTTCCCTTAATAAATTAAGCAGGACAAAAAAGAAAACAAATGCCTAATTTAAAATAAGAATTTCCAAGGTACTTTAATATTCTAAATTACATTTGTTTATTAATGTAAATACATTTTCATTGACATTTTAGATAATTAGTTTTTTAATCTAAATTATAAATTAATACAAAAGGACTGCCCTTGGATTAAACTTTTTGGCTTCAAAACATTAATAGCCTTGATTGACTTCCACAAATATTTTAAATCTGATTGATATATTTCGTATCAACAGACCAACAAAGAGTTGATAATTTTATTTGAAATTTAACTGAAAACTGAGTTTAATAGTAGAGAGTTACATACCACTTAGACCACATCTAAACTTACTTTTATAAAAGAATACTTCAAGTTTATCTCCTACACTGAGGTTCAGTGATTTCATTTTATTTGCAACTTCTAGGGTTAAACATTTATTACATTTCCCCTCCCTTTTTTAGAAAAGTTGCTCAGTTTTCATAGGTATTACAGGTCATTCAAAATACGTAACAGAGTCTACTAAGAGCAAAGCACTGCATTAGGTTCATAGGGTGATTCAAAAATGACCAAGATTTTGATCTTGTCTTTAGGGAGTAAATAATACACTGTTACTAGTTGGTGGAAGAAATGAGACAGGTACATAGGTAATTCCAAAACAAGCTAGAAGATGTCAAAAACCTGAAAGAAAAATAAAAGAAGCGTTTCAAAAGTTTGCAGGAAGTAGAAAATATTTTTAATGTGGAATGCCTAAGACAAAACAAGGAACGGAGCATGTGAGTTGGTCTTAAAGGGTAGGGTAGAATTTGGACATTCCGTGATTAAAGGCAAAGATATTCCAAGACAAAATGAGCAGAGGGTCAGAGGTAGAGAGTTTGTAGTCTGTATGAAAAATGACTTAAGTTCTAAGATAAAATATGCAATTAAATATTACACTTTAGAACTTGTCATAATTTTCAAAAATAAAAATTTAAGTGCTACGTTAAGAGATGTATAGCTTGAGGGTCATTTGAACTGCCATTCCTGAAACAGATTAATTCATCTAATGTTACATGTTTAACTGAAACCTACATTTACTACTCTGATCTGTTGATAACTGTGTTTAACTTAGCTCCATTATTCTCTAGGCAGTGTACTCAGACTAATTTGCTGAAGAGGAAACAATTACAGACTGAAGTAAAATGAACTGCCAGCTCAACAAACTGAGACAAAAGGAAGGGTGTCAATATGGGAACAATGGAAAGGATGGGAAGACAGAGGAATGGATTAGTGAGCAGGGACAGTTTTTGCTATTTTGCATTTGTTTCAAGTCACACACTCTTGGAATCTGACCAAGTTGGGAAGGGAAAAAATTAGGTCATTGCTTTCAGTTGTTTCTATTAGATTTTTAATTCAATAAAATATAATCACATGCATTATAACTAAAAATACGGGCAGTGCATTAGAGTCCATTTTAGAACTAAAGTTATAAATAAGTTTCATATTCCAAAGATTGAAAAAGACATTTTTGATGAAGATGAAAACAAAGCCTGCCGTATGAAGTGCACTGCTGTAAAACGTCCTGCACTGAAATGTGCACGTAGATGTTGGGGCGAATTCTGGGCTATTCTGTCTGGGATCAACACAAGAAAACAAATTCTTACAGCAGGACTGTGTGTTAAGAGTTCATGAGAAAACCTCTAGTTCTCCTAAAGAGATTTTTACTCAAAATAACTATAAATCAATAGTCTATCTCACTGTTCTCACATTTTCAGAGCTGCTTACAGAATTTATGCTAAGGTCATTGTGAAAAGTCAGTGATCAAACACCTGATCCTTCATTTGAGGCTCTTCCAATCTATTCTGGAGTTTCATACACTAGTCCTTTTAATATAGGTACTGTTATCAACCAGGCTTTTAAGCTGCAACCATAGAAAACAACTCTAGTTGGTTTAAACAGACAAGGAATTTATTTGAAAGGATAGTTAGCCCAGAGTTGCTGGGAAAGCTGGAGATCAGGCTCAGAGAACGAAGAGCAAAGGCAGGTTGTGGAATGAGGATTACATCACGGACACAGCCCAGCGAGTACCTCGGGAGCTGCTGCGGGTCCCTGGCCACCACAGCTCCCGCTCTGTGCCTGGACAGTGAATTCTCATTGGACCACTGCCAGTGCCCTCTCCCTTTCCATTAGATGTTGCTGCCCCTCCCCTTACAGAAAAATTCTCTATAGTCCCTGCTTTCAGTTCCAGATTCAGAAAGTCTAGGTCACATGCTTAAGCCCTAACCACAGAGAAGGCTGAGAAAGGAAGTATCTGACCCTTCAGGTTTTTATAGGAGTTGGGCTCCGCCTTCCATCAAGACCTGTACAGTGAGGAATTAAAACTAGAAAGGAGGTCCTTCGGCTTGTTGGGCAGCCGACTCGCCTATTCAGGAAAGAATGGCCAACTCAGTAAACGCCCTCTGTTCTCTGGCTAAGTGCTGCAATGTTCAAGTCTGAGTGGTGACCTACTCAGGCCCCTGCCCTCAAGTTTAAACCTCCAGGCTGGGCCCACATTTCCCTCCGGTAAGAGCTTAGCCCCACCCCAAGTGGGTCAGCACAAGTCAGGCTCCCATTTGAGACTTCTCTGAGTTGATGTTTCAATCACTGGCCTGCTGTTTTGTTCCTAAAACTAGGCCACAGCGGCCTTGCCCCTGGAAACTGGTTCTCATATTGCTCCCCTCTCTCACCATGCCCCGATTCCTGGGCTTGGGTCAGAAGAGCTGGTATGAGTCACAACTTCATCACTTACAAGCTTGGGAAAAGGCTAGTTATTAATCTCTGAGCCCCACCATATTCATACGTTGTCAGGATGATGAAATGAGAGAAAAAAGCCCTTTATAGACTAAAATTACAAGCATGATCTCATTAGTTAACATTCCTGATAGATATGATAAATTCCCCAGTTCTTTCGGATTGTAGCCTAAGTCTCTCCGGTTCTTCTGAGCACTCATGTCATGTTTATTATAAAAATTAAGTTTGTAATCAAAGCAGTATGTGCTCATATTTAATAGTCTTGTACATAGCAGTAATTAAAAGCTTACCCTAAAAACAAAACCCTCTGCCCTATTTCTTTTCCACTCCCAGTGCTGCTCCCTAGAGGCTAGAACTACTCTCAATTCTTCACCTCTTTCTTCTGGTATGTACCTCTCTGTACTATAATTTTTATTAAATCAATATTCAGTATTAATATTATAATGGCTACTTAAATACTGCTTACTGCTGACCCAAGCTGTATACTAGAATTTTCTTCCAACTGTAATTTAATTTTTTTCTTGGAGATATTAGTTTCCTCTTTTCCCACTTACTTCGTTTTCTATAAATTTACTACTAATTCTTCATAAAGGCACCAAAAGATCCAAACACTCTTTCAATGTCGCTTTTCACTTCGCGTCCAAATATTCAGGTAATTGGTTTCTTCCAGAGGTAGGCTTTCACGACCCTCGTCCTGTCTCGATGGGATGCCCATTAGACCTGCTGCACAGCTAATAAGGAGGATTTGCCTTTCTTCTTTCTTGTGTGGGACCCTGTTTTCTGGATCCCACACTCCTTTGTTCTTTGTTTACTTGATCATTTAGTGGAATATCCTCAGTATCTTCCTGAGGCGGCACTCAGGGAAGATTAAGTTTTTTTTGAGGTATGACTGAAAAATGCCTTTATTTAGCCCTACAATTGATTGACAGTTTGACTAAGTATAGGCTTTTATTTAAAATTATTTTCCACCACCTTTTTGAAGGCTCTATGCCAGTGTATTGTAGTATTCAGTTGTTGCTATTGAAAATTTTAATACCATTATAATTCCTATTTCTTTGTATGGAATCTATTTTTTCACTCTATTTTCCCCTGGAATCTATTTTTTCACTCTCTTTTCCCCTGGTGTTCCTTAGTGAAAGGAATGAAACTTTTTTCATATAGATATTTCTTTAGTTTGGGCAATATTTCTTGTATTACTCCTTAGATACTGTCTTCTCTTCCATTTTTCTCTGGTATATATTTCTAAAACCACTATCTGTTAAGATGCTACACCTTCAGGATGAATACTAGTTTCCTTATTTGTCTCCACTGTTGTCCGTCTCTTTGTTATTTCTTTTACTTTCCTGATTTCTTTAACTTTATCTTTATTTCGTCTATATTTTTCATTTCTGCTACTTCTTTCCAAGAGCTCCTGTTTTTACTTTTATAGCAGCCTATTTATGTTTCTTTGAGTCAATAAAATGTTCTTTTATGTGAGGGTATTTTTATTCTATTGAAGTTTTTTCTTTTCATTCACTCTTTCTTCTTGTACATACTTTGTTCTTTTTGTTCTGATCTCTGTCTCCATTTAGAAGTTTCCCTCAAACATCCAGTGAGCCTTAGATGGGTTTTCGTATTCCAGAGTGAGGCAGCCGTTTGGAAGCTCTGCTGAGAAGCAGGCTTCCTGCCTACAGTAGTCCCTCCTTTCCACAAGGGATATGTTTCAAGACCTCCAGTGAAAGCCTGAAACCGCCAATAGTACCGAACACTATTTACCATGTTTTTTCCTATACATACATCCCCGTGATAAAGTTTAATTTATAAATTAAGCACAGTAAGAGATTAACAATAACTAATAATATAAAACAATTGTAACAATATACTGCAATGAAAGTTTTGTGAATGAGGCCTCTCTCTCTCTCAAATTCTCTTATTATACTGTGCTTACCCTTCTTGTGATGTGAGATGATACAATGCCTACATGATGAGACGAAGTGAATGACGCAGGCATTGTGACGTACCACTGGCTACTGAGGGTCTCTTGAACACAAACACTGTGTGATCTGATAACCAAGCTGGCCACTAAGTGACCAATGGGCGGGGAGCATATGCAGCGAGGAGACGCTGGGCAAAGGGATGACTCATGTCCTGGGTGGGATGCAGGAGAAAGGCGCAAGATTTCATCACGCTACTCAGAATGGCATACAATTTAAACCTTATAAATTGTTTATTTTTGGAATTTTCCACTTAATATTTTTAGACTGCGGTTGACCATGGGTAACTGAAACTGTGGATAAGGGGGGACTACTGTATTCTTCTTTGTAGAACAACTGGAAGGCAAACTGGCTTTTCTATCATGTAGCTCCTAAGCATAACTTCATCATGGCACTCCAAAACACCAGTATGTACAGGTATATATACACTCTTGGGCTGTTCACCATTTCTAGCGCTCCAGTTTATTGTCTTGTATCTGCCGAGGTTGGACTAGAGCAAAGGAAGGCAAGGGAGTAATTTCACCATTTAGTTTGCAGGCGTTCACATAATTCCAGATTTCAACCTTGTGCCTTACCACCCCAGCCCGCCCCACCCCTCAGTAGCTATTTCCCGACTTGGAAGCTTTCTAGTTTGATTTCTTTAGAGAATAAATCTCAGGTCTCGTGTGTTTAGTGTTGGGTGGGGTACAGAAAAGGGAATTGAAGGGGAGGGTCAGGATTTGCCATCTGGCTGCAAGTGATACTGATGTAAGAACAGACAAATGGACCACTGAAACGAAACAAAAAGGAGTAACCCATATATATGTGTATATATATAGGAACTTAATAAAAGGTGGTGCAAATCAGGGGTCGGGGCGGGGGGAAATGGGTGGTTTATAGAGGATACTCAGAAAACCACCTCATATGGAGTAAAACAAAACCTCATCCCTCTCTAAAACCATATATAAAGGTCAATTCCAGGGTGAGGGAAAGGGTCCATCCACTCAGTGTTCAGACTTAAAATCAAATGTCTCTTTTCAGTTCTATACCATGCTTATCCCTGCTTTCTCGAGTACTTAGTACCCCTGTGAATTGCCTCTCTTCTCCTCAGTAGCCTCCTTTAAAGGATGTTGCATTATAGACTTCTCCTCTCTGTGAAGCCAGTAATCAGCTCTTTATTTGCTTTCCAGCTTCCAAAAATGTCAATACCTATCCCTTTTTTCTCCTGTTGTGTTCTTCTCAGGCATCTTTTGTCCTTGAGAGTTTATACTTGTTTTATTCCTTTATGCCAATATTAGGGCTTTGGAGGAAACAGAAATAAACGTGTTCTATCTGCTATGTAGAAAATCAAGTAAAGTTAAATCTACTCCTAAAATGCCACGTCAGTAAGTTGAAGTCCCATAACCTGTTAATTCACCTTCCTAATAGTGACTGCCTGCTTGTCTGAATAAAATGCATTCTCAGTGTAGGCCAGGAATCCTTCCTTTTATCCACTTGCCAAACCACTCTTGCTGTCTGCCTATACTGCCTCTTTTTATGATGCTCTTGAAACTATTAAATCACCTTTCCACCTTGAAGGGCACATCTAGTCTCAAGGTCCCAGACTCTCTCGATAGAATTTTGTCTCCTTTTACTACTGGGATTTAATTTTTAAAGTGAAAACTAATTTGGAATAAAAGGTGACAGGCGTTAATTAAAAAAACATTTACAGAGTGCCCACTATGTTTTAGGCATTGGCAACGCAAAGATGAGAACAACATGGCCCTAAAGTTGCCCAACATGCTTGTCTCACAGCCTTTCTTAACTGGGAATCCGTGTTTGAACCACAGAACACAGAAAATAATTTTGTTGACTATTTTCTTACTTCTCTCCAAAAGGGTACATAAGTAGTATCATGCTGAATGCATGGGAGAGATACTAATTAATTATACAAACAGATACCTAAGAGCATTATACAAGTTAAAACATGGTAGTAAAGGATTCAAATCCAGTTTGTCTGGTTCCAGCGCCTGAGCGCCTGAGCGCCTGAGCTTTATTGTTTAAAATCCCTTTCCAAGTGGCCAAATACGAGTATTCTCTTTCCCGTGGAAACAAGGTAAAAATTATGTTGAAGTTATAGTCTATTATAAACCTTACTTAATATGAATTGTATCATGGGCATGGGAAGAAAGATAAGGCCTTTTGCAAAAGGCAAAAGACCACATATTAGAAACTCTATATTTTGAACAACGAAAGGAAATAGAAAGCCATGTACACCCAAATTTAAGGGAATTTTTAAAAAACTAACCAAGATTAAAGTAATAAAAGGAGGGTTGTTTTGTATCTTAAACGTACTTAAAAAAAATACAATACCTAGCTAAATGATTTTTAAAAATTAAACTCACTTAATATCAATGAACTAAAAAAAGTATTACCTAAGATCCAAGAGCTGGCTCACAATTTTACTTTTCATTCAAAACTTAAAACAAGAAAACTATACTAAGAGATGCTTTACCATTTTTTAAAACAGCAAAGTATACACAATACACTTTAGTTTCTTATTTTTTAAACATGTCAAAAATAAAACCAATTTGAGAAAACAGATTATTATAAAACCTTTTTGGTAATGTTGCAACCTTCAAATTTTTCTGTAGAGGCATTTTCTGACAAATTTGGTTTAACAGAATAAAAGAATAAAAGGTTAAGCTGCTAGGTTATTTTTGATAACACCTTTTCCTATAATCTGGCACCTAAACAGTCTACTATTACTAATATAATGATCTGTATTTTAAACTTATAAGAAAAATTTTTAATAACATTTTGATTGTGGTAATAAAACAAAATCAGAACAATTACTAAAAGATAATTGTAAAATAAGATTTTAACAGATTATTTATGTAAAAGAAATCTCAAATTTTTCACTCATGTTTATCAATGCCTTCTGTGTAATTCCTCTTATTACTGACATTGTTGTTTAACTGGGGCATTTGTTTTATTTTCTCTAAGTCCTATTAGTTTGTTGATTTAGCCATACAATATACAATATTTTCAAATTAGAAAAATGTGCTTAGCTTTCCTTTTTAAATTCAGATCTTTTACCCAAACAATTAACATTCTCTAACTGGCAACTTCAATGTTCTTTTAGCAAATACTCATTAGATAAATTTCTCAAGCAATTTTATGTCATGTAGGTTGTTTTCTTTTAATATATAGCCAAAGAAAGCTAAGAATACATTCTGTCAAGACAGCAATTTCCCTCTGCTCTCCCACAGGTCTCTTTTCAGCTCTGAAATGTCAAGATTCTAATGTTTACCAACAGATATATAATTTTTCTAATGTAACTTCCATGTATTCATTTGCCAATAACACAAAAAGTGCCGTCCTAACTTAAAACTTTTTGTTTCAATTCAATGAAGAAGGCGGGCAGGAGTCTTGCACTAACTGTGCTTTACACACCTCAAGTGTCTGGGCTGTTGCTTCATGCACATGTTGGGCTTGAAAAGATTTAGAATATACTAAAATTTAAATCAGAAACCCTGCCCAGTTCTTTCATTCAAATAAATTTCCAAATGTGAGTATCTTCATTGTTGTCATGAACTTTCATTCTTATCCTAAACTCTTCAGCATCAGTAAGGCACTGTGTAAATACGAGAATCTATGTAAGTTATCCAAAGAATCCTAGATCAAGAATAACCTTGAAATCTGAGAAACGGGGCTTGAAGTTCAAAGCTTGGTCGCAGACAGGGTGTAGGTGGGTGGTAGCTGGGTAATTACATATCGCTATGCCTATCTTACATTAGGGAAGAAAGAGCCTCGAGTCTCATCTATTGCTCTTAGTCATTAGTTTTGAGTGCTTGGTTTTAATAGTAAATGAAGAGCCACATGAAATACTAACCCTCAATTCTGTCTCAGATGTCATAACTATACATTCAAAACAAACTGACCCTTTCAATCCCAAACAATGAAATCATGGAACATATTGGTTGTGTTTTCAATCTGGAAGAAAAATATGTAGTTTTACAAATAAAAGTTAAAAATCAGAATTTCATACCTTGTGCAAGCATGTTAAATTCCAAGAACAATGCTATGTGGTAAAGTTCCATGGCTTCTTCTGCCCTGGTCATGTTTGGTTTCCCTGCGACGAGAGCCTGAACTTCACTGAGACTCCCCACAGAGGGGCTACCGTGCAAAACGGAGAGGTCCACCACGTCGGTATACATACAGTGTAATATAACTTTTGCATATTTTTTTGGTATAATGGACTCATCTAATATAATTCTTGTGGGAGTCCTCAAAGTTCGGTCCGTGATTTCTTCACCAGTCCGTATCCTCCTTTGTAATAAATTTCGAAAAAATGGTGACCGTGCTGAAATAATAGCCTTGTGAGCTTTGAGCTCTTCATCTAAACAGTTCTGATTTGCACCAAAAGCTTCCACCAGTTCAGAGTCTGAAGAAAAACTAAGGACGACGTCATAATAACACATGTAATCAAAAAGTCCACGCATATCGACATCAAGGGAATTGGGTGTTCCAAATTCTTCACTAAGCTGAACGAGGATATCGACGTTTTGAAACCTTGAGTCCTCCATCCCAAACTCTCCTGTATAAAGGTAGTGTAACAAAGCAGAAAACATGGGCATATCTATACCAGCTGTGTTGATGTCCATTATGATCTCTGCCCCATACTCGGGTGAGGAAGAAAGTAGTGTTTTAAAAAAAGGACACCTTGCTGCCAAAATGGCACGATGAACAGGAAAACAAGTTTCTTGAAATATTAAGTCTACATCAGTACAATACTTGTACTCATAAAGATCGGCCATATCTTTCTGCAGTGTCCGGGCTTCGGGCCGAGCCAAACTGGCTTGTAGCGAAAGCTCCTTTAAGGCTGAAGTCCCCTCATATTCCTCCACGAGCGCGTTCACATCTCTAACATCCCACCCGGAGAGGAGCTCTCGCATCTGCTTGGCATGATCAGCAGACCTATTCGATTTTCGACGCTTAATAAACTTCTTTTTGAGGGTGGCAAGGCCAGAGGTTCTCTTTTTTTTGTCTTGTGGTTTCTCATGGCCATGGTCAAGACTATATAATTTTGATTCACAACCATAGCCTTGCTGAGAATAGGATGATGTCCCTAAGAAGGAAATTAAACAAATAAAAACGTGGTTTTTTAACATTCATTTTCAACATTCACTTTAACATATATTTCATGTCAAAAACTGTTACAGATATTTCTGAACCACTGAAATAAAACTGACTTTTTATAAAGCAAGATAAAAAGTTCAAACAACTCATTTTATATTAAATGAGAAATAGGACAAATAGAGCAGATTACTCTTAATTTTAAAAAATGCTTTTGGTTCTCTGGCTATCAAGGACCAGATATCATGGATCTTAATCATGGATTTTTAGGAAATGAGTTAGGCAGATCTGTAAATTAAGGATATTATTTACATACAACTGTAAAATGTTTTTTTCCCCTTAACCACGTGAAGGCTGCATTTGTATGGGGGGGAAAATGGACCAGGATACAAGAAACATATATTTCACTATTTCCACACCAATGGAGATTGCTCCTTTTCCTAGGGTAATTGGCAATTATGGTTAAGATAACCAAAGGAAAACTCAATTGTGATATATAGCGACTCGGCTAAGATGAACATCATAAATCAGGGGTGGCCAGATGGCTCAGTTGGTTAGAGTGCGAACTCTTAACAACAAGGTTGCCGGTTCAATTCCCGCATGGGATGGTGGGCTGCGCCCCCAGCAACTAAAGATTGATAATGGCAACTGGATTTGGAGCTGAGCTGTGCCCTCCACAACTAGTTTTAAGGACAATGACTTGGAGCTGACAGGCCCTGGAGAAACACTGTTCCCCAATAAAAAATTTTTTTAAAAAAATCATAAATCAGATTTACATTTGTTGGGAAAAAGATCTGGATGCTGCAGAATTGTTACCTGTAGTAACTTTCCACAGCTCAATTCTCTTTTCATCCAAAAAGATCACTTAACACACAATTATATTTATATTCACAAAAGAAAAGGAAGTAAGAAAACAGTTACCTATAAAAGTCTGCTGGGCTTGGGAATTTCCCCCTACCCTTGGGGAACATGAATGAGGATAGTTAGATGCATTAGCACCCATTTTCTTCAGTCACTCAGGCATTCCATCTGCTGATTCTTCAGAGTGTAATCCCAGAGACCTTTACGAACTTTCAACCCTGGATCCAACAGCCTCTTTTCATCCATTTCTTGATTTGAAACAAAAATAATTTTATTCATTTTTTCAAATTGCAGTGAAAAAAAAGTAAGCTACCAAAAACTGCTTTTATTTGCAAATAATGATATGCTGTCAAATTCACATGTAAAAATTTCAGAAAATGTAAACAAATAAACTTGAATTATGAGTCAGTGTTAGCTGCAATTCTGAAGCATAAAATATACTAATTATATACTTTCTATGACAAAAAGTAATATATTAGACTAACTTAAATACATAGTTATAGAGTTATTTCAAATCACGGGAAAGTATTTAGACTAACAAATTATTTTTCAGTTTTTAAAAACTCCTTCGAGGCAACCACCACTTATTATATAACATTTCTAAGCAATTTACAAAAACTTAGGAAGTTGATACCAGTACTACACTTAAACAAAGCAGATAAATGATTGGTTTGTTTTTCTGCCTTAGATAAAACTCATTAAATTGTTCTTTAATCTGTGAAATTGGGCATTTTACTGAAAGAGGGGGAAGGAAAGATGAACAATTAATACTAAATATCTTTAGGCTACTTGTTCCATAGCAATTTTAAGAGAAATTATTATAAATACAGTGAGACTCAAGAAAAAACAAAAACTTCTTTCTATCCTTCCCATAAAGCCCTGAAATAAAAAATACTGCTATTACCTTTTAATGTAATATGTCTATTAATATTTTGATTTAACATGGACAGGGCAGTACCAGTAAGAGACAATTTTAACAATTATAGAATAAATTCCACATCATGGAACCTTAACTTTCAGAACTGCCAGCAGGAGATACACAAACGCGCAGAGAAGAAAACCTGAGAGAACAGGGTTAATAAGAATACTTCTAAATCTTTATAACATCTGGATATATTAAACTTATCTGACTTAAAAGGATAACGGTTTAAGAGAAAACACAATTTAAAACATATTAGAAATGTTAGGAAACCAACAAGAAGGCAGTTAATGTTGCTTCATAATGAAGGAAGAAGTATTTTAACAAATAGGAAAGAGAGAGACAGACACAGACACACACACACACACAATCACAAAAATCCCTGCTGGAAAACAGAACTGTGTCAAGATTCTTGGAATTTATTTTCATCTCTGTTACGAACACAGCATAACCGTAGGAATTCAAGTTTAAGAAAATCACTGTTAACATTTTGTGCTTTCCTTTAGTCTTTTCCACCATACATGAAAATTAATATTTAAGCACAGAATTATCTACCTACAGTGTTCAAGAGAAGGCTGGGAAACTTTCTACTAATTAGATGTTGTGCAAACTAGCAGTAACTTCAATCATATCATTTACTCATACAAGCAAATTTCCTATTTCAAATTAACACAGCACATTACTTTTTACTTTGGTGCATGCTACTGAAGTCAGAAAGGCTACAGGCAGCCAGAGATGTGCCAGATCTAAGAACTACCCAGCAAAGAATCCAAAGAGCTTAACATACTGACTATTTGGTGAACACGAAATGGTCAAGAAAATTATTTCTTCCAGCAAAGTCAGTTTTCTTAAAAGTTTGATGATTAAAGTAAATTCAGTTTTCTATTCTTAAATATGAGAAATGTAGAAAAGTCTACTTTCTTTTGTAATTCATTTTGAATGCTGTCAATTTTTGTAAAAAGGAATTAATTAAATCTGCCTGTGTTAATTTCAGTTCAAACTTAAAAACAGCAAGTCTAATAAATCTTCATTTTCAAATTTAGCTCTTTAAAATCTTCAAGGTTCTATCAGGCATTTTTAGTGGTTCTTTAAAAGAAATGAGGGTCGTAGGATGCCAAGTTTGTAACCTCATTTACAGGTCAAATCCTACTCTTACTAAAGATTTGTATTTAAAACATAAAAACAGGAGAGACGATCCCTTCTCAAATTTGAAATGTACTAATAAAAATCCAGAATAAAAAACATGTAAAATAAAAGCCTTTACTAAAATGAGGAGGGGGAAAAAGATTAGTAAAATGAGCTTTGACTCAGGAAGTAACAGTGGATGGTGAAAAGTGCTACTAAGTGTTTCTAAAGTGTCAGTCATTTTCTCCTTTACTCATTCTTGAAGTTCCATGTTGTTTCATTTTTTTTCTTTTTAATTTCTAAAGACTGCAGAGCAAATTCACTAACAAAGCACAAAGTATGCTGTTGAAACAAAACGAAGAATGGACCCTTGCTTCCAGACGAAAAAAAATCAGAATCCACCGAAATGGACAGAATTTCCCCTCTCACTTTACTGAATTACATGCGCGCGCGCGCGCACACACACACACACACACACACACATATTTTATTTTCACCTGAGAATTTTGTAAGGTTTGTAGGGACACAAAATACTATTATGTTGGTCTGTTTTGAGATTTAAACCATATGAAATAGGCCTTTTTAAAAAGCTCAATTTTATGCTCAGCACAATTAGAAAACCTAAAGAAACCATTTCAGGGCTGCAAGACATCATCAGCCCCACTTGGAGACAAAAGAACAGACAAAGCACTAAGGAAATCACAGGCTGAGATAAGGATGCTTGACAATTTGCCACTATAATGAGCACCTCAGAGACCGCTGAGGTCTCATCATGGAGAGGTGGCTTAAAACAAAAGTGTCTTTGGGACTTAGGGACAGAGTCTCTTCCTGGTAGCTTAGCTCCTAGTCAGTGGGAATCCCATTCAAGAAGAACTGATATGGGTTGACATTTATATCTCCTACTGGAGCTCTAACACGAAAGTAAACTTGGTGGGAGCGATTTTTCTAGATCAAGTATAACCCTTAAGTTCACCCTGTGTCACTAGTTCCAAATTCTGGGGGTAACCCTAACTGTGCAGTTTTAGTACTAAAGCCATACTTCTCAAAATTCTCAGGAACAAGTTCATTCACTTCTTAAGGTAACCAAAACCCTATGCCAAATGGAGCACAGCATTATGCTATGTACTTCTTAATCTAATCCGCTGCCTTTAGATGCTGGAAATGAGAGTCACAGTCTAATCCCTCCAGGGATGTTTTCATTCCAGGCAAGCATTGTCTGTCATAAAACGAGGAGAAATCCAATCTTTGGATGATATGACAGGAAAGGAAAGGAAAGGGAAAGAGAGGGCCTACAGGACTAGGAGAGGCCCACAGGATGCAATGGCCCTAGAAAACGGATGCGTTGTTTTTCTAGATTCACCATTCTGGGGGAGCGCCCTCTGTTACAGGACCAATCTGAATCAGATCATAGATCTCACTGGCTTAAAATAAGCTTCAATTGTAATAGCAGACCTAATTGAAGGGGGGCGAGAAATCATGCTGAATGCAACATAATTAACAACCCCTGAGAATTTTTTAAAAACAAAAATCAACCTCTCTCCTCAAAAAAACCCTAAACCAGCATTTCCAGAGTCTTCCCAAAATTTAAACAAAGTCTGGCAAGTTTCTTTACTTCAGACTTTTATTATCTTTCAAGTGCTGAGGTGCACTGTGAACCTCCAAAAGGAAGCATTCAGCATGATCTAAAGGAGCCTGTTTGCCCTACATTTCTGATTTCAAATTGTACCACGAAAAGTTTCAAAAACATACTAAAGAGAATAATAGTACACTGAGCCCCCAAGCCTCCATCCATCATCACCCAGATTCCAGAATTATCAACATTGTTTTGGCTTATATTTAAATGCTTAAATACGATGTATAAGCTTATAGCTAGAATTTAAATGTTTGTTGTTATCAGATTCTCACAGAAATAAAAATCTGAAGACACACATATGCAGAGATGTATGTGATTTCAATAATTATCATAACACCCATCAGTAGTACGAGCCAGCCACGTTAAGCAGTTAACATGAATTAACTCCTTTAATTTTCTCAATAATGTGAGGTGTAGGTCTATTATTATCCCGACAGTACATAAGGAGAGACCTGGAAAGTAAGGAAAATGAGGCACGGAAGGCTTGGTTGCTAAACCAAGGTCACAGAGCTAGTAAGCTGCAAAACCAGGCTTGGCATTCAGGCTATTAGGAACAATATTATCTTTGAGATTTTTTTCCTCTCCTAAATGTCTGAAGGAAAAATTTCCAGAGTAGACTGATACAGTTTCATTCCAGAAATGAGAAGTGAGTACACACCTGATAGTGTGATTTTTGACACTTAACAGGATTTCTCATGTTAAGCAAAAAATGACTTACGTGAAAGGAGAGCGTATGAAATGAAAGCAGAAGTGCTTTTCTGAATATTTACAGCTACACTACATGTTGCTTAATGGCAGGATGACACTTGTTTTTATGCTTGATCCATCCAATTCTAAGCATTTGCCATGTGTCAGGCACGCAGGCCTTGGGAATACAGCAGTGATCGCATCCTGACTAGGACCCCTTATGAAATTAAGAAAAACTACTCTTCTGGCTTCCTAGTTTAGAGCCAGAGCTTCAAGAATTAACAGAAGTGCATCGAGTAAAGAAGGAAAGGTCATTCAAGGTAGAAGAAATAGGATGAATAAACAGGAATAACTCCTAACCTTGTAAGTCTATTATGTACTAATACTACAACATAATTACTTACATTTCCACCAAACTGCAGTAACTTTCCCAAGGGTAGGCACTCAGCTTATTTATTTTAGAATCCTTACCATCTACCACAGAACGCAAAGTAGACACACGATATTTGAGAGAACAAATGTTAACTATTATCACCAATGTTGATAAATAATGTGTCTAAGGCCTAAGGAGTACGTATGTTTGGGTGTATGGGAAGGAGTTGGATCAAAAAGCCTCAAATCCCATACAAAGGTGTCGGGCCTTTTTTCAGAACACAATGGGGGAACTACTGGAGCAAAGCACAGAAGAGTAGGACAGAAAAACCATTATATTTGTGGTTTAGAAAGATTACTAAATGGACTGAAGCAGACTATACTTGCTGCAGGAAGACCTACGAGAGGTGTGTTTCCACAGCCCAGCAAAGTGTTAGTAAGGATCTGACTTTGTCTCTAAAATGAGGACAATACCGCCTACTTTACAAGGCCATCTTAAGAGTTTAACAAGATAACAAATATGACTGCCACTGGAAAAGCAGAAGTAGCCCATCACAAGAGAAGGGTTTCATGAGGGGCCTGTTCTCATGCCAAGTGTGACCTGGCCTGGATAACATACACATTAGATGCTGAGGGGTCCTGAACAACTCAGTTTCCATGCACGAAATCCTGAGGACCAATTCCTGGAAGGTGAAGAGTAAAGGACCTACTATACGGCTGCACCGGAAGACATGAATGGACCCCGCACTGTGCCACCTTAACCTAGCGCTCCCACTCCAAACCTCAGAATAAGATCCTCCTGAAGCAATGGGTGGGGAAATGGGAAGAGAAGGCTGAAAAGGTTCAGAAGCCTGCGTCTCAGCCCCTGGACCTTGCTTAATCGCCACTGTCTGAGCCTTTGGCCGTGGTAACTGTCACCTGACTCAGAAGCCTGGGCCAGAGCAGTGATGGCCACAGCAGCCGGAGCAGGAGCTGCTGGCGTGGCCCAGCCAGCCCCAACACCCAATCCTTTGTTGTCTCTTCCAGCAGCCATATCCCCCCAAACTGAGGCAGCCCTGGAAGGAACAAGAAAAATTTTCTCCAACAGCGAGGAAAAAGGGCCTATAACCAGAGGGCGGAAATGATTACAAGGCCCTCCAAGATAGCTTGCAGAACCTGCTCAACCAACCATCTTAGAAGGTAAAGGTGCCACCTGGAACTTTTGTATTCATAACTTTTGATAGAAAGATTAGGTTTGAGCCAGGCACACAATATTTGAGTGAATAAATGAAATCACTGCTCTACTCGGGGACAACAGTTTTTCCTGTTGGCTTAGTGGTACATAGAAAAGTGACTCTGGATGTTTTAGAGATGGCAATGAGAAATCTGAGTCTAGATTTGCATTTACAGAAGATTTGCAGAGAAAAATAGAGCTGAAATCAGAGAACATATTCAAAGCAACTGAAGTTAAAAGAAAAAACATGGAACTTATCATAACTTCATTCCAAGTCAAAAAATTCACATTTTCTGACACAAACTTAGCAAATGTTAAAAAACACACAAAAGCGTATTTGTTGATGATGAGTTTTTGAGGGCTCCACTGGCAGAGTTGGAGAGATAAGAAAATAGGCTGAGTGAACCTGACAATAAGCCTGAGACCACGACTGCACACTGAGAAGAGCCAAATAAAGAACAAAACAGAGACAGGAATAGAAAAACTCAAAGGTATCGTTATCCAAGACCATCTTCACAAAGACATCCAATTCCAAAGCGCTGAATCATCAAGGTGTAGTCATGGGAACGATCCCAGGAATTATTCAAATTCTTATAAATGGGAAGATTATGATGATTTGGGGGCTAGAGACAATTCTGTTCTAAAATTCTGTTTTTCTTCACATCAGCGAGATTAACAGAGTCCAAATAAATATGGGAGAAAACACGCCCACTAGTTTAAATTTTCAATGAAAAGAGCAAACGATATAGAAGGAGGCACTGCCGTACCAAAGGGCCACGAATCCCATTCTCCCATCAGCGTACCTGCTGAGACGTACAGAAGCTTTGTTAGCATGTCAAATGAAGATGTGCCCCTAAATGTCTTCCCAAGTCTACAGTTAGACAGAATCTTGTATGAAGAAAGTAGTGGTAGGTTTGATGATGAACAAGTTTTAAGAAGTTTGGCTATGAAGGACCCTCTTTCAGAGACACCAACAAGACCTCTTAAGTAAAACAAAAAGTAGAAAATCAGACAAAACTCTTACCCTCATAGGGGTTAGGAGGGGCCTTTCTTGGAAGTACAATAAAAAAAATTTTCCTATCTCCCTCCTCAACTCCACTGCTCGTCCTGTTACCCACCTGTTGCAGCAGAAACACTGAAGAGGAAGTTACAGTCCAAATATGAGCCCGGAACAGGTATCTGGGTCCTGTTCATGCAGTGTAAGCCTACATGGCCTAAAACAGCGTTGTGCATTTGTTTAGGACATCGAGGATGAAAACTGAGATAATCCATTGGAAGTCCTGATTACAGGACACCTAGTGAATGCTACCAAATTAATGAGGAGGTGACGGAGAGGATGAGGGAATGATGATGAGGTATCTCTACCTTGCAGGACTGGGTGGCGAGCACTGCTGGGAACCAACAAGAAACACAGGAGAAAGGACAGAGTTTATGGGTGAACCAGGAATAATAAACATAGTGAGTGTGAGCTCCCAGAAGGACGTACCAAGGAAGAAATAATGCAAACAGAGAATACATAAAGGCAGAAGTCTAAAAATAAGTTTCCTGATACTGATATTTTAATTCTAGAGAGACGTACATTACAATACAGCATTCTCTCAATATAATTCATCTACTTCTGATTAAGGATGTTATTTACAAATTTCCTATCCATGTTTCAAAAGATAAAATAAGAGTCTGAGAAGTGACATGGTTCATTTCTTTGGCGTAACGCGTGACTGCACAGCACTCTGCGAGACAAAGGTGATGGCCAGGTTCTCCTCCAATCCTTAACACGTCTGAGTCCATGTGTCTCCCAGTAGTTTTTGTATTATTGTCACACACATAGTATCAGTAAGGTATCTTGGATGTTAAAGTATGTCAGTATGTCATCAACTAAGATTTTCAGAGATCACTTCTTAAAACCAAGACTCCCTTTATCAGTTGTCTCACATCTGCCTCTTTGAACAGAAAATACATACCCTTTGGGTTCACTGTGCCAAGAAAATAACACCTCACATTAACAGAACATGCAAACAAAACTCCTTAACACTTTCCATCTTTAGTTTTCCCTTACTTTTCTTCCTAATAAGATAAACTAATCCATTTCCTTATATGGGTGCTGGGTACCAGTTGAGACAGACAGGTCTCATTTGACCTGTCTCCCGAGTTGTCTCTTCATTTGACTCCCAAGTTGTATCTTTAAAAAGCATTTCCTGTTCCTACCTTGGGGCCTGATATTTCCTTTGCCCAGAACAGTTTTTCACAGTTTTCACACGGTTCACTCTTTCATTTTATTCAGGTCTTTGCTCAAATGCCATCCCCTCAGAGAGGTTTTCCCTAATCATTCTCCATAAAATAACATCTTATCCTATCCCATCCCATCCCATTCTTCTCTATCCCGTTTCTTCAGCTCATTTTTCTTTACAGCACTTTTCAGTATTTGAAATTATATACTTGTTTGCTTGTTAATTGTCTCACACTACAATGTAAGTGCCATGACAGCCAGAACTTCATTTACTCAACACTAAAGCCTCAGCACATAGAAAGGCGCTCAGTTGAAAACTGCTGAATGAAATCAGTTTTTTTTAAAAAAAAATATTCAATAAGGAAAAACTTGTTTGTAATCATTCTTTAAACTTTTCTGTCCAAAAATTGTTTCTCAGGATCCATATTCCTTGTATTGTCTAAGCCTCTTAGAAGAGTGATTTAAAAATTGCACTAATACTCAAGAGGAAAAAAAATACATTTCCTAGAAAAAAAGACGCATGGATCACAGCCTCAAATATGACTCTGTTGAGATGTTTCAAAATACATAAGCAATGAAGTAATTATAAATAAATAAAAAACCCAAAAAACAAAACACTAATGCTTCAAAAAATTAAACACAGAATTACCATACAATCCAGCAATTACACTTCTGGTTATATACCCCCCAAAATTAAAAATTCAGACTCGAACAGATACTTGTACACATATGTTCACAGCAACATTATTCACAATAGACAAAAGGCAGAAGCAAACCAAATGTCCATCGACAGATAAATGGATGAACAAAATGCGGTCTGTATGTACAATGGAGTATTTTTAGGCCTTAAAAAAGAAGGAAATTTTGATACATGCTACAACATGGATAAATCTTAAGGACACTATGCTAAGTGATAAAAGCAAGTCACAGGAAGACAAATATCATATGATTCTATTTATATGAGGTACCCACAGTCAGAATCACAGAGACAGAAAGTAGAATGGTGGCTGTGTGTGTGTGGGGGGGGCGGGGGTGTTAGTAATCAATGGGTACGGAGCTTCAGTTGGGAAAGACAAAAAAGTTCTTGAGAAAGATGGTGGTGATGGTTGCACAACAATATGAATGTACTTGAAGCCATTAGAACCAAATACTTAAAACTGGTTAAAATGGTAAATGTTACGTTATATATTTTTAACTATACTTTTTAAAAATAGAAAAGAGAATGCACTAAAACAAGCAGACAAGCAATGACATGTCTTTCCTTTTTCACATTCCTTCAATTACTTCAGCACAAGTATTAACAGAGATATATAGTTTACACACATTAAGTCATTTTATTCTCACATTAAGTCTTCACTGTAGACAGACAGGCTTTGTTCCTTTATCTCTGAATGAGGCAGTAAAGGTAGAAAAGTGAAGTGACTTATCCAAAGTGAAATATATATAGTAAAATGGCAAAGTCAAAACTAGACCTCAGGAATTTTGACCCCTAATTTAGTGTATTTTCTCCCTTAAACAAGGAAGCATCTCAAAAGTATTCAGTCCAATACCAACCTTTCTGAAGAGCAGAGCCATGTCTTCCTTACGATTCTCTCTGTCTACGACACTGCTGTTATTCAAGTCTTAAACTGTTCAATTTTCACTTTATCACCCAACAAAGGTTAAGGGACAAATATTAAATTAATCTCTAGTACTCTGAATTGTCGGTGAACAATAAAGTTTCTGGATTGTGGATTATGTCCCACAAATATCAACCCTCCAGCATTCAAACAGCAAAGACAATTATGACTATGCTTCTCTATATTCACGCCTTTCTATTACTCATTTTTTCTTCTTTTGCAGGAGATAACGCTTGTAATTTCTGTAATAAAGAAAAAATATGTACAAAAGTAGAACAGTAAAACAAACCTCCACCCATCACCAAATTCCAACAATTACCAATTTGTGGAAGTCTTTTATCACTATATCCCAATCCACTCTCCATCCAATCCCTCTAGATTATTTTGAAGCAAATCCCAGATAGTATATTATTTCATCTGTAAGTATTTCTAATGTGCATCTCTAAAAAAAAGGATGTAAAAGAATAACTACAATACCATTATCATATCTAAAATAATGAACAATAATTCCTTAATAAGAACTTTCCAGGCAGGGTTCACATTTCCCCAATTGTTTCATTTTTTAATTAGTTTTTTTGAATCAGAAACCAAATAAGGCCCATATATTGTGACTGGACGACTATCTCTTAAATTCCTTTAACAGGTTCCTCCCCACTCCCCTCCTTTTGCCCTTGTAATTTTCTTTGTTCAAGACATAAAGTTATTACAGAATTATACACCTGAAATCTATGTTATCTGATATACAGTTTGTAGTGAAAAGGCAGTATAAATTATTCTTTAATTTACTAATTTTCAAAACAATTAACTTTCCATCATTCTCTAAAGATGATAAGCGAGTTTTAAAAAAATGTGTTCATGGATTTCAACATATTTAATGGGTTTCAATCCTTTGTAGTTATCCTTACTGAGGGTCAAACTGTCCCACATTTGGACAGTGGAAGCTTATTCAAATTGCCTCCTGAGACCTTATGACAAACGCCACTTGTCTATGAAAGCTTCTTTGCATTTTGGGGTTACATCTTATTCCAGACATATCTTGCATTTTTCTTGTCTTTGGCCTGGAATTAGCCATTTCTTCAAAGAAGCCCTAATTTACCATATTTTGCCATGCATAATGCATGCTTTTTTGCCCACATTTGTGAAGGAAAAATGATGTGCATTATATATGGGTAGTACTAACTTGGTATCTATATAAATGCTTTTAATTCTTTCATTATGAGTTAAAAGTGTAACTCTAGAAATCAATAATGTTATCCGTATGCAAAATAATACCCTGGAATTCGATAATCCGTTTTGTTCAACTTACAATGAACTTGGAATGACGCAGTCTTTGTCCTTCTAAGATGCATAAATATTGTCAATTTGTTATTAACACATAAAATTTCTTGTATCTTGTATCTGTTCTTGTGTTTTGTTAATTATTTGCTACATAAAATTTCCTGTACCATAATATGTTAAAAAAAATGCTAAAATTCCTTCATAACACAAAAAACAAGTACCTATGTGTAAACAAATAAAAACTTGAATTAAAAAATTAAAACAAAAGATTTTTTTTTCTCCTTGAAAGTTTGGGCCAAAACCGTGGGTGCACATTATACACGGAAGCGCATTATACTATACATGGCAAAATATGGTACTTCAATGGGAACTGGTATTTAAAAACCACAATCTTGGGTGGCCGGTTAGCTCAGTTGGTTAGAGCGCGGTGCTAATAACACCAAGATTGCTGGTTAGATCCCCACATGGGCCACTGTGAGTTGCGCCCTTCTTAAAAACATCAAATCAAATCAAATAAAAAATAAATAAACACTACAATCTGGGTGCTGGTGGCTTCACTGCCGTTTTAGTACACAGAGCTAGGACAGTTTGTACACATGTCAATTTACACACGCATATGTGAGTTTATACCAATGCTTCAATTCACATTCAAATGTATAGGGTTTTTACTTTGTCTCATTGATCGCTCATCTGCCAAAACCCTCTTCTCAGTGCTGCCTACATAACTGTTCATTTACTTTATCCCACAGTAGACACAAAACAGCCAAGAATTAAAATGTCAACACTACCATCAACAATCTGAGGTCGGTGTGGTAGATGAATTAGACTGGAAGCAGACACCAAGTTTGATTTTGTGACAATTCGAGGAAGAGGTAATAACTAACGACTTGGTCTAAGTTGTTTGCAGTGGGATTAGTGAGCCAGTTTGATACAGAGGAGAGGGATGAGGGAGAGACAGCTACAGATTTGACCCTGGACGCAGAGTGTTTTCAACTAAAGGCATTTAGATAGAGAGGACAAATTGAGATTCTTTTCCCTGAAAGCATCTTCCAGTTTTTTGGAAGTGATTCAATCAAGAATACAGAATAAGTACAAACTCCTAGTCACAAATCCATATCAGTATTTCCCAAAGTGCATTCTACAGAACACTTGTCTTGCAAAATAAAATAAAATGAACCTTTAAAAAAATCCTGGTGAGGCTGGGAAATACCACTTACTATAGCCAAATTTTGTAGCATTATTCTTTAAATATTTGAGTATTGACTATATGCCCTATGCTAAGTGCTGGGGGTTATAGTTGTGAACAAAATAGTCTTGGTTCTCGTGTTGCTTACAGTCAAGTGAGAAAATGGACGTGTAAACAAATAATTACAGAAATACAATTATATGCTGGGGTAAATGCCATGAAAAGCATGGGCTGCTATGAGAAAGAATGAGTAATTTGATTGATTGATATCAATAAGCCCAAAGACATTAAGAATACATAAAGCATACAGAAAAGAGGTCTTGACTTAAATATATGAATGTAAATGATACATAAACATAAATAAGACTTGACACTGTTTACTGACGGGGTAGTAGCTACGTGATGCTGGGGAGTTAAGGCAGAGTATGCAGTTTATCCTGGAAATGCAAGAAGGCCACGATGACTCAGGCAGAGAAAGGGGGAGAAAGGGGGAGAAAACGGGTCATGTGAGATGAGACAGAACAGGTTGTGAGAAGCTGGTCAGGCGCATCACTCCAAAAGACTCAGAGTCCTAAAGCTAAGAAATCTGTTTAAGTCTGCTTAATTCAACCTTTCCCAACTTAATCACAGAAACCTTTCTAAGAAAAACCAGTAGCAGGGCATGTACAGTGTTCCATGGAACTCTCTTTCAAACATACCGTGTTTCCCCGAAAATAAGCCCCAGTTAAGATCTCAGCCAGGCAGATGCATTTAGTACGTTATGAGGACGTTCCAGAAGAAGATGACATGACTGTATTTGAATAAATGTAGATTGTTGTACATGAAAAAATAAGCCATGCCCTGAAAATAAGCCCTAATGGAGCAAAAATTAATATAAGACCTGGTCTTATTTTCAGGGAAACATGGTAGGATAGCAATCAAGGTATGAAGTGAAGGGTTGCACATTTTGAAAGAAAATAACAGTGTGAAAACTGGTTTTTAAAATGTATTTAAATTTTCAATGGAAAAAAAATATCAAAAGATATTAAGCAGAACAAAGTTAACATGGTAGGTATGGGACTGCTGTCTTTAGAAAAACCTGCTTGCAAGCTTGGTCCTGGCTGGTCTCTGGAACTTGGATTTTGGATGTTCTGACCGTCCCTTTATGGATAAGGATGGTTCACTGTGTGTATATGGTTTATGCGGAATATCTGCTTTCCTTCTGCGAGCCTGGAAGTTTGGTACATGCGAAGTAGTGGGTGCTTATGTGACTAGCCCTTAACAAAAATCCTGGGTGCTGAGTCTCGAGTGAGCTTCCCTAGAAGAGAACATTTCACATGTGTTGTCACAAGTCAATGGTGGAAGAATTAAGTGTGTCCTGTGTGACTCCACTGGCTGAACACTCTGGAAAGCTTGTGTCTGGTTTCCTTTCGACTTTGCCCCATGAGCCTTAAATGTTTACTGATTTTTCTTTGTATCCTATGCTAAATAAATAATAGCCACGAGTCTGACTGAATTCTGTGAATCCTAGTGAACCTGGGATGGGCTTAGGGATCCCGACACAGCTACAAAACGGGGCACGGTGAAAGGCCTCCCTCTACCTCTGTCCTCCAGCCTCCCAAAAGGAAACTATGTTACTCTGGAATAAATACCTAGTTAGTATTCAGGTATAAAGCTATTTTTAAAAAATCTTCAAGGAAATTAACATAAAAATTAGAATAGTGGCTACCTTTAAGAGATGAAGAAAGTGGCTGTGGTTGGGAAGAGGCATGAGGGTGGGCTTCTAGAAGGCTTACACTGTTCTAGTTCATGACCAGGGTGGTGTCAGCTTTAAAATAATTTGTTAAAAAAGAAGTTAAACTTAAATTTACTTAACGTGCTTCTTTATATGTATATTATTTCACAATAAAACATGTTTTGCTATAGCTAGTGCAGATTAAAAGTTGTTAGCTGAAGCCTTGAAACTAAATCCATTTCCTACAGAAAAGGACATGGAAGAATGAACGGAAGTCTAAGTACTAAGCCACAGGAAATGCTGATCATTTGAAACTTAAGAGAGAACTGAGTAAAGGAAAGCATGGAAAACACTAATCACCCTGGGCGGTGACCAGAATAGACTGCATGTAAGAAGTGGCATCTGTATGAGCTTTACTTACAACTGGGAAGCCATCCCTTTCCTCTTACCAGAGTTGTGGATACCTTTCAATTTCAGTATTATCACTCTGTAAGGACAATTAATTGTTAAGATTTCCATGTCCTCAAAGACATTAAGTTCCTAGAGTACTGGGACTGTGTCCTTTTCTCAGTAACTACCGTTTCCCTGTAAATAAGACCTACCCTGAAAATAAGCCTCAGTTAAGATCGTCAGCCAGACGGACACATATAGTACATTACAGCGATTTTCCAGAAGATGACATGACTGTAATTGAATAAATACAGATTGTTGTACATGAAAAAATAAGACATCCACTGAAAATAAGCCCTAATGGAGCAAAACTTAATATAAGACCCTTATAGTAAAATAAGACGAGATCTTATATAATGTAAGACCAGGTCTTACATTAGTTTTTCCTCCAAAAGACGCATTAGAGCTGACTGTCTGGCTAGGTCGTATTTTCGGGGAAACAGGGCAAGTACCTTGAAGAGTGCCTGATTCATAACGAGCCTGGATAAATAAGGTGCTTAAAAATGGTGAATGAAATCGGGAAAGGCCCGCATCACAGAAGCCACAAAAAGAATGTAAAGAATTCTGTGATCAGTTAAGTATTCTTCATTTTTCCTTTTTCTCCTACCTTTGGCAAACTCGCAGGTGGTCACTGTGTTTATTAAATTCTTTCCCCTCTACTGCTACCTCTTCATTGAGTCTTCAACAACTATCTAAACACCAAAACAAATAACACAAAGTTGCAAGTGGATACAGAGATAAAGAATATGAACAAGGCATGGAAGTCAAAGAGGGTGGTTCCCTCTTTCCTTCCAGGAAAGGCTTTCATGGAAAGATGACAACTGCTCTGGTTCTTGAAGGATGATAGAATTTAAACATGGAAAAATGTAGGTACTAAGGGCATCTCAATAGAGAAAACGGCTTAAGAATTAATAGGTATAGGAGAGACACTATATAAGGAAATGAGGCAAGAAAGGCAGGAACTGATTTGATAAAAGTAAGAAAGAATGAAGTAAAGATTATGCCTCTGTCCAACTAGTTAGAGCTGATAAAGGAAACCAAAATGGAGCAGCCAGAGAGGAAGAGGAAAACCAGAAGACTGCAGTCGCATAGAATTCAAGACAGGAAACTGAATGGAAGTGAAATTTGGAGAAAGCAGATGTTTTATAACTTTTACAAGAAAGGCTGCAAAGAGGTGCCAAGAAGTAAGACAGTAGTAAAGAGAAACGTGGAAGTTTGGAAAGGTGTGTGATGAAGAAGGAGATACTACAGCAAAATAAGTGGATAGGAATGGTGTAGTAAAGCAGTTTTCAACCGGGGTGATTTTGCCCCACCAGGGACATCTGACAACCTCTGGAGACAATTTTGGTTGCCACAAGTAGGGTTGGGGAAGGGTACTGCTGGCATCTAGTAGGCAAACGTCAGGATGCTGCTAAACATCCCAATGCACAGAACAGTCTCCCACAAAAAAAGAATCATCTGGCCCCAAATATCAACAGCGCCAATGTTGAGAAACCCTGCAGCAGAGTGTAAGGGATGCCGGAAGAGAGCACGATTAACCCCAAGAAGCCCAAGAAACAAAGTCTTAGGTAAAGCGAGAACATTCATGGAGAAGGAACACTTGGTTCTCTATCTAGTGACCCTGATTAGAGCACGATGCTGGAAGCAGCTTTATGCGTTATTTGAAAAGTCTATTGAAATATGACATTTCAACTTCTCCCATAAACATCAACACAATGTGCATGTCTTAAATCATGATCTACCCTGTGCCTACGTGATATAGCTATACCATTTATCTTTTGGGATACACTCAGGGTTTAAAATGTGGACTGTCTTTTTAAAAAATTCGATACACGCACAGAAATCACACACATTAAAAGGTTAATAGACATAAATGATCAGTCCACTGCATAGATGTAGATGTGAACAAAAACCATCTCCATCTTTGTGTCCTTTCATGCTGTGACCTTTGACCAGCCTCACTGTCCTTAATCAGCATAGCAAGGTCTTCTAGTTAATCATTACCGGTGTTCCCTAAAATGTAAGCATAAATACTTTCCTTAGTAATGGCCAGAATGACAACAGAGATGACTATCAAACTGGTGACAGTATCCACTAACACGAGGTACGCCCTCCCACCATTCTTTATCCCTTTGTCTTGTCAATCAATAGTATCTGAGTTATATTTTTAAAACAGTACAGTAACAGGAGTCTTTAGCAGAGAATAATTTGCGCAAAACTGCTGGGGCGTCTGTCCACTCCAGCCAATCTTCCTGTAAGTAAACTACCCTACAATAAATTGTTATATTCAATGGGGGTGTCTGCTTCTTTCACTCTGAAGATACCTTCTTATTATGGTGGCCATTATACCTTTGCCCCACCATAGGGCAGTCCATATACTATTGTAATTTTATTTTATAAAATTTCCTAGGTACCATCTAGAAACTAGTTACAAACGAGCTATAGTTTACCAGTTCATAAGGATACTGAAACCGGAAGCCAACTGAGTCCGGGGCTCATTCTGCCTGCGCCGGTCAGCCAACAGACTCACAGCAGTTGGGCTATTTAGAACAAGTGTTTATTATTTAAACACCGGTGGTCTGAGAAAGCAGCAGGTTAACACCTCCAAAAACTGCCTTAACATTCTCAGACCAGCTGGGGTATTTAAGGGAAAATTTGGGCATTCCTCCAGAAGCTATGAAGCTACATGATAGTTGGGGGGCATGGAGCCTTCCCTCTGGCCAGGTGATTCTCTGGTGGAATCAGCAAGCCAGGAACAATGATGGGAGTAGCCTGGAAAGATTGCTAGCCCATAGAGATTGTGATCAATAAGCCTACGGGTATTAACAATAAGTTTCAGGGTAATTTTCTGAAACAGGGAACTTGGTGGAACAGGGGACATTCGGAGTTGAAGGCAGGTGCAGGGAGTTGATCGACTGTTAAGCTATAGGTAGGTCAAGGAAAGGGGAGGCCTGGGACCGCAACACCTCTACTGTGGGGGCCCCAAATGAGCCCTGTTTCAATACTGTATGAAAAGGAGGTCTACAAAGCACCAGTTTTTTTAAAAATCTTTATTAAATTGATTGGGGTGACTTTGGTTAGTAAAATTATATAGTAAAATTATACAAGTTTCAAGTGTACATTTGTATAATACAAAATCTATATTGCGTTTTGTGTTCACCACCCAGAGTCAGTTCTCCCTCCATCACCATATATTTGAAAAGCACCAGTTTTTTAAGTTACAAAGTGAAATTGTTACAGAAGGCTAAACTGAGTTGACAGTGGTTATAAACATGGGGTTATAACTATCTTTGGTGGGTAGTGCAATATACTTTAAACCACAATTAGCTTTATCATATAAATTTTGCTTTGCATCATAAGCACAAAAAGACTATTGACACATGAAAGGTACTGAGAGAAATTAATCAAAACACTGCTTTCAATTAAGAGAATTTTCATTCATTTAAACATTTTTCTGAGCACCTACTATGTGCTAATAATTAGCACATGGGGATATAACAATGAACAGATACAATTTTTGCCTTTCAGGTACTTAGGGGCAAACTGGTAAATAGGCCATTACAATATAGAGGAAGCATACGAGGTGTGATCAAAACAGTGAGTGCTGCGGCCAAGTGCCATCCAACGGAAAGGCAGGGATCTTCAATACGGGAAGCAGCTCTTCGAATCTTACTAACAGTGTGTGACAAGTTTCAACTTGTTCTGTGCAGTTAATCAGGTGTGAGCTATGGCTGAGAGGAGGTGAGGTCTGTTTTACCGTGTGCTGTAAAGCATCCTCCATCATGACAACGTTCTGTGTCACACACTGCTTCTGCTTTACGGCAATTTCTGTCAAATAAAAACATTACGGTGTGTCTTCATCCACCTTATTCCCCAGATCTGGCACCATGTGACTTCTGGTTCTTCCCGAAGGTCAAAATGACCGTGAAAGGTAAACATTTTGAATCAATTCAGGACATCGAGGCAGCCACGACAGTGCAACTAAAGACACTCACGAAAGAGGACTTCCAGAACTGCTTCAGAAAGTGGCAAGAATGATGGGATAAGTGTGTTCGAAGCAAGTAGTATTTTGAAGGGGATTAATGACAAAGTGTCTTTTACTGTAATAAATTTTTTTAAATTTAAACATTCACCGTATTTTTTTTTACCACACCTCATAGATTAGCAGAAATGAAGAATTCTGGAGCCAAACTGCCTGGGTTTGGATCTTGCTGTCATTTATAAGTTGTGCAATCTTGGGCAATTTTGTAAAGCTTGCCTGTCTGATAATAATAAAAGTGTCTACCTTATGAGGTTGTGAGAAAGTGGTTTCTGAGATAAGATGTAAGACTGACAACTTAAAAAGTGTGAACTTTTCCTTTTCTTGCTGAATATAATGGGGGGAGGGGTTGGGATGCCAAAATAATGCTCTAAAGCATTATTTAGGTCCAAGAAGAGAACAAAACCTCATTCACTGAGGAAATAAAAGTAATTCTATATGTAGAGTGTGAAGGGGTTGTGGCAGTAGTAAGCTATGAGCCAGAGAAGCAGCAGAAGCTAAATAGCAAAAGCCATGTAATCCATGACAAGTTGTTGTTTAATTAAAAAAAAAATACATATGTAATTATTTTAACTGACTTTTTCTTACTTGAGCATTAATAAACCCACAGGACACAAAGAACACATACATATAGAAGAGAAAGATTGGCTTAAAACATTTAAAAGCTGAAATCCAAACAGCATAAAAGGTATTTACTTAATTTTGAAAAGTTGACGGATAAAAAAAGAATGTGTTCTAAACATGTTTAACTAAACATCTGTTCTGAACACCATATTGTGTTCTCATAGATGACCTAGTCAAACAAGATCTCTGAGGAGTCTGAGACGACTCACTTTACAGATGTGTAAACCAAGGCACACGGAGGTTAACTGGTCCGAAGTCCAAAGGTAGAAAACCAGACATCAAAACAAGGGGGTTCTTCATAGTCAAATGTGACAAATTTCTTTTTCACAATAATCTCAATTCATGATATTATAACTTCTAAATGTATACTCTAGTCCTCTTTTCCTTGTTTTAAAAATAAATACAAATTACTATGTTGAAGTTTAATTTATCTGACTGAAACCAACAAAGGTGAAGTATATACCAAGTTGGGAAATTTCTCTCTCCCTTGTCAGATTTATTGTTGAAACATGTGACAGAACTCCCGTACTTCCCCGAAAATAAGACCTACCCAGACCATCAGCTCTAATGCATCTTTTGGAGCAAAAATTAACATAAGATCCGGTCTTATGTAACATAAGACCGGGTGTTATATATTATATTATATTATACCGGGTCTTATATAAGACCCGGTATTACATTATATTATTTTGTATTATGTAAGGTCGGGTCTTATACTAATTTTTCCTCCAAAAGACGCATTAGAGCTGATGGTCCAGGTAGGTCTTATTTTCAGGGAAACACGGTATGACCTAGTAATTAAGGCTATAATGAGATGTCTCTATCATAAGCTATTACTAACGTTTGCTACAAACTCATCTAGTTCTGCCACAGATTTCTTAGTTACCAGAAAATTCTCATGTCTAGTCTCAAGCAAGCAAAAAATATTTTGGGAAAGTCTGAAGACAAGAATAATTAGGTCTCATGAAGCAAATTATGGGATTTTCCTCCAAAGAACAATTCACAAATAAATCCCTGACAAAACAGGCCTAAATATAATTTCAAAATATAAGGGAAAAAAAGACATTTTATTTAAGTTAGTTCTGGCATTCAAGTCTCCCTCTAAAGAAGGAAGGGAGGGAGGGAGGAAATTGCACAGAAACAACACAATTCATTTATTGCTCCTTCCAGGGTTCCTCTTTAGTAGTTAAGACTTTTTCATAAAATTTAAAGGACTGTTAAACTTTTAATCTAAGTGAACACTTTTAGAAAATAATCAGGGGCAAGCAAAGAACACTTTGTATGTATAGTCTAAAGACAATAACGTACCTCATGTTTATTAAAAAATTGTTTACAAAGCACTTTCTCATGTTAGTTCATCCTAACAACTCACTGAGTACCTATAATGTACCAGATACTGTGCTACATACTGTAGACTTTGGCTCAAAGTACACTGTTATGTGGAAAAGTCAGACGTACAAGCAAGTGATTATAATACAGTGCAATGAAGGCTGGAAGAGAGGTCTAAAGTACTAAGGGAATGAGTGTGTAACTACTGGTAAAGATAATGTTTGAACTGGATCTAGAAGAATAAAGACCAATGTATCAATCAGGATATTTTTTGACGGCAAATAACTCCAAAGAATTGGCTTAAATAATAAGGAATTTACCTGTCCTAAGGAGAAATGCTGGTAGGGAAGAGCCCCAGGACCAGTACAGTATGTGCCTAAAATGATGTTATGAGGACCCAAGTTCATTCTACCTCATTGCTCTGCCATCTTCAGGAAATGTTTCATCATCCCAATGGCAATTTGGGAAATGTGTTTGTTAAGACAGGATTGTGTTCTCTTGTTCTTATACAGAAGGGGAAAAATGCTCTCCCCTAGAAATAGAATGTCTCCTTCCCTTCAATCTGACTGGGACAAATAACAGTTTGCAGGGAAATGCCTTGAACTGATTGGCTTGGAGTAATAAAAACCTAGCTCTGGAGTGGGTAATTAATCACCTTCTCAGTCTCCTAAATGACAAAGAATAAGAACTCCAAGCACTGAGATAAACATGAAAAACAAAAGTACAGGAAACAATAAACAGCTTGGTATGACTGAAGTGATGGGAAATCTAAAGCTGGATACAGTCTACAAACTCTTGTGAATTTGGGCTTTATCCTACAGCAATGGAAAGTTAACACAGGTTTTTAAAGTAGGAAATAGGGTTTTTTAGAAACAGAAGTGTGGTAACAATATAAAAAATAGCCAGAGGGAAAAACAGAGTGGGAGAACAAATGGCAGAGACTTGGTTGGTGGGCTGTTCAATAAATAGTCCACATTAGTAAGGAAGTGGTAACAGGGAAGGAAAGGGTGGAATAAAAAATACTTACATAGGGGCAAAGCTGCTATGTCAGACACTGCTATACTTAGTCGTACATACTCGTATATGTATACATACATATGTTTTTTGTTTTACAGATGAAGAAAATTAAGTCTCAGACAGGTTAAATGGCTGCTTAAGATCACAAACAGGAAAGAAAGAAGAAAAAAAAAATCACAAACAGTAGCCAGAATCTGAATGGAGGTTGGATTCCCAGTCCAATGTTCTACTACATCATAACTATTATCTAAAAACTCTGAACAATGCTCAAAAAAGGGGACATTTTTTGAATTCTGTGATTTAAAGGATGTTTGTGTATTGGATTAAGATGATTTCTATTTTATTCTAACCTTAACATAATGTTCACTATGTAGATTTAACGTCAATTATAAAATTAGTACATTATATGTTTGAAGTTTTATATTATTTAAAATAGTAAGGATGTTGTGAAAGACTCAATTTGCAATGCCAAATTTACAGACTATCAAAATTTTAATAATAAAAAAACCCCAAACCACTGCAGTTTGTATTAAATATTTTTTGAACATGTTTTGCAAATAAACTTGGTATTGAATGTTTTATTTTCATTATAAATCTGAAGTCAGCAGGCACTTAAAAGGTTACTTATAAATTATGCCTTTTTGAAATTTTGATAACTAACTTCCACTAGCATCAACTTTAAAAGAAAAAATTGTTACCTCATTTTTAAAATAACTCATATTTTTAAAAGTGACCTGCCTGTTTCTTTTTTGACTGGAGAAGTTTGATTTTGTTTTATTACCACTGTACCAAGACTGGGTTAATAGGGAAGACAGTTTCAAATAAAATAAAAATAAACACTTTGGATTCTATCAAAAAATTACAAACAATATACTTTTTAGCTTACGGGTTCAATCCTAGTCTTGCTTCTTAATTCAATCATTACCTTTAAGTGAGCACCTATGTGCTTGCACTTTGCTAGATGCTGGGAATATAGCTATGATAAAATTGTACTATATACTGAGGTGCCAAAAAAATGTATACAAAGAGGACACTTTGGTCAACGTTGCTCAGCAGTTGCTCGCCATAATCAGAAGTGTCTGGACGCTGATGGTAACCACTTTGAGCACCTCTTGTCATTGCAGAAGTCAAACGTGACTTTATTCATCTTTTGTTATCGGTATATATTGAGTATTACAATTTGAATAGTTTTCCTTTCTTAAAATGTGTATTCATTTCTTTGGCACTCTCTGTTATTTGTATGATGATTTGATCCTCGGTCGTCCCCACTGAATAAATATAGTACAATTTTTCTTCAGCCAAAACATTACTGTAAACATACAAAATGATGCCTAAAACATCAATTTGGCAATAACGTATTATTCTGCTAATGGTACCAGAATTTTCTCGTTCATCAGGCTAGAAAGAATTTTCTCTCTCAGCACCCCTACCTGATTTTTTTGTCCTTAAAGCATACCTGCTAAAACACTCGACAAACCAGGAATATAAGGAAACTCTCTCAACATAATAAAGGTCATTTATGAAAATCTACAGCTAACATTACACCCAATGGTCAAAGACTGCAGCCCGTCTTCAGGAACAAGACAAGGACATGCATTCTCACCACTTCTAATCAATATAGTCCTGAGCAATATAGTCCTGGCTAAAGCAATTAGGCCAAATAAATAAGTAGACATTCAAAGTGGAAAGAAGTAAAATTGTCCTTTGAAGATAACATATGTAGAAAGCTCTAAAGAGCCTACCAAAAAAAAAACCTGTTAAAACTAATAAATGAATTCAGCAAAGTTGCAGGATACAAAACCAACACACAAAAATGCGTTGTTATATATACTAACAATGAACAATTCAAAATGGAAATTAAAAAAATCAATCCCACTTACAATAATATAAAGAATAACAAAATACTTCAGAATACATCTAGCCAAGGAGATGAAAGACTTTTACACTGAAAACAACAAAGCATTGTAGAAAGAAATTAAAGACACAAATAAATGAAAAGACACCCCGTGTTCAAGTACTGGAAGACTCAATATTAACATGACAATAATAGTCCAAACAATCTATAGGTTCAATGTAATCCCTATCAAAAAATAAAAAATAAAAATATCCCAGTGGCATTTTTCTTGCAGAAATAGAAAATCCATCCTCAAATTCATATGGAATCTCAAGGGACCCCAAATAACCAAAACATTCAAAAAGAACAATGTTGAACATCTCACATATCCTGATTTCAATATTATAAAGCTACTGTAATCAAAACAGTGTGTTACTGGCATAAAGACAGATTTATAGACCAATGGAATAGAAGAGAGTCCAGAAATAAACCTTCACACCAAGTGATTTTTCAAGATGACAAGACTATTCAATGGAAAAATGACAGTCTTTTCAACAAACGCTGTTGGGAAAACTGGATATACATATGCAAAGACCTAACTAAGCATAGGAGTTTTCTTATAAGAGTTTTATAGAGGGAAAACTTCAAGAAATTGGATTTGGCAATGATTTCTTGGATATGACACCAAAACCATAAGCACCAAAAGAAAAACTAGTTAAGCTGTACATCATCAAAATTAAAAACTTTTGTGCATCAAAGGACACTCAACAGAGTGAAAAGGCAATGCAAAGAACGGCATAAAATATTTGCAAACCATGTATCTGATGAGGGATTGATATCCAAACCATATAAAGAACTCCTACCAACAACAACAAAAAACCAACTTCACTTAAAAGTGGGTAAATAAGTTAAACAAATATTTCTCCAAAGGAGATATACAAAAGGCTGAGATGTTAACATCACCCATCATTAGTGAAATGCACATCAAAACCAAAATGAAATGCCACTTTACACGCAATAGGATGGCTATTATCAAAATAACAAAAATAACAAGTGCTAAAAAAGGTACGGAGAAATTGGAACCCAAATATACAGTGCTGGGGGGAATGTAAAAATTTCTAGGTATGTACCAAAAAGAAACGAAAGCATGTACTCAAACAGCATGTCACAGCAACATTATTCACAACAGCAAAAAAAAGGGCGGGGGAGCAAACCTACTATCCATTGACAGATAAATGAATGAACAAAATGTGGTATACACATACAATGAGATAGTTGGCTTTAAAAATGAAGGCAATTCTGGCAAATGCTGCAACATGGATGAACCTTGAAGATACTATGCTAAGCGAAATAAGCCAGTCACCTAAGGATAAATACTGTATCATTCCACTTATATGAAGTTCCCAGAGTAGTCAAATTCACAGAGACAGAAAGAAGAACCCTGGTCGCCAGGGGCTATGGGTGAAGGCAAATAGGGAGTTAGCGTTTAATACATACAGAATTTCAGTTGGGGAAGATGAAGAGGGTTCTGGAGATGGATGGTGGTGATGGTTGCACAACAATGTGCATGTACTTAATGCCACGGAACAGTACACTTGAAATTGGTTAAAATGGCAAATTTTATGGCATGCATATTTACCACAATAAAAACAAAAATAACACCTGCTATGCACCCTTCCTATTGACTCCATCCTAACCTAAAATCTCATCTCACCTCTTCATATCCAGGTGAAGGCAACATCTCCTGTAGTCCCTGGTTCATGCCATCCCCTTCTCATTCTAACTTAATCTGTAGATCACTGACAGGTTCATCTTGCTGGTTTATCACATTAATATCTGGTCTACAAACTTTCAAAGGCTCTGCGTATCTTGCAGAGAAAAATCTAAATCCCCTCAATCCAGTACTCAAACTCTTCTGTAGACAGATATCCTTCCAACTGCCTACTGTTTTCCTTTTAGTCCCCCAAAGAAATTCAGTCAACAGCATCAGCTCATCCTTGTTTCTATTTCCCTCCCCCAAAACTAATCTCCACATTATACTCTTGTTCTTACCTCACAAAGTTAACTGCTCCAATCTCTCTGTAAATCTAAACCCTCACAGGTTAGCTCAAGTCCCAAGTGTTCCAGGAAGTTCTTCAGTCTCCTGAGGCCTCATTCATCTCCCTCTAACCAGGATACCTACAGCATTCTTTGTATTGGTAGTACGAGTCTGCCTTCTACACTCATAGAGGTACACATCTTATCTTTCTGGAGGGCAAAGCCTATATATTACACTTCCTTTTTGCCTCTAGCACCTAGTATAATGCAAAACCCAAAGCAGATCTTCAATAATCACCTGTGTAATTGAACACAAGGTACAATGTTGGATGTGTTAAGTTTCATTCACTCGATTATGAAATCAGAATCATTTGATATTATTATTTCTGAAGGTTAACCTGTGGCATACAACAAACAAAATTGCTGTGATTCAACAAGATGCATAGAAACTAGGTGGCATAACCTGGCAAACACAACACAGGTGTTTTAAATCCTAATATTTGAGTCTGATAAATTAGGTCATGGGACAGAGTATTGACCTATGAGGTTTTACTGAATGCATCCAAGAATGAGCCGTGCTGTAATTGGGCAAAAATGTAGTCACAGGCCTATGAAAACTCTAAATGAAAAGTCATTTTTTATTAAATTCAGGTTAGAAAACAAAATCATCAGTTAGTTATGGTAACTGCTGGTAGCTGTCAGAATCAGAGTAAGATTCTCTCGTTTCTGCTTTCAACTTGAATGCACAAAGACCTAGGAATGCGGATAGGCATCGGTGCGAAGAATGCAATCAATGAATAAGAAGTTCAGGAGTGTAACGAGAGCCCTCTAAATGGGGCGTAGATCCTAGCTTTGGTCCAATCCCTGACCAGCTGTGGAACCCACAGCCAGTCACTAATCTCCCTGGGCCTAGTTTCCCGGCTCTAAACAAGTCACTAAAGGTTTTTCTGACTCCAAAATTCCAGGACAAGCTTAACCACAGCTGCCATTAACATGCATGAGTCTTACAATTTTAAATCTTCCACATTTCCGGAAGAAAAGTAATTTACTTCAGCAATCTAAAAGGAATGGATGCTACTCAAAGGCAAGATTCTGTTAGTAGAGGAAAAACTAAACACAGAACGAGAAAAAAAACGAAGTAATTCTGTAAAAACGCCCATGTCCTGATTAGAGTAAGACGTTTCAGCCGGGGGAACAGTGCTACGGTAAATGTAACCAAGACTGCTTCCGTAAATTACGCCTAATCCAGAGTGTTTGTCTGTCCTCGTCTGTGAAGACGTGCTAGTGTCAGGTTAAAAGCAGAAGCATCGCTCCTTAGAGCTTCTCCAAAAGACAAAACAAACAAACAAAAAAAACCGCGAGAAAGCTCTCCTCCTCGGGATAAAGCTAGTCAACAGTTGTGCAAACGATGGGAAACTGAGGCATGCACGCCGTTAGCCATTCAAACACTCCCAGCACGGACTCCTTTATCACCCACTGAGTCTCGTCTCGCTTCCAACCTGTCACAGCGCAATGCCAGTGCGATCCCGAAACAGAAACTCACCGGACCACCTAACTTCTCCCGCAGGCGCAGCCATCTCCAGGCCTGCGCCCTCCCCAACTCTGGCCGGCCGTTCGCACGTCTACCCAGGGGCAGTGGCCGCCCCGCCGCCGGGTAAACACGCGCCGGAGTCTCGCCAGCGGGTTCCCGGCGTCCCGGGAGCAGGCGGGTCCCGCCCCCCGGAGCCCACAGCCCGGAGCCCGCCGGGCCGCCACCGCCGCCACCGACGACCGCTCTTCCCGCCGCGGGCGCCACACCTCACGCCGCTGCCCCCGGGACGGCGGCGCACAGCCCAGCCCGCCTCCGAGTGCACGGGGACCGGCCCGTCCGCTGCTGCCGCCGTCGCCTCAGCGCCAGACGGACAACCGTGCCTTCCCCGCCGGCGGCCCGGCGCCTCCCGCGGCGGCCCAGCACCGGCGCGGCCCCCTCGCCGCCCAGGCACAGCCCCTTCATCGCCGGGACGCCCCGCGCCGCGCGGGGCACAGCCTCCGCTCCCAGCCTCCGAGACACCGAGGAACACTCACCCCGGAGGCTCCTCCCGCCGCTGCTGCTGCTGCTGCCGCCGCTGGGACCGCGGCCGTCGCCCCCGCCGCCGCCACCACCAGCACCGCCGTCCGCACCGGCGCCAGCACCCCCAGCCATCCTCCTCCTCCTGCCGCTGCCGCCGCCGCTGCTGCCCTCTCCGCTCCTGTCAGTGGCTCAGGCTCCGGGACTGCTCCTGGGTTCCCTCGCCGCCATTTTGACTCCTAGAGGGAGCATCGGCTCGGCGCGGCCCTACGGCGCCTGCGCGGCGCTGCGGAGCCGACCCGCGCCCCCGCCCGCTCCCGACGTACAGCGTCCGGGATCACGTGGGCGCGCGCCGGGCTGAGCCGCGCGCGGGACGCGGAGCCGCCTGAGCCGAGTGATGCGCCTTATTCCCGCTCGCGCCGGGGCAAGGGGCGCATGGCGCTCGGAACCGAAGTTCGTTGTAGCGTCCTGCTTATTACAGGAGGTGATGACAAATCACTAAATGTATTAGATTGTAATTATAATAACTATGCTGTGGACCACCGGTTCTATCAATTCATGGTTCCATTCGTCGGCGGGCATCCTAACTGATCGCACACTGTGTCACCACCTTGAAGAGGAGCCTGCGCTTCCGCGAAGTCCTTTCTAACGTTCTTCATGTTTCAGTGGCTTCTTGGCAGTTCATCTTAAGCCCTGTCTGCGTGGTACTTTTACAGGCACCACCTTGCCAGTTGTACAGTCGGTTAAAAAAATCTAGAAAAGTTTTTCTCAACAAGATACCTCCGTAAACGAGGGACAAGGATGGATGGAAGCCCACAGTTGCAATGTGGTAGAGCCACATCCCTCTTCGCTAGATGCTCCTTGTCGGACAGGTTGCAAAAATTTCAGCGATGCGATAGCAAAAAACACCTTACATTTATGGATCGCCTTACAGTTCTCCAAACACCGTTTTAGAAAGAAAAAAAGAAAGGCTTCATTTGAACACCAAAACTACTCGTTGAGGTAGTCGCAGCAGGTATTATTATAGCCATTTTACAACTAAGGGGATAGACTTGCCCAGGGGCACACACAGCCGTAAGAAGCAGGCAAACCAAGACTAGAACCGTCCACAGCCCTTCTATAGGCCTTGGCAACACAAGACGTACTAGTCCTCTGGGAATTTATTGAAAAACCTCTTCAAAGTATTTGCATTTTCAATACCTACCCACCCTTGGGAAACAAGTTTTCAATAAGTCCCAGGTAGTCTCTGTTCTCAATCCACCGCTAACAGTCAAACAACAAGAGCAATTTCAAAATTTGTGACTTATTTTTGACCATCTCTTGGTCCTTTGTTTTTTTACACATTTCATATCTGGTTGGAAGATTTTTTTTTTTTCTTGACATCCTTCAATGGAAGGACTTTATCTCTTTGACTATAATGGTTGCTTTTGTCTGTACTTTCTTCAGATTCCATGTGTCTTCCTTGTGCTCATTCATCACCTCCTTATTTCCTTGACAAGATGTTTCTTTCCAATTTGTATTCAGTTTTTTCTGTTTCAGCCCATGCGTTTCCCTCTACCCCAATCCTTGAACGTTTGGAGGTTGTAAGGAGAGATTGTAGTATTCCCTTGTCTGAAAAAGGATCCCCTAGGTAGCCAGGTTATCTTTAACTGAGTACACAGATGTGGACGGTAGACAAGAAGTGTGTGGAAACGTGAGAAAATACAAGCGAAACTGACCCATCTAGTTGGAGCAAGAATTGGCTCTGAATGCCCACCTCCTATTCCCCTCTTTGTTATATTTCCCCTAAATGCCTAATTGAATCTTATCTATGAAGAGAACCGTGGTTTTGCCACCTTTAAGCAGCCTTTTTGGGATATTGATTTTAAGCTGTTTCTTAAAAACCAAAAGACTCAGAAAGAATCTTTGACCACACGCCCTTTCCTGCCCGAGAGATTCAGACAGAAAAGCCTGCTTCAGGAAGGAACTCTTAGGATGTTCACTTTAGCCTAATCTAGCTTGAGTATGCTAAATAGGAGGGCTTCAGGCAGGGGCCTGGTAGCTAGTACATAGCCCCTGTGCCCCATTGTTTCTGAGCTACCTAGCGAGAATTGGCCTGCCTTGTATGTGCTGCTCTTCCTCAATCACCTGCAAATCGCCCGTTCTCACTTCTGAAATCTAAGACCCCATTCACCCCCCTTTTCTCCCTTGTCCAAAATGTCATATATACCCAGTGTTGCCTCACTGTCTTTGTAATTTTCATGTTAATGTGAATTCCCCATGTGCATGTATTAAAATTTGATTGTCTCCTGTTAATCTGTCTGTGTTAATTTGATTATTAGCCCAGCAAGAAGAATTTAGAAGGTGGGAGGAAAAGTGGTTTTTTTTTAAGCCCCTACACTATATAGTTTAGGATTTATATAGCTATGAACTAAAAGGTTTAGCTTTGCCTGTTTTTGTATTTTATGGAATTTAAGATGCCATGATTTGACATCTCATTAAGAAAAAAAATCTATTAATTAAATCACAACCATTTGTGACAACATGGATGGATCTTGAGATTATAATGCTAAGCGAAATAAAGTCCTTCAGAAAAAGCAGAGAAACATATGATTTCACTGATATGTGGTATATAAACCAAAAACAACAAAAGAACAAGACAAACAAATGAGAAACACAAACTCATAGACACAGAAAATAGTTTAGTGGTTACCAGAGGGTAAGGGGGGTGGGAGGTAGTAGATGAGGGTAAAGAGGATCAAATACATGGTGATGGAAGGAGAGCTGACTGGGTGGTGAACACACAATGGGATTTACAGATGATGCAATACAGAACTGTACACCTGAAATCTATGTAATTTTACTAACAATTGTCACCCCAATAAACTTTAATTAAAGAAAAAAATCACAACCCAGCAATAAGAGATCATCAATTTTAAGACAATAAATTTTAGCATTGTTAAAAAATGTAAAAAAAAAAAAAGCATCTTAGAAAGGATGAAATGTAAGTGGAATTGTCTTGTATGATTATTTTTGTGTCTTGCTTCTTTGGCTTAACATGTTTGTAAGATACATCCATGTTTTGTACAGCTCAAGTTCATTTAATGCATCAATTAATGCACTTTTTTTGGGCATTTATTGTACATTTTTTTATCCATGCTATCATTGATGGATATTTGGGTTATTAGTTTTTGACTTATATAAACAATGTTGCTGTGAACATTCTTGTTCAGATCTTCTGGTGCACGTGGACACAAGTTTCTCTATACATATACCCAAGAGTGATAGGACAAGCCAATTTTCATCTTTTCTAGGTCATGCCAAACTGCTTCTCCAAATGGTTCTTCCTATTTTTACTCACACCAGCAGTATAGAGAATTCCTGTTAATCCATATCCTCATCAATGCAATTATCTTTTTTTCTTCATTTTTACCAATCTGATTAGTCAGTTGTGTTATCTTATTGCAGCTCTAATGTGTACTTCCTTTATACTAATATGGTTGAGCACCTTTTAATTTGTCTCATTTGAATTTCTTCATTTGCTCAGCTCTTTTTCCCATTTTCTATCTGGTTGTCTTTTTCTTCTTGAATTGTACGAATTCTTTATGTATTCTGGATGTAAGCTCTTTTCTTGGTTTTATGTATTGCAGATATCTTTTCCCACTGTGTGGCTTGTCTTTTCACTCTCCTTATTGTGTGTTTTGATGAACTGAAGTTCATCTTTTAAATGTAGTTGAATCCATGTGTAGGGGAGGCAAAATTTTACACACTTCAGGTCTCTAGCTGGGACTGAGAATTAAATTGACAAGAGACAGACTAACAAGAGAAAGGCATACACACTTTTACATGTGTGGGGGAGCCCCCTAGGAAAGTGAAGACCCAAAGAAGCAGTTAGAGCCAAATTAAATTGGACAAAGAGTAGTAAATTGTAAAAATGTGACAAGACAAAGGGGCTAGGGCCAGAGCAGTTAATCATGAAGAAGTGATTAGGAAAATAAGGGTTAGTTTAACAAGATTCATTTGTATAGATTTCCCTCATCCTTGATTCCTGTCTCTGGTGATAAGAATGTTTCTTTTCTCCAGGTATGTGGAGGACGTCTTTCATATCTTTCAAGGTACCAATCATTGTCCTGGATACTTTGACACATGCATTTTCTTTCTTTCTTTTTTTTTTTTAAGTCCATTGGGGTGACAATTGTTAGTAAAATCACATAGATTTCAGTTGTACAATTCTGTATTACATCACCTATAAATCCCATTGTGTGTTCACCACCCAGAGTCAGTTCTCCTTCCATCACCGTATATTTGATCCCCTTTACCCTCCTCTCCCACTCCTCTATCCCCTCTGGTAAGCACTAAACTATTGTCTGTGTCTATGAGTTTTTTCTCTCATTTGTTTGTCTTGTTCTTTTGTTGTTTTTGGTTTATATACCACATATCAGTGAAATCATATGGTCCTCTGCTTTTTCTGTCCGACTTATTTCGCTTAGCATTATAATCTCAAGATCCATCCATGTTGTCACAAATGGTCCTATTTCATCTTTTCTTATTGCCGAATAGTATTCCATTGTGTATATATACCACAACTTCTTTATCCATTCATCTATCAAAGGACATTTTGGTTGTTTCCATGTCTTGGCCACTGTAAACAAAGCTGCAATGAACATTGGAGCACACGTGTCTTTATGTATAAAAGTTTTCAGATTTTTTTGGTAGATACCCAGGAGAGGGATTGCTGGGTCATATGGTAATTCTATTTGTAATTTTTTGAGGAACCTCCACACTGCCTTCCATAGCGGCTGCACCAGTCTGCATTCCCACCAACAGTGTATGAAGGTTCGTTTTTCTCCACAGCCTCTCCAACACGTGTTACTATTTGTCTTGTTGATGGTAGCCATTCTGACTGGGGTGAGGTGATATCTCATTGTGGTTTTTATCTGCATTTCTCTGATGATTAGTGATGTTGAGCTTTTTTCATATGTCTATTTGCCATTTGTATGTCCTCTTTGGAGAAATGTCTCTTCAGGTCCTCCATCCATTTTTCAATTGGGTTGTTTGTTTTTTTGTTGTTGAATTCCATGAGTTCCTTGTATACTTTGGATATTAGCACTTTATCGGAGGCACTGTTTGCAAAAATTTCTCCCATTCAGTTGGTTGCCTCTTTATTTTGTCGATGGTTTCTTTTGCTGTGCAGAAGCTTTTAAGTTTCACATAGTACCATTCATTTATTTTAGCTTTTACTTCCCTTGCCTTTGGAGTCAAATTCATAAAATGCTCTTTGAACCCAAAGTCCGTAAATTTAGTACCTATGTTTTCTTCTATGCAGTTTATTGTGTCAAGTCTTATGCTTAAGTCTTTGATCCATTTTGAATTAATTTTGGTACATGGTGAGAGATAGCAGTCCAGTTTCATTCTATTGCATTTGGCTATCCAATTCTGCCAGCACCATTTATTGAGGAGGCTGTCTTTTCTCCATTGTATGTTTTTTGCTTCTTTGTCAAAAATTGCCTGTCCATATTTATGTGGTTTTATTTCTGGGTTCTCAATTCTATTCCATTGGTCTATGTGTCTGCTTTTCTGCCAGTACCATGCTGTTTTGATTATTGTAGCCCTGTAATACAAGCTGAAGTCAGGGAGTGTGATACCTCCAGTATTGTTCTTTTTTCTTAAGATTGCTTTGGCTATTCGGAGTCTTTTGTGATTCCAAACGAATCTGATGATTTTTTGTTCTATTTGTTTAAAAACTGCCATTGGGATTTTGATGGGGATTGCATTAAATCTGTATATTGCTTTAGGTAATATGGCCATTTTAACTATGTTGATTCTTCCAATCCATGAGCACGGAATGTCTTTCCATTTCTTTGTGTCTTTTTCTATTTCTTTTAAAAATGTCTTGTGGTTTTCAGCATATAGGTCTTTCACATCCTTGGTTGTTTATTCCTAGGTATTTTATTCTTTTTGCTGCAATTGCAAAAAGGAATTGTTTTTTGTATTTCTTTTTTTGAGATTTCATTGTTAGTATATAGGAATGCAATGGATTTTTGTACGTTGATTTCATAGAAGGCAACTTTACTGTATTTGTTGATTGTTTCTAATAGCTTTTTGGTGGAGTCTTTAGGGTTTTCTATATATAGCATCATGTCATCTGCAAAGAGTGATAATTTAACTTCTTGATTCCCAATTTGGATGCCTTTTATTTCTTTCTCTTGCTTGATTGCTCTGTCAAGGACTTCCAACACTATGTTGAAAAGCAGAGGTGATAGGGGACGACACATGCATTTTCATTTCTCTTTACCTTTTAGACTTTAGGAGATACAGAAAAATGCTTGGAAACACTATCTTATATGCAAAGCATATGAGTAAATAGAATTTTCCTTTTCTTCATGATTTTGAAAACCCCACTTCCATATTGTATTTCCAGAAAGATGAGCCTAGGTAGGGGCTTTGGTGGATGGTTATGCATGGTAGAAAAAGGACAGAATTGAGTAACAGAAAATGGAATACACATTTAATGTAGAAAATGACTCCGGTTTTCAGCTTAAGTGACCAGGTGGATGGGGTGCAATTCACTGATGGAGGGAGGAGGAGGAAGAACAGAACATAAATTTAGGACTCTGGATTGCAAGTGACAGAAACTCACTGATTTCACTCACTTCCAACTAGCTTAAATTTTCTAAAAAAAAAGGAGGGAGTTAGGGCAACTTATTGGCTCATAAAAACTAAAAGACCAGGAATGGATTGGTCTTTTCTGAAATTTCCAGAAAACGTTCTCTAGAATCCACACTCTTCACTACTGAATACAGTTGACACTTGAACAACACGTTTGAACTGAAAGGGTCCACCTATATGTGGATTTTTTTTCAGTAAATACCTGTACTGTTTTTGATCCACAGTTGGAGGTCTATAGATGTGGAGGGCTGTCTGTATGCATGGATCTGCACCATTTTATATCAGGGACTTGAGTATCCTTGGATTTTGCTGTCTGCTAGGGTCCTGGAACCAATCCTGAATGCTTACCAAGAGCAGTTAAGTGTTGGGGGAGTCAAAAGTTACACGTGGATTTTTGACTATGTGGGGGGTCAGTGCCCCTAACCCCCACGTTGTTCAAGGGTCAACTGTACTATCTTAGCACTAGCCTTTTAAGATTGTTATTATTTTAAGTTATTTTTCAATCTGTCTTCCTATTTAGATTCTAAACTCCTCAAGGACAAAGATTAGTTAATTAATTTATTTTTGTCTTAAATATTTTTTGTTTATTAGTTTCGGGTGCATCATTTATTTTTTAACCCTGAGCATCTGGTGCTGTGCTTCACACATGGTATTGAATGCCTTAAAAAATATGTGTTGGACTGAATTGACAAATCTAATTCAGATGGATGTGTAAACTGAACTAATTCAATATCTCAAAGGTGCAGCTAAGTGGTATAATAAGAAAACAGGGTGAATTAAAGGGTAGGAAAAAAAAAAATCACAGAACACTCATTCGTGGTTTCCATGAAGGCAAATCATATCCAATTTATCTACTAGAGTTCTGCAAATGTGCAGACAGACAAAAGGACAAAGTGGAACCGGCAGACCTTATTTGGCTTTTCAAAAAGCCTTTGGTAGATTTCCACATCAAAGGCTTTTAGAAAAATGGTGTTACCCTGGAATTACTTAGAATGCTGTCATTTTTGGTATTGTTTTGAAAATTGTGTCTAGGAAACAGAATCAAAGTCAAGCAATGAAAGTTAATAATAAATGAGAAAGTGTAATTAGTGCGTACTGATCTTATTTAACTTTTAATAAATTATCAAGAGGTTGTATGGACAATGGAATTTTTAGTTTGCATATAACAGCTCTTTTGGTTAATGCAATATTTAGCTGATGAAGACAAATGCAAAATAATGGAAAATATCAGTAGGTGGCTTTAATTTAGATGTGTAGGATAAAAAAATTACTACTTTTCCTCCCACCTTCTAAGTTCTTCTAACTGGGCTAATAATCAAATTAACAGAGATAGATTAACAGGAGACAATCAAATTTTAATACATGCACATGGGGAATTCAGGTAAACATGAAAATTACAAAGACTATGAGGCAACACCAGGTGTATATGACATTTTGGACAACAAAGAAAAGGGAGGAAATGGGTCTTAGATTTCAGAAGTGAGAATGGGTGATTTGCAAATGATTGAGGAAGAACAGAACTTGCAAGGCAGGCCAACTCTCACTAGGCAGCTCAGAAACAATGGGGCACGGGCTATGTACTAGCTACCAGGCCCCTGCCTTAAGCCCTCCTATTTAGCATACTCAAGCTAGATTAGGCTAAAGTGAACATTCTAAGAGTTCCTTCCGGAAGCAGGTTTTTCTTTCTGAGTCTTCTGTTCTTTAAGAAACAGCTTAAAATCAATATCCCCAAAAGACAGCTTCAGGGTGGCAAAACTTTGGTGCCCTTCAACAGAAAAGCAAGGATGGGTAATGGTGATAGAATCTCAAGTATTTAACATGCTACGGAACATTCTAGACATCTATTTGGCAAGGATACCAGCCAATCCTTAATCCTTGGAAGCATATGTAAACTCCACGAAACCCAGAAATGAAATTTACCTCAGTTTACTCATCATCCCACTTACAGGCACATTCTCACATGTTGTCTTGGTTCTTCATCCATTTCCCACCTTCCATCTTTCTCGTAATTCCTCACTTTTTCCAATCAAGTGATTTGGGCGGGATAGATTCCATGTTTTTATATATCTGGTTGCCAAATTTGACTAAGATTTTCAGCAAATGCTACTCCCATGCTTTTACAGGTTGGTTCAGGGAGGATATATAACCCCATCAAGAGCCAGGATGTGGTGAAATGTTTGCTAGGACTTCTGGAAAAGAAAATCTATCCTTGTACAGAAGATGCTGAAAGAGTCTCCTCCTCTTCTGTTGTATATGACTGAAAAGGATGTAGCCCCAGGAGCTCTTGGCAACCATCTTGCTACCTGAGGGCCACCTACTTTAGGGTATAGCTAACTGGTACCCTAAGAAAAACCAAGTCCCTGGAGACCTCATTAGAGATGCCGTTAAGCACAACATTTTTAACTTCCACAGCTGAAAGTCTTTTTATAAATAAAGTTTTATTGAGACAAAAATACTAGCCAGAAAGAAGACTGGTCTTGGTGCATGGAGTATATACCACCAGCAACATGGCTAGGTAGAAAAGACAGCATGTTTTTCATCCTGGAGTTTTGCAAGCATTTTTTTTTCGTTTTTATTTTTTTGTTTTTTTTAATACATCCAGTAGGGGGGAGGGGGAAGAAAGAGGTAATTTGAAAGAATTTACATAGGAGAAGGGGTCGGGGGAGGTGAAGCCTGGCCAGCTGTGGGATAGCAGAGTCTGCATAAAGAAATGTTGGCTCTACTGTGGATGCCTGATCATGGCACTGTACATCAGAAGCTAAACAATAATGAATGCCAACTATAATTTTATATATACAATGTGATGGCTTGGTGCGAGGTCGGAGGTATAGTGGATGGGGGGGAGGGGGGTTCACAGTGTGAGGGATATAAATGATGAACATCTAAGTATTACCTTGTCTTGTACACCTGAAACTAATAAATTAAAAAAGAATGAACCCTAATGTAAACTATAGACTTTGAATGATAAAAAAAAAAAAAAAAGAAATGTTGGCTCATGTGGAGTGGCTCAAACATCAGTCTGGAAAACCCATTTGTGTAAACAAGTGGAGGCTCCTGGAGTTAGATGGTGCCTGGCTAAAATAATCTGCAGAAATAGTCACCTGGAAATTATTCCCATATTCCAACAGGCCAAACAGGAATGTGAGAAGTTTTTTGTTAGTTGGTTAGCATCTGTTACCAGACTACACAGTTCTGTCTCTTTCTCTCACTCTCTGGCCACTGTAATTTAATTTAGAATATCTCAGAATTTTTTTAAATCAAGGCTTAATTAAGCTTCATCTGAAATTAGTCCTACCTCTGTCCTTTCCAATTATGTGAGCCAATCAGTTTGATTTATCATTAGGTTTTCAGTAATACGCATCCAAAGTAATCTTAAGTGAATATATATATATGTTATATATATATGTAATATATATATATAACATATATATATATTTATTCACTTTATCTCCCTATCAGTATTCAAAGAGAATGTTATACTTACTTTTTATTTGTCTGAGCCTCTGCAGTTAGGAAATGGTAGTGCTAAGGTGTGACCTTTGATCTTTTGGCTCTGACTGCCAATCTCTTTTCACTCCAGGATAACAGAAATCCACTGAAAAATTTCTGGATGTAGTTCAGGAGAGGATGAGGAATGACAAATTTGAAAATGAAAAAGTGATGCAAGAAAACTAAAACAGGTTTCAGTTTTAGTAGTGGTTTTGTTCAAATCAGTGTAATTTTTTTGATAAAAATATCAGTTAAAAAATTTTGCACAAGTTCAAAACAGTGAACTTGGAACACCAAGATAATCTTTTGAACTGCATAGGGGCAATTCTTTCTTCGGATTCTTTGTAATAATGGAAGACAGCTTTTGTTGGATCTTATATCACCACTGTGCTTTCAATTCAAAAGTGTGTTACTGATGTTACTAGTTGCATAACTCTGAAAGTTTTTCCCACATTTGCAACTCTTCTGCTCTTGCTGCTTGCTTATCTGAGTTTTCTATCTTTGAGGTCACGTAATTGTAAAGACAGCCACAAATAAACCCACAGAATGGCACTGCATTCCTCAAAGTCCTTTGGTCCTTGAACAGCAATTAAATGTGTGTTTCTAGAGAGGAGATGATTCAAGATGTTTGAGCCTGGGGTAATGCAGTGCTAATACATTATATAATTTTCTGGAACCTTAACACCAGTGTATTTAGAACGTGAACATTTATAAAAATCACATTAAAAAGAAGTAAGTGGGCGAGTGTGCCTTTCCTTTTCATTGTATACATAGAGCTCAAAAAACTTGATCTCTAGGCTGTAGTTCTAATTATGTCCTTTTACGTAACTGCAGCAGGAACGTCCCGCATTGTAGGTCACTGAAACTATATTGAATGCAGGGCCCACTAAGCCCTTTACTGAAAATTGTGCAGGTTTGAATCAACAGTGCTAGTCTTTTGTGACTTGGAGAAGAAGGTTGTTTGTACCGGTAATTTGAGAAGTTAAAAGTGCCACCTCCTGGGGTAGAGGTGGGAGGCAGGGAGCTTAAGGGTATTGTGACTGAATGTGGAGTCAGATTTACTGACACTGTCAAAAGAAATTTAAGGGTTTGTCACAGAGGAAGACCTGAAATGCTTAATTCACACATCAGCTGCACTCTAAACTTTTCCAGATTATGGTTAATCCAGTCAGGCTTGTCTCTTACTGAGCTCTTTCTTAGCGCCCTTCAGCATTTTTTGTTCCTTTTTTTTTTTTTAATTAAGAAGGTGGGGAAAACCTGAGAAAAAAGACAATCAATACAGTCTTCATTGAGACTTTTTTTTAAATTTATTGGGGTGACAATGATTAGTAAAATTACATAGGTTTTACGTTGAGCCTCTTTTAACCAAAAGTGATAGAAACCCAGCTCCAGCTACTTTTCAGCCAAAAGGGGGATTCATCATAAAGAAAATAAAGAGAACCCCAGAACTTAAGGACAAGAAAGTGTTCGAGCTTCAGGTACAGTGCAAACCACAGATTTGAGCATGGTCAGGATGTTCCGTCTGTCATTTATCTCTGCTTCTTTCAGTAGTTTGGCTTCATTACTAACTCATGGTGGAAGGGCTTTCGCCACAGTTAGGAAAAAAACATGGCTCCCAAGTTAGACCATCTATCGCATAAAAGAGTCTGAGTTCCAGCCTGCTGGTCCCAAGCATAACATTGGTAGCAAAGGGCTCTTTGGCCCAATATTTGAGTGAAGAGCCCAATTTTATATTACTCTACCGTGTTTTCCCGAAAATAAGACCTAGCCAGACAATCAGCTCTAATGCGTCTTTTGGAGCAAAAATTAATATAAGATCGGTCTTATATTATGTTAGATAAGACCTGGTCTTATAGTATAGTAAAATAAGACCAGGTCTCATGTTAATTTTTGCTCCAAAAGACGCAGTAGAGCTGATTGTCTCGCTAGGTCTTATTTTCGGGGAAACATGGCATGGTGGCCAGGAAATGGGGATAGGCTATACCAAATCAGTTCTTATAGGACTCACGTAACCCAGAGATGCTCAAACTATGTCTGGGGATTTGGGAGTCCCCTAAACCATTTTAGGGGCCCCACGATGTCAAAATTATTTTTATTAAAAACAAAATTATTTGCATAGCAATAGTAAGATATTTGACTTTTTCACTTATTCTCTGAAGAGTGCACAGTGGAATTTTCCAGAGGCTGCGTGACACGAGATATCACAACAGATTGAACACAAAAACAGATGTGAGACTCCAGGTGGCTTACTCTTTCATTAAGCCTGACATTAAAGAGATTTTAAAATGTAAAACAAGGCTACTCTTCTCACTATTATAAAAATACATATTTACATTTCATAAAAATATTATATATGTTAGTATGTGATGGGTTTATTACCATTTTAAGTAAATTAATAAATACATTAAATATTTCTTAGTTTTTATTTCTAATACAGTCTTTATTTATTTATTTATTTTATTTTTATTTTATTTTAATTTATTAGTTTCAGGTGAACAAGACAAGGTAATACTTAGACGTTCACCATTTATATCCCTCACACTGTGAACCCCCCTCCCCCCATCCACTATCCCTCCAACCTCGCACTGAGCCATCACATTATATATATAAAATTATAGCTGGCATTCATTAATGTTTAGCTTCTGGTGTACAGTGCCATGATAACCTAGGTAAACAAAAGCTCTTTAGAGTCATCAATAATCTTTAAGGGGGTCCTGAGATAAAAAAAGTTTGTGAACCACTAATTTAATAATGGACAACTTGCTTGATTTTTCTGTGCTTTAGTTTTTTCATCTGTAAATGGGGATAATAACAGTACCAACCTTGTAGGGGTATAGGAGGATTAAGAGAGTTAATACTTGTAAAGTGCTTAGAGCAGTACCAGGTACGCACTAGGTGCTTTAGAAGGATTAAATAATAATAATAATAGCAAAACAACTATCATCATGCAGATGGGGGAGCCATGGTTCTCAGAAAAAGAGAGGCTCACAGACTATGCCAGATGTCAACATCGTTGGAACCAAAAAATAACCAGAGAAAATTGAGCAAAGTATCTAGGATGCTATGTTAACACAAATACTAAACAAAAAGAAGTACAAGATTAGAAATTATCTCATTACTGAGTTCTATAGATCTTGATTTAGGTCATTCAACAGTTTAAATTTCTCTACCAACATGATAGTTGATTCTGTGTCTCAGAGTTAGCAACTTTTTCTACATGGCTCCTCTTTAGATCTTCTTTGACTAATTGTTATGCCCTAACACACAGTTTGCCCTCATTTTTGAGCAAGCATGACACCTATTTTGTGACACCCCCATGTGCCAAAGGCACATTTAATCCTTTCAGCTTTTCAGAACTGTAGGTATTATTAACGCAATTTCACAAATGAGGAAACTAAGGCTGAGAGAAGATGCAAGTGGCCCCAAATAACACAATTAAAAAAGAATAAAGCCAGCAACTGAACTTAAATTTGTCAGATTGTGAAGTCCAACATCTTTCCAGTATTCCATCTAGTCTCCTAGCTAGAGGGAAAGAATGAAAGCCTTTAATAAGAAACACTGTCTTTCATTTCACAGTTAGAGATGACAGGCTTAGTTACACCTTTCTCTTTTTCCAACATATGCATCTAGTGCCAAAAACTTCCCTCTAAATACTGCTTTAGGGGCATCCCACAAAGTTTGATGTGTTGTGGTTTAACTTTCATTCAATTGAGAATATTTTCTAATTTCCCTTGTGATTTCTTCTTTGATCCATGGGTTACTTAAAGGTGTGTTGTTTAATTTCCAAATATTTGGGAATTTTTAAAGATATTTTTCTTATTTTGATTTCGAATTTAATTACATTTTTGTCAAAGGATATACTGTGAAAAAGATCACTCTTTTCCAATTCTTGTGACTTCTTTTATGGCACAGAATATATTCTATCTTGGTAAATATTGTATGTGCACTTAAAAAGAATGTGTGTTTCGGTATTGTTAAAATAGAGTGTTCTATAAATGTCAATTACTTTAACATAATGGTGTTGTTCAAGTCTTCCATATCCTTACTGATTTTTTAAAAATATTTTTTTAAGAACATGTGAATGAACTGATCAGAGACAGTTTTGAGGACACAAAGAAAAAACTGAGAGTTGTTAGATGGGCGGGGGTGGGGGAGGTTGGGGATAAGGGGAAAGGTGAAGGGATTAGGAAGCAGCTGGTAACCACAAGATGGCCTCAGGGTTTTCTGAAAATTAATTTGGGGAACGTATTCAATAATGTTGTAAAGATTTTGTTGGGTATCCGATGGACATGCGTCCTATTTGGGAGACCACCTCAGAGATAATGTGGATGCCTGACCATGGCATTGTACACCAGAAGCTAAACATTAATGAACGCCACCTATAATTTTATATATATAATGTGATGGCTCGGTGTGAGGTCGGAGGGATAATGGATGGGGGGAGGGAGGTTCACAGTGTGAGGGATATAAATGATGAACGTCTAAGTATTACCTTGTCTTGTACACCTGAAACTAATAAAAAAAACCAGTTAGACATTTATCATTTATATTCCTCACACATTTGACAACCCTCCTCCCCCTCCTTACTGATTTTCTGTTTGCTTGTTTTATCAATTACTACAATAGGAATTTTGAATTCTCCAACTATAATTTTAGATTTACCTATTTTTCCTTTTGGTTCTATCAGTTTTTTCTTCACATATTTTGAAGCTTTGTTATTAAATCCATGGACATTTAGGAATTTTATGTTGTCTTATGAAAGATCCCTTAATCATTATGAAATGTCTCTCTTTATCTGTGCTAATTAATATCCCTTCCTCTGATGTTTACTTGGTCTGACAGTATTCCACTCTAGCTCTCTGTAATTAGTATTTGCATGGCATATCTTTTTCCATCTTTTTCCTTTTAGTCTATCTATATCATCTTTAAAGTGGGTTTCGTTTAGACAACATATAATTGGATGAATTTTTAAAAAATCTAATATGATAACCTCTGCCTTTTATTACTTACATTTACTGTAAATTGTCTAAACATACAATCATCAACCATGTGGTCCAGGCTTAGAAATGTCAATTGAGACATATGTCACCTAAAAGACATTTCACAATTTTAAGTTGTTTATTTCAATTTTTCAGATATCCTCAAGGGGATACATATACTATAGCAATCCTTCTTAAAATTCTCCTTCATTTTTCCTTCTACTTTCCTCACACAGTGCAATTCTTTGCACTCCTTTATTTTCAACTATTCAGAAAATTGCCCCTGTCCTTGTACCTCCTGTCCTTCTCTGCCTCCCCATTTCCTCTTGATTCTGCATGACAAGAGTTCAAAAGAATATTTCTGACACCCATCTTCCCTCCATCTTTCTCTCTTGAGGGAGAGAAAGAAATTGAGTAGGCAAAACTGGAGTCCTCTTTGGTCTGCAGAAAGAGAGACATGTCTTGGAACAATTATACATTAATATCTTTTGTCCAGTCGTGCTGCCCCATGGCTTAGCTCAGGGCCACAAAGAGACGACCAATATTGAAATGTGCCACCATGCATTCAATCCCTGTCTTCACAATCCAGTACCTATCTTGCTTCTGCTTTGTAGGAGAGGGTATAATCCCTCTGTTTTTAATCCTTTGCTCTCTCCAGATGTATCTTTAGTAGGGAAAGGAAAAGAGAGCACAGCAGTGTGAGGATTCATTCATTCAATAAATATTTGTTGGGTACCTACTATGAGATGCTTTTGGGGTGGTTAGGAGTGATGGAGTCAGGTAAGATTCCTGCCCTTGCAATGCTCACTTCCTAGCAAAGGAGACACACAATTAGCAAACAAACTGTGTAAGTTCTGATGGGGTTTATGGACCATAAAGAAAATAAAGCAGAAAAGGGGAAAGAGAGCAATTTGAAGTGGGGTGAGGGCAGGAAGGACCTGAGTGGTCAAGGTAAGATTCCAGAGCACAGCTGTCCAAGGGAAATATAATGTGAACCATATGTATATTTTTAAACTTTCTTGTCACTATGTTAAAAGAATTAAAAAGAAACAGGTACACTACTATTTATTGTGGATTATTTTTAACATAATATATCAAGAATTATATCACTTCAATATGTAAGCAGTATAAAAACGACTGAGATATTTTGCATTCTTTTTTCTTACTAAATGCAATGGACTGAATGTTTATGTCCCTCCCAAATTCATATATTGACATTTTAGCTCCCAATGTTGATGGTATTAGTATGGCCTCTGGGAGGTGACTAGGTCATGGGGGCAGAGCCCTAATGGATGGGATTAGTGTCCGTATAAAAGTAACCCCAGAAAGAGTTCCCTTGCCTCTTCTGCCATGTGAGGATATAATGAGAAGGCAGCCATCTATGAACCAGGAAGCAAGCTCTTATCAGACATCAAATCTGTATTTAAGTTACTTCCTGGGATGGCAGTAGTTGGGAAGTGTAGAGTAGAAGACCCTTACTCACTTTGGCATGGGGTTGAGGAAGGATGTCTTCCTGCCTGCCAGTTGACCTACTCAGCCCCCTCACATAGGTCATGCAATCAGCATTTTCATTCTGAAGACAGATTGGTAATAGAAAAGAATCCATGTAATTCACCTGGCTCCTCATATTCATATGCATAAGAAGACAACCAAGGGTCATAAGACAGTTGAGCAAAACCAGCAAGGCCCAAAGGAATAAACAGAATCGCCCTAGAAGAAACAGAAACAGTTCAGTGAACAGAACTTTAAAAAAAAGTTCAAATTATATTCTCAGAGAAATTTGAGATGACAGTACATCTATAAAATATAAATAGGTGACTCTTTAAAAAAAACTCAAAATAATTACTAAGTGTTAGAAATAAAATTATGAAATGAAAAACTCAACAAACAGAAGGGTTAGAGGGAAAAGTCAAGGGTATCCTCCAGAATGTAGGACAAGAAATAGAAAAGTTGAAACACATAGATGACCCACCAAGAAGGGCCAACATCCATCTAATAGGAGTTTTAGATTGAGGACAGAGGTATTAGAGAGAAGGAAATAAATAACAGAAGTAGCTTGCTCTTTCTTTTCAACCAGGCGGCTGAGCAGCTTCCCCAGCAGATGCAGAGATGCAGAGACGCAGATCTTTGTGAAGACTCTGACCGTTAAGACCATCACACTTAAGGTGGAGCCCAGTGACACTGTTGAGAATGGCAAAGCTAAAATCCAGGGCAAGGAGGGCATCCCATCTGACCAGCAGAGTCTGATTTTTGTGGGCAAACAGCTGGAGGATGGTTGCACTCTCGCAGATTATAATATCTAGAAAGAGTTCATATTGCACTTGGTGCTTCGTCTGTGGGGGCAGCAGCACTCCCTTTGCTCGCGAGCCTAGAAGGACAACTACCACAAGATGATCTGCGACAAGTGTTACGCCCACCTGTATCCTTGAGCTATCAACTACTACAAACAGTGAGGCCACACCATCAACCTATGTCCCAAGAAGAAGTCAAATAAGGCCTCTCCACTGCCTCCTTGACCTGCAGGGCAGAGTCCTGCCTGAGCCCCTTACCCCTAGGGCTTCAAAAAAGTTTCCCTTTGGTTGACTGGAGCAATTAAAGTAAGTAAATAAATAAACAAATAAATAAATAAATAAAATCTCCCAGAGCTAAAGAAAGATCCAAGTCCTCAAATTGAAAGGTCTCACCCGGTGTTAATCTATATGAATAAAAAAAGACCCATATCTAGCCATATCTTGAAGAAACTTCACAAGTCCAAAGACAAACAGATTCCTAAAAGATTCCAAAAAGAACACAATGGAAGGCTACATCAAAGGATGAGAATTATATTGGCATCACACTTGTCAGTTACAGGAAATACCGGAACACGAGGGAATACTGCCTCTCACACTCCTGAGGGCCAGGTATGTGGAGCCTCGAGTTCTATAAGCAGCCAAATTAGCATTTTAAGTGGGGAGCAAAATAAGGATGTTTTGACTTCCACGGACTGAGGAAATTTATCACCCACAAACCATTCCTGAAAGAATTGCTTTAGGAAGTACTACAGCAAAATGAAATAGGAATCTCCGAAAGAGGAAGATAGCAGGTGTCAGAAACAGGGCAATCAAAGGAAATCCTAGAATGCTAGTTGTGCGATCGGACTAAAAAAGAAATACTGTGGAAAGATTGGATCATCTTAGAGAGTCGATAAAGATATAGTATCACATTTGAAAATCACAACATACTCCTTTTTTCCTTCAAGAGCTACACGTTTAGTGGCACCACCCTTTCTTGTGTCCAAACCCTCTTTCATCCTGCCATGAATATTTTTAATATCATTCACACACTACGGATACTTGCTCTTGGTTTTCAGTGTTGCGAGTTAATTTACAGACAATGTATAGGAGATTTAGTTAACATTAGAAAACGGAGTATAAATGTTATAAACTCTGACAACGAGAAGTAATGGCATATCGAGAGGTACAGGTAGGGAAAAAAGATGAAGAGAAGTTAAGTGGAGGGGTACTGAGTTCTTCACCTAACCAAGCAGAAAATCAAGAAATGGTCTCTTGGGGTTTGGGAGGCTGGAAAGGGCGGTTTGGACGGGAAGTCTGGAAGGGGTAGGAAGCTGAGCCTAGGAGCCTAGGTTTGAGGGGGTTGGCGGTAGGACGCGAAGGGAGATGGGCTGACATCGGCTGGGAGAGGACGAGGGCGGGGCCGCTGGGCGGTAGGGGCGGGGCATGGGCAGCGCCTCGCAGGGCACCGAGCGGAAGAGGAGGGGCCGAGCGGGGGAGTGCAGCGAGCGCCCCCTGTGGCCCGGGGCGCCTGCGCAAACCCGCCCAGCCCCGCCCTAGAGCTCGCGCAATCCCGCCTCGCCGCTCCTCTCCTCACCTCACGTCGCGCGTGCTGCCCCGGCCGCCTCGCCTCGCTTCGCCCGACCGGACGCGTCATGCCCCGTCTGCTTGTTCTGTGCCTGCTCCGCCGCCGCCGCCGCGCGGCCCAGGCCGGCCGCCGCCTGGCCCACTCCGCGCACGGTCGCAATCCGCAGCTCGCGTCGTCTGTGGTGAGTTGGGGCCCGGCCCTCAGGGCGGTGCGGACGGCACTTGGCGGGCGGGAGCGCGTGGCCCAGGTTGAGGGTGACCCGACGGGTGGGGAGGAGGGGAAGACGTGGGCCACGACTCAAGTGGGGGCTTCCGTGGCCGGGCCGCTATTGGTGGAGGGGTGGCGGCCGCCGGCGTCCGGGGACCTGTCACGGCGAGCGCGCCGTGGGGGCACCTGAGACCTGAGGGGCGGGAGGCCGAGGCCTTCGGTGCGGGGTGGGGGCTCGGAGAGGGCTCGGAGACCTCACGTGTACCCTTCGTGGGCGCCGCGGCCCACGGCCCCATGCGCGCCACCTTCGCGCGCCATCTTCAGCGCCCAGACCTCCACCGCCAGTTTCCCCTAAGATGGTGGCAGGCGGGGCGGCATCCAGGGCCCGGAGTTCAAAGGTCGGGTCTGGCGAGCCGTCCGAAGAAAAATGATGTTTTTACTCAGAAGTGTAAGCTCGGTCATCCAGCAATGGAAGCTCTGCTTTTGTGTGTTCGTCAGGTCCCGCCTTCCAGGACGACGGCCGGATCCTCAAAACTAAAGCGGTGTTTGCTGGGCAGCCAACGATGGTTGGGGACGCCATCTTCATTAACGGCGCTTTCCCTCTTCTCTTCCAGGACGTGGCTGTGGGACTCGTGGTCATTTTCATGACGTTCTTAACCCCGTGTGGGTACATGCTGAGCAATCTGAACCAGCTCAGAAGAGATTAGGTGGAAGGAGATGGAGAGCAGCTGTGAACGCCCAACACGGTTTCAGAAAAGCTGTGGCTGCCTCACATGAGTAGAAATGCTAAGTTGGGTTGATGCAACAGCCGCTGTGGGCTTTCAGTTTCATAACCATGTTTCCGGCAAATATTCTGCACGTTTTTTAATGTGCATTATATAAAGCTGAGTTCTGTCGTCATTGAAAAATGTTAAATAAAATGGAAACGTTTCTGCATGCTTGGTATTCTGTGTGACCGTATCTTTCTAAACATCGGGAACGGTGATGCAGTTGACTGAAAAATACAAGAATTATGCGAAGTCAGACTTCGTGACCATAGTGCCGTTGAGTGTTATTTTATGGGCGGGAATGCAGGTATCTAGTGGCACAACGGTGTGTATCGGTAGGGTGGTACCAGTTTAGCTAAATGATTCTTCCTATTATTTTTATATTCCAGTGTTACCGCACCTTAGAGTAATGGGCTCCAGATTTCCCTTTACCCTGTGAGAGAGAGAACTATGTGTCTTAAATTTGCCTCTTTAAATTCTTACGTTCCAGGATTTAGTAAGTACCTGTATACTTTATTTGTACCTCTCCGAAATTATTCTAAGTCGTCTTTGCATTTGGAAGAATCATACACTTGGTTTGAATTTTAGCACACTATTTCAATCATGTTGTGACTATGGACAGCACAGTTTTAACTCTCAGCCTTGGTTTCCTTATTTCTGTGATAGGAACTTAAAATTCTGATCTTGAAGGGATGTTCAGGGGGAGTAAAACATTGAACAAAGATAAAATGCCACCCAGCATAGTTCCTGAAACAGAATAATAAATAGAAGTTACTGTTAAGAGAGTATATGTTTACTAGTATTCATTCATTCAGCAGGTGCTGCATTCCTGTGATGTGCCACGTATATTGTCCCAGGTCAATAAACCAACAATAGGTCCCTGCCTCTTTAGAGCTTGAAGGACTTGCATTCTAATTACTTTAATATTCTTGTATTTCCATTTGAAAATTTCTATTGGTGTATTAGCATTCTCCAGAGAAACTGAAGCAATAGTGTGCGTGTGTGTGTATTTATACACAGAGGGAGAAAGATAGAGATAGATAGGTAGGTAGGTAGGTAGATAGGTAGATAGATGACAGATAGATAGGTAGATAGATTAATTGATTTTAAGGAATTGGCTCCATTTTGGAGGCTGGCAAGTCCAGAATCTGCAGGGTAGGCCAGAAGCATGGGAACTAAGAAAAAAATTGCAGTTTGTATCTGAAGTCAGTCTGCTGACAGAACTTTAACTCTCAGTGGAAGTCAGTATTTTCCTTAAGACCTTCAACTGATTGGATGTGGTCTACCCACATTATGGAGGGTAATCTGCTTAAAGTTACTGATTTAAATGTTAATCTCACCTAAAAAGTACTTAACAGAAACATCTAAAATAGCATTTGGCCAAATATCTGGGTACTATGGCCTATCCAAGTTGACACAAAATTAGCTTTCACAGTTGGATAAAATAGTTTTTTGGAAGGAAACCATGAAAGGGGTTTGTGATATTCCTAAAATTTAAAGGTATAAATACAGTGGCTAATTGAAATATCACTAGTTTGTTAAAATCTACCGTCTGTGTTCATTGATGGCAAACCTGCTCTTACGCCCTTTAAAGAACTCTGCCGCATCAGGACACTGACTCTTTTCTGGTTTCTTGTATTCATCAAGACTATGTTCCTGCCACTGATTTTGAACTTGTTTTTTTCTCCTGACTGATGACTGTGTGTAAGCTTCTGATGCCTGCCTCTCTGCTCCAGCTAATGACAAAAGACTGGTCTTCCTTTGTCCTGGATGGAGAATAATTGAACGATTCCATAGAACTTTAGCACTTAATTTTCTGAATCATTTATTTGGCACTCTTATTAAGAGTATTCTCATGGAATAATGCTATGTGTTGGGAAATGGTAGCTCATTTTGGTCAATGAACTCGCCCTGTGTTGTTAATTTTACATGCGTAAAGGTGTCACATTCAAAGTACAGTTGAAGGGGGTGGCTGCTTAGCTCAGTTGGTTAGAGTGTGATGCTAATAACACCAAGGTTACCGATTTGATCCCTGCATGGGCCATTGAGTTGTGCCCTCCTTAACAAAAAACAAAAACAGTACAGGGCCGGCCTGGTGGCTCAGGCTGTTAGAGCTCCATGCTCCTAACTCCGAAGGCTGGCGGTTCGATTCCCACATGGGCCAGTGGGCTCTAACCACAAAGTTGCCGGTTCAACTCGAGTCCCACAAGGGATGGTGGGCTCTGCCCCTGCAACTAAGATTGAATACAGCACCTTGAGCTGAGCTGCCTCCTGGATGGCTCGGTTGGAGCGCGGGCTGTCAACCATAAGGTTGCCAGTTCGATTCCTTGAGTCCAGCAAGGGATGGTGGGCTGCGCCCCCAGCAACTAGCAACAGCAACTGGACCTGGAACTGAGCTGCGCCCTCCACAACTAAGACTGAAAGGACAACAACTTGACTTGGAAAAAGTCCTGGAAGTACACACTGTTTGTTCCCCAATAAAGTCCTGTTCTCCTTCCCCAATAAAATCTTAAAAAAAAAAAAAAAGTACAGTTGATTCTTGTTATTTGGGTTAGTCGAGTTCTGTAAAGTCACTGTAAACACTGAATTAGTGAATACCGAACCACTGTTCCTAGGGGAAATACAGGGTTAGGTTCCTGTTAGCCTCTGGTCACATTTTTGTCAGCCTAGCAATACACAGTCTTGTTTTATATGTGTTTCTGTTTAAAGACATGTAATTTAATATATATTATTGATTCATGGTTTATAAGCATTTTACTCATGGCCAACAGCACTGTAACTTGTTGTGCCTGAGTGAAGCTTATCTATACTTTTTTCCGCATAAGACATATAGTCTTGTGCTTGAGAAGTTTAGACAGCACTTCAGCACTATGCATGAGGGCCATTTAAAAATTTTTTTAAGTTGGGGAATATTGGGGAAATGTGTGTTTTTCCAGGACTCATCAGCTCCAAGTCAAGTTGTTTTCAATCTGGTTGTGGAGGGTGCAGCTCAGCTCCAAGTCAAGTCTTAGTCAATCTAGTTGTGAAGGGCATAGCCCTCTGGCCCACGTGGGAATCGAACCAGCAACCTTGTTATGAGCACTGTGCTCTAACCAACTGAGCCAACCAGCTGCTCCACATAAGGGCCATTTTAAACAGTGAAATCACCAACAAAACGTACAAAAATGTAAACTGTGACGCTAAATAGGGAAAGACTTGTTTATAGCATGACTGCTGAAGCAAGAAGGCAGAGCATCACCTTTTTGCCCTCACCATTGGGTGACTGCAATTTTTGCCACTATGCATGTCTTTGAATGATGTGAAAGCATTGTATTGATTTTCGGAATGCAAATCAATTCTAGTGAGTAGGAGATTTTGCAAGTATGGAATCTACAAATAATGAGCATCAAGTGTAATTCTTAAGAGGAGGTCTTGCTCTCGTTTGTGGAATATTTGGGGAAATTTTAGTTTGAAATTTTAAAAATTTGCGGGATATTCTTTTGTGAAGAACTAAGTATGGAGAAACCTTTGCCCCTTGAGGTTGGAGTTTTGTGAATAGTTTGACAAAGTGAGTTTGTGGAATAAATGAAGTAGTGCCACGTCTTAGTTTAAAAATGAGATTTGACGATTACAAACATGATTTTGATAAAGTTGAGGTAAACTGTGAAAGAGGTGATTATATACTATTTTGATAGTGATAGCATGGTAGATTAGAGCTTCCACTATCCATTTTCCAGATAAGTACTTCATTGGCCAATATCCAGTTGGGTATACAATTGGGTACCTAATACACAGTTAACATATAAATGTACTGCCTGTCTGTCTCATCTACATAGCCAGATTTAAAATTCCTTGAGGAAGGGTGAAGTTTGATATTTTTTTTAATCCTTAGGTATAGCATATTAGATAAATCAAAATATTTACTTTTTGATCAGAAGACTGAAATAGCTCCTTCACGTGAGTATTTTTAGTGAACATCTATTATATATATTCTGTAGATGTCAATACAGATAGTTCCTATCATTTTTTTCCTTGTCTGTCATCATTCTCAATGCCTGGCACATATTCTGAGCTCTTTGTGGGTTTTTGTTTTTTGTTTAATACACCAATTGAGTGGTTAAACTGCTGGTGACAAATAGGGTTGATCTCACTTGCCAATTTTCATCTTTTCTAGTAGTGGCTGCCTGCAGTGCTGTGTTGAGGAAAATTGTAAAAGAATTGGAATAATTTTAATCAGTATAAATGTAGCATTTATATTGACTCAGCATATCAATTTTTCCTTCACAACTTTTGGCAAAGAAATTTATAGAATTATAAATTAGGTCTTTAGGCAAGGACTTAGAAATTATATGTAATATATAAGCATGAGTGTAGTATTTATAAGCATAATAAATGCAGTATTTGTGGCAAATATTCTTGATTTTTGTAAGAGTTGATAATTAGAAGTATTTTTCTTCAGAAGGATCAGGAATGAGCTATTTTTCAACACAGGAAAAACATTTCTTGTAAAGTTCCATTTATTTTTACAGTTCTGTTGCTATGTAAAGTTGATAGATTTGGGCAAATCACTTAATTTCTGGATGTCTGTTTTCCATTTCTGTAAAATGAACAGGTTGACCTACATCCATGATTTTTAACTTTTTGCTTTATTCTAATCAATATATTGAAAAATTTAATGGCTTACCATGTACGCAGGACATTTTGAACTTTTAAAATAGTAACCTAAGATTAGTAAGAATTAAACTTTATAAATCAAGTACTATTTTAAATTGATGTTCATAATTTATGCATATGAGTATATGCATAAAAATATACATGCAATATGATACATGAGTAGGCCCGTCAATGGGGAAAATCACTTATCCAATGTCATGTACATATCAGGCTTCATTCCTCAGCTTTATTACTCCTTTGTTCCCACTACACCTTTACTTGGCAAAACTTAGACTTCTACTTCTTGCTCCTCCATCAGGACCCTGCTTTTTTTCCTGACTGACTTATCCAGTCTTTTCACCTTACCCACTTTTTCCCCCCACTTTTTATTTAAGTGTTCTATTGCCAATACCGTTAACTTCCTTATCCTTTTGTTTTTCTGTATATCTGCCCTACAAAATACAAACCTTGGATCAATCTTAGTCCCTTGATTTTTGGCTCAGACAAGTGTTTGCAAAGGGAATTACAGAATCGCACTGTTAGTGCTGTTAGAAATTCATCTCCAAACCCAAGCTTGCAATGTTTCTTTAAATTCCTTTGTCGTTTCCTTTACTTTTCGTGGTAGTGGCTATTTAAAATCTCAACTTACTCTATTAGCCTTCTTCTCAATCTTAGCAGCCTACCTCACCTCCTACTTCACATAGAAAGTTAAAGATATACCTTAATTATTTCCCCACTGTCTACAAATGTAACTGAATCTCACCCATTTTTCCTCCAGTTGCAGTGGAAAAAGAATTCTAAGGCTAATCTGTGCTCTGGGTCCTACATCCTTCTTATCCTATTGGGATATAAAGCTCTAGCAATTGTCTAACTTTGATTTCTCTTTATTGATTCTATCTCATAATTGAAGTCTGCTCAGCTTTCATTCTTTTGAAAATGAAAAAAATAAACCCTTCTACCTTCTTTTAATATTAAGCATCCAAGTTTTTGGTAGTCTTCTCAACTTTCTCTACTCCCATTTAATTTTCAACTAACTGAAAATTTATCGCGGCTTTTATTCTGTACTGCTATCCACGGTCCTAATGGCCTTTGTCACTAAATCTAGAAGTTTTTAGTCCTTACCTCTTTGTAGTATTTGGTACTATTTACAGTAGTCCCACTTATCCATGGTTTGGCTTTGTGTGGTTTCAATTACCACGGTCTCTGCTGTCTGAAAATATTAAATGGATAATTCCAGAAATAACTTTTTTAAAAAATGTTTTGTGGGGACTGTTTGGAGAACAGCGTTTTTCCAGGGTCCATGAGCTCCAAGTCATCCTTCAATGTAGTCGTGGAGGTCGCAGCTCAGCTCCAAGTGTAGTTGCTGTTTTCAATCTTAGTTGCAGGGGGCACAGCCCACCATCCCATGCGGGACTTGAACTGGCAGCCTTGTTAAGAGCTCACACACTAACCAACTGAGCCATCTGGCCGCCCCGAAATAAACAATTCTTAAGTTTTAAATTGCATGCTTGTCTAAGTGATGAAAGCTTGTGCCCTGTCACTGTCCCCCGAGGATGTGAATCATCCCTTTGTCTGGTGTATCGACGCTGTATATGCTACCCGCCATTAGTCACTTAGTACCGTCTTGGTTACTAGATTGACTGTTGTGGTATCGTAGGGCTTGTGTTCAAGTAATTTAACTCAAATAGGCATTTAGTCATCTCACATCACAAGAAGAAGGGTGTGTACAGTAAAATAAAATGATTTTGAGAGAGACCACATTCACATAATTTTTATTACAGTATAGTGCTCTATTTTATTGTTGTTAATCTCTTACTGTGCCTAATTTATAAATTAAACTTTATCATAGGTATGTATATATGGTGAAAAACATAGTACATGTAGGGTTCAGTACTATCTGGTTTCAGGCATCTGGTAGAGGTCTTAGAACGTTTCCTCTGTGGAGAAGGGGACACTTCTATGTTTCTGAAATGTATTCAGTCGTATCACACTCTTGTTTACACACTTCTTGTTTATCTCCTATCAGTTTGATTGTTCTTTCTTAGTCTTAGCTTCCCTACCCCTTTCGTTTAAAATTCTCTGTGTTCTCATCCCTTTGGATGGCTTCTTTTACCACCTGCATGATTACTCCCAAATCAGTCTGTCTGGCCTAGATCTGTCTACCTCGCATTTCCTCTTGGATAGTGTATAGACACTTTAGATTAAAAATATTCAAACCTGAAATCTTTCCCCCTCAAATCCGTTCTTCCTGTGTGCATTCATTTGTTTGGTATTTGAGTACCTCCTGTATGCTACTGTTCCATTGTGCTAGGTACTGGATATATATTGAGGAGTCAAAATCATTGTCTTCACCTAGTCTAGAGGGGGAGTCTGACAAACTATATAATCTTAAATACAGAATCATAAATAGGATATGAAGAATAATCAGGAATCTAGCTTAATTTGGGGAGGGTGAGTCATTGAAGATGTTTGCTAGAATATTTGAGACCTGAGAGATAAATGGGTGAACAATGGGGAAAGGAAATATGTGAGACCCTGCGATGGCCAAGATCTTGACATTTTACAGAACTGAAGAAAGCTACATAACCGTTAGTGTTGTGGGTAAGAGGGAAAGTGTTGTGAGACCTTGATGATGGTGTAGGTGAAAATCAAATCACAGATGGCCTTATAGACCATGTTAGAGATTTTTGAAAGTTTATTGTATGAGTTGTGATTGAAAAATATGGTGAATGTTTACATTTAAAAACAAATTATTACAGTAAAAAACACATTGCCGTTAATCCCCCTCAAAATACTCCTTGTTTCGAACACACTTATCCGATCATTTTGGCCACTTTCTGAAGCAGTTCTGGAAGTCTTCTTTCATGAATGTCATCATCCTTCATCAGGACATGCTCCCTGTCACACATCGCTTCTAGTACGGCAATTTCTGTCAAATAAAAACATTATGGGGGGGGGGTCCTCATCCACTTTATTTAGCCGATTTGGCCCTGTACGACTTCTGGCTTTTCCCAAAGTCAAAATGATTCAGGACATCGAGGCAGCCACGACAGTGTAACTAAAGACACGAAAGAAGACTTCCAGAACTGCTTCAGAAAGTGGCAAGAACTCTGGGATAAGTGCGCTCAAAGTGAGTATTTTGAGGGGGATTAATGGCAATGTGTTTTTTACCGTAATACCTTTTTTATTTAAACATTCACCATATTTTTTGATCACACCTTGTATATGGCTCAATGAATTTCACAAAGTTAACAGTCATGTAACCAGTATTGAGACCAAAAAACAGAATATTACCAAGATCCAAGAAGCCCTTCTTATGCCCCCTTCCAGTCATTAGCCTCCCCAAATCATAACCCCCATCCCAACTTCTTACAGCACAGATTACTTTGGCCTGTTTGAACTTGAGATAAATGAAATAGTACAGAACGTACACATACCTCTGGCTTCTTTAGCTCAATATTATACATGTGAGATTTATCCATATTGTAATTTAGAGTTTACTACAATAGATTTATCGTAAGTGAGGGGAGAATAAATAAAGAAGGTAGACGGCATATATGTTTCACCTCCAAATATATCTGGAGAAAAACATTGCTCAGTAGTCACAATAGATGGGTGTTTTGGATGTGGAGAATTCCAGGCTCAGTTTCAACATATACAAAGAATGGGAAAGGGGTCTAGGATAATCTTGAGTCTGGGAACTATACTTAGCTGCTTATCAGTTTATGGCACTGACTTAAAAAAAAAGCTTTAGTGAGATATAATTTACATATCATGCAATTCACTGGCATTGGTTCGTGAGGAAAGTTGTAAATGTGGTCACTAGGATTAAAGAGGCTGGGATTTTCTCCAGGCAACTACTTCTAAAAGGGATACAGAGCTACAATCACCATTAGGTCCTATCGGGGACATATGCTGTCTCCTCTTTATCAGAGTGAGGTTGCAATGAAAATAAACGAATATACATTTTCAAGTAAAAAAGTGATCAGATTACCAAGTTTCACCTAATACTTGAGGAAAATCAATACCATGAAAAAAGAAGTACCAGATTCAAGAAATCCAAGAACTGTTACTGAGAAATCAGAGTTAATACAGCAAACAAGATTTTAAAACAAATACATTCTCATAGATTTAAGAATGTTGCATATTTTACTATGAAACAGATCTTGGATGTTAAAAATATTCTTAAAATGAACTCAATATCTGGGCTAAATGACAGTGATACAGTCAAAGTACAAATTAGCTGCAAGAGCAAACAAATTCTTTGAGAACATAGAGGAAAGGTCAAGAGATTAGAAATTGTGAGTAAAAAGGACATATGGTTGTAGATTCAGGAGTTTAATTCCAATAGGAATCCTGGATAGAATAGAAAAAAATGGAAGTGAGGAAATAAAGGAATCAAAGAAGAAATTTTTTCCAGTGCTTAATAAGACAAGATTTCACATTGGAACAATCCAAGTACAAGTAGAATAAATCATAAAAGCCTGCACTTAAATACAATGTGGTGAAATCTGAGAAGACAAAGCATAAAGAGAAATTTCTGGAAAGCTTTCAGACAGAAAAAAAGTCTACAGGGAAAAAAATCAGATTTCTTATTGTAACACAATCTTTGAAGGCAATGAAACAACACTTTCAAAGATAGGGGAAATGATTTTTTAACTCATCAGAATAGTATACCTAGCTAAAGAAGCATTAAGTGGGAGGGAAAAATAAAGATAATTTTTAGATGTGCAAGGCCTCGACCAGTTTTCCCTAATGTCAGCACCTTGCATAACCATAGGATACTTGTCAAAACAAATGAAAATGGGTACTTTACTATTAACTGAACTCCAGATTTTATTCGAATTTCATCAGTTTTTTAACTAGAGTTTTTTTCTGGTCTAGGATCCAAACCAGAGTACCACATTGCATTTAGGTATATTCGTGTTGATTCGTTTGGATAAATCCCAGCTGCAGCAACTCTGATAGTGGAGACAGTATAAATTCAGGATCTCTTTCTCTCTCACTAACACTTTGTTTCCTCTAATTTTCTATAGCTTTCTCTCATGTACTCACATGGAAGCATACAAATAATGAGTTTTCCCTTTCCATTTGTGGGATTCCTAGAGGCCTGATTTGATAGAGACTCCATTGACATTCAGCTGCAGCTGAGGCAGTGAATTTTGAAAGATTCAAGAAAGGAGTTCGGTAAGCATAGTTGTTTCCTGAGGATATGGTAGGTATACTGAGGGATGAGGGCTTAAAAAGAACAATTGCAAGGGGAAGAGGGAAATTATTGGAGAAAAGATGAGTTGGAGAGTAAGAGTAATTACATAAGACACATTCCGAAGGTTCAACCAGTGAGGGGTTGCTTGTATTGTGATAAAGGGGTGAATGAGCTATAATGGAATGTAATTTCCTTCTATGCTAGCATTCACCATCGCCTACTTTGCATCTGAAATAGTTTCTGTTTCCTTATGTGAGAGGATGGGGTGAGGTGGGAGTTGGGGTTGTTGAGGGAAATGTTAGTGAGTGGGTAGGAAAGTAGGGTAAAAAAAAGTGTCTAATATAATTGATTTTTAATTCAACGTAGAAAGAATTCAGGGTTCTTGTCTCACAGCCCCAAATTGTCTTTTAAGTACGGACTGACCAATTTTATGCATTTGTTTTCTTATGGATTCCCCTTCTGCCTTTCCTACTTCTGACATCTTTGCCACACAGGAGGAGCCTGAATTTTAGAAAGTTTATGAGGAGTGTTAGAATGCTGAACAGGAGAAAGCAGGGAAATCTTTGGGGGCTGTGTGTGTGATGATTGGGAACGATTGGTGGGGAGGAAGCTCTGCCTTTAGACAGAGTCCATTTGTTTTTGTATTTATTTTAAAACCAAAAGTCAATTAATTTATAGTGAGAAATATAGCTGTCAAAGGGACTGAGTGTTGGTTTCCTTTGGCCACAACACTCTCTAAAGGCAAATTATAAAAAGAGCTTTCTCAGGACCAGTTTCTAGTGGTTGCTGTTTTTCTTGTGTATGGGTCATACTTTGTTGTCTCTTAGCCTGTCTCATAGTTTTTTGTTGAAAACTGGACATTTAAAATAATATAACACAGTAACTCTGGAAATCAGATTTTTCTCCTTCCCTAGCATTTGTTTTAATTTTTTGTTATAGTTTGTTTAGTGAATTTCTGAATTAACTATGTAAAGTCTGTATTTTTCATTGTGTGTGGCCACTAAAGTCTGCCTGTTAGCTTAGTGGACAGCTAATTATTGGGTGGAGATTTCCTTACCTGCCAAGAATCAATACGTCTCCCAGTCTTTGCTGAGGATCCATTGTGTACGTGTGTCGGGGATGCCTTCAGCTCTCAGATGGGCAGTTGACAACTTTATTTCAGCCTTCGATTTCTATGCAATGTCTCAAGGTTAAGCAGAGGTGAGAGCTTGGGGCTTTCTCAGATTTCTCCTGAGCATGTGCATAGCCCTATATAGTATGTAGATGGTCTTCTGGATTCTTTCCCTATGTTGGAGCTTTTCAAAGCCCATACAGTATCTCATTCTCTATCTTTTCCTTTTAAGCTTTTTGGTTATTCTATTGTTTGCCCCCACTGTTATCCACCCCTTCAGGCAGCTGTGAAGTTAAGCAATTACCTACAATTGTTTTTGACAAATGACACTGGAAAAATTTTTTTGAATTTACACTTGGGCAAGCTCCAAATCAGGTCAAATACAGACAACCTTGTAAGTGCAATCTTCCAGGAAACCATCAGAGAGATCAAATAATGACAATTCTTAGGGAATGGGACTTTGAAAAAGACCTAACTTGGTTCTGCCCCAATCAGTGGCTGCCAGCTGCTAAATTTCATTGCAAATACAATCTGTTAAGTTTTCAAGGTGGCCTTGGAGCAGGAGAGTGGGGGATACGAGAGTAGGACAAGTTAGAATGCCACAAAGCTCTCTGTCCTTATTGAGATTCAGTTTTTTAAAAAGTAAATGCTACCTGGATTGCTGCAAGCCTTTAATTTCCAGAGTTCAGAAAAAGTTGATTCTGACAAATTTTGCCAGCTATTTCTTTGCTTTTATGAAGAAGAATTTTCAGAAGTCCCTCCTACCACTTTTCACTGATATCTTCCCAGTAACTATGAACTAAGAACTTAGCTGGTCTGTTTTACATGATGTGGATATAGTCGTATAGAAGCATAAAATATTTTTTTACGTGTGCTCCAAAAGAATCTTGTGATTTGGTTCTATCTACAGGGTCAGCATAAGCCAGTAGGTGGGATGTTTTCCTGGGCACAAGATTTAGTATAAACTGGAGAACTATAAGCCAAGGCAATGTGAGGTAAGGTAAGGTAAGGGATAAGGAAGCAACAACATTATGGAAAGAGCCATAATATTGCACATAAATTTTGAAGGGCACACACGTTTTCTACATAAACTTTCAAATGCGGGCAGAAATAGAAAGATGTATAGAGTAACTAATAGAGTTTAATCACAGAAGCAGGCCCACGTGATTGGTTCAAGACTGAGACTCACATTTTGGGGAAAATGATGCAGAAGATAAAGGAGGGGTAAATGGAGAAGTAGTCAGATACTACCTGCCCAAGATGGTAATATGTTTATAAATTGGGCCTAAACTCATAGTAATGATAAATAAAACATGGCTGAGTTCAAAACAAGATCAATATCAATTTACACCAGAAATGGAACAGAAATGCAAATTTATTAGTAGGGTTGATGTCACAGCCTGCTATACTCCAGGCTGAAAGCAGGCAAAGTTATTGTGGACTTAACTCTTGCAGGATAATGGGGGTAAAAGTTTTCTTTGTAAGGCAGAAATTAGAACCACACCTATTGCGTGAAGTCTCCTGCTTTCCCCAGCCTCTAACTCCACCTCAATAAAACAGTCTAAAGGGGCTGCCAGTCAGCTCAGTTGGTTAGAGCACAGTGCTCTTAATAACAAGGTTACTCGTTCAGTCCCCACATGGGCCACTGTGAGCTGCGCCCTCCACAACTAGATTGAAACAACTACTTGACTTAGAGCTGATGGGTCCTGGAAAAACACACTTATGATAAATAAAAGTTAAACAACATCAATAACAACAACAAAAACCTTTAAAATAAAGGAGAGAGTCTGAAGAAAAGTGTTGGCTCCTGACTGGGATACATACAGTTTAGAGCACACTGTAAACCTGGAGATTAAGGAGGATATCTATATAATCTTAAGATTTAGAGTGAATCAAACTGCCCAGTGATTTGTGACTGGATTTATGATATTTCCATTTAACAATCTTATCTGCTAGTATAACATCTGGTTCAAGACGGCTGTCCAGGATGTTAGGCAGAAGCAAACAAATAAACCACTAGTTACTAGATAGGAATAAGGAAATAAGAGATAAGGAACAATAAGGAAAAGTAGAGAGAGAAAAATAAAAATAACAGAAACCTCTTATACAAGGCACACCCAAAGATTCCACAAATAAACCTAATGGAAAGAAATGTGACCCAGAATAAAATTTATGATATGTGAATTCAATATCAATAAAATTATTTTTTATGGAACAAACTGTCAAAGACCTTAAAGCAAGTATGTTTAGGATTGAATGAAGGAATAAAATTAATAAAGAAGAAAAATTATCAAGAAAAATCAAGCATACATGAAATGAGAATAGGTAAATCTGAGTAATATAATTTAGATACAGGACAATGAAATCTTTACATCATTGAAATAAAACAAAATTAATAGTTGGGACATACACCAAATGGGACACACAGAGAATGAGAAATGAAAGATAATTATGAGGAATTCATCAGAATGAGAGATAAAAAGATAATGATTATGAGTAAGTTGTTAAGAGATATGGATAGAATTAGAGGTCATGAAACATCAAATAGAAGTTACAGAACAAGAAAAGGGAAGAGATGGTAGAGAAGAAACATTTAAAAGAAAATACCAGAAGTTTTCCAGAATTAAAATGTCATGACTTCTCAGGTAGAAAGTGCACTCTCAATGCCAAACAGAATAAAATAAATCTTCATGTAGACACGTCATAGTGGATCTGCAGAATATTCATGATCAAAGTAATATTTTCAGTGCTACCAGAGAGGGAAAAATGGAGTATTTAATAAAAGGCAATTAGAGTGACAGCAAACATCTCATCAAAAAAGGATTCCAGGAAACAATACAGTAATATCTTAAAATGTTGAGGAAAAATAATTTTGAATTAGAATCTTTTATCCAGCTAAATACTACATGACAGTGAGGGGCAAAGAGAAACATTTCAGCATATGAGAGTTCTTTATGTACATACCTTTTCTAAAAGAAATAGTAAAGGATGTACTTCAGTAAGAAAGGAAAGTGAAACCAGAGGGAAGATATGGTATAAGAAATAATTGTGAGCACAGAAACTGACAAAATATGCTGGTAAATTTACTTAACTTGATCAAATGAGTAAATTTTATTTTTAAAGGCAATCCACAACTCTAGACAACAACAAAATGGGGAATCCTGTTATGCAAGTAGGATAGAAATATTGAATAGTTTGAGTTTGTTAGAAAAATTTATAGTTAAGCATTTTACGTTAAAATTTGTAAGAGTAATCAGTAAAAGATTGGAAACAATCTATATCTTTCAAATGAGCAGAGGGGGAAAAAGGATTAAGAAAAATTTAAAGTTAGATGAGAGAAAAGGAGAAAAGTGGCAAACAGCTTCATGCATATATAAAAAGTTGATTTATGACAAAGTTGGCATGGGATTAAAAATTGTTGGGGAAGAATTTAATGATTTAGGATGGGATTTATCTATATGGGAAAAAGTAGACCCTATCTTACACTATACATAAACATTAATTTGTAATAAACACGTAAATGTATAATGTAAAACTTTCAGAATGAAATGTAGGAATCTCTTTATAACCTTGGGGTTGGAAAATAATTTGTTGAAATATAAAAAGCATAAATTATGAAGAAAAACATTGAAAAATTTGGCTACATTTACATTTTAAAACTTCTGTTTAATAAAGACTATAAACAAAGAGAAAATAGCAAGATAGCCTATGAGAAGAAATTCTCTTAGTTTTCTTCTATCTGAAATGTTTTTGTCTTCATTCTGAATGATGTTTTTGCTAGATATTGAATACTGCACTTTCAGCTTTCTTTTTCCTTTTTAAACTTTAAAGATCTTGATTCATTATCTTCTCATCTCCATTATTTCTGATTAGAAGTCGGTGGAAAATAGAATTTAAATTCTCTTGTATGTAATTTGTCATTTTTCTCTGGTTGCTTCCAAGATTTCCTTTTTGCCCTTAGTTTTTGGCAATTGGAATCTGATGCATTTGGACACGATTTTCTATGTATTTCTCCTGCTTAGAAGTTTTTAGACCTTCTTGAATCTATAAATTTTATTTCACCAAATTTGGGATTTTTTCAGCCATTATTTAGTAAAATTATTTTCCTGCCTATTCTCTCTATCTTTTCCTACTGTGACTAATATTACACATATGTTAGAACTTCTGCTACTGACCTATGGGTCCCAAGGCTCTTTTCATTTTGTTTCAATTTTAACCTCTGTTCTTTAGATCGAATAATTTCTGTGGATTTATATTCAACAAGTTTACGGAACATTTAATCTATTTTCTGCCATTAAGCTCATCCAGTGCATTTTTAATTTAAAATACTGCATTTTTATGTTCTAAAATTTCCAGTTGGCTCTTTTTAAAAATATTTTCTATTTCTCTGCTGGCATTCATATCTTTTCAACTCATTTTGAGCATATTTTATTTTACCTCACTGAGCAGAATTAGGCTTTAAAATCCTTGTCTGCTAATTGCAACTTCTAGATCATCTAGAGTTTTTTTTTTCTGTTGGTTGTCTTTTTTTCTTGAGAATAGGTCACATTTCTTTATGTGTCAATTAAGTTTAATTATATTCTGGACATTGTGAATATTGTGCTGTAAAGACTCTGAATTTTGTTAATTTCCTTCGAAAGTTGTTGATTTTGTTGTTTTAGCAGATAACTAATTTAATTCAACTTAAGCTATAAATGAACTCTTGGGTGGCAGCTTAAGTCTGAGTTTAGTTCTTTTATTCCTAGCTGGATTGGTGTTTGCACATAGTCTTGCACGTGTATGGTTCAGGGATCAGCTAGAGATTTAGACAGAGACACATAATTTTCATTTCCTTTTTTCTAGCTCTCTCTTTCTAGTAGCTCCCCTCCCCTTTCCAGGAGATATGATAGTTCTAAACTATATGCTTAGTTAATTCAGACCACAAAGGCTGTCAGTATACTCTTGGAGTTTTAGTTACCCTGGGCGGCACCAACTGAACCTATCCCTCAGGTCAAAAGCTATAAAAAATGGAAATTCATATTGTTGTGATATTCACTTCCTCCAAGTGTTGTCACCTTTCCAGGATCTACCTTTTGGTAAGTGTCCAGTTCCTTCAGAGTTTAATTTTTATATTTAAAAACTTTTATCCAGAATTTGTGGTTGTTATCTTTGGGAGGGTTGGTCCAGCAGTCATTTATTTGGCCACACTGGAAGTGGAACCTGGAGGGAGTTGATAAAATCATTTTGGCATGGAATTTGGCAGTAGCTGGTAAAAGTTGTAGTTTAGAATATTTTAGAGAAAATTTTGCACATGTACCCATATATAAGAATGATTATTGCAGTTTTTTGGTAATAGGAAAGAGTTGCAAATAACTGAAATGTTCATCAACAAGACAGTAGGTAAATAAATTGTGGGATATTTATAAAATAAAATACTATATAGTAATGACAATGAATAAATTAGTGCTTTTTGTATCAACATGATTAAGTAAAAATGTGATGTTGAGTAAAAAGTGTGATTCACAAAGATATGTATAATAGAGTATTAATTATATAAAGTTAAAAAAATGTGAAACAATATATATCATTTTGGATACAGATATATAGAGTGTGTAGAAAGCTACCCTATCTAAAATTTTACCCTACCCGACATTCTAACCTCTTTCAATATTTCTTCTCTCTTTTCCTCAGTTTAGTGCTTTTTCGCTTATGTAGTTATTGGATAAGTTACTATATATTTTACTTATTTAACTTTTTGTCTTCCCCCCTACCGTGTTTCCCCAAAAATAAGACTTAGCCGGACCATCAGCTCTAATGCGTCTTTTAAAAAATTAATTTTTAAAAATTAATTTTTGCTCCAAAAGACGCATTAGAGCTGATGGTCCGGCTTATTTTCGGGGAAACACAGTAGTATATTAGCTCCATGGAGGCACAGATTTGTGTCTTTTTTTTTTTTTTAAACTGTATTCCCAGTGCATAGGTGTTTGGCACATAATAGGTACTCAGTATTTGCTGCATGAATAAATGAATAGTGTAAAAATATGAGTGTTTGATTAGCCACAAATTTAATTAGCTTTATGGGCTTCAAGTGAATCTAAAATGTTTTATTTCTTAAAAGTAAAGTACCAAATGCAAATTTGACAAAATATTAAGATCTGATGGCACTGAGTAGTGGCAAAATTAGTGTTTATGCTATTTTTTATATTTCTAGTTGGAAATACTTCATTAAACAATTAAACATCACATTTTTACTTAATCATGTTGAAACGAAAGAAGCACCAAAAGTTTGGAGAAGAGTTTTCAGAACGTTATAGCATAGAACTTAAGGGAAGAGGGAGTTTAAAAAATGAAGAGAGATATTTGAAATGCTGGAATTAGTCACCAAGAGATAAGATAATTACAATTGACTATCAGGAAATTATTAGTGACTACGGAAAGAACCTGTTGCAGCAAGGAGTTGATTACAGGTGGGATGCTGAGGAAATGGAGGCAGTAGGTGAGGAAATGGAGATTGCTTATTCAGAATGATGGCAGGTGCAGCTTCTCCAGGATGGAACATTTATTCATGTTTTTGAGCAGAACGGAACAATGCATTGAAAAGATGGAGACTTAAAATGTTGGAAAGAGAGAAGACAATTACTGGAAGCATTTATAATTAGAGGCATATATTAAGAAGAAAAGGGCATTTCACTTGCAGTGAGGATAGTCTCCTTCTTCCACAATAGAAGAAAGAGAAAGGTTGACACAGGTAAACAAAGACAAGGAAAGGTAAGGAAGTTCATACTTGTTTCTTTGAAGTGGGAAGTCAGGCCATCTGTTGGAATGGAGAAGATGGGTAATGGATATGGTCCAGGTTAGTAAATTAGCCCCGTGGACACGTTAGAAGATTGAAGCTCTAAGAGCCTAAATTGATAATTAGGGTATCAAGTATATGGATGATTTTAGGCTTGGAAATAGTCAGAACTAACCTTAATGAATGGGTGCATTTCAGTGGCTTGAACAGTAATATTAACAACAGTAAACACTCCTATGTGCCAGGGATTATTCTACATTGTCATGTGTCATTTGAAGTATGCCAGGGTTTGTACTAGATTCCTTTTTTTTTTTTTTTTTAAGATTTTATTGGGGAAGGGGAACAGGACTTTATTGGGCAACAGTGTGTACTTCCAGGACTTTTTTTTTTTCCAAGTCAAGTTGTTGTCCTTTCAATCTTAGTTGTGGAGGGTGCCATTCAGCTTCAAGTTGTTGTCCTTTCAGTCTTAGTTGTGGAGAGCGCAGCTCAGCTCCAGGTCCAGTTGCCATTTTTAGTTGCAGGAGATGCAGCCCACCATCCCTTGCGGGAGTTGAACCAGCAACCTTGTAGTTGAGAGGACGCACTCCAACCAACTGAGCCATCTGGGAGCTCAGCAGCAGCTCAGCTCAAGGTGCTGTGTTCAATCTTAGTTGCAGGGGGCGGAGCCCACCATCCCTGTGGGACTCAAGGAATTGAACTGGCAACCTTGTGGTTAGAGCCCACTGGCCCATATGGGAATCGAACCGGCAGCCTTCGGAGTTAGGAGCATGGAGCTCTAACTGCCTGAGCCACTGGGCTGGCCCTGTGCTAGATTCTTTACGTATACTTGTTTAATCCTGACAATGACCTTTGAGGTAGCGATGTTATTAGGAGTATTCTGCTGGTGAGGAAATGGAGACACAGAGAGTAACTTGCTCAAGGTCACACCGAGGCAGAACTGGACTTCAATCCCAGAAGGTCTAACTCCTGAGTCTGGACCCCTAACAACATTATACTCCCTCAGTAGGGTACTGGGTGGTTTAATTGATGACAAACAGCAGGATTAGTAAGCAGTCCAAGGGAGAATAGTTTTCTAACACATACTTTGTTATTTTGTTTCTGGGTTATCCAAGATACCACATTTAAAAAATTTTTTTTCAATTATTGTTTTTGTTTTTTCATTAAAGCCTTAAAACTCCCAGAAATTTCTGAATAAATCATTTTTTCTTTTAATCACACAAAAGATGTGTCATCTCACAAATTTATATTATATTCATATTTTCTTTCAGAATTATCCCAACTTATTTTTGCCAAAAATTAACTCTTCAGCATCATTCTTCATATCACCATTAATCTTTGAAGAATGGAACTTCCCTTTGGGATGTATTTTGGGGAATGAAAATGGTAGGGTGATCTGTCCAATTAGCCAGAGCAGCCTGTCAAGCAGCGAGGTAACATAGTCCGGTTGGGTATACATCCTAAAGAGACAAATTACTAACATCCTGCTACTACCTTAGCCACTGTGTATGTCATAATGGGCAGCTTCCTTGCTGTCTGTAGACTTTTTTTGGCTACTTAGAAACATCTTTTTGTGGTATTTGTTCACGTATTTTTTCTTAACTGTTAAAGATTTATTTCGAATATATTGTCCATATCATATACAATTGAACATTCTTTTCCCTAAAATAAAGATTATTCTTTTTTGGTTGAGGTGGAAAAACATCTATTTCATGGCCAGTTGTCAACGTTAAAAATAACAGGTCACCTCTTACAGTTCTGCTTCTATAGCTTTTGCTAGATCAACCTGCTTTGATCATTGTTTCTCAGCTTTCACAAAGTATTTAATTACATATTTGAGTGAAGAATGGTCATCATGGTTGGCAGTCGTACAGTATTTTAATTTTAAAAGGACTTTCAAATCCCTAATATACCATTTGATATATCTGTCCAATGATTCTTTAGGTTACAGCGCAGGTTTTATTGTTCCCATTTTACAGATAAAGAACCTGAGGCTTAGGGACATTAAAGGATTGGTCCTAGAATGAGTACATGGTGGAACTGAGTCTTGAATCTGCTTCTTCCTGATTTTAAGTCCAGGCTTAGAATGTCTCCCCGCTCTGTAGAGGACTCTTTGTCTTCCTTTTAATATTCAGGATGCTCTTTTTCCATCGCCTTCCTTTTCTATCGACTTTGTTTGGTTTCCCAGCAGAGGGGCTTCCTAAGGTGCCTGTCTCCATCCCAGGTGGTGGCAAGGGAGCACACCTGGCTTCCTGCTGTCTCCAATCTTGCATTTTCCTTTTCTGTGGCCCTTCCAGTTTCACCATCCATGGAAATCTCCTCCTTCCGCAGCCCCAACTTCTGAAATCTTCTCACAGCCCCCTGGCAGTGGGACCTCCCATCCCAATCATCAGCAGGAGAGCCCATGAGAGAGGGGAGGCAGAGGGCAGCGAGCGCAGCACGCCGGGAAGCCATGCTGAGGGCTACTTCTGCATTTCCTTCCTCCCGGCCCTCAGCTGCATCCTCACCGCCCTTCGGCCCCGGCTCTCTCCAGCCCGCCCCGGATCCGCCTCCCCCTGCTTCCTCCCGGAGGTTGAGACGAAGCGTGGGACGCACCTGGGTCCCTCTCCGGTCACCGGGTTGAGACTCCGGGGGCTGCTCCCGGAGCAGGATTTACAGGCCCGGAGAACGCCAATGGGAGATCCAAATGGTCGGGGACTCCGGCACTTTAAGAGGCTTTTCTCTGGGAAACACCCGTCCCCTCCGTGCGCCTTATGAATGGAAATACTCCTCCCCCGGTCGAGCCCATTTTCCCATTTCACCAGGAGCCGCAGCTTGCTCTCTCCTTTCGGTCTCCCCGCCCACATCAACGCGGGCAGCTCCAGGAGGGGACGGACAGGAAGCCTTTGGCCGCCTATTAAATCCCACCCATTTCTCCGGGGGCGATTTCCTAACCTTCCGGGACCGAATTCTGCAATTTGATGTGCGTTTTGTCCGAATGGTAGCGACACGGGCCTAAGGGAGGGGGAAAGCGAGGGGGTGGGGGGTGGGGGGTATGCGCTCTTTTCCTCGCAACATCGCTGGCGGAGCGAGGGAGCTCACACGACACAGATTTTGGGGCAAAGCCTTTCCATCTGGACAGCACCATGTCCACCAAAGCGGAGCAGTGTAAGTAGCAGCCGGCCCGGCGTTCCGGCCCGGCCTCCGGCTGGGAGCTATTGCAGTTGCGGCGTTTGCGGCTGCCGGGAGACCTTGGCATCGTGCTGGTGCGGGGGTGGGGGCTGAGGTTGGGGCGGGTGGGGGGTGGGGGGTGGAAGAGAAGGTGGGGGAGGGTGGACGTTAATGGCAACGCGGCGCTGTCCCCGGTGCTGAAAAATAATGCGGTCTTCCTCGGGCTTGTGGGGTTTCGCAAAACTGAAAGACCCTGCGAAATGAAATTAAAATGGGGTCATTCTCGAAAAAAGGAGGCCTCGTATCTTTCTGATAAACATTTCAGTATGTCTTGTTGGAGTGGGGGAAGGGGGACAGCGGCAAATCAGGGGCGGGGAACTGTCAGTGCAAGCAAAGCCTGCCTGGCCTTCTGAGCATGCCCAGTTCTCTGTGCTGGAGCCATAGGGGAGTTTGTCTGCAGTTTCCACTCGGGTTGGAGAGGCAAGCAGGGAGAGAAGGGGGTGGGGGTGGACCCGGGAGCCAGGCGGAATTCAGGATCTAGTGTGAGAAAAATCAGCTCAGGAATACCAACACTAATGCCAAAACTAAGCACAAGCATAGGTTAAAGCAGCAGTTGGGACTTGCAAGAGAGTGAAAGGGGCTCTGGGAAAATGATCTAATTATTTTTCCAAAGCGATTTCCTTTGTAGGGCAGCTCACACAAACTATAACAAATAGCAAAAGGATTTGAGTTGTCCCAGTGATGGTTGAGTGGTTGTTTGGTTGGAAACAACCTGCTAATCCTCGTGAACAGAGGAAGTTTCTAATAGGCTCCCTACAGTCCCCTATTGCAGTGCGCATTAGTAGGCCTTCAGTATGTACTTGGTAGGTTGATTAATGTGAAATCTTTTCCAGAGTGCACTTGAGGGATTCAGGAACTTAAACTTCTGATTGTAAATACAAGATATTTTTATTAAGCAATTAATTGGAATTTTTTAACAAGTACACCAGAACTTATTCATCGAATTGATTCTTGTTTCTTTCAAACAAGATAGTTATGCATAGTTACATTGTTACATTACATTGATAATGCTGTCAGTACTTAAAAGTCTTTCTTATTCTTCTTTGGAATGGCTGTTAAAGCCATTCTGTGAGACACCCCAAACTGTAGTCTTATTATTTGGGGGCAGTAGCTTGTATATGATAAAAAGCAGTCTGTTACTTATTCACCAGATAGGTTAAATGAACTGAAGACTCATGGAATTTCCAGATTGATGGTTTCCTAGAGATTGTCTATGCACAGCTACCATCCAGTGTTTGTACCTCTTTACCATGTTTTTTGGAATCTGGAACACCTAAGTTTGAATCCTAGTTCTACCATTTACTGTTTGACCTTAGATGAGGTAATTGACTTTTCTGAACTTTATTTCCTCACCTGTAAACCTGGGGTAATAATGCTGATGGGGTTATGATTATAAAAGAGAGAATGCACGTGAGAGGTTGAGTAGTGAGCCTAGCTCAGAACAAGTACTCAATAAATGATGGTTATAGTACTGACAATTATTTCCCACTTAATAGTCCATCTCTTCTAAATAGTTAGGAAGTTCTTTTGTAATTTTTTTTGCCTGTCTCCAAAAGTTAAGTCTAAACCTCAAAGATAAAATTTGCTTCTACAGAAGCTTTTGGGAAAATTGAATGCATTATGTTTTGAGTAATGGCCACATACTTGGAATTAGTGTGGATCTTCCCACCTGAGGAAATCGCACCCTTGGAGGTTTTATTATAGTACAGTTGTTAAGAAAACCACCACCTGTCATTGATTTTTATAGTTACATAAGAAATTTCAGGTTAAAGCCAGTGAGTATTACTGTCCTCTTCCTGTGTTTTTTCATCCTAGTTATATTTTGAGATGCACTGGATACTTAGTCTTGTCTTTTTCCTGAACAGTTAACACCAAGACAAGATAAGTAAAATCTGTGTGTGGACTTGGCTGTGTAGTGCAAGTAGTGTGTAGTTCAGTAGCTATTTTAGAATTGTTTGTAAAACAGATTTTTCCATCTGTAGATAGTGGAAAGGACACCATATTTGAAGGTAGAACATGTGGATTTGAGTTTTGCATGCCCTTCTGATGAACTGTGCAATGCTGGGCAATTAATAGTTTTGTGCCTCAGAGTTTCCATCTATCAAGTAAGGAATAGTGGTAGCAGCTCTCTTTGTTTAGTCCTAAGGGTTTTGGAGGGCAAAGGAAGTAAATGGGAGTAGGCTGCAAAGAGGAAAAGGATGCTTTGGGTGTTTTTAGGTGTCTTTATTTAGAGTGAAGGGAGTTTAAAAATCTTTTCTTTTTCTCTTATGTGCATGAACTTGAATGGATTGACATCATATATCTGAAAATAGAGAGTAAACACATAAAAGATTGCAGAGTTGATGTTCAAGAAGGGTGAATACTTTCTAATAAAGAGAAGATGCAGATTGTGTTTTATCCTTGGACTCTGTAGGAGTATGGCTAAGGGGAAAGAGAAAGAGAAGGGAAGACCATGAGATTTTTCTCTTCTATTGGATGTAAAGACCACCAGAACAGAGACAACGAGAGTGTTCATTTCTCCTCTGCATTCAGGCGTGTGCACAGTACCACTTGCCTAAGGACCGAAAGGGGAGAATTAGGTTTAATATAATGTGAAAGTATTATTCCTATTACTCTTCTTCCTGGGCCTCTTTGTGTAGGTAAAGGTTTCACTGGTACAGGAAATGGACATAGTTTGGTTGAATCAGCAAGAGGAAGTACTTGCATGTCAACCCAAACAGATTACGTGGCTTACCTTTGAAATGTAACGTATCACGGATATGTGAAAAATTATTTTTATGTAGTGGTATTTTCTTTTATGAAATAAGTAATAATGATGAAAGAGAGGCTAGTTTTAGCTAAGATATAGTTTGGAGCCTGCTTTTATACATTCTGTTTCCCATGCTATGTACATAAGATCGTAACAGAAGGTGAAAGCTTCTTAGCAATTTCTCAGGCGATTGCAGAAGAGTTAATTTTTTTTTCCTCCAAATGCTTCTTTTTCTTACAAAGTTCACTGCAATGAAATGTTTATGTAGCTGACATAGAATCTGGAATAATAAAAATAAGAATTTATAGTTCTTTTATTTGGGATTCTAAAGAGGAGTCGAACTCTCCTGTGCCCTCCCACCCCCCAGCTTTCTCTGCCTTCTAAGAGTTAAAATTGGTCAATCTGGAGTACTTTGTGTGTGTGCTGTCCAAAAGAAGCTTGCTTTTGATGAGAGCAGAAATTAAGAGTTGGGGTTCTAGAATCAGACTGCTTGCCTGGGTATGAATTCTGACCCTGCTTAAAATCTGTGTGACCTTGGACAAGTTAACTCAGCCTCTCTAAGCCTCGAATGCATTAATCTATAAAATGGGGATAGTTGTAGTTGTGAAGATGAAATGAGATGATGCATAAAAAGTGCTTAGCACAGAATCCTGACACATAATGAGGAGTTAATTAAATGTTAGCTATTATTATCATCATCAAGTATAAAATCTTGTGCTTGCTGCTATATTATAAATTATAAATTTGGATCTAGTCCCCCAGAGTGTAGCAGAAGAAAAAGTAACCATGATATTATTTAAATGGGAGATGGGTTATTGGACTGTTTTTTATTCTCCTTTCCTTGTCTTCAGGTCTCTACAGTAATCTGGGTGGGAGGGGATCTCCGTCTGCTTGGCAATTCTTTGACTTGGTATACCTTGGAAGGCATTGGCTAATCACCTAAATAGGACATTTCTAAGGCATGAACTGCCTAAGGCATGAACCCTTTGTGTTATGATGACAGTGTAGCAACTGGTAAATCAGTTACATAAATATCCATCACAATGTTTTTCAAATTTGGAAATTAACCTGCTGATAATTGGAGTATAAGCTCAAAAATAGCTAATTATAGAAATGTGAATGTATGCTATTTGTAATGTGTTTATCCTACTCAGCATCTTTATCTCAGTAACTAAAAATCTTTTTGATTACATCAAAAACATTTTTAAGAGTATAGCTAATTTGCAATATGATTTGAAGTTGCACTTGCCCCTCTCCCATACATATTTAAGGGCCATGCTTGGAGAAATCAGTAGAATGTTTTTAAAAAAATTTTATAAAAAAAAAAAAAATTTATGCTCATTATAAGATAATATTACTAAAATAGAAAAGTACTTTTCCTTTGAACAGCACTGCAATCTGTAGTTGTTTAGAAATATTTGCATAACATCACTAACTTCTTATAGATGAAACTAGTTTTATTCCTATATACTAACAATATGACTACTAACCATATTTGTGGTAACAAAAAGAGCACATGATTTTTAGCTCTCGTCTTACACGATTTCTTTGTACCAATGACACTAGGTGCTGCATTCCTTATTTAAACTCCTTTTTCTTCTTTTTCTTCTGGCTGTTCTTACTCAATTTTTTTTTAGGGCTACTTTCTTCTTGCCCTTTATAAACAGGATTCTGTCATTAGTCCTCTCACTTTTTTTTTTTCATTCCTTCAGATTCTTAACCTCATTCAATCTCACGATAACAGTTATCATTTCTATGTGGATGACACCCAAATACAATTTTCTAGTCTAAACATGTCTCTTGAATTACGACTGTAAGTCTTTGTTTCTATCCAGGCATCCTATAGGCATCTCAAACCCAGGCTCATTGTCTTCTGTCCCACACTTGTACTTCTTTTTGTATTACTCATTTCAATGAGTGGCACTACGCTTGAACCCAAATCAAAAAGTTGGGAGTCTTCTTAAACTTCTACTCTCTATGATTACTTGATCTCTATGATTATTTAACAGATCAGCAAACCCTGTTGATTCTAGCACATCCAGCCAAATCACTGTCCTAACTCCTTCCATTGCACTGTTTCTTTTTTTTTAAGGTCCTCCAATGTATCATGTTTTTTTTGCCTGAAATGCTCTCTCCCTCTGTGGCCCTCTTTTCCTTCTTATTGTTCAATATTTAGCTTGGTAGCCCTGCCTGCTTGCCAGTCTTCCCTTGGATGCCCCACTCCTGTGCTCACACTGTATTGCACCAATTAGTTTTCTAATATTAGGTGTCCACATTTACTTTGTCTGTAGACTGTATTTTGTTCATCTCTGTGGCTCCAGTGTGCAAACTCCATTGTCTACTGCAGTGTTTGCACAAAAACTGTTTCTTGAATAAGTGAAAATGATTGAGAGTGAATTAAATGTCCTTTATAAAGGAGGATTGTATAATTAAGTTTTTGGATTTCATTAATGTGAGGATTACACATTTTTGCCAGTTTGAAGTTCTGCATTCTGTACAACAGAATGCATGCTTTTCAAATGTTTTTACAGGACAATAAAAATACACTTGTCAAAAGTGCTTAAAACATATTTGCTAAATCAAATTTATAGTGCTTAAAACATATTTGCTAAATCAAATTTATAGTATTTATATAACAAGTTATACTTTTCCTGAACATTCATTGTGTTTTTGGTTCTTTCTCAGTTTAAATTTCTATTATTATGTTCAGCATAATAATTATGATTCTTAATTGGTAGACAATTTTAGCACACAGCTAACTGTTTTTCTTAGATAAAATGGTAATACATCTGAAGTCAGGGACTCTTCATGTTTGATGTGGATCGTTTGATAATACATCTGTTCAAGATTTATATACTGATTACTTAACCAATAAATAGGCTTTAAGTGGGGATTTTCATTTTGCAGCATCATTGTTGGAAATTCACATGCATTTATTTCTTATATTCTGAAAAGATATGGGTAGCTCCGCATAATGGGGTCCCGTTTTTTTGGTCTTTATTTTTATGCATAAAGGCTATTGATTTTTTCTGCTAATTTTATAACTTTTACTAAATTATTTTTTTTTCGTAGTTGTTTTTTCAGCTATTCTTTGGGTTTTCAAGATGTATGATTATATAATCTGAAAATAGAAAATAGTTTTATCCTTTCTTTTCTATCCAATTCTTGTATCTTTAATTGTTTTGTCTTTTCGTATTGCATTGGCAGATATCTCCAACACAATGTTAAATATAGCATAGACAGTGAGTATTCTTATCTTGCTTTTAATTTTAGTAGGAAAGGTTCTAGTATTTCACTAAGATATTCACTAATATCTTAAGAAAGATATTCTTTTGGGCTGGGGTAATGAAGTAGCCATCAATTCCTATTTTATTGACAAAAACAAAACAAAACCTAAATGGTGTTGAACTTTGTCAAGTTCATTTTCCATATCTATGGAGACCATATGACTTCTCTTAACTTTATTAGTGTGCTGGATTGGATTTTGTCATATTTTATTTAATAATTTTTGAATTGATATTCACGTTAGATTGGTTTTTTGTTTGTCTGTTTTTCGGGATGGGGTGGGGAGTAATTCTAGTCAAGATCCGGCAATGATGTTATACTCACTATATAAAATGAGTCTGGAAGTTTTGCTTCTTTTTCTGTGCTCTGGAATAATTAAAGTAACATTGAGGTTATCTGATCTTTATAAGTTTGTTAGAGTCCCTGTGAAACCATCTGGCCTGCTACTTTTTTGTAGTGGAACTCTTTTAACTTCTTTCTCTTATTTCTCAATGACCCTTGTTCTATTTAGACTTTCTGTTTCTACTGGGGTCAATTTTGGTAAGTTTTATTTCTCTAAAAAATTATTCAGTTCATCTAAATTTTCAAATTTGTTTGCATAGAATTATGCAAAATAGTCTTTTAGAAATTTAAACATTTCCATTATTTTGATGTTTATTTTCTCCTTGCCATATCTAATGTTGTGTATTTAGTGCTGTATATTTTGTGTCCCCTGCCTCCTTTTCCTTGATTGAGTTAGTTAGTGGTTTGTCTATTGTTGATATCTTTTCTAAAGAACCGGTTTGGGATTTATTTATTAATTCTACTTTTTTTTGGTTTCTAAATTAATTTCTGCTTTTATTATTAATTCCCCCTTTTCCTGAGTTCTTTATTTTATTTTGGTGTTCTTTTTCTAGCTTTTTGAGTTGGGTGTTAATTTAGTTATTTTAATATTTTTGATATAGTCATTTCATGCAATGTATTTTTCTTTGATACTTCCTTTAGCTGTAGCCTACAGATTCCTGAAAATATCAGGCATTTATTGCTATTTTCAAGAAGTTGTGCAATTAAATTTTGTATTTTGCCATTGACCCAAGAGTTATTTAAAAGTATACTTGTAAATTTCCCTGTGGAAGGAAATTTTGTTATTGATTTTTATTTTTATTGCATTATAATCTGAGGATGATATTTGCATTATTTTTATTTTTTGGAACTTACTGAAGTTTTCTTGTGGCCTAAGATTTGGCCAGTTTTTGTGAATGGTCCATGTGTACTTGAAAAAAGTTGCAATCTCTATTTTTAGGGTTGGAGTTTGATCTAGATTTATAAGATCTACCTTATTTATGTTGTCTAGGTCTTCACCTTTATTAATTTTTAGTATGCTTGATTTTGGCTTGTGAGGTATGTTAAACTTATCCTGTTATTAGTGTGTTTCTGTGTTATTTCTCCTTGCATTTCCTGTAGGTTGCTGCTTAATAAAAATTACTGCTGTGTTATTGGGTACATAAATATTAGTAACTGTAATATCTTCATTGAGAATTGTGGCCTTAAACATTATTAAGTGTCCTTCTTTATATATTTCAATGCTTTTTTGATCACAATTCCCTTTTGTCAGATATCAAGATTATGACCCCGTTTTCTTTCTGTGTTTGCCTGATATATCTTTTTCCATCCTTTTATTTTTAACTCTTTTGAATCTCTTTGTTTTAGGTGTGTCTTGTATTCTGCATAGTGTTGGATTTTGCTTTATTAGCCAATCTGAAAATCCTTTTCTTTCAATAGGTGAGTTAAGCCCATTTACATCTATTGATATGATTAATATGTTTGGCCTCAGTTCTATCATATTGTTTTATTTTTATGTCTTTTATAGCTGTACTTTTTCATTATGCAGTGGTTTTATCTGCTTGTTTGTTTTATTGGTTAACTTTATACTAATACTTTTATATACCATTAATCCATTTTTTAGGACTTTATTGATTTCTTACATTGAATAATATTGATATTAGCTTGTAAACTCTTCTTCTCCTTTGCTCCTTCAATCCCAATATCTGATCAAAATAATATCTTTGTATTTCCAGTTAATGTCTGTTAGGTGATCATATCCATATGCATTCCTTATTTCCCCACCCCAATTTTTGATAATCATATTATATTATATCTACTATATTCTCTCCTTTATAACCATGGTTTAGCTTTGTTCTACAGGTATATTTATATTGAACGCTTACCACTGATTCTTATATTACTGTCTCTTAGTCTCTTTGGTTTCCTGAATGTCCTTTTTCTAATAGATTTCTTTGAAGGGCACACAGGATCAATGTACCCTGAGTTTTGGCAAGTTTACATATAATAGTTTGTTTGCAGCTTTGTACTTGGAGGTCAGTTTGGGCAGGTATAACTTGCTTAACTCACATTCCCCTTCCTTGAGTATCTTAAATTTATTACACTTTTCTTTTTTTTTGCGGGGGAGGGGAAGAGGATGGCGGGCAGAGCATTAACAATTGTTGAAAAGTCTGGTGACAATTTTGGTTTCCTTCTCTTATTAGTGACTTAACGTTTTTGCCTGGTTGCCCAAATGATTTTTTGTATTCTTTTAAAGTAGTTATGACTCAGTGTAGGCCATGCTGAAATGATTGTGGTGTATCCTTTCAATATGTAATTTAGAGTTTTTTGTCAAATTTTAGGAAAGTATTCTGGAATAATAGTTTTATGATTTATTTTGTTCTATTGTTTGGCATTCTTTGCAATCCGTATCTTACGTATATTGGGGTTTTTTTGCTGCTTGTCTGGATGGATCAGTTTCTATTGAATGTTTTTAAAATCCCTTCATTTCTTTTGAGTTTTTTAAGAGTCAACTGTACAATATACTTTTATTAGTCTATATGTGAATTAGTCTATTCATGATCATTCTGCATGTATATAGGTATTATAGCAATATATTTGTTTAGCTCTTAAATTGAAATGTCAAATATAAATTAAAAATTGAAATTATTCAGTTGAATATTATCATTCTCATAAATCCAAACTTATTCATTATAAGTAAGTACAAGCATCTATGTCATTATGTCTCCTAGTGCAGATATGCCCAAGTACCTATGTATTGGAATACATGTTATTTTTGTCCTGTTTTTGTTTATTATGGAGATAGTTATATATAATAATATTCAGCCATTTTGACCGCATAGCTGAATGAATTTTGCTAAGTATAAACCGTAGTGTAACCACCACCCTAATCGGTATAAAGAACAGCCCCCTTACCCTAAAAAGATTCCTGTACCTCTTTGATCTTTTTTTTTTTTTAAAGGAGGGTGCAGTTCACAGTGGCCTATGTGGGGATCGAACCGGCAACCTTGGTGTTATTAGCACTGCGCTCTAACCAATTGAGCTAACCGCCATCCTCTCCTCTTTGCTCTTGATCCCCTTCCTCTAGCCACGGTCTCAGGCAGACATTGATCTGCTATTTTATGTCATTATAGTATTGCCTTTTCTAGAATTTCCTATAAATGAAATCATTCAGTACGTAGTCTTTTCTGTGTGACTTCTTTCATTTAGCACGAAGGTTTTTGAGATTTATTTATGTTATTGAATGTATTAATATTTTGTTCTTTTTATTGCTCTGTAGTATTCCATGGTGTGTATATATTATTTAGTTTGTTTCTAGTTTTTGGCCATATGAATAATGTTGCTAAAAGTATTTGCATACATGTTTTCTTAGGAACATATGTTTTTAATTCTCTAAGGTGAATACTTAGGAGTAGAATAGCTTGACAGTATGGTAAATGAATATTTCATGTCATAATACTACCATATTGTTTTTCAAAGTGGCTACAACATTTTGCATTTCCACCAGCAGTGTGGGAGCGAGTTCCAGTTTTCCCCATCCTCACCAACACTTGGTATTGACAGTCTTTTCAACTTTTGTCATTCCAGTGGGGGTGTAGTGGTATCTCATTAGGTCTTAATTAGCATTTCTCTGAGAACTAGTGATATTGACCATGTGTCATGTGCTTATTGGCTGTTTTGTATATCTTCTTTTGGGAAACGTCTGTTCCAATGTATTCATGTTTTATTAAATTTTTGTTTTCTATTTAATGAGTTGTAAAAGCTCTTTATATATTCTGAATACAAGCTCTTTGTTTTGAAAAAAGTTGCTTCTATTCTGAAGTTTATCTTTGTATTTTCGTAACTATGACTTTTGAGAAACGAGACTTTTAAATCATGAAGTACATTTTATCAATGTTTTCTTTTATCATTTGTGATTTTGGTATTCTGTTTAAGAAATCTTTGCCTAATCTAATGATACAAAGATTTTCTCCAATATTTTCTTCTAGAAATATAATAGTTGAATCGTTAACATTTAGGTTTATAAACATTTTTGAGTCAGTCTTTACATGTGGTGTGAGGTAAGATTTGAGGTTCATTATTTCCATATACAGTATCCAGTTGTTCCAGCACCATTTGTTATTAAAGTGATCTTGACTCCATTGAATTATCTTTGTACCTTTGTTAAAAATCAACCAACTGTATATGTTTGGGTGTATTTCTAGGCTCCATTCGGTTTATTCATTTATACATCTATGCCTATGCCAATGACATACTGTCTTTATTACTGTAAGTTTATAGGGAGCCTTGAAATCAGGTACTGTAAGTCCTCCAACTTTTTCAAAATTGTGTTAGCTGTTTTAGGTCCTTTGATTTCCATGTAAACTTAAAAATTAATGTGTCCTTTTTGTTTTTTTTCAAGAAGGTTACTTGGGCTTTGGCCTATAGATCAGTTTGAGGAGGATTATTCTTTTAACAACATTGAGTTTTCCAGTCCTTGGAATGATATATAGGCACACTTATTTAGGTCATGTTTAATTTCCTATTGTAATATCTTGCCACATTGCTCATTAAATGTATTCCTAAGTATTTTTGTGAATGGAACTGTTTTCTAAATTTCATTTTCTAATTGTCTGGTGTTAGTGTAGAGAAATATAATTGATTTTTGCATGTCGATCTTATATCCTGTACCCCTGCAATGTTCACTTATTAGTCTAGTAGATTTTTGGGGGTATTACTTAGGTTTTCAACACATGCCATCATGTTGTCTGTGAATCAAGTTTTACATCTGTCTTTACAATCTTTATACCTTTTGTTGCTATTTTTTGCCTCATTGCACTAGCTAAGACCTCTAGAACAATGTCCATGAAAGTGGTGTGAGTGGACATCCTTGCCTCTTGGTTTTGGGTAGAAATCTTTGAGCCTTTCTCAATCTTAGATCAACCTTTCATTCTTGAAATAAACCACATTTGGTCATGATACATATCCTTTAAAAATATTGTTGTATTTCATTTGCTAATAATTTGTTAAGGATTTTTGTATCTATGTACATGATGGTTATCAGTCTATAGTTTTCTTTTTGCTTGATATCTTTGTCTAGTTTTGGAATCAAAGTAAAATTGGTCTCATAAAATGAGTTTGGGAGTGTTTCACTTTTTTATTTTTTCTGAAAATGTTGTTTGAAATTGATACTTGGTTTTTCTTACGTTTTTGATAAAATTCAGCACTGAAGCCAGGTCTGAAGGTGGTGGTGGTGGTTATTTGTGTGTGTGATGGGGGGAAGGTTTTAAATTTTAAATTCAATTTATTGATATAGAGCTATTCAAATTTTTTTCTTGTTTTAATTTCTACTTGTTCAGCTTTGTTATTTGTGTCTTTCAAGGAATTTTCCCATTTTGTACTTTTGATAAATTTGTCCATTTATTGACATTAAGTTGTTTGTAATAATTCCTTTTTATCCTTTCTATATCTGTAGAAACTGTTGCTATGTCCTTTAATTCTGATTCTGGCAATTTATGTCTCTTTTTTCTTGACCTACGTGGTTAGAGGTTTATCAATCTTATTGATCTCAAAGAACCAGCATTTGGTTTTGATTATTTTTTGTATTGTTTTTCCGTTTTATTGATTCCTGCACCAGTTTGTACTATTTCCTGAATTTGCTTTGCTTTGGATGTAATTTGCTTTTTTCCCCTAGTTTCTTAGAGTGAAACCTTATTTTATTGATTTCAGGCCTTCCTGCTTTCCTAACATAGACACTTAAAGCCATAAATTTCCTTAGAATGCAGCAGCTGCATTCCACAAATTTTGATAGGTTATATTTTCATTATTGTTTAGGTCAAAATATCCTGTAATTTATCTTATAATATTTTTCTTTGACCCAAAGTTTCTTCAGAAGTATGTTGTTTAAATTTCCAAATAGTTGGGATTTTTCTTGGTTATTTATTGTCTTTGATTTCTAACAATTCCATCTTTGTCAGAGAACATCATCTGTAAGATTTCAGTCTTTTGACATTAATTGAGACTTATTTTATGGCTCCAAACATGGTCTAAACTAGTAAACTTGGAAAGAAAGTATATTCTGCAACTCTTGGGTGATGTGTTCAAATCTTCTATGTCTTTGCTGATTTTTGTCTAGTTTTTCTATCAGTTGCTGATAAAAGCATATTGCAGTCTTTAACTATGATTATGGAATTGTCTATTTTTCCCTTTAAATCTGTCAATTTTTGCTTCATATGTTTTGAAGTGGAAGTGCTGTTACTGGGTTCATACTCATTTATGATGGTTGTATTTTCCTGTTGAATCATCTATTTTATCATGATGAAGTCTCTTCTTTATCCTTGTTAATATGTTTTGCTTTGAGATCTAGTTATCAGATATCAATAATGCTATTCCAGCATACTTTTGCTTACTGTTTGAGTGGCATATATTTTCCATTCATTTTCTTTCAACCTTTAAAATTTTCCTGTTGGCTTCTTAGGTATTGTCTTTTGCATTTTTAAGTAAAGATTGACCTACAAATTATAATGTACAGCATTAATTTTTCACAGTTATCGTACAGTTAATAATACCACTTTATTTAAAATATAGAAATCTTGCACACTTTATGGGTCCATATCCATCTTCATTTCATAGTTGTTATGTAATAACATAGTTGTTACATTAGTGTAATATATCTACATATGTTGTATGTCCAAAAAGATAATGTTATTATTTTAATTTTAAAGTTATATGGTTGATAAAGAAATTAAGAAGAAACAGAAAATAGAATCTTTTGTATTTACAAAGAGATTTTCCATTTCTGATGCTCTTCATTCGTTTCTGAAGATCTCTGTTTCTATCTGGTATCATTTCTCTTCATCCCCCAAATTTTCTTTAGCCTTTGTTTTTTTGTAATACAGCTTTGCTTGTGACCAGATTTCTTCAGTTTCTTTGCCTGAAAATGTCTTTATTTTGCTCTTATTCTTGAATGATATTTTCGCGGAATATAAAATTCTGCTTTGACAGTTTTTCTTCCCTTTTAGTACTTTAAAGATATTATTCCATCTGACCTTCATGGTTTTAGAGGAGAATTCAGCCATCAGTTATAATATGTCTGTAATATGTGTGTAGTATATTTTTCTCTTGCTCCTTTTAAGATATACTGTTTACCTCAGGCTTTCAACAGTTTGAGGATCATATAGTCTGCTAGATGTTTAGTCTGTTTGGTGTTTGCTTATCATTTCATGTGTGAAAAATTTTTTTAAATCAAATTTGGGAAATCCTTGGCCATTATTTCTTCAAATATATTTTCTTTCCCATTCTTTCAATCCTCTCCTTTTGGTATTTCAATTACACATCATTAATTTTACTGTTTGATGTTATGTAAGAGGCCTCTGAGGTTCTGTACATTTTTCCCCAGTCTTTTTTTTCCCTATGTTTTCAACTTTCAATACCTTCTATTGATCTATTTTCAAGTTCATGTACTCTTTCCTCTGTCATGTCCATGTAGTGAATTTTTAATTCAGAAATTCATATTTTTCACGTCTAGAATTTCCATCTTGTTCTTCTTTTATTATTTTTATTTTTCTGTTGGGACTTTTTATTTCTCTGATGAGAGTTTCGTGTATTGAAAGCATGTTTTGTTTTACTTCATTGAGGATAGTTATAGTAGTTGTATATACCTGTCTGTTCCAACATCTGTTTCATTTCATGATCGAACTAGACTGATATTTTCTTTGGAGAATGTGTTTCATTTTCTTAGATCTTTGTATGTCGGATAATTTTGGATTGTATCTTGGACATTATATATATTAAGTGTGGAGACTTTGGGTTCTATTACTTCCCGCTGGTGACTAGTATGTCCTTCATTTTAGTCGGTCATTTTCTTGGCTGGGCTTGAACTGCAAACTCGGTTGCTTGTGCAGTAACTCCTTCCTTTGTTCAGATCTTTTGCCTTTAGCTGGGCTGCTCTGAGTCTGTTTTTGACCTGTGTGGTTCAGGGGCCAGTCAAGGAGGTGGCTATTCAGAATCTGCCTGTCCCCTTTCCCCTGTGGGAGTCCCCCACTTGCTTCAACATCCGCTGTTTGTTAGCTTTCCTTTGTTGGTTCCCCGCGTCAGAAAGATTGTGGGTTTTTCTATGTCTGCCCTCACTGCTGTGCATGGTGCATGGGCTGCACTTAGCCTCAGGCTCAATGCCACAGAGATGCGAATTTCCTCGTAGAGCTGCCTGTCTCCCCTCCTCCTTGGCAGCTGGATTCCCTCTCAGAGTCTGTCTGCTTCTGTCCATTCTCCTCTGCTCTCACTCAGTTGCCTTTTCGTCATGTCCAAGCCTTGCGGTAGTTTTGTGGGAGAAGTGGAGGAGGAGCTGTCTGTAGAGGTTTATTTTATCATAGCCAGAAACCTCTTTATTTCTGTTTTTAAAGAAAATAAATTCTATTAAATTTATGGAAAGGGTGACATTAGTTAATACAATTATATAGGTTTCAAGTGTACCATTCTATAATACATTGTCTGTACATTGCATTGTGTGCTCACCACCCAAAGTCAATTCTCCTTCCATCACCATATATTTGACCTCCTTTACCCTCATCTACCACCTCCCCCGAACCCCCGTACCTTCTGGTAAGCATTAAACTGTTGTCTGTGTCTATGAGTTTTTGTTTGTCTTGTTTATTGTTTTCAGTTTTCTCTAAAGATTTTTTATTGGGGAAGGGGAACAGGACTACTGGGGACACTGTGTACTTCCAGGACTTTTTTCCAAGTCAAGTTGTTGTCCTTTCAGTCTTAGTTGTGGAGGGTGCAGCTCAGCTCCAGGTCCAGTTGCCATTACTAGTTGCAGGGGGCGCTGCCCACCATCCCTTGCAGGAGTCGAACTGGCAACCTTGTGGTTGAGAGGCTCCAACCAACTGAGCCATCTGTGAGCTCAGCGGCAGCTCAGCTCAAGGTGCCGTGTTCAATCTTAGTTGCAGGGGGCGCTGCCCACCATCCCTTGCGGGATTCGAGGAGTGAACCGGCAACCTTGTGGTTGAGAGCCCACTGGCCCATGTGGGAATCGAACAGGCAACCTTCAGAGTTAGGAGCATGGAGCTCCAACCGCCTGAGCCACTGGGCCGGCCCATATTGCTTTCAGTTTTATATCCCACATATGAGTGAAATCATATGGTTCTTGACTTTTTCCATCTGATTTATTTCACTTAGCATAATAATCTCAAGATGGATGCATGTTGTTACAAATGGCAGTATTTCATCTTTCTGATGGCTGAGTAGTATTCCACTGTATGTATACCACATTTTCTGTATCCAATCATCTATCAAAGGACACTGGCTGTTTCCATGTCTTGGCCACCATGAATAATGCTATAGTGAACATAGGTGTGCATATATTTTTGTGAATTCCTTCTTTCCATGTTTTATTTATCTTATGCATTATCCATTGTGTTTATTTATTCCTATGTTTCTCCTGGTTGAGACTCCATTTTAAAAATGTTTCCTTTTTAATTTCTAATTCTCTCCAGAGTTCTTTCACCTTCCTTTTTGTGTTTCTTTTTAATTATTTCATTTTTTTCAATTACAGTTGACATTCAATATTATTTTATATTATTTTCAGGTGTACAGCACAGTGGTTAGACATTTATATTAGGTTGGTGCAAAAGTAATTGTGGTTTTTGCAGTTATTTTTAACCTTTTCAACTGCAATTACTTTTGCACTAACCTAATATAATTTATACAGTGATTCTCCTGATTAGTCAAGTACCTGCCTGGCACTGTACATTATAGTTACAACATTATTGACTAGATTCTCTATGCTGTGCTTTACACCCTGTGACTATTTTGTAACTACCAACTTGTATTTCTTCATCCCTAAACTGTTTTCACACAGCTCCCCACACCCCACCCTTCTGGCAACCGTCAGATTGTTCTCTGGGTCATGAGTCAGTTTCTGTTTTGTTTGGTCTTTTTTTTTTTTTCTCTTTAAATTCCACATGCAAGTATAAGCAAGATCATATGGTATTTGTCTTTCTCAGTCTGACTTATTTCAGTTAGCATAATAACCTCTAATCCATGTTGTCCCGTCACCATTCTTTTTATAACCTCTTTTCTCCAGTCACCTAATTTCAGTGTGTTTAATAACACGGTTTCAATCCTTTTCTTAATTTCTTTTTGCTTGTTTTGAAATATGAGGTTACAGTTTTCATCTGTATAGTGCACATGTCTCTGCTTCTTATTCTCTTTTTCTTGTGATAAATTTGTATGGGATTTTCTGTTGCTCATCTTTTAAATAAAGTAAGTTTTCCTGTAATTTTAGGAGGGAGGGGAAGGTCAGGATAACTTTATGGCTCCTCTTCTATGTTCTTGTTTTGCAAAGTAAGAAAAAAAACATTCTTGTACTTTCTGAGACTGGTTTTCTTTGGTTGCCTTCCCCACTTTTATTTGGACTTTCTCCTTTGCATCTAATATCCTTACAGGGTTCAATTGAGAGTCTATTCCCAGCAGTTTCTTCTGAGCACAGGGCTTTATCCTGAAAGTAGCCTTGGTTTGTTAGTTTTTAGATTTGAGTGTGCTCCCTTACCATAAATCTTATTACCTGAGGAACCGCTCCCCGCTTTGACTTCTGTTTTCATGTTGGTCGCCATAGTTTTCTGTGAGTACCTACAGATGATTTGGGAGCTCCCCTGCCCTGAGGACCGTCAGTGGCTCCATGTTCTTCCTGGTGTGGATGCAGCTACCACATGGGCGTGTAGCTGTTAGAAGTTTGTGCCCATCCTCTGAGAGTTGGTTTCTAGGGCTACCTTGTCCCCTAGTTTTGTTGTAGATATTGTCAGCCAGTGTTGGGGTTGCGATCCTCATCAATCTGTCTGTTTTTAGGCGAGGGGCTTGGGTTGATTAAAAAAGTATGCTATTGCCACTGCCCTCTTCGCAGAACCCTTCCCTTTTAGCATATTTAACCTGACTCTCTTTTAAACCCTGTTCTCTGGTATTTAAGATCCATTTCCTGAATAAATGGTTGCTGTTAGAACTAGACTTGTGACTCTTCGTCCACTCTCTGTGTCTGTGTCAAGAGGAAGTCACAGCAGCGTCTTTAGTCCTTTCTTTTTTCCTGTTGTCACTAAGAGACTATGGGAACTTTCAAATCAGTGGCAAAATTGTGTTGTCCTGACACCATTGAGTTTGGGCTTTCTCTTCAGTAAATAATACAGTGTGTTATTACTATATGCTATGTACGTGCTCAGGGGATGAGACCATAAAGAAAATCAAGGGAATACTTCATAGAAAAGTTAGAAAAGTGTTTACCTTTGTGGTGAGTGAGGGGGATGAAAGTAGAGATCGATACAGATAAGGTACAGGAAATGTTCTATCTTTTTATCTGGGTGGTGGGTACTTGAGTGTGCATTTAATATTATTTTTGAAACTGTATATATATTAATAATTTATGCCATCTTTCATATCATGAAGATAAGGTAAGGAGGGACACAGTTTGAATTCAGTATCCTTGAGAGTCCCTTCTGGGGACGTCACAGAGCAAGGTCAGCAGTGAGTGAGTCCAAGAAAAGCAGGGTTCATCACAGTTGGGAATTTTGGTGGATTTTGGTGGATGCAGAAGTGTGGTACTCCAGGAGAAAGGATGCATGGGAAATACATTTTTCACAAATGTCTGTATTTTTGATTTGTAGTTTGCTTGAATATAGATTTCTACTTTGAGAATAATTCCCTCCCCCCCCTGCACCCCCCCAGGGTTTTAAAGGCATGGCTTCATTGTCTTGCTTCCAGTGTTGCTTTTGAGAAGTCCAAAGCCATTCTAATTCCTGGTCTTTCCTAAGTGATGTAAATTGTTAAAAAAATCTCTAGAAGCATAGAGAATCTTTTGTTTGTCACCAGTTTCTGACCTTTCTCAATGATTTGCCTTGTTATTTTTACTCATTGTGATAGGCCTTTTAATTTGCCATATTCTAAAAATTTCTTAACAGTTTTGTTAATGATTTAAACCCCTTTAGTTTTGCTATTGCCATTTCTGGAAATCCTTTTATTCTGATGTTGGACCTTCTGGATTAATCATTTCTTTCTTATTTCTCTCTCTCTCTCTTTTTGCTGTATTTTCGGGGAAATTTCCTCAATTGTATCATCTAGCCCTTCTGTTGGTTATTCTAGGATCATACTTTCAGTTTGCAAGGACTTTTCTGTTTGGTTTGTTCTCTGCATTTAAAAAAAAGGAACTCAACATTCATTCTCGGATGGAGTATCTCATCTTTCTTATATTAGTAACAGTTTTTTTTTAAAGGTTTTCTTCTGTCTAGCATCTACTCATTGTTTATATCTTAAATATGATCTCTGATGAGAGACCTTCCCAAATCATCCAATGTAAAGAAGCTATTATTTTTCTCCAAGTTGATTTTCTATTCCTTCTGATCTGCTTTCTATGTTAGAGGCTTCATTTAGGTAGCTGGCCATCCTTTGCTATCGTCATGCTTAACGGTTGGGATTAAGGAGCTGACCTGAGATGTTGGGGGGCCATTTATTGGGAGACCTCTAATGTCACTCTCTGCCTTTAGATCTTTCCTCTTTGACTGGTTAGGTTCACAGAAGGAAGGAGAAAAAAAGAGGCTTCCAGTCTCCAGCCTGAAGGGTAAGGGTCTGGCTGCTAGGGCTTGGGTGGGGCAGGCAGAGGTTGACTCGGCTCTGTACGCAGTATTCATACTTCATATACCCACCAAATCCCCTTGCTTTAGGTAGGTTACCCCGGTCTTCAGCTGTGTTTGGTTTCTTCCATTCCATAAACCCTCTGGTATATATTCTCTTTAGACAATAAACTTCAGATCCACTGAGTTGGGGAGAGGTGCTCTGTTAGAAATATGAGGTAGGTGAGAGAATTTAGGGATCCTATTGCTTCTTGAGCAGCTTTCAGCCATTTTTTTTTCTCTCTCTCATTCCTGCTCCACACGTCTAGTTTAGAGTAATCTGGTGTTGCCCATTCCATGCCTTTTGAAAATTCTGAGATGCACATTGTTTATTCTCAGCTTTCCTTGCTGTTGGCCTGGGCTTCAACTCTGGTCTGCCAAGGCAATTGCTATTTGTCTGTTGGCTTTCAGGCTACTAGAATTATGCTGTGTGTCATCTTGCCTATTGTTCCTTTCTTCTTATCTGTAAAAGATCCTTTTACTGTAGTTTGGTGGCATTTCAGGTGTGTATGATGGAGATGATTGTGTTCACTTTGTAGCCTTAACCCAGAAACTTTTCCCCATTTTTCCACATCTAGCATCTACTTATTCTTTTTATCTTAAATATGATCTCTGTCTGATGAGAGACCTTCCCAAGCCATCCAATGTAAAGAAGGTATTTCCTATCTCCTTCTTTATTCTCTATTTTAGCCCCCCGTATGGTTCTTCATAGACCTTTAAAACAAAAATTTTTTTGTCCTTTTTGTTCATCTTTGACACTTTACCATACACATCATGAGATGAGGGGCTGTAGCTGTCTCACGCCCTGTTATATCACTAGTGTTTGGCACATTGTTCATCCTCAATAAATATTTGCTCAATGAGTAAAAGAACAATTTATGTGTAGACTGTACAAATTTTTAAAATTGATAACAATTCCCTCAGTTTTTTTCATGTATAAAAAAAGAAGGGCAGGGGAATAAACTAGCACCTACCACATAGGATTGTTGTAAGGCTTATAAGAGTTAATTGGATAAAGTGCTTAGAATGGTGCCTGGTACGTAGTAAATACTAAAGAAATGTTGTTTTCAAAAGTCTTAAAAAGAGTCTCCAAAGAGTTTTAATTTTATATTGAATTATTCAGTTTTGATTAAATTAGAGAAAATCTTGTATGATGGATTGAATTGTTCTTGAGGATTGGGTAGTACCTTCTCAGTCACGGCACATCTGAATTTCAACTCCAGGTTTATCATGAAACTCAACTTGCGCTTCAGTCCTGTCTGTACTTTAACAGGAAAGTCGGATCCCAGATATTTCCCAGAGTTTGTCTATGTAGCCAGACATTTAAATTTCAGGGTAGTGCTGTTTATAATTCATCTTCTTATTTAGGCAGTTCTGGGATATCTGCATCTTTTTTGGGAGTATAATTTATTTTTGGTGCAATCATTTTCTTTTGAAATGGAGTCACACTGATTGGACAGATGGTTGATAATTCAAATATGACTTGAGTATTTCACTTAGACATGGAAATTTAAAGAATGATTCAGAGTCATCAGGCTCTGTATATCTCTGAAATTATTTAATTTCCACCAAATCACTCCTCAGTTCCTCAAAAATCTATGATTTTAGAGAGCTCAGTATGTTTAGCAATGGAAGATTGAAATTTTCTCTAGTTTTCATCTGCTAAATCCATATGTCTGGATTTATACTTCCTTGAACAAATCAGTAATACTCCTGTTTTCCTATTCCCCTTCCCACCTGATCCTTGCAGTTTCAACTATAGTCTTCAGATGTCTTGTCACATCAGGAAAAAAGTACAACCTTGTGAATCACTCTTTGGGTGGGATGGGAGGTACTTAAAATTTGGCCTCTTCAATTTCAAAATCTTTTTTTTTTTTTTTTGCATATAATAAATTTAATTGTTTTCATACATTTGACCTAATTCTCAATTGCAAAACCTTGATTGAGGAAGCTGCCCAGTAAACTTTTAAAAACAAGCTTGTATAACCTAACCTGATTGCATGAAAATAAAAATAGAGCTCCATCTTCCATTTCAAATTATTACTGATATCCAACAAACACTCAATTTGAAGAAAATTTACTGCCTTTATGACTTTCTCCATCACACTATGAAATGAATCTGACTTTCACAGTTCCTAGTGTAAACTCTTCTGACTAAATAGTTCAATAGAAACAGAAACAGCAATCTCCTCTTTTGACTTGGATAAATTGTTTTTCCCCTTTTCTTTATTGCAAGTGCCCCATCTCTGGCAAATGAAGTGCTTCCGTGTAAAACTTATTCCAGCTGGCAGTTGTTTAGGTCTCACTAATTCATGCATGAAAGCATTGGATGATTTTAGGTATCTATGTGTTTTTTTTAAGGCGCTAAAAAACTAAAAATGTACAGTGGGCTACAACTAGTTCAATTGTTTCTTTTCACAGGTGATATGTTAGAAAGTAGCTTTATTATTTACCTCTTGTATGATTTTGGGCAAGTTACCTAACTTTAAGCCTTGGTTTTCTCGTTGGTAATATGGGAATAATTATAATAACACAAGTATTATTTTTACATTTAGTGGCACAATGCAAACACTCAGATTTTAGAATTATTATTGTGATTACTGTGACCCAGAAGATGAGGATTATGTCTTTTTCACTGTTGATTTATTCATACCTCAAAGTGCCTAGCACATTAGTGAGTGTTCCATCAAAAGCTGATGAATGAATAAAAGCACTGATATCTTTCCCTTCATCTTTGCTGTTTAACTTTTGCTTAATATGTAAAATTCCCTAGGACTCCTGACATATTGTTTTTCACAAGTTAATTGCTCAAAAATGTAACAGCATAATGTATGTGGAAGTGCTTTGAAAAATGTAAGTGGCTATACAAATGTAATTGATGATGAGGATGGCTGTGACGTCCCTTGCCAAAGAATGGGCGTGTTCGTTGCTGACCTCTCCTGTCTGCTGAAAGTGCCAGGTAAAGTGTGCCACCCAGAACTAAAACTGACTGAAGAATATATATGTAAGTATATGAGTGTTTGGAAAAATTAACAATGAAATTTGTGACCTGTGACATCCTTTTGCTTTTGAGGGAGATTTGACTATTTGGCTCTCTGAATATTTGTATCCTTTTCTGTTACACTTCATTTGTGTGTTTTTTTATGAGATTTTCCTTTCAGTGAAAGAGGATGACCATCCTGAAAGGAGGATTATTCTTTGATCAAGGATTTGCAAAGAGCCCTGGTTCCTCCTGGAACTCCCAACCCGTGCATTGTGGCGTTGTTCTCCCTTCATCTCCATTTCTGAGTATCTTTATTATTAGCTACATTTATTTTTTTATTCTTTAAAGAAGACGAGTCTCTAAATATAGAACTGGATTTCAGTACCAAGTGCACTAGCAGATTGTGTGCGTGCGCAGGAGGTTATGCTTGATTTTGCTGATGAAAGATCACGGTTGTGTTTTCCTTATTCCACAAGTTACTCTATTTTAAAGGACAAAGTATTTGACTAGGAGAGGGGAAGGAGAAGGATCTCACATGTAATTGCTAATTATAGTAGCAATTTATATCTACTATGTGTCAATCCTTGTGCTAAATAGGTTACACATGTAATAGTTTAAAATCCCCATTTTATAGGTTAGGAAATTGAGGCTCAGAGAAGTTCATTACTCTAGTTCTCGTAGCTGGGAAGGAGAAGAGCCTGAATTCAAATGACACCTGGGTTTTAGTTTTAATTGACTCTAATTTTTTGTATGATTTGAACTCTGGGTTCCTCCTGTAAAACGGTGTGTGTGTGTGTGTGTGTGTGTGTGTGTGTGTATAAAAAGCTCCAATCATTGGGGGTGGGGTGATGAAGGGACTTGAGGTGACTCTTGTAGTAACTGCAGGAAATTACAGATGTATAATGAAATAAGTGATGACAGGCTTGGAGAAGCTGGAACATAGGGGCAGAAATGGAAATAAAGAGGGGCGACAGGTCCATATGGTCTGTGTTCTTGTGGCCTTCCTTCGGTGTCTGGTTAGGGCAAGTTAGAATTGTGACACTGGAAGGGAAGGAGGAATGGTGCATATGGAATTTGGAAAATGCCTGTCATGCATCTGGTTTGTCTCCTGATAGGAAGGGATTTATTTGTTCATTTTATTGGGTGTGGTAGCGGTATTCTGATTATGTTATAAACATCTTATAGTCAGAGGTTAGTTACAGATTGTACTGAAGTATTTGTAAGTGAAATAATCTGATTAATAGCATTTGCTTTAAATGCTCAATCAAAAAAATTGCGGTAGGGAATAGGTGGTGACTACTAACGTTGAATATGGGGTATGTGGGCTTCATTTTACTGTTCTCTCTACTTGTATGTGTTTAAAATTTCTATAGTAAAAAGAAAATAAATCCTCCCCGCTCCTCCAAGCTCTATGAAGGATAAACAGAAAAGAGGCAATTATACTAATGAGGACTTCCAAGGTGCAATGGGCTAAAAGGATACAAGTAACTGGAATTTTAGCCTTAGTGGATATTAGACAAGGCTCCAAATTCAGGTCTGTTTCTATGATATTATCCCTAGCCAAAGTTCCCTCCGCTTGAGTTCTTTGACAGTCTGAGGGGTAAACGTTGTGTTCCTCAATGGTACAGGTAGCTGGGGTACCTTCTGCCCTCAGGGGCTTCTCTGTGGTCATTATCCAACAGAGGAAGGGAGCCTAACTCATTCTGAATGGAATGGAACTAATTTCAGCAGTGTTAAGCCCTATAGATGTATTTTTTACTTTTCCTTCTAAAATAATTTTCCCCCAATGTCCTTCCTAGGGGTGTGCCTCTCTGAAGGGTGTTTCACATTCCTTCACCTAGAGGCACGCAGTTCTAATCCTCAGTTGACACCGACTCAGACTGAGGACTGTTGACATTCGTTCCTCTGCTCTGACTGTTCTCTGAGCTGGTCAGGTGAGACTGGGGTACATCAACTTATAACTCTAAGGCCATGCCTGGTTTCTCATGCAGTTAGTTACTTAGAGTGGGACTCTCTGTGCCCCTTTGACTCCTGGAAGAGGACTTCCTTGCTCTTTCTCCATCCTTGCAGACACAAGTCCACCTTGGGCCCTTCAGTTGGCTTTCAGCCAGACCAACTCCACACGCCAAAATGGCTAGTAGTGGAATTGGAGACTTTGGAAGAAAGTGATACAGTAGTTCTTGTGATACAAATTGTTCTTCCTATAAGTAGTAGGAAGAAGAGGTAAAGGGAACTTTTGTGTCATAGCCAATATCCAAAACTAGCCCATGAAAGGAATATAAATTCTAAACTGCTTTGTTGTACCAAGAATCGTGATACGTGAATGCGTTCATTCATTTATTCAGTCATCCATTCGTTCGGCAAACATTTATTTAGGATAAGAGACAAGACACTTATTTAATACTGGGTATGCGAAAATAAAAGAGACAGTTTCTGATCTCAATGAGTGGATAGTCCAGTGGAGGAGACAGTGAGTCAGTTAACAATGATAGCTTATGGTGGTAAGTGCTATGATAGAGGGAAGGCCTGTGGGCTATGAAAGTGCTGAGATGTATCTAAAGTAGCTTGTGGTAGGGAGGGACACTTATCTACAGCAGAAGTGGTTACCGCTGAGTGTTGAATAATTCTTAGGAGGTGGCCAGTGAGAGAAGTACAGATTGCATTCCCGTAGAGAGAATATTATGTGCAAAACCATGGAAGGTGGTGTTTCTGCGTCAGTATGGCTGAAGTGTGGTAGGTACATATGGAAAAGACAGAAGATGAAACTTGGCAGATGAGCAGGGATCTGTTCATGCTGGACTCTATATGCTAAATTAATTAATTGTATTTCAACCAGCAGGATATGAGGAAAATTTGCATTTTAGAAAGATCACTTTGGATGTCATGTCAAAAAAGGGTCAGAAGGGAATAGTCTGGATACTACAGCAATAATCTATGAAAGAAACTGTGCAGGCTTGAATTAAGGTGATATATTCTTAAGTATATTGGTGAAGAGAGTCGATTTTAGAGAGGATTTCTAGATAGAACCAATTAGACTGAGAAGTAGAATCTACTGGATATAAGAGACATTTTGAGAGACAAAAGTGGTGATTTAAGACAGATATGCAGGGTGAGTAAGAAGGATGTTTGATTCCTTACTGATCTTCTAATCAAGAGAAGAAATGAAAAAGGTACCAGGAGTAATTTTTACTTTAACCATTGTGATGAATATATTATAGCAGTCCAAATTTTTGAGGTACTCTTTATTTATGTCTGTCGTTTCTCAATGAAAGTTTAGACTGAAGAGAAGATGAACTCTTTATAAAGAGGCAATGACAGCAAATCCATACAACCATGGACTTTCTGTAAAAGAAGACACCAATAAAAAATAAGATGGAATTAGGATATGTACATTCAACTCTACAATATTAGTAACCAACTTTTGCAAAAGCTGCAAGGGAAGTATTATTTTAATTTCTCATTTGGTAAACAGAAAAGAACAAAACAAAACAAAACAAACTAGAACCCCTGAGGCTCAGAGATATTAAATGATTTGCTTGAAGTCACACATAGCTTCAGGTGGGAACTCACATTGCATCCCAGAGCTCTCTGCAGGACATTGCAATAACTCCAGGACAGTCACCCAGCATGCGTAGGGTCCAAGACATGAAAAGTGAAATGAGTGGGTTATTTGAAGAAAAAAGGAGAGAAAATACTGAAAATGATAATGAAGAACCTATAGAAACCTTTGGAATATATATCAAGTGAAGTGATAATTCGGAGTTCTAGTGGAATGAGAAATGGGAGGAGAATAAATCATGAAAAAGAGTTCTGCATTATTTACACATCATACAAATGTTATCTGGAAATTACTCATTTGTGTAAATGAAATTAGAATTTTAAATAATTTTTTTAGAGAACATCGATAGGTGATAGGACAACTGACATTTACATTTTCAATTCATTTCAACCATTGTGTTAAGGTTGACCATCTGCTCTGTACTAGCATTGTGAGAAGAGCTAAGGGAGTTACAAATGATAATAAGATAGTTCTATCCTCAAAGATCTTAAAGTGTTGTTAAGATACTAGATTTGCAAACATGAAGCTATTTTAGATTCTTTTTTTTCTTTCTTTCTTTTTTTTTCCTTAAGGAGGGTGCAGCTCACAGTGGCCCATGCAGGGATTGAACTGGCAACCTTTAGGTGCTACCAGCACCACGCTCTAACCACTGAGCTAACCTGCCACCCCAATATGAAGCTATTTTAGAACCATACAGAACAGTTTATTATCAGTGATAAATTTATGTAATGAAGTGACAAAAGTTTTGAGGCAGATAATGAGTTGTCAGAAAAGGAAGATAATGATGGAGTCTGGAGTCAATTCAAAGGCTTCATGAATGTATGATTCTTAAGATGGGCCTTACACAATAAAAGGGAATTGATTTTTCAAGAAAAAAAGTGTGGAACTAATGAAGTAAACAAGTTTCATTTTGTGTTTTCTAAAAAAGAAGAAAAAAACTAAAACAGATTTAGTCTAATATTTCTTCTGTTCGCTACAGTGTTGCTTAGAAATAATCTAAATATCAAACAATAGAATAAGGGAAGTATTAATATTTCATGCTATATCATGCAATTAAATATTATTAAGCAAGTAAAAATAATTAAAGAACAAATGTGGCCTGGTGGAGAAGTCTGGCTTACAGCCAGTTAAACTATCATATTCTACCGTTTACTAGCTTTGAACTTTTGGGCAAGCTACTTATTCTTTTAGAGCTATGGTGTATTTAACTTTAAATAGAAATGATAACCACTTTGAAAAATTATTGTAAGAATTAAAAATAATGTATGTAGAGCATCTGGTAAATAGTGGACATTCAAAAAGTAATGGACGTTCAATAAATATTATTCATATGTATACTACTGGTATGTAAAAGATACCGTCATTTTGAAAAGAAATTCTCAATTATTACCAAAAGCTTTAAAATGAGTGTTTCCTATTAGACTTGGCAATACTACAATTAAAAATTTTTTTCTGAGGAAATAACTAAAGATGTGTACACATATTTAAAAGGATAGTCTTTGCATCACTGGATAGGATAGTGAAGGAATACACAAATAGGTGATTCACAAATAGGTGATTGGTGAAATAAATTATGATTCATTTACATAAAGGAAAATTATAAAGCTATTAAAATGATGATCCAGTAGAAATGTATTTCTGATATACCATGTTTCCCCGAAAATAAAACTTACCCTGAAAATAAACCCCAGTTAAGATCGTCAGCCAGACGGACGCATTTAGTACATTTTGACGATGTTTCAGAAGATGATCTGACTGTATTTGAATAAATGCAGATTGTTGTACATGAACAAATAAGACATCCCCCGAAAATATGCCTTAATGCATCTTTTGGAGCAAAAATTAATATGAGCCGGTCTTATTTTCGGAGAAACACGATAGAAAGTGAGGAAAGCAGATTCTAAGACTATCTACTGTAAAATCCCATTTTTATAAGTGTATATTTATGCATAGAAAATTTTTTAGAAGGATAATACACCAAAATATTGACTATTTGTTGTCTCTGAATAGTGCACCATTAGGTGATTTTTATTTTTCTCATTGTGCTTATCTGAATTTTTTACTTTTATGGTAATGAGCATAGATAGTTAAAAATTTGAAAGTGGGAATGAGCCATTATTTAAAATATTTAGTGACAAAATACTTAAGATTTAAAGAAACGATGATTTAAAACTTACGTATTATATGATCCCAATTTTGTTAAAGATTTTTATATCTGTGCTTAAAATGAATGACTGAATTTTGCTTTTGTGGCTCTCTCTCAAAATGTAGCAAAGGTTTGATGTAGAGATAGGATGAATCGTGAAGTAGCCGCAGTCAGTCTCGTGTATGCCTGGATAAAAATCATCACTTTCTCAGAACCCTCCTCCCCTTTTGTGTTTTCTTAATTTTTCATCACAGCTTTAAAAGTTGCCTTTTTTGGCTATTTTCATAAAGAAACAAAGTTTAACCACTGCCAAAATCCACTCTCCTCCACCTCCTTCTTTTTCTTTCATCCTTACTAGAACCCCCAACCCCTAGTTGCTAGGCAGATACATACATAGTTCTTGGACCCTACTGTCCATTGGGGAGAGATAGTCAGCAATCACCCAAATAAGTATATAATTCAAAACTGTACTAATTACTGCGAAGAAAAGGATATTATGACACAGAAAAATGGGGGTGGAGGTCAGGAATCAGTTTAGACGGGGAAATCAGCAAAGACCTCCAGGGGGAAGTGTGAGTAGGAGTTAGCCAGATGAAATGTGGAGGGAGGAGCGTCCTAGGAAGAGGGAGCAGCACATACAAAGGTGTCGGCAACAAATAGCTTTGTGTGTTCAAACAACTGGGGCAAGAGCGAGTGTGTCTGGCTCTTGTGGTATGAGATGAGTTCGGAAGATAGACAGGGACGTGGTATATTATGTTAAGGATTTTGGATTTTATTCCGAGTGCAGTAGGCAGTCAATGAAGGATTTGCATGAAGCTGTTTATATTTCAAAAAGATCTCTGGCTGCTCTGAGGAGAAAGAACTGGAGAGAGGCAGGAGACACCCAGGAAGATGAGTGTGGAGGCTTTTTGGACTTGATTGGGAGATGATGGGGCCCAGTAATGATAGAGAAGGTAAAGAACAGAGACAGTTTGGAGGTATATTTTGGTGGTGGCATTGACAGGACTCAGTGACAGATTGGATTAAAAGGGTGAGGGGGCAAGAACAGTCAAGGATGATTTTCAGAGTACTTTGTCAGCGTGATTTGCTGGATTACGTAGACGGTGGAGTAGGCTTTTTGGGGGTGAGGGAAAAGATACAAGTTCAGTGTTGGACATGTTTACTTTATGATCTCCATAAGATTCCCAGTGGAAAAATTGAATAGATGAGGCCTGTTACTCAGAAGAGCTAACCATCTGGGATGGAGATACTGTGTTTCCCCCAAAATAAGACCTAGCTGGACAATCAGCTCTAAGGCGTCTTTTGAAGCAAAAATTAATATAAGACCCGGTCTTATATAACATAATTTTTTATATATATTATTTTAATATAAGACCGGGTCTTATATAATATAATATGATAATATAATCTAATATAATACCAGGTCTTATATTAATTTTTGTTCCAAAAGGTGCATTAGTGCTGATGGCCCGGCTAGGTTTTATTTTCGGGGAAACAGTATATAGTCCAGGTAACTGGCACAGATATCGCTGAAAGCCTTGTGGATGGATGGGATTGCCTGTGGAGAGGATTTGGTGAGAGACAAATGGAGAGTCTGGGTCTGAGCCCTGAGGAATTTCAACATTTAAACATCAAGGAATGGGGGAGATAGCAAAGCACATTGAGAGGGAGACATTAGGGAGGTGGAAGGAAGATGATGAGAATGTGGTGTCGGGAAGACAGTGGGAGAGTTTCAAGGAGGCAGGGGTTGGCTGTATGGAATGTTCTGAAAAGTCTAGTAAAATGATGACTCAGTGCCCATTGGATTCGGCAACATGGAAGCTCCAGGTGATGATGCAAAAAGCAGGTTCAGTGCATTGGCAGAGGTGGGAGCCAGGTGGAGTGAGTGGAAGAGAGAACTGGAGGTGATGGAGAGATGAGAGTGTACACAACTCTAATGGTGGCTTTGAAGAGAGAGGCCGATAGCTGGGGCGAATGTCAAGTCTAGTGAGAGTTTTTTTGTTTCCCTTTCACAAACATTATTTGAATGCTTATGGAAATAACTCAGCAGGGTGGGAGAGATGCGTAATGTAGGAGAGACAACTGATGGATGCAGGGCACTAGTGGTGGGATTGCTATTTAATAGAAAATGGAAAGAAGGAGATGCCGGGAGGCTTTTGATATCTACCATACTCTGAGTGTATACTGGGTGTTATGCTAAGTGATTGGCACAGTAAGTGATGTGTTATTCACAATAACCCCATGAAGTTGTTATGATTAAACCCATTTTACAGATGAGGAAACGGGGTTAAGTGGAGATAGAGCCAAAATCTTAATCCAGACCTGTTTGATTTCAGAGCTCGGATTTACAGTCTTATAGGGTTTCTTCTCTAGGATGGCGTATTAGTCAGTCTGCTAGGGCTGCCATAACAGTCCCACCAAGTAGGTGATGTAAACAACAGAAATTAATTTTCTCGCTGTCCTAGAGGCCAGAAGTCCAAGATCAAGGTGTCGGGCTGGTTTGATTTCTCGTGAGGCCTGTCTCCTTGGCTTGCAGATGGCTTCTTCTCCGTGTGTCCTCACACGGCCTTTTCTCTGTGCACATGCGTCCCTGGCATGCCTCCTGTATTCTAATCACCTCTTCTTCTAAGGACACCAGTCACACTGGAGTAGAGCCCACTCTAAGGGCCTCATTTTAATTTAATCACCTCTTTAAAGCCCTTATCTCTAAATACAGTCACATTTTGAGATCAGGACTTCAGTATGTGAATTGGGAGGGGGCGGGGAAAGTAATTCAGGCCATAAAAGGTGGCTTCTGTTTTCTTAAAGTGTAAGGAAAAGAATGGGTGTGGGAGGTGAGGGATGAAACAATGATTGCCCCAGGGTTCCTTGAGGTGGGAGATACTTTGTTTGTATCCATCCAGCCCAATTATCTGAGTTTCTGCAGCAATATTCAGGAATATTGTTGGAGTAAAGAACAAGAACTCTGCTGCTATGCAGTCTGCTTGGTGTTCACATGGGCTTACTAACCAGTCAAATGACATCCCTTCTGTGCAAAATTGAGATGTAAATGAGCTTTATTCATATTCTCAGCACAATTACAAATGACTATATGTCACAGACCCTTCTGGCTATTCTCTAATAGTTGAGAACATGCTATTAAATAAACCTATGACTTGCTAAGATTATGTTGCATTCACCAATGCAAAAATAAGCTGGAACATTTTTCCAAGCAGTTCTATAAATTGTCTTTTATGATTACTCATCACTACCTTTGTTCTTCTTTCTCCCCCACTCCCTTCTCTTCATTCATCATTTATTGAGTATCTACTAGATGTCTGACAGTAGGAATAAAAAGAGTCAACAATATAGGATGGGAGATAGATATATATATACAAGCCCCCCAAGTGATGTGTTATTATTAAAGTAATAATTCATGTGTTCATTTATCCCACAAACATGTCGAGGGCCTACTCTGTGCCAGGCACTGTGTTAGGCTTGGGATAGAAACATGAGTAAGATTTAGTTTCTGCCTTCAAGAAATTTACAAGCTGGTATAGAAGAATAAACAGGTAAGTAAACAAAGATAATGCTATGTGACGTTTGTAAATTATTAAAAGATCTCAAAGAACGGTGTGACTCTTGTCTCTGCTTTCCCTTGCATGTTTGGATACCCATTGAAAGGAGCCATGGCGGCATTTTATCAAAAGGAACTATAAAAAGAACATTCATTTCACAAACTTTTCTGAATGCTTGCTGTTGTTTTCTAGTGATAATATTGTAGCTCTTGAATTATGAGCAAGCATCGAGTTGGGGGATCTATGATTTTTCTCCTCATTTGAACTTGTTGTCTACCACCTGTACTATCCACACCTTTTTTAGGTGGTGGAATGATTAACAGTTTTCCTGAAATACTCAACAGAACCCTGCTGAATATTAAAGCTTGAGAAAAGTCTCAGTTACAAAGCATTACTGTGATGCTGGGTGAGCAGAAAGCATATGCAGGCCTAACACATATCTCAAATATTTGGGACTTCGTGCTATGTATTAATGTGGGGGTTCCCTGTATTGTGATTTAGAAAAAGATGAATAGCTGAGATGAAAATGGATTTGTGTAGATTATGTAATTGAAACATTTTCAAGTATCACTTATTTTTACCTTATCTCAGGAAACAAGTTATTTACAAGCAAACACTTACGGGGTTAATTGAGACAATGGATATAAACTTGTTGCTTTCTTCAGAGGTGATACGCTGTACACACTCAAGGTATTATTATCTGCAATCTAGACTTATTTTTTTGTGGGAAAATGCTAACCACATTATGGAAATGTGTAGGTAGTAAGAGAAAGGGAAATCTGATAAATGGGATATGTGGGATTTAGAATCAATGACTAACCTAATAACAGTTGAAAATTGCTTTGATGTCATGCAGTAAGCACCCACTATCTTCATAATAACTGCATTTCAGAATCTTATTCTAGAGTATGTCATAATAGTGGAAAGAGCACTGGATGAGAGTCAGGATTTACAAATTCTAGTCTAGATCTGCCATTGAAGACCTTTTGTACCTCATTTCCCCCATCTTTAATATGAAATGGTTCCGGAAAAAGGTCTCTAACGTCCTTCCAGTTCTGATATTTCATCATTCTGTGATTATGTGTCCCACGCCTATCAAAAGCATTTTGGCATTCTTTAAGTTGCTTAAAGTCAGAATTTCAGTTAGAATGCATCCAGGAGCCTAATTCCATGGGCTGTTGGGAACAGCATGGCCTTGCTTCTCCAGGACTTGATATGTCTTCTGTTAACTGCTGACAGTGAGCCATTCCACCCAAAAGGCTCCCTTGGTAGCCTTAAAGATTGAAAGGACAAATGGACAGTGTTGAGAGCTCTGTGGAAGAGGAGACCTGAGAGACGTTGATCATCATGGCCCCTTGGGATTTGCAAAGAGGAATGACTAGAACTGGGCCATTCACTGCTGCCAGGTCAAAGGTCAGGTCAGGAATGTGGACAATGCTGGTGACTCCAGGTAGGTCTAGGAGGGTAAATAAGCCTATTTAGTCCCTCCTGAATCTTGAGAAGATCTGGGCAGCCAAGCTCAAAAAGCTTAGGAAGTCTCATTTCTGAAATTCCTTGGACGAAAAATGTCATATTCATTTAAAAAATATTTTTACTACCACCTAATCATTGTATTCTTAATCTGATACTCACTAAGTTAATCTATTCTTGATAGTCTCACAGTTCAGACATTTGTTAAACATGCTTTTATGATCACTTACTGAGTTAAAAATCTGGTTTGACTGATGCTATTATTCAGTGGACTCCTATATTTTGGGATTTTTAGAGTGTTGTTGAAAGACCTTTGAGTTTTCTCTTTCAGTTTCAGTTAAGCAATATTATATATAATTCTCTGATGGCAGAGATTTATATCTATTATTATTTTGTTAATAATAAGCTAACTTGGGGGTGATTATAAAATGATTTGGAGTACTGCCTTTCTTAGTAATAAAAAAAGTAATGGATAATTTGTGAATAGGATATTAAATCAGATAACTAAAAATAATTTTGTGTGCTGAATATAAGTACAAGGAATTAAAGGCCTTTTGTAATTGTTTCTATCATGACATTCCGGTAAAAATTTACACCTTTTTCTTAAAATACTGACTAAATTCCTGTATCTGATCATTAAAAAAACACAAAAAACAAAACTGTATACTTAATACACATTACAAGATGATTCTTCTTTTTTTTGTTTTGCTTTTATCTAGTTGCTTCCAAGATCCGGTACTTACAGGAATATCATAACCGGGTTCTCCACAACATTTACCCTGTACCGTCAGGAACAGATATTGCAAACACCCTGAAATACTTTTCTCAGACCTTGTTAAGGTAAGCTTTAAAATATCCTCTACATTGAAAGAATTATTAGGTAGTACTGCTGAATTGATTGGGACCTAAATTGTTATTGAGCTGAAAGTTTTGAAGTCTTTATGTTTTCTCGTGCTCTGCCAGAAGAGTCTGGACTCAAGTTCTCTGGGTATATATAGCTGATCAGATCAGAGGCCAAAGTGAAGAAAAAAAATGGGTTGCATAGCTACTGCCTGCTTTCCTCAATTAGACGTCTCTTCAAGAGATTTATACAGTGATAAAAGTTATATGTCTGGCAGTAACATAGAGTGGGATTACAGGGAGAATTGACATTGCTAAAATTAAGACTAGGAAGCATTTTTGGCCTTAAAGAAAATCAGAATTATGTAGCATTTAGTTTCATCCGTAGTATTAACTATTTCGTGAAGTATACTATATGGTAATAACAATTATTTTTAATCTGTATAACACTTCAAGTGTTCAGCATACCTTACAATTGATATGGAAATTGTATGGAGGGCCAGGAAAGAAAAACAAATACTGTCTCCTTCTACTATAAGGTAGAGACAGGAAGGAGCTTTGCTTCACAGTTTCATTAGGAAAAACAAGCAGACCAAGGTGGGCCTTTCAAGAAAAGACTCAATTGTCTGGGAAATAACATCGAAGAAGTGAGAGGAACGCTTTACTTTCCATTAAATTCTAAGGCTCAGTCTCTTTCATTACTAGTATGATCTTGCTCCAAATCTGATTTTTGGGAAAACATGAATTGACCTGCCCTTATTTCTTTAGGTATATAACAACCGAAGTTTTGTTAAGGCAGGCTTTAGGGGAAGAACACCAATTTGGAATGACTAATGTGGCCTCTAGTTCCTAGTGGTCTGAGGCTGTGCCACATGCAGACCGCACGCTTTGCAGAAAGAAGCTTCATGTAGTCAAGCCAGTTACGAGTTTTCTTCAGTTCCACTGTCTCTTTGTTCTTCTCATTCTTTGGAATATCTTTTTTTCTTTAGAACCCTATTCTGAACCCCTTCTTTAGTGTCCTTGTTCTGTATTGAAGGAATTCAGATACATAGATTTTATACTTACATAGTAAGTTTAGGACCTTGTTACAGGATATTTCCCTTCTTTTCAAATTGCCGTGAAATAATGAGCTCAGTTTTCATAGCAAACCAGATAAGTTTATTCACCAAGGCATCTGATTCTGTTCTCTTGAATTCTCTTTTTGTCTTTGAGGTCAGGGTTCCCAGTGGGAAACACTTGTTTCCCTTTATCACAAATTCTGAAAGTTATCAAATCTTGAGGCACTTTTCAGTAGGAGGCAAATTCTGAATTCCATTTCCAAAGAAACTGTGATATTCTAGTTGGCACTTTGAAGCTTACTGCTTAGGTCTTAGTCATTGTGCGAAAAAGTTAAGAAATTTAGGTTACTGACATCATGTTTGCAAGATGTGAGGTTTCCATTTTCTTGAGCAATGGGTCATTAGTATATGATCATGGATGATACAATTTTAATGGTGAAACGTGTTAAGGCAGTTTGTTCAAGTGGCTGTTGGAGAAGTTTCTATGCGATTGAGCTGAGTCCGTTTAAAAGGAGAAATCAACAGCTACTACTAATGGTAATACTAAGAATAGCTATCATTATCATAGTAATATTATATAATAATAATAGTAATTATATGTGTCAAGCACTGTTCTAAGCACTTTACATGTGTCATCTCATTTGATCCCTTATAATAATTCTATGAAATAAGTGTACTATTTTCCCCACTTTACAGATAATGAAGCTAAAATATAGAATGGTGAAATAAATTACTCGGAGGTGCATATGTAGTAAGTGTTGGAACAATGATTTGACCTTGGTGGTCCTAAACCACAGGACACGCTCTCAATAATTACATTCTACTGCTTCTCGTTAGTACTGCTCGTTATCGTAGGAGAGGGACACTTGTTTTTTCAATAGCTTGGTTTGGCCTTTGAGAATGCAGGCATTCATTACAAGTCCATGGAGTAGTTTTGGCTCTCTTTGAGAGTAAGGGGAAAAAAAAGAAAGTGCTTAGTGCAAAGACTTACCATCTTTTTGGAAGTTAAATTGAACTGTACCTGAGGCGATGTGGACAGTGTTTTAATTCCCAGGTGTTTTAGTTCTACCTTTCACTCAGTAGTTCATTGTGGATAGCAGGTCAGAGCTGAGTTGACCGTGGACAGGACACACACACACAGAAAGTGGGAGGAAGGAAAAAAAAACACTGAGGAATGTAACGTGTCACAGGTAGGGCTTTAATTCTTATAGATTCAACTCTGGGACTAACCCTAGTACATTTGCTTTCTTCTTTTTGCCTACCTCAGCTTTTTTAAAAAAAACTTCTTTCATCTCTTTTGTTTACTGGAAATACAGAACTTGCAGCTATTGTCCTATGTATTGGACTAAGCTATGATCACTTTCACTATTGGTATATACATTCATAGCAATCATAGTTATATTTCTTCATTTTATTTATGCTGTTAGAAAGTTCCAGACAAATAAGATGGTCTAGGTGTTTGATGTCCGAGATTATTGACAGTAAGATTTCCTACTTACAAATGAGATGATTCCCTTTGCATTTTATATAATTTTTACATTCAGAAGCACTTCTTGCTTGGAGAATTAAGATTCTTGAAAGGAAACAAGAATTAGAGATGAATTCTCACAGAGTAACCCTCTGTCTTTCTATTTGGGTATTCTCAAGGAAGTTAAAATTGTTATTATTTTGGTTAAATTATGCAACTTGAAGTTCCAGCAGCTTCTTTTGAGTCAGAATTGCATTTTTAAAGTAATAGTCCTCTATTCATCCACACACGTAACTTTTACTGATTTCAATAGAGTTTGTACATATTTATAGAAGCAGAGATTAGCTGAGCTGTTGAACTTCAACTAATTTAATCTACGGGAGAGGAGAGACTACATGTTAGCATAACTGACTATATCAGCAATTGACTAGTCCACATATGTCCACATAGCTCATAATTAGACTCATGTTAGAGTTCACGGAGTTTCCTTCAACTCAGGTTAGTGGAAGGTGAGTCCTATGTGTTACTCAGCTTGTTAGCCCTTGAGCCTAGAGCAGAGTTTGGTCCTTAGAAGTAGATCAGTAAATATTTGTTCAATTGAATTGACTTGAGTTCAAATTTCATCCATGTCAGGAACCCTTCTAGAGCATTTCTTTCATCTAACAGTGACCTAGGGTCCTGTGTACAATTTTATCTGTGTGCTGAATTGTACTCATTTTAATTTTGTAGGGACCTAAGTGTAGGAAGGCGCACAGTTTACACACAACTTCAGGGTTTCATTTTTTCATTTGCTTTTAGTATTAGAAGCACCTATGAAGATCATCTAGTTTAATCCCCCCTCATCGCTACAGAGGTGTCTGTCCATTTTATATTAGAAGCATTCTGTGGCATGTTTTAAACATCTAAGGTCTTCTTGAAGATCTTGCCTTTTACCTGGCAGAACATTTAAAGGTTCCCAGTCTTCTTATGTCAACAGTCTTTTAGAATTCCTTCCCCCAGATCTCTCTTGTGGTGCTATTCAATCTGCTAGCACATAGTGATTTATTTATTTATTTATTTATTTATTTATTTATTTATTTATTTATTAATTATTAGTTTCAGGTGTACAAAACAATGCAATAATTAGACATTTCACCCCTCGCAAAGTGATAACCGCTCTCCCCAATCTACTGCTCCTCTGACATTGTCCATATCTATTACAGTTCCATTGACTCTATTCCCTATGCTATGCTATGCTCCATATCTCGTGACTATATATATATTAAATTATAGTTGACATACAGTATTATTCAGTTTCAGCTTCAGGTGTACAGTGCAGTGGTCAGGCATCTACCCCGTCCATGAAGTGGTCTCTCTTAATAAGACTTGTGACATAGCATCTTTTTAAAAATCATTAGGTTTTGGGAAAGCGACTTGCTGCTAACTCTTTAGAAAAAGTTTAATATGTTTTAAAAAGGGATGCTAGCTTAAGTTCAATAATTTAGTTGAATTGCAATTTCTCATTATCTGGGAAGACCTTCATATTGTTGACTTGAAGTCCACAGAGTAGCTTTAGAGCGTAGCATGATCAAGTAAATTTTGTTTAGTGCGTAAATTCAATTCACATGTCAGAATTCATAATCTTACAGAAAGCTTATTTTATATATTGATTTTCTATGTTGTAAATACCTCGGGGCCACTTCTCATCTTTCCCCACACCCACAGAGGTCTTCTTTTCTTGACTTCTCTTGATGTTGGAAATAAATGCTTAATTCAGAGGATCTCAGGAGGGAAAAGGAACGGTGAAAAGTTGGCTGCTGGGTCAAACTCTTCTGAGCAGGGCATTCTTAATATTCTTTTTGGTTGGGTGTACAGACCTCTGGGAAAGCATTTCAAATGGGGAAGATGGTGTTATCATTCCCAAGTTAGACAGTTTGGTTGGGGAAATAAGTTTTTTTTTTTCCTGAATAAACTTCACAAAACATCATAAAATCACAATGCATTGTACATTTATTCATGAGCCCTTCTTTAGTTTTTCCACAAATGAAAACATTTCCTTACATTGAAACATGAATGGTAATTTAAAACTGGTTTCATGGATACCTCATCTTCAGCCATTTTTTCTCAACCTCACCTTCTTATTAAATCTAAAAACAGTGAGAGAGAAGTTTTACTGTTTCAATGCTGACATTCTTCCCTCCCTGCATGTATGAAGTTGTTGCTATCATTTGCGAACCCCACATATACAGGAAGGGAAAAATATCAAAGTAGAGTTTCCAAAGTTGATTTGACTAGTGTTTGTTAAATTCTATCAAACTTTGGAAAAATACTCATTTATGTACATTTGAAAAAAAGAATGTGCTGTATTTCCCCCACCAAGGAAGTTTGATGAGAGCAATGTATTTAATTTAAAGGAGAGCATTAGTATATGATATATAACTACTTTTTTTCTCTATGGCAAAATGTTTTTTTATACCACTCCTATAAGATCCACATCTTGTAATTTTGAAAGGATGGTGGTAGTAGGCTAATTTAGGGTTGAAGTTGGGAAATAATATTTCTGACATGTCCATTGTAATTCTAAAGGCATTTTCAGTGGGATAGAATCCTACAGGATTAAAACAGACTTTTGGTGACTGGGTTTATCAAGAATATAACATTTAAAGGTGGTACTTTTAGGAGTAATTGAATTATATAAGTCTGATGGAAGCTCTGTTGGTATTTATAATAGATGTAGGCAGGCAAGGGTAACTGGAATGTTGATATTATCCCATTGTAAAGTATAAGCCTACAAAGTTAAATACATCACACACAAAAAAGGTAAATTAAATCCCTTTTAAAGTTAAAAAAATACACTAAATCTGAAATTATTTATTGCTGAGAATTATTACATAACTATTCTGAAATTATGTTTATTATTAACTGTTTTCCCCTGGACATTGGGTAACAGAAGACAAAGGAAATCGAGGTAAATTAGGCACATGGAAAATAAAAAGCATGTAGTCATTCTTTTTACATTGTAACATATTTCGCTCTAAGAGTAAATAAAAACAAATGTAAACTTGAAATAGCAAGCATGCTGGACACTAACCAGTTCTTCACAGCACTGTAAAACTGTAAGTGTCATATCATTAACTAAGAACTTAGTAATGTTTGATACACATAGAATAAGTGTAAAACAAGGTGATTTTCATGTAATGAAACATTTATAAATTGTTACCTATTTTGATTAACATATAAGTGTTCTCTATAAAAGCATGTTGTAAGTGCAGCAGATATTATCATTATAATGTATACCTGTTGTTTTTAGGGATAAATAGTATAACCTAATTATAAAAACCTAAACATTTGGCTAAGCAGTCGATTTCTTCTATTTTTAAAATTAACAACTTTTCTGCTTTATCACTTTTCTAAAAGGTTTTTATTTAAAAATGAAGGCTGAAAGAAAGCCAATTTATTTTCAGAATTTATTTTTATTCCCATTAAAGTTTTTTAACTTTCTAAATTATCTTTCCTCTAGTTTTTAGTGAGTTTTGTTGAATAATAACGTAAGTAGCAGCAGTAATATATGAGATCTTACTGTATGATATGCAGCTACATGACAGATACTGCTTGCTTAGTCTTTAGAATTTTGAAGGTAACTATTTAATAAACCACTGTTTGTATTCATAAAATAAAATGTTTCCTCCCCAACATGCAAAATTAAAACACACACATAAATAACCATTATCATTATTAGTTCACAAACATATGCTACGGACCATCTAATATATATTATTTTACAGCTTTTCCAATGTAGTTTAGCTAACATTTTAGAAATATGTTTTATTTCTAAATTCATATGCCTGTTTAAACTTCATTATCTCAAATGATACTGACAGAATGTCATGAAACAGTATCATAATATACATATAGACATTATTTTGATGCAATAAACATGTGATTTTTAAGACTTTCTTAATAAACACACATGTTTATTCTTTGCTAAAACATGTTTCTGCAAGTGCCATACCTATATTTTGCAAGTTTCTATTTACTTGATTAAAACAGTCTTGCTGAAAATTTCCTTTGCTTGAAAAGCTCCTTTTAATTAAGAATCAAAGCCCTAACTCATGAGACAAAGCCGTTGTTTTTCCTTCCAGGAAACCTCTTCTTCACCAAATCGATAAATTGTAAAACATGGGTTTGGCACTGAAACATGCATTTTTATATTTTTGCTCCTTACTAACCAGATAACACATGAGATGCAATGCAACTTCCACAAAAACAACCCTTGTGTTATTGGTATCTGCGCACAGAAGCTCTGTGACCTTGACCCCTACTAGATTTGTAGATGGTGCTCGTGTGGCAATTGCATCTTATGTGGGACGTATCTGGTGTTTTATTATTTGTTTTAGAGTGTCATTTCAATGTAATGTGCTGTTCTTTGTGTCTTTGTTGTCTCTTTTTTTTCTTTGTCCCCCCAACAGCATTTTGTCCCGCACAGGGAAGAAGGAAAACCAAGATGCCTCCAATTTGACAGTGCCCATGACCATGTGTCTTTTTCCTGTGCCATTCCCACTCACCCCATCTCTAAGACCGCAGGTCAGTTCCATCAACCCTACTGTTACTCGCTCCCTCCTTTACAGCGTCCTGCGTGATGCTCCCTCAGAACGCGGCCTGCAAAGTCGTGATGCTCACTTGTCAGACTACCCTTCTTTGGACTATCAAGGCCTCTACGTGACTTTGGTGACTCTCCTGGATCTAGTTCCTTTACTACAGCATGGCCAACATGGTGAGCATTTAATCCAAAACTCTGAAAATGTACATACATGTATGTGTACGGATGCTGGAGACTGTTGTTGTTATTGGAATAAATTGCTTGGAAGGTCTCTGTGTGGCTAACGCCTTTCTTACACTGAAATGAAATTATGGTATTTTCCATCCTAACATTGTTTTGCGGTTTTATGGCCAGAGGGATATTACCCAAATGGGCTTGCTTTGAGGGGAATGGGCTGGGGAAAGGAGGAAGCCTGTAACAGGAATTTCTCTCTTCTCCTCTGATTTGCTTATCATGGAGACTCTTGTTGCAATGATTTGTGAACTAAGACTGAAACATTCGCACCCCTTGAAATGATAAGAAGTAGAGCTTGAAGACGTCAAATGCCACTGACTGATTCTCTGATTTTTGGGGGCCAAATCACAGAATCTTTCTGGGACTTATTTTTCCTGTCTTTAATCCCAGGAAGTTAGATAAGAAAAAAAAAAAAAAAAGAAATCTCTAAGAATTCTCCCAAATTTAATTAACAATCAGTAGTTAATTACAAAATGTTGGCTGAGTGGTACAGTGTCTTGTGGTACTACATGCTGTATATGGTGTATAGTGTACAGTATTTTTGGTACTTGAGGACAGAAGCCTGAGAACATGCTTCTTAACTCTTCCTCTTTCTACGGTGTGTCTTTAGCCAATTGCATTATCTTGTTTGCTTACCAAATTCTTCTAACTCATAAGGAGTATAATAGTATCTGCTGCTCAACTATTCAATATTATATTTGGGTGAATCAAATGGAAAACCATACAGTAAAAACGATTTTTGCAGAAAATCAACTTTAAAACATCAGTTGTCTTCACTTTAAAGCACTGATCATTTGGTTTCTGGACGTATGATAACCACAGTTTCACTGTACAGAAATACTGGAATTTGGGAAATGGTTGGGTGGATGGTGGGGGTTATTTTACCTTTTAGTTATGGTTTAACTCTCCTAAGAGAATGCTTACTGGTTTATTTAGTAAGATGTGTTCCTAACTTAATTTAAAAAAAATAAATGATGAAATGATAATTATTGAATTTGTTTTTTCTTATATCTATAATTCTGTATTACGTTTAATATAAAAAATGTAGAAATTTGCAAATATGCTTATCGTATAATTTTGTAGCTGTGGTAAGCCTAGTCACTTGTGTCGTGATGCTTCCCCAGCTCAGAACTGAAAGGAGATGACTCTTTGAACATCAGGCTGTCAGAGCTTACCGTGGTGGTGAGCTCGTCAGTGCTTTTCCTTTGTGATCAGCAGTCCTGAGGTCATTGTGCACCTGCCTGGTCCTGGGCCATCCTGGGATGGGCCACTGCGTTAGGGTAGTTGTTCTTTATCTTCAAAGCCCCTTGATTAAGATTAAAGCATTCAGTTTGGTAACTCACAACCCATTTAATTGCAATTAATGTGAAAATTATGACCATTTCGGGGGGCATGAGTTATATTTTTGCTTTTGTACCCACAGCTATTGGGTGACTTTCCTCTTCATTGTTGTCTGTATACTGTGCTCTTATGCTGCATAACAGAGTTTGGAAGACAGGAAAAAACTCACCAGACCATCCCTTAGAGGTTAAAAACGGTATAGCATTGTTTCCCTAAGTGTGATCCGAACAACATCAGAATAACTGAGAGAGCTTAGAACATGGAATTCTGGGTCCGAAGCCAGGACTGCTGAATAAGAATCACCAAGGAGTGGATCCTGGGGATCCAAATTTTTCACAAGCTCACTGGGTGATGCTTTTGTACACTGAGTTTGAAAACCACTGCACTGGGGCTAGACGCTGTGTCCGCAGCAGGGCAGTGGCGTGTACCAGGAAGAGTCACATTTTTGTCTCAGTTCAGCTACTCATTCTTAGGAGATCTTGGACAGTCACTTTGCTTTTCCAGGCCTCAGTTTCCTCATGTGTAAAATATTCTAGTTGGGCTCTCAGGCCTGTTTCTGTGCTAGTTCTGTAACTAGGCTGAAATGCAGCTGAGGTGACTTTTTATGCACAGCCTCAGTTAATGCGTAGTGAGCCACCTGTGAATTTTCCATTTCATCATTTTGAGCCCAAAGTTCACTGACTCCTGCTCCCCAGTGTACAATGTAACCACATCCTCTCTGTTGACGGTTGCTTGTTGAGATCGCATATGATTCTAACAATAATCAGAAGTCACATTAGGCATCAAAGTAGCACTCCGAAGGTACACCTGCTGCAAAACAAACAAGTCTAATAATTTCCTTTTATAATAGATATGAAAATGATCAAAGTCTTTATTTTCAAGTCTTGGCTGGTGATCTATATAGAGGGAGATCCAGAAATATCAATATATACATTCCGTGTAATGGGATTTGGTCTCTACATGCATTCTAAGGCTAAATGGTTATGTTTTTTCGAATGTCCTCTATTTTGATTCCTTGTGCAGGTAATAATAATAGTAACAATATTAATATTAATAACAGTTAATATTTGTGGAGCGCACATTATGTGCTACGTTAAGCACATTACATTTATGTCATTTAAACCTCCTAACAAGGCTAATGAAGTGAGGTAGGTACTTTTCCTATCGCCATTTTAAAATGTTGATAGAAAGATTATTATTAGGTGGCACGTCCCCCTGTGATAATTGATAATGAAATGCACAGGGTCACGTAGCAGTAGTTTATGGCTTCCTTTCGTTGGTGCCTGCTGAATCTGCCACTGTGCTGAAGATGTAAATCACCTCATTGCCCAAGACTCCAGATGTAGGAAGATTGTGGTTTGCTTGATGGAGCAGAAATAGCCTGGTTTTATTTCCAGTCCTGCCCTTGACTTTTCTAAAACTTCCTGTGGGAAAATAATTTAATGTCCTTCTGCCACAGTTATCTTGTGTAAAATGTGGAAGTGAGAATGCTAGGGGGATTTCAGGATTCATTATCACCTGGAAGGTGCTTCTAATTTATGAAATTGAGAAGTAATATGAATACCAAGCATTATTGAAGATTGATAAAGTGTTCAGGAAAAGCTCATGTAATAGATATTTGTATTAATAATGCAGTCATTCATCAGTGAGTTAGGGAGCAAATGCTGTATATGCACTCTCCTGAGCAGTATGTTTTGGAACTCTTAATAGGAAGGCAGCAATGGTTGCTTACAATTTCAACCAGTTCATAAAAACTTAGAGTGTAAATTAGCATATTTTGTTAAATGGCAAAATATTCAGTGACTGATTACTCAATTTTGTTTTGTAGATCTTGGACAGTCGATATTTTATACAACCACATGTTTGCTACCCTTTCTCAATGATGATATTCTGAGTACTTTGCCCTACACGATGATATCAACGTTAGCTACCTTCCCTCCATTTCTGCACAAGGATATTATTGAATATCTTAGCACATCTTTTCTACCAATGGCTATCTGTAAGTTCAATCTTACCTAATACTAGATTATTTTTATGTATTGTACAAATGGAAATTGCTTTTGCTGTTTTAGGCTGTAGATTTTCAAGATTATAATGAAATTGCTTGCTATGTACATGTGCCATGATTTAAATTCAATCATTTCAGCATGAATATTATAGTGAAACTCGAAGACATGGAAGACGAGTATACCTTAGAATTGTTTTATTCACATAGTTTGATCTTATGGGATAGGAAGAAAGACACATGTCAAAGCACGGTCTATATTTCCTACATATAAGTTACGGTATTTTTTTGCCACTTTAGAAAAAAATGGTGGAGAGAGTGTTGCCTCAGATGTAGAAATTCTTATCTTTTGTTCTGAAGGCAGTAGGGTGTGATGGGAAGAGCAACAGATAAGAGTCAGGATATGTAGAGTCTAGGCTCAGCTCTGTCCGTAATCCTCTGTGTGATGTTGGGCAATTCATATAGTTGAAACTTCATTGCCAGGATGATGATAGCATCAGTTTTCTCTCAGGAGCGTGCTGTGATGATAAAGTGAGTCGAAATTTATGACAACACTTTGAAATAAGCTAAGGCTTGTGACTCATGTGCAAGGTGCTGTTATAGACATAGAAATGATTTGAATTCTATTTCACTTTTATAGACTTTATTCTTCAGGTTTTCTAGACACGAGAGCAAAGAGGAAAATAAAGTTTGTGTTGTAGTTTTTATGATCAAAATCCTTCTAAAGTATTTTTTAAAAGAAATGGAGTATGTATTAATCTATATTTTGGTGAATAATTGGGAAAGATTATGGGTTAAGGAGTTAAACAGATCTTAATTCAAGTCATAGCTTTGCTACCAAATAGCTGTGTGACCTTAGGCAAATTATCCAACCTTTCTGTTTCTTACCTGTAAAATAAGAATCATAATAATAGGTTCCTCATGGGATTGTTGTGATAATTGAGATGATTAACGTAGAAGTTGGTGAGGTGCTGGCACAGTGCCCAAAGTGTTAGTTTACTTCTCTCCTCCCCTCAATTCTTGTTCTATAAAAATATCTTTATTGGTCACATTCAATTCCTACTGGTCATTTTTCACCATTTTAATGTTATGTACTTAGGATCTTATTAAAGTTGTTGCTCTGTAAACATATGTACCTTTGGGCCACACTTAGATATTTTGCAATGAAGTTTAATTTTAGCTATGGAATTGAAATTTTCATGTCTTTTAGCCAAAGAGTCTGACTTCTGTCTAAATTATATAGTGATTCAAAAAAATTAGCAGACTGATTGTATTGTTGAAATAATAGAATATTTGACCAGTCTCTTTATTTGTTCTGTGTAATCCTACTGACAAGTACTTGTTTATGGATACAGCCTTAGAATTGTATAGTCATTTTTTAAAATACTATATCAACTGTTAAACTTAGGCATAAGAATTCTTTTTTCTTTTTTTTAAGACTAGCAAGCAGGTGAGCCTGCATCTTTGTAATAATCCAATTCTCTGTATTCCTACTTCTTACGAATAAGTAAATAATATTAGGAGAGGCATTGAATATATCTGGTCTCTGAAGTTATACTTAAGACTGGACAAGCAATGTGAAAGCTGGCAATTAGTTCCTTCACCCTTGATTATTAATTTCTACTTAATTAGAAATCCCAAGACATTGGAATCCTTACTTATTTAAATATGTGAACCCTGGCAATTGAGAACAAAATAGTAAATTGAGTTGACAACATTTGTGTGAGTTTGGTTGCTTATGTATGGAGTAACTTGGTGTTCATTTTAATGGTATGAGCAAATTGCTTATGTCCCTGGGACTTTTTTTTAAACTGTAAAGGAGGGGTTTAGAAAAAATGTTCCATCCCTAAGGCCATTTCTGGCGTTAATAATCTAGGTGAAATAACAGCCATCTTTATTTTATGTAAGAGATACATATCTTCCTCTAACCCAGTCGTTGATCTGGTTCACTTGTCTTTTTGCTTTGGTTTTAGTTGCTTAGTTCTGGCTTTCGTTTCTCTTCACCATTCCTGTGGCTCAGTAGTAGCCCGTCTTTGTCATCTTTAGAAATAAATTGTAGTACTAACTTTAAATCTGAAATTCATTAAATGATTCAGGTGTTTCTTTCGTACTTGTTCGTTCACAGGGTAGATATAAAGATACAGACCCAAAGATAGAGGAGATCGATTTCCAAATTAATCATATTAGAGTGAGTAGATGTGAGAAGGTGTGTCTGTGGTTGCTTCCATGTTGTTTTTTGGAAGATGTTTTAGTGTCTAGAAATTCTGACCCAAACCAGAAAGGAGCATTTAACTTCTTCCAGAATATTTTTATTTCAGGACTGAGATGTTAGGATGGAGGAAGTTTCGTTTTCTGAGTATTTGATCAAGTCTTTAAAACAAAAAGACTTTTATCTCTTATTTTCAATACTTCATTTTACTTACAAGTAAAATGTTAAACATGGACAGTTTTTCAGGTGTGAAATGATTGTATTATTAAGGACCTTAGAAGGTGAAGTTCTGAGCTCTGGAGTGGATCTAATGAGGTATTATAGTTCTTTCAGTTTAAGAGCCATGCATGTATATAAGTTGTGTCCTTCGTGTCATTTTTGTCAATAAACCAAGTACTTGCTTTTATTTTAAATAATTCCTTTGGAGGGGCTGCAGAATAAACTGCAGTTTATTATAAAAATTTCCTTTGATGTAACCTTTTCTTTTTAATTCCTTCCATAAATAAGGTATACTTTTTATTCCAAGTTTGTGCAATAGGTTTTATTTATAAAAAAACGAGAAAGGAGTTACTAAGAATTGAAAAGTCATTTGCATTTTACCATGGAAACCTTTCTTTTTCCAATAAAGAATCTGATTTGTGGACCAAATTGAAATATGGATGTTGGGAAGATGATATTTTGGCAGAGAAGAGAAAAAGCAAATGAACATTAATTGATATAGACTGTATTATTTCAAAGACAATAATAAAGCTGAACAATTATATCAGTGAAAGACCCTTCTGGTATATCTTGGCAGCCAGGACTGTACAGTTTCATCTCGTTTCTTTTCTAAGTTAGATTCCGCCCAGATGTCACTTAACCTCAGGAAAAATAAAGGTTCATTCAGATCTTTGCATTTACTTAAAAGCAATTGTCTGACTTAATTAAATATCTGGTTTCAGACCACTGTCCCTGGATCATTCTTTGTTCTCTTATTACTACAGAGGATGCGTGTTATATTTCTGTGATCTCCAAATTCTAATAATTATATAGAAAACAAGACAGTTAAAAACAAACACAAGATATTAATGATGTTTACATAATCTTTTATATATAAAATCTGTTATATTAGCTAATGATTGTTTTTGTAAGGTAAGTCTTACTATACTCAATAGAAATCCAGAAGAACTGAATCGTAGTTCTTTGACTACTGGCAGATATCTTAACCTCATCAAACTTTAGTTTCCTTAGCTGTAAAATTGTGAATAATCATAACCTCCCCTGTCTACATCCTATGTTTGTTATGAAGACCATGAGGTAACATATAGGAATGGCTTTGAATATTATATAATATTATACAAGCATATAAACAGACCAAACCTATAATCAAATGACAGACATGCCAAATCCCATTGCAACTGATTCCAATATTACGCTCAAATTCACATGTTGTCCTGAAACATTCTCATATTAATTATTGCTTGAGATATGGAGCCATCCTCTAGGGCTTGGGATTTTTTTCCCCATGAGTTTGTTCTATAATAATAGTAATTGTTACAACAGGTTTTGATCACATCGAACCTCCGTAGTGTGGATTCACGATGCTTTGTCCATGATTTGCATTAATTTACCGATCTGCAAATATTTTAAAGCTGCACAGACTTCAGGGTCCTGGCACCTTAGCTTTCGCATTATGTTGAACTGACATGCTCTTCTGAAGTCCTAGGTATGTGAAGTTCAGCCCCTGTCTCATGGAACACAGTGACCTCCGCTTACACAGAGATCCCTGGTCAACCTTGGCAATACAATCTAACAAACCCCAGGAAGTATAGCCGAACTGGCACCAGAATGTGTTTCTTCTTCCCAGACGACTCTCTTACCTTTACCCCTCACAAAAGTATAAGGCTAGTGGGATTTATTTAAATATATTCCAATTCAGACCATTTCTTAAGCACCATCTCTCATTTGGACCAGCCCAGTAGGTTCCAAACTTGTCTCTTTGCTTCTACTCTTAGCGCTCCCACAGTTGTTCACCAAAAAGTCAGAGTTATCCTCCAAACATGTAAAAAGATCACGTCATTTCCCTCATCAAAACTGTCTAGTAGCTTCCCATCACTCTTATAAATCAAGTTCAATGTCCTTCCATGGCCCACAATGTCCTGTGCCATCTGGCGCCTGTCTTCCTACCTCATTACCACTTCTCCTGTATTCACTCTGCATACATTGGCCTTTCTGCAATTTCATAAAGGCACTAAGCTTTTGCTTTTGTTCCAGGCTTTTCTCTCTGTCTCAAAAGCCCTTCTCGCAAATGGTCACATGGTTTGCTTCCTCACTCCCTTTAGGTCTCAGGTTAAGTATGACATATTTGAGATGCCCTTCCTTGCCCTCTAACTAAAACAGGCCCTTCCATCCCTTTCTGTCTGTTCTCTTGCCCTGCTTTATATTTCTTCTCCAGTGTTTGTTTGCCTGTTGTATAGAATAGGGCTGTCCATGGAACTTGCTGCAATGATGGAAACATTCTATAAAATTCTGTTGTCCAGTATATCACATATGGCAAGTGAACACCTACCTCTAGTGAGACTGAGAAACCGAAGTTTTAATTTCATTTAATTTTAATTAATTTACATGTAAATAGCCACATGTGGCTATGGCTACCATATTGGAGAGCACAGCTCTAACATTTAAGCTCTCTAAGGACAAAGATGTGTCTATCTTGCTTATGACTGTCTCCAGAGCCTAGAACAATGCCTGGTACATAGGAAGTACTGAAAAAATCCTTCTTGAATGAATGAGTAATTAGAGCATTAGCTATGAAGTCAGGTGACTGGGGCTGTAGTCCTAATAATCCAGTTGGTATTTTCATGCAAATAATTTGATTTCTCTTTTATAAAACGGCTTTTTCCATACATACCAGGGGTGCCAAAAAAATGTATACAAGTGGACACTTTGGTCAGCGTTGCTGAAGCAGTAGTTCGCCATAATCAGTAGTGTCTGGACACTGATGGTAACTTTGAGCACCTCTTGTAATTGCAGAAGTCAAACGTGACTTGCATTCATCTTTTGTTATCGGTATATATTGAGTATTACAATTTTAATAGTTTTTTCCTTTCTTAAAATGTGTATACATTTTTTGGCACGCTCTCTCTCTATATAGATATGTGTATATATATATGTGTGTATATATACATGTATACATGTATATGTGTGTGTATATATATATTCATATTAGAGCCGTACAAGATAGTATATTAGGAACTATAAAATGCAGGAACAGATTAAGGAGTTGTCATTGTTCACAGAGAGAGGGGATGGTGGTAATGGTTGTTCTGACGGTACTCAGGGAATCAGGAACTAGGTCTTAGAATTTTTCATATTTCCTGAGAACAATATGAAGTGTAATATTTTCTTATTTTGATTAATTCTCTTCTTCCTTCTATTGTGTGTAGCTTGGCTTTGTACACCCTCATGGGAACAAGCTGCACATCTGTATACATCATGCTTTTTAACAAGATTCAATAAATGATGTGTGCCTGTGCGTGTTTATTAAATTAGAATTGTGGTGATTTTATTCAGTCTGTTAGAAGGCTAAGAAATTGCAAGGCACCGTCTGTTTATGTAAGTATTGGAGCCAATTTCCTAGGGCTGGAGCCAAGGGAGCGCTTTTGGCTTTGTGGCTGACCATACTTGGGGGAGAGCATGGATTTGTAAGGGTAGAAGGGACATCCAAAGGTTACTGAACCATTTGGGCTAGTCTCCAAATAGACTTCACCTAAATCATCTGAGACACTTGGGCATCTCTCCCGTTTTTAAAGGCCTCCAGGCACAGTGATTCTCAGCTCTCTTAAGAGTGGTTTTCATTTTTTAGAAACTGATTATTAAAAAGTTTGAGATTAAACAAAGGTGAAAACACTTGTCCCCAAAGGAATGGATATATATATCCATATATCCAAGGAATATATACACACACATACATACACATATATATTTATGATTATTTTCCCTTGGCTATTTTGGAGCCTAGACTTTTCTTCTTTTTTTCCTTAAACAAAGACACACAGGGGGCATGCAGTTATTCCTTCCACACCCGGCCACCTTACTGAGTGTTTCCTGTCATTTCTTATCTCTCTAGTAGTACTTCTCAAACAGAGGTCCAAGGTGTATTTGTACCAAAATCAGTTGATGTGCTTATTAAGTACTGAGCTTTCTTGTTTCCAAGCTGAGTTAGACTCTAGATATGGGTCCCCAAAAGCTGAATTTGAAGGAACTCCCCGGCTCAAGTCTGAGAGCAACTGCCTCTTGTTCATTAGGATTCAGCTCAAAGTTTATTTTCCTCAATTAACCATACTTGATTAATCAACTTTACCATCTAAGAGGAATGAACTGATCGCTACATCTTGTATAATTGTTATTACTTATTTATATTGTTTAGCCAAGCTCATTTATCTACCTGGATATTGCCTGATTGGTTAGCAGCTGCCCAGTTGCCAAGTCGTGGATAAAAGCAAAAAGAACTTAATTATAAATCTGTTTCATTTATTTCTATAAGCTTTTGTAAAGACCACCAGCCATCGTAGTACTCAACATCTTTTATAAGAAAAAAATAATGTTGAAATTTTTTTTGTTTTCTCTATTGTATGACAGATCTTTTATTAGTGTTTTAATGGCTCTTTTATACATGTGTTTTATTATAAGTTGCCTATTCTTCTTGGATGTAGGTGAAGCATTATTCCCACATTTTGTAGTTTAATAGAGAATAAAATAAACTACAGCAGATTTGAGAGTTCTCTGCCTTGTTTGTTGTTGCACGTTAATGGTCTTGCAGGAATGTGCAGGAACTCGCGAGGTGACTTTCTGAGGGTGTCAGACTCACTGTACACTGTTTGGTTCATACTTTCGTGACAATTTGCCACACAAGTCTAAATATAAGGAGAGGTTTCTCCTACTCCTGCAATTATTGCTGAGAAAAGGAATTTATTTTATATTTGAGTCCTTGTAAAGCTTCTTCTTTTGTGGGTCCTTTCTCAATTACTGTGTTTTGAATAATAAAGTACTTTGGAAACAACATATTACCCTGAATGACTTCCATCAGTGCTAGTTTTGAATGCTTATTGGGATTACCTGACACATTCTATTAAAAAAGAGAAGCAAATTTAATGTAGAGTTGGATATCATCGTAAACAAGCCACTTAAAGATGTCTTAAGTAGTTACCACCTGGAGACCATGATTATACAGCTATAAGATGAATTTTGAAGAAACCAACTTGCTTTGTGATTGAATACTTGTGGCAGAGGATAAAATATTCAGCAACAGTGTTACTCACAGAACTCAAGAAGTGCTTTACTTGAAACAACTCAGATCTGAAGATGGTAAGCTTTGGAAAACTGAAAAAGTGGTTCTCATAGTGATGAATATATTAATGATGAAGTTACATATGAAGATTTAAAGAAAATTGTTTAATGATATGTGAGAGTTGGAAATAATTTTTTAATTTGTATGCTATTTTGTAATTATGTGTGATTTATAATCTGTATTTTTAACTAAATAAGGTATCTATTTTAAGTAGACTATTTCATCCGCATCTCTAAAAGTTAATACATTCAAGTTGAGTTAAAAAACCTTTTATTATTACTTTCTTTTGGGGAGAACCTTCAACATGCCTTTATGTTTGTGTGCAGAGAGGATTCTTTTATTTATTTCTTTTCCACCTGGATATAATAATCTCGGGAGCAGAGGTCACATCTAACCACAGTCTGCTAAAGCCATTGCATCACATTCTGGCACTGTTCCTGCTCCTTGTAGCTTCTCACTCAATGCTGGCTACTGATAATAACTGTAGCATTTGTAGGTGAAAACAAACATTATGGTTTTATTTTTACAAAATGTCCATTAATTTTGTTGGGACTTAAAAAAAAAAGTTTCTGGTCAGCTTTCCTGCTCTATGCAGAGTAGCCAATATATATGTAGAGATTAATTGTGTCTAATCAAAAATATTTTGGTTTCAGTGGGTTCCTCAAGGAGAGAAGGAGTTCCTGCCCATGTTAATCTGTCTGCATCATCCATGCTAATGATTGCAATGCAGTACACATCCAACCCCGGTGAGTATCTTCATCTATTCATGGGGAAATGTACATAACCAGAAATTCTATAATAAGAATTTCATTGGGTGGCTTGACTAACTCCAAAACCAAAAATTAAACAAGATCAAACAAGGAGCCTAGAAATTCTCACGTGAGAAGAACTTCTCTTGGAGATGTATTAGAAAACAGACTTTCGAGTTGAAATAAATTTCCTTTGCTATTATCACTTGCAGGCTAGTGATATTTTCAGAATGTTTGAGGACACAGTTTTAGAACATTGACTGGAAATTGATTTGATATAAGTATATAGGAATAGTTAAATTAGAAATATAAAAATCACCTGCAATTCTAATAATTAAAGATAACCACTGTTAATATTGTGTGAATTTGCTACCCTAATGCCACACAAGCATCCTTGAACACAAATCTTTTACTACATTTCTGATTATTTGCTTGGAATAAATTCATAAAAGAGGGATTAGTGGGTCAAAGGACAAAAAAATGTCAATGGTCTCACTATATATGAAAGTACACTTAACCTGTCACTGAGTATTATCATAAAATGTGTATAGAGTTGGACAGATGAAAAATAATATCTCATTGTTTTGATTTATGTAATATTTCTTCAATTACTAGTGATGTTGGACAGATTTCATATGATTTATTCTGGTTTCCATTCATCAGTATAATTGCAGATGAACTTTGGGAAACTGACCTGGAAGAGGGCTGGCTGACTGTCATATGCTAAGATATGACTCAGTTTTTATTTTTATTTAATGTTTATTTGGCAAGTGAACAAATTTGGCGGCACTATTTTCAACCTTCTATGTAATTACATAATAAATAATGACTAAGGATAAAAAAAAATTTTTATTTTAAAACCTTAATGCCTCTTAGTTTGGAATGTCAGTCTTTAAATATGAAATCCCTTATGATTATTATATGAGGTCAATTAACGTGTATATTTTGGAAGTTCTGTCTCATAGCTCACTCTCTGGCTTAAAGTACCCTCAAAATGCCATTTATATTTATTATACATTATGTTCTGGAAAAAAATCCTTCATTTGGAATCTAATTAATTGAAGTTTGATCATGAGGCTACGGTCCTAATTTCTTTATTGGGAGGCAGTAGAGCAGTATGGATAAAATCATGTGATTTAAGGTTAGAAGTATGCGGGTTCACATTTGAGTTCACCTGTGAATTGTCATTTAGTGTAACCTTGAGCAAGTTTTTTTAGCCTCCCTAAGACCAAGTTTCTCCATCTATACAATGGGAATAATTCTCTCTGCAGTGCCTTAAAATATTGTTGTGAGGATTTAATGGGTTAAACATATGTTAAGTATTTACCTAGCGTAGTTAAGGGCGCATTATAAAATGCTCAATAAATAGCAACGTGGATCACTACGGTCTGCCATTTTCTTGGAGTTGAATATTTCCATTGCATTTTTCTAGGAAACCACTGTGATCAGATACAATTACTTCTGTTAGTTCTAAATCTGTATCTTCATTTATTCATGGGGAAATGTACATAACCAGAAATTCTTATAGTAAGAATTTCATTTGGGATCCAAAACTAGTCTTGTGATGTGGAAAAGTGTTAAGAAGTGAGATGATATCCAGTGGGAAGCATTCTGGGAACAAGGGGTAGGGTATCATTCTATTGTTTGAATTTTTACTGAGGGAGACAGCAAGAGGCAGCTTGGTTCTTGTAGTCTTTATGTGTCAAGGATCGAGTACAGATCTTGTTCAACTAAGAGGCATTTGTTTAGTAATTCCTACGCACATGGTTCTGTACTAGGTATTGGGAAAACCACCAGAAATGTAAGATACGATGCTTGCTATGGAACTTATGTCTCATTGGAAATCTTAAGCATATTCAATAAATCACTAATATACAATGTAAAGTAGTATGTGAAAAGTACAAAATAAATGCTATAGATAGTATTAATTCATCAGAAGATGTTTCTGTGGATTGAAATGATCAGGAAAGGCTTCGTGCCACTTGAGCAAACTGTGGGTCTTAAACTATGGGTAAAGTTTTAATTGATAGGATAAGTGGGGCCTTCTGGGAGGGGAATTGGTTTAAACAAAGGGATTCTCCAGGTTTGTTCACAGGGCAGTCAGTGAACTACTCTGAACCAGGTTCATGTAGCAGATACATGGAGAATAACAAATACTGTGTAGGAGAAAGTGGCCTGCAATAGCTGCACTTGAGAACTCAGTGATGGCTTAAGAACAAAATTCTGTTTCTAGAGGGCTATTTATACATTCAGTAGTCACTGAATGTCTACTATGTGCCAGGCACTGGGGACACCATGGATGTCAAAACAGAAATAGTCACTGCCCTTACCTCGTGAGGCTGTTCTTATCGGGGTTGAGGGGAGAAGACATTAACCAAATGGTTATAAAAGCAAATGTAAAGGTCAATGATGACAAGTGCTATGAGGCCCTATAAAAGATTTTTCTTTTATTGAAGAGGTCAGGGAGGACTACTCTGGGGAAATAATCTTTGGTGTGAGGACTGAAAGATGAGTAGCATTAACAAGGCCTACAAGAGGTGGGGGATTCAGGAGAAGAATCTCAGTTGTCAGAGGGAGCGTGGCAAGCAGGTGAGACTGAAAGATCAGTGTAGCCTCGTGTGAGATGGAACTGTAGACTTCTCGGAGCCAGAACCTGCTCGATATTGTGGGCTCTCCTTGGGGATCTTGTGTTCATTCCAAGTCTGGGATATCCCAATAGGAAGGCACTGAAGGATTTTTGAGTGGTTATGTGTGTGTCATCCTGGTTGCAGGAGGCAGAGTGGAGATAGATTGACCTATGAGGAGGCCATTGCATTTGTCTAGGCATGTAAAAGGCAGAGGCAATTGAGACTGAGAAAAGTGGATACATCTGAGAGATACTTAGAAAGTAAAATTGATGGGACTTGGTGACATATTGGATATGGTGGGTTTTTAGTCTCAGAACTAGATGCATGGTGGTTCTATTCACTGAGAAAGGAAACACTGGTAGAAGAAGACCAGGCTTCTGAGGGAAGCTCATGAAATCTGTTTTAGATATGTTGTGTTCAAGGTGTCTTTGAGATATTTAAGAGGAATGGTACACCTTGGCCTAATATATTGTTATATGGTAATTATATCTCAATAAAACCGGGGGGAAAAAACTCCACACATAACCTTAGTAATACTTCCATAAATATAAAACAGAAAATGCAAATAAATCAGTTTACCTCAGGAAATAGGTAATGATAATTAGGAAGTTGTATTGTGAGTCTGGAACTCAGACTAGAGCTCCGTGTTTGAAGTAATGAACTTTAAGCCTATATATAAGTGTGCAGTGACATCCATCGTATTGCATATAGCTGGTAACTGAGGTTCTGTATGAGTGTGACTTTGCTTACAAGAGAGCATCAAATGAAAAGTGGAGTGGGTTTATGACCAGGCCTTCAGGGACTCTGGCAGGGAATGGGACAGTGGAAGAATAAGCTTGCCAAGCAGACAGAGAGATTGTATCTGTTAGGATGTGCTTGGCTGACTAACAGAGGCTTTCAACTACAAGAACGTTTGTTGTTTACTTGGTAAGAAGTCTTAGAGATAGCTCCAAGTGTCAGGGGGCTGAGATGGCATCTGTGTTTCTCTTGAATTTCTCCTCATGTTTGCAAGATGGCTGCCACGGGGCAGGTTATTATATTCTTCCAAAGCCACATCCACAAACAGGTAGTAGGACCAGTCAGGATAATGACAGCAAGGTCTTCTGGTGTGCCTCTTTCCTTTTATCAGACAAAAGGAAAACAATGTCTCACAAGCTCTCCAAGCAGATTCTCTCTTAGGTCCTGCTGGCCAGAACCAAGTCACAGGCCTCAGACTCTATTGGGAAATGGGCAAGGTAGAAAGGGTTGTTGACAGCAGTTGAGTAGCACCAACAGTGTCTGTCACAGGTACTAGGAGAGGGTCCGTCGTGAAGTCAAGGGGAGAGAGGGTTTTAAAGAGCAACAGTGCTCGGCCGTATTGAATGCTGCCGAAGGTCTAGTAAGAAGCAGACTGAAAATTGTCCATTGAGTTGAATGACACGGAGGTCACTGGTGACTAAGGTGAGACCTGCTTCAGTGCCATGAGAGGTTTGGAAAATAGATGAGGGAGGGTATAAAACAACTATCTAGGGTGAAAGTAAGCATGAGCAATCAAAGAAGATTTCTGTTGTATAGCTTTTAAGAATTCCTCAACAGATGAAATTGGCAATCACATAAGACTCCCATTCTAGTCCATCAGTCTTTTACTTGCTATGTGTCCAAACTTGGGCAAGATAGAAAACTAAGTCTCAGCTTTCTAACTGCAACATGGTGGTTATAAGACAATACATATAAAGCTCTTAGCACACACAATACATGCCATAATGAACGTTCAGTACATGTGAGCTTTTGTGATAATCCTATTAGGCTATATTTTTCCTATGTATTTTTTGACTACACTGGTATAAGTTCATGTTGTAAAGGTATGATTACTAGGGATTTTCTTTAATGTTTTCTTTGTTGATAAGATGAATGAAATATACTCCTGAAGGATCTTGGAATAAAGCTTAATAAAGTCAAGGGTTTATATGATTTTTGAAAAGCATGAATATCTGGAAATAAGTAATTTTGAATTTAACGATTAGAATGAAAAGTCATACTAACATAGTTTATTATGTCTCAAAGTATGTATTTACATTTCATATTCAAATTACATTTTCTTCCTTACAGTTTATCATTGTCAATTATTGGAATGCCTCATGAAATATAAACAAGAAGTCTGGAAAGTAAGTTTTGGCCCACATTTAAGTCATAGCCACAAACTTAATTTATACATACACTAAAAATTGTTTTCATGTTAAAAATATTTTTAGGTTAGATTTATGGATGTCTTCTTATTTTGGTGTGGCAGAACCTATGATTCTTTCCTTACTGGGTACTTATTTGTCATTTAGAGCAAGACTGATTTTGAAGAACTCAGTGGCTTGACAGAAAGAGTAATTGGCTATCTCTTATTCTTAGAATTTAGCAAATACTATATTATGTGACAATTTAATTTGAAAGGTTGCTTGAGAATTTGTCTTCTTTCAAACCGTAGATGTGACTTGTTAAGAAATGTGTTTTAGGAAAATATTTTTAGAAACGCAGTGTTTGGCAAACTGGCTCATGCCATTCTGAAATCTGTCTTTAACATTATTCTGAGTAGAGAAGAATTTGTTAAAAGATAGTGTCCTTTTGAACTCTATCTTGTGGGCGTTTATTTACAGGACCAATAAGTAAATAATAAAAAATATTTTAATATGATCTAATCTGAGAAGCATACCTGGATGATGAGGTTCCAGGGGAATTAACCACCTCTACCCTTCCACTGAAACTGAGTGAGCTACCTTTATTTTTATTTGATCATGCTAAGTGAAAATATTCTTCCTGTTTCCTTTAGGATCTTTTGTATGTGATAGCCTATGGGCCTTCACAAGTGAAACCTCCAGCTGTGCAAATGCTGTTCCATTACTGGCCCAATTTGAAACCTCCTGGGGCGATAAGTGAATACAGGGGGTTGCAGTACACAGGTAAGAAGAGAATACCCTGTGATGCCCCATCTTTATTTCTCCCAGGCCATATTTGGCTCACCTACTTATACATTATTTTATTGTGTCGGATTACATTTACGTGCCTTTAGACATTGTCGTAAGTCCTTTCTGAAACTAGGTGGTCTAAAATAAATTAATGAAAATTAATCTCAAAAGCATTTATGACACCATTGCAAATTGCCTAAGTCTCAGTCTCATTTGCTACACACCTGGCCTGGGGTCTTAACTACTGCAAACAGTGATCATTGGAAAGGTGTAAGCGGTGAGTAATGTTGCAGATTTGCTCACCATGTGGCAAGACCCCAAGTGGCTAATTCTGTTCTGATAAGAAGACTTGGAACATGTTCAACATTACCAGTTCATACATTAAATAAAAATTAAATGACCCTGATAGCCTAGTTGGACAGGAAGAGTCAACAATTGCTGAATATTGGTATAATACGAACTGAGTAGTAAACGTTGGATTTAAATGTAAAGTATATATTTACCTAAAACGAAATCAACCCCAGGTCTTATGCTGTGGTTTATGTTTAAATGTTATGAAATCCAAGAAGCAACCTCTGGCTAATGGAGTTTCTGATGTCCCTGGCTACCCTCTCCCCCCACTTATTTGTATACATAGTTTTCTGAAAATGGAAGGGGTGGATATTTTGGCAAAGTTAGCTTTTATGCCAGTTGTTGTGGGATTGTATACTGCTATTCTAGTACCTACTTCTTTCTTGGCATTACTTGTCTTTTCTAAGGTGATGTAAGGTGGTTTAAAGGAGTGGTTTACTTCAGGTGCATGACATACGTTCCTGATTTAAAGCCAAGCCACTTACTAATACCTGCTTTTTGGGCTTTAATGGTCCTGGTCCTTGGTGTGCTTATTCTAACTTCAGAACAAATAATTTTGGCCTTAGTGGTAGCGATAATATTAAATTAAAACAATGAAGATAGATAGTAACTTTTACAAACTAGGAATGGGTATCATCGATAGTGGACAGTGTTTAAGTGTTGCTAAGTGGATAGTTTGAATATTAAAGCAAAATGTTGGAAGTATCAATAAAAGATAACGTGACTGAAATATTTGACACCAACCCCTTCTCAACAGATCCCTGAGCTAAGCATTTATATGATATATGAATGGGTAACCAGAATTAAATGAAATCTACTTGGTAAATACTGGAAGAGTAACTCATGTGCCACGCGCTGTACATTTGTTGATGATACAAGAACTGATACAAAACCAGACTTCATGGAGCTTAATACAATCTAGATATGAAAATGTATTCATTTATTCAACAAATATTTGTGTGGTGTCTATCACTAGTAGCTAGGCATTATTCTAGGCACTGGTGGTAATGCAATGAAAAAAGCAGACTGAAATCACTAATATTTTGGTGTGTACATTCCATTTGTGGGGGAAAGACCAGGAAACCACCTTGCAGTGTAGTAAGTGCTGAGGTAGAACGAATGCAGTTGACCCTAGAAGAACACAGGTGTTAGGGTTGCCAACCCCCCTTCCCTGCACAGTCATAAATTCTAGTACAACTTTTGACTCCCCCCAAATTTAACTACTGATAGGCTACTGTTGAACGGAGCCTTATAGATTAAGCAGCCAGTTAATATATTTTGTATGCTATATGTATCATACACTGTATTCTTTTTTTTTTTTTTTTAAAGATTGTATTGGGGAAGGGGAACAGGACTTTATTGGGGAACAGTGTGTACTTCCAGGACTTTTTTCCAAGTCAAGTTGTTGTCCTTTCAGTCTTAGTTGTGGAGGGCGCAGCTCAGCTCCAGGTCCAGTTGCTGGTTGTTAGTTGCAGGGGGCAGAGCCCACCATCCCTTGTGGGAGATGAGAAATTGAACTGGCAACCTTGTGGTTGAGAGGACAAGATCCAACCAACTGAGCCATCCGGTAGGCAGCTCAGCTCAAGGTACCATGTTCAATCTTAGTTGCAGGGGGCGGAGCCCACCACCCCTTCCTGGACTCCAGGAGTTGAACTGAAAACTTTGTGGTTGAGAGCCCACTGGCCCATGTGGGAATCGAAACGGCAGCCTCCGGAGTTAGGAGCATGGAGCTCCAACCGCCTGAGCCACTGGTCTGGCCCTACAGTGTATTCTTATAATAAAGGAAACTAGACAAAATGTTAAGAAAATCATAAAGAAGATACATTTATAGTTTTAATGAAAAACATCTCATAATTGGATCCAGGCAGTTTAAACCGGGTTGTCCAAGGGTCAACTGTACAGAGAGCTGTGGGAACACACAGGAGGGGGCTATGACCTAACCCTGATGGTGGGCAAATTTGTAGAGAGTTGAGTTGTCACGGAAGGTTCTTCAGTGAGTGACATGTAAGCCGACATCTGAAAGAGACGCACACACTAAACAAGGGGAGTGACTCATGTGTGGATAAAATGTGAGTTTGAAGCAGAAGGAACGGCAAGGGTTCAGACTTGGAGACCAAAGCGAGCACGATTGTATTTAGGAACTGGAGGAAGTCATATGCAGTCAGACAGTGGAGGGACAGGAGGAGAGCAGGCAGGGGCAAGCAGAAAGTCTGGCAAGGCCTGTGAAGTCATTTGGATTTCATCCTAATGTCAAGGGAAACCATGGATAGGTTTTAAGTGGAGAACCCCCAGAATGTGGTTTGCCTGGGAAACCTGAGAGCCGCTTCCATTTCCCCGTGTGACCATATGCTCAGAAGGGCCAGTCAATTCTGTCTCCCTGGAACAGCTCACCCTGTGCCAATTAAGATCAAAGTGGCTTACTTCTCTTGACCTACCTCAATAAGATGTCTCTGTCTACAGGCATTCGTTTTTGTATTCTATCTGAACTCTGGGACAAAAGATGGCGGAACCATATCATTTCCGCGGCAGAGACTGTTGCAAATGTAGATAGGGAATAACTAACTAAATAACTAACTTTGGTTTAGGCTACCAAATTAGTAGAGTTAGGTTCTTGAGTTTTATACAAGTTTAAGTACAAGAGCTCTCCTGGTTGTTTTATATAATAACTTACCCAGCATTGAGTTGTTTGTCTTTTTATTATCTTTATTATATCTCCACAAAATTATTAAAATGTTTTAATCCTTTTTTAATTGGTGTGTTACGCACATGTAGAAAAACACAAATTATAAGTGTACGTGGAACACCTCCCACCATGTTCACTGCCATGATTATCTCCTTCTGTTATCCCAAACGTAATCACTAACCTGACTTCCAACATCAGAGACTAATTTGCCTATTTTTGAATTTTACATAAATGGAATCATACTTTGTGTGTGTGTATGTGTGTGTGTGTGTAAATTGTTCCTGGGTTGAGCATAACTGTGGTTCATTCATTTTTATTGCTATATATATTCTACCAAATGAATGTACCACAGTTTATGTATCCCTTTTACTATTAATGGATATTTGGGTTGTTCCCACTTTTTGGTGACTACAAATAATGCTATGAACGTTCTTCTGTATATCTTTTAGTACACACGTGTGTACATTTCTGTAAGATATATGCCTAGGATGGAATTGCTGGATTAGAGGGTTTGCATGTGTACAGTTTTAATGGATAATGGCAAACAGTTTTCCAAAAGGGCTGTACTAATTTATACTCCCATTAGAAGTGTATATTCCACATTTTGCACAATACTTTATTTGTTTTCAAAATTTTTGCCATTCTGGAGGGTATGTAAAGTATCTTATTGTGGCAATAATTTGCATTTCCTTAATGACTAATGCACACTTTTAAAATATATTTATTGGCCATTTGGATATCCATATAATCTTTGTCAGTTATATATGCAATTATATGTAATAAATATATCTTTTATTTTTTTACTCTTAATGATGACTTTTGGTTAACTGAAGTTCTTGATTTTAATGTAATCAAATCATTAATCTTTTTCGTTATATAAAGTGCTCTTTATATCCTAGCTGAGAAAAACTTTCCCTTCCCCAAAATTATGACAGTCTTCTCTGTTGTCGTCCAGAATGATTTTATTTTTTGCATTTAGTTGTATCTGGAATTAATTTTTCTGTATGGTGTGAGGTAAGGGTCAATCTTTCTCTTTTTTTCTTATCGATAGCCAACTGGCTCAATATCATTTATTGAAAACATTGTTCATTCCCTACTGCTCTGTAGTGCCATTTTTGGGGTCATGAATCAAGTGTCTATTTAAGGATGGTTCTGTCTCTGATTCTTTGTTTAGTTCAATTGGTATGGTTTTCCTTTTCCCAATACCACACTGTCTGAAATAATGTAGCTTAATAACGAAACTTTATATCCTTCAGTGCAAGTCTCTTCACCTTGTTGTAGTCGTTGCTCTCTTTCTCATCTTCCCTGCTTTCTCCTCTTCCTGTTCTTTCTCCTCCTTCTTTTCTTCATCCTCCTTCATGGTCATTCATATGGTCAGCTATTTGCTAAGTTAAACACACACAAACACATGCCTAAAGTACTAGGATTTTAATTGAGACTGCCTTGAATGTAGAGATCAATTTGATGAACTGACATCTTTACAATATTAAATCTTTCAATCCGTGCACATAGTATATCTTTTCATTTATTTAGACTTTCTTTTGTTTCCTCTAGTGCTGTTTTATAGTTTTCTGTGTAAATGTCTTGCCTATTTCTCATGTAGTGTGTGCCTAGGTATTTTTTTGATGTTATTGTCAATGATATATCTTTTCAAAATTACGCTTTCTAACTTCTTGTTGCTAGTATGTAGACATGCATTTAATTCTAGCATATTGCTCTTATATCCAGTAACCTTACTAAATAACTGTTTAATTCTAATAATTTATTTGTACTTTTGTTAAAAATTTTTTTTCTATGTGCACAATTATATTAATGTTGAATAATAACAGTTTAATGTCTCCTTTTCAGTCCTTATGCCTTTACATCTTATGCCTTATTGAACTGGCTAAAACCTCCTGTGCTATGTGGAGTTCTAAGTTCCTTCATGGTTTGGTTTTTGACCCATGGATCATTTAGAAGGATGATGATTAATTTCTAAACAGGTGGGGATTTTCCAACTGAGGTTTTTATATTGACCTATAGCTTGATTCCTCTGCGGTCAGACATCATACTTTATATTATTTAATTCATTTAACACTTTTTACACTTTGTTTAGACCTGGTCATTTTTGTAAATGTTTCTGTGCACTTAAAAAGAACTTGTACTTCACAGTTGATACTGTGTTCTATGTATGTCAGTTAAATAAAATTTGTTAATTGTATGGTTCAACATTTTTATATCCTTTTTGCATTTTTGTCTATTTCTTTTATCGGTTACCAAGAGTAGAATGTTAAAATCTCCTACCATGATTGTGGATCTGTGTATTCCTCATTATAGTTCTGGCAATATTTGCTGTATACATGTGGAGGCTGCCTTATTAGGTGCATACAAATTTAGAATGCAGTATCTTTCTGGTGAATTGACATTTTAACAATTATGAAATGCATATCTTTTTCTCTAGTAATGCTTTTTTTTGTGTGTGTTAAAATCTACTTTGTCTTATACTAGCTACACCAGTTTTCATGCATGCATAGCATAACTTTTTCCACCCTTTTATTTTTATATTCTTATATTTCATGTTTGTCTTGTAAGCAGTATATCATTCTCCTTTTGAAACTCAGTTTTCAGTATATTTGCCTTTTAATTGGAGCACTTAGTCCATATATATGTAGTGTAATTATTGGTATGTTTGACTTTGAGCCCATTTTTCTATTTGCTTTCTATTTCTCCTGCCTTTTCTGTGGACCCTTTTCCCCCTCTTTTGCAGTGATTAAGTATATTTAAATATTCCATCTTAGTGAGTTATTCAGTCTTCTGTATTCTTTTAATCATTAGCTTAGGGATTGTACCGTACATTGTTGACTCATCAATGTCTAGTATAAAATACCACTTTAACCTTTTCCTGTAAAATGACAGATGATTTAAACTTATTTTACCCCCTCTTGATTTCCATGCTATGTTTTTATACTCTTTATTTTTCATAATTCCACAAAACATAATTATTATTCTTTGCAGTCAATATTTGTTAGAGTTTCTTTTATCTTGTTCTTTTAACCTTTGTATATCTTTAAGCTTCATCTGGGATTAAATTTTTTTTTCATAATATTTTTTTATATTTCCTTTAGTGCCTTTCTACTGGGGATAAATTTTCTGTTAGTGTTTGTTTGAAAATGTCTGTTTTATTTTTAAAAGACATTTTCTCAGTGTATCCATTTCTAGATTGGCAGTCATTTTCTTTTCATGCTTTGAAGGTGTTTCATGATATTTTCATTTTTATTGTTTCTGTGGAGAAGCTGTCTGTCAGTTATTGTTGAAAGTAAACCACCTTTTTTTCTTTTGAAAATTTTTCTTTTTTTATTCAATTGAAATTTTCTTTTTTAAATACATTTTTCCAGTTTTATTAAGAAATAATTGACATATATCACTGTATAAGTTTAAGGCATATAGCATGGAGGTTTGATTTACATATGTTGTGAAATGATTATTGCAGTAGGTTTAGCACCATTATCTCATATACTTACAATATAAAGGAATGAAAGAAGAAAGGGGAAAAAAAAACTTTTCTCCTTGTGATGGCAACTCTTAGGATTTACTCTCTTAACAACTTTCCCATATATCATACTGGGCAGTGTTAGCTATAGTCATCATGTTGTACATTATATCCTTATAACTCTAAAGATCTTATAACTGGAAATTTGTACTCCCCACACTCCATCCCTGGTAATCACATGTCTGATCATCTTTCTCTATGAGTTCCACCCCCCCAATTACACATATAAGTGTAGAGATCATACAGTAGTTGTTTTTCTCTGTCTGAATTATTTCACTTAGCATAATGCCTTTAAGGTCCATCCATGTTGTTGCAAATGGTAGGATTTCCTATTTTTTTTATAGCTGAATAATATTTTATTGTATGTGTGTATATTTCACAACTTCTTTATCTATTTATGCACTGGTAGACACTTAGGTTGTTTCCATTCTTGGCTATTGTAAATAATGCTGCTATGAATGTGGAGGTGCAGATATCTATTTGAGTTAGTGTTTTCATTTCCTTTGGGTATAGTCCCAGGAAAGGAATTGCTGGATCATATGGCAGGTCTATTTTTTATATTTTGAGAATCCTCCATACTGTTTTCTACAGTGCCTGTATCAATTCACAATCCCACCAACAGTGCACAAACGTTTGCTTTTCTCCACATTTGTCAGCATTTGTTATCTCTTGTCTTTTTGATGCTAGCCATTCTAACAGACATGAGGTAATATCTCATTGTAGTTTTAATTTGCATTTCCCTGATGACCAGTGATGTTGAGCAACTTTGCACGTATCTATTGGCCTTTTGTTTATCTTCTTTGGAAAAATGTCTATTCAGGTCCTTTGCCCGTTTTTTAATTGGGTTGTTTGTATGAGTTCTTTATGTATTTTGGATGTTCACCCCTTTCAGATCTACGGTTTGCAAATAATTTTTTCCCCATTCTGTAGGTTGTCTTTTTACTGTTGATGGTTTCTTGTTTGTACAGAAGCTATTTAGTTTGATGTAGTGCCACTTGTTTATTTTTGATTTTATTACTTGTACTTTAGGTGTCATATATAAAAAATGATTACCAAGACTCATGTGAAAGATATTTATTTCTGTTTTCTTGTAGGAGTTTTTCATAGTTTAAGGTCTTACATTTAAGTGTTTAATCCATTTTGAGTAAATTTTTATGCATGGTGTAACATAAGGGTCCAGTTTCATTTTCTTCCATGTGAATATCCAATTATCCCACTGTGTTTCGCCGAAAATAAGACCTAGCCAGACAATCAGCTCTAATGTGTCTTTTGGAGCAAAAATTAATATAAGACCCAGACTCATTAGAGCTGATTGTCTGGCTAGGTCTCTGGGTCTTATATTAATTTTTGCTCCAAAAGACACATTAGAGCTGATTGTCCAGCTAGGTCTTATTTTCGGGGAAACACGGTAGCACCATTTATTGAAGAGACTGCCTTTTCTCCAATGAGTGTTGTTGGCTACCTCGTTAAATATTAGTTGACTGTATGTGCTTGGATTATTTCTCTGGGCTCTTGATTCTGTTTCATTGGTCTATTTATCTGTTTTTTTTGCCAGTAACATACTGTTCTGATTGTATAGCTTTATAGTATAGCTTGAAATTGGAGTGTGATGCCTCCTGCTTTATTATTCCTTCTCAGGAGTTCTTTGGCTATTTGGGGTCTTTTGTAGTTCCATATAAATTTTAGCAGTGTTTTTTCTACTCTGTAAAAAATGCCATTGGAATCTTGATAAGATTGTATTAAATCTGTAGATGGCTTTTGGTAATATTGACATTTTAACAGTATTAATTTTTCCAATCCATGAACATGGGCTATCCTTTCATTTATTTGTGTGTTCTTCATTTTCTTTTACATATGTCTTGTAATTTTTTTAAATATATATATTTTAAGTTCTTTCTTTCTTTTTTAAATTGGGGAGCAGTGTATTTCTCCAGGGCCCATCAGCTCCAAGTCGTTGGACTTCAGTCTAGTTGTGCAGGTCGCAGCTCAGCTCCAAGTCCAATTGCCGTTTTCAATCTTAGTTGCAGGGGATGCACCTCACCATTCCATGTGGGAATTGAACCAGCAACTTTGTTGTTGAGAGCTCGCGCTCTAACCAACAGAGCCATTCTGCCGACCCTCCCGCAGCTCAGCGGCAGCTCATTGCTTTCAATCTAGTTGTGGAGGGTGCAGCTCACTGGCCTATGTAGAAATCGAATGGCAACCTTGTTGTTCAGAGCTTCGCTGTAACCAACTGAGCCATCTGGCCTCCCAGTGTCTTGTAATTTTGAGTAGTGATCTTTCATCTCCTTTGTTAAATTTATTCCTAAGTACTTTATTGTTTTTGATGCTATTGTAAATAGGATCAATTTCTCTCTTTTTCAGAAAATTCATTATTAGTGTATAGAAATACTACTGATTTTTGCATGTTAATTTTGTATTTTGCAACTTTACTGAATTTATTGGTTAGATCTAACAGTTTTTGTTGTTGTTGTTGAGTCTTTAGGATGTTCTCTATAAAATCATATGTCATATGTAAATAGAGACAATTTTACTTATATCTTTCCAATTCTGATACTTTTTATTTATTTTTCTTGCTTGATTGGTCTACCTAGACCTTCTAGTATTATGTTGAATAGGAATGGTGAGAATGGGCACTCTTGTCTTGTTCCTGATCTCAGAGAAAAAGCTCTCAACCTTTTACCATTGGGTATGAGGTTAGCTGTGGGCTTGTCATATGTAGCCATTATAATGTTGAAATATATTCCTTCTATGCCTAATTTGTGAAGTTTTTATCATGAATGCATGTTGGAATTTTTGTCTTACTGCTTTTCCTATGCCTATTGTGATGATCATATATGATTATTTTCTTTCATTCTGGTAATGTGATGTATCATGTTGATTGATTTGCATATGTTGAACCATCCTTGAATTTCAGGGATAAATCCCACTTGATCATGGTGAATGATCCATTCAGTGTGCTACTGAACTTGGTTTGCTAGTATTTTATTGAGAATTTTTGCATCTGTATTCATCAGGGATATTGGCCTGTAGTTTTCTTTTTTAGTAGTGTTCTTTTCTGGTTTTGATATCAGGATAATGCTGGCCTTGTACAATAAGTTTGGGAGTATTCCCTCCTCTTTAGTTTTTTTGGAAGAGTTTGAGAAGATTGGTGTTTCTTCTTTAAATGTTTGGTAAACTTCACCAGTGAAGTCATCTGGTTCTGAGTTTCTTTGGGAGAGTTTTGATTACCGATTCAATCTCCTTGGTCTATTTACTGCATTTCTCTGAAAATAAGACCTAACCGGAAAATAAGCCCTAGCATGATATTTCAGGATGCTCATAATATAAGCCCTACCCTAAAAATAAGCCCCAGTTAAGACTGTCAGCCAGACGGATGCATTTAGTATGTCTGTTGCGACATACGACAGGCATATTGAATTATAAAATAATAATATTAATATATAATCAAATATAAATAAATAATATTATTGACATTAATACTTAAAATAAATGATAATATAAATTATAATTAAGTACTTGTAGATACCCAAGTGGGTGCCTTTGGATGAGAGATAAATGCCTGTGTAAACAGATAAACTCTAGACTTACTGCTGAGTGACCAATCGGAGTACAGACACAACACATGAATAACGTGCGCACTTGATAATGAACGGACATGGTTGTGTCTAAAATGAATCTTCATAATTCAATATGTCATGTGTTGTTGTAATGGATGTACTTAATGCACTCGTGTGAAATAAAGAAATGTTTTCTGAATTTCAGTGCCTGCAATTTTTCGTCGCTTTTGTGTGGACCGTCATTCTTAACTGTCATCATTTTTGTTGCCACTTCTGTCTCATAAGTCTTCAATTAACACTTGATTTAATGGTAGATTTAAAGGGAATAATATTTTGACTCCTAGACATGATGAGTGCAAAAAGAAAGAGCTATTCTGTCGAGTACAAGAAAGTAATCATGGAGGACTCCCAGGGCAACAGTCTTACGTCTTTCTGCAAAGACAAGAAGTTGGATCTCCGAATGGTTTGAAAATGGTGAGCAGAGTGCGATAACCTCAGTCAACAGGTGGACAAGGGAAATGCTAAGAAGCGCAAGTGTGGATCAGGTCGGCAACCTTTATTTCCTGAGCTGGAATACATCATCTGTGAATGGAGTACTGACATGAGAGCAAAGGCTTTGGTTGTGCGCAGGACTGATATTCAAGCATTTGCCCTTGCAATGGCACCACAGTTAGAAATATCCCCAGAAAAATTCAAAGCATCACAACACTGGCTGGATGGCTTCCTTTAGCGATATGAACTGTCTCTACGAAGACTGACAACGTTGTTCAAGCTGAAAGATACTGAAGTTATTAAACGTACACTTGCATTTAAGTCCTTTGTTGATGGCATTGACTTTTCTAAATACCTACTCTCCAACATGATTGCTATGGATGAAACTGCAGTGTTTATGGGCCAACAATCTCAAACTACAATTTACCAGAGGTGTGCCTTGCTAATCTACTACATTCCCTCCACTGGTTACGAAAGTGTGTGTTACCTGTATTTTGGCAGTTTGTCTGGCTGGAAAGAAAGCCCCACCTCTAACCATCGCTAAGGTCAAGAAAGATAAGGTTGAATGTGTTTCAGGCATTTATGTTCTTGAAAGTGAAAAAGCCTGGTGCACACAAGAAGTTACAAGGAAGTGGGTCGATTTAATGCTGCCACTTGTTTTGCGAGGTGGCCAAAGAGGTTTGCTAGTCTCGGATTCAGCCAGCACTCACCGTGCTAAAGACTTGAAGAACTTCCTTGCAGAGAGAAGAATAGATCAAATAATGATTCCCGCAGGAATGACTGCCTATCTCTAGACTCTTGATATTGCAATAAACAAGCCATTCAAGGACCATTTGCACATGGAAATCAATGACTACATTGAAAATAGAATGGAGAGAATTCAGAGTGGAAACTTTGTGAAGCCTAACCTGCAAGAGGCTGTGACTTGGGTGAAGAATTCATGGGATAAAACCACTGACAGCTGTGTTGCCAATGCACTACGAGCAGACTACATGGACAAGAAGTGCTCATTTAAGGAGAGTTCTGTTGCTGGACATGAGAGATTGGGGCCAATGGTTCTATAGGAAATGGAATCGCAAGAAATTCAAGCCGGAATTCAGGGTTTGGAGAGTTATGACGATGTTTTAGAAGATGACATGACTGTATTTGAATAAATGTAGATTTTTGTATGTGAATAAATGTAGATTGTTGTACATGAATAAATGTAGATTGTTGTACATGAATAAATGAAAAAGTAAGACATCCCTTAAAAATAAGCCCTAATGCATCTTTTGGAGCAAAAATTAATATAAGACCTGGTCTTATTTTTGGAGAAATATGGTAGGTTTTCTATTTCTTGGTCTGTTTAGATTTTCTAATTCTTCCTGATTCAGTCTTTGTAAGTTGTATGTTTTTAGAATTTTTCTATTTCTTATAGGTTTTCTAGTTTATTGGCATGTAGTTGTTCATATTAACCTCTTATAAGCCTTTGCATTTCTCTGGTAACAATTGTAGTGTCTCTTTTTTCATTTATAAGTTTGTTGATTTAGGTTCTCTTTTGTCCTTAGTTAGTCTAGCTAAATTTGTCTATTTTGTTTATCTTTTCAATGAACCACTAGTTTGGTTAATTTTTTTTTTTCTGTTCTCATTTATTTCTGTTCAAAACTTTGTTATTTTCTTTCTCCTGTCAACTATGGGCTGAGTTTATTTATTTATTTTTCCTGGTTTCCTAAGACTTAGAGTTATGTTGTTTATTTGGGATTTTTCTTTCTTCTTAATGTAATCATTTATTGCTATGAACTTCCCTCTTAGGTTTGTTTTTGCTAAATCCCCTAAGTTTTGGTATGTTTTGTTTCTATTTTTGTTTGTCTAAAGAAACTTCTATGTCCCCTTTAATTTCTTCTTTGATCCATTGGTTGTTTAGGAGAATGTTGTTTAATTTCCATGTGTTTGTGAATTTTCCAGTTTTCCTCTTGTTGCTGATTTTCAGTTTCATGCTGTTATGGTCAGAGAACATATTTGGTATGATTTCAGTCTTCTTGGATTTGCTAAGACTTGTTTTGTGACCTAATGTATGATCTATCTTAGAAAATGTTCCATGTACAGTTGAAAAGGATATGTATTCTGCTGTTGTTGGATAGAATGTTCTGTATATATCTGTTAGATGTATTTGGTCTGCAGTTTTGTTCAGATTTTTTGTTTCCTTATTGATTCTCTGGATGATCTATCCAATGTTGAGAGTGAGCTTTCTTTCTTTCTTTCTTTCTTTCTTTCTTTCTTTCTTTCTTTCTTTCTTTCTTTCTTTCTTTCTTTCTTTCTTTCTTTCTTTCTTTCTTTCTTTCTTTCCTTTCTCTCTCTCTCTCTCTCTCTCTCTCTCTGTCTTCTTCTTCTTCTTCCCTCTCTCCATCCCTCCTTCCTTCTTTTCTTCCTTTCTTTCTTTTTTCTTTCTCAGAAGTTTTACTATGATGTATCCAATTATGATATTATCTCTGTCTTTTTTTTTGGGTTCTAGGACTTCTTGGCTTAATGTCTCATTAGTTTTGGAAAATTGTCAGGCATTATATTTCTTTTTTTTAGTGACAACAATACTGCATTAAGGTATAGTTTATATACAGTAAGATGCACAAGTATCAAGTATATGGCTGGATCAGTTTTAGCAAATGTATGACGCTCATTTAATCATCACCCAGATAAAAACAATAAAATATTTTCATCACCCCAGAAACTAATGACTTACTCCTTTCCAATTAATGCCCTCCCTCCCACGCTGAAGCAGACACTACTTTGTTGTTATATAATTCATATACATAGTACCCCCTTGTCCACAGTTTTGCTTTCCATGGTTTCAGTTACCCACACTCAGCCATGGTCTAAAATATTAAATGGAAAATTCCAGAAATAAACAATTCATAAGTTTGAAATTGCATGCTGTTCTGAGGAGCGTGATGACGTCTTGCACCATCCCACTCCCTCCTGCTCAGGATGTGAATCATCCCTTTGTTTGGCATATCCACACTACATGCTACCTGTATGTTAGTCACTTAGTAGCAGTCTAAGTTATCACACCAACTGTTGTGCTATGCAGTGCTTGTGTTCAAGTAACCCTTATTTTACTTTATAATGTCACATTCACCTAACTTTTATTATGATATAGTTATAATTGTTTTATTTTATTATTGGCTATTGTTAATTTCTTATGTGCCTAATTTATAAATTAAGCTTTCTCATTATGTATGTATAGGAAAAAACACAGAGTTTGGTACTGTTCAAGGTTTCAGGCATCCACTGAGTGTCTTGGAACAATTTCCCTGCAGATAATGGGGGACTATTGTATTTATATAATTCAGGGACTTATGTAAATGGTGACCAAACAGTATGGATTCTTTCATGTCTTACTTCATTCATTCAACATAATGTTATTGAGATTAATCTGTGTATTGAGGATATTAGCAATTCTTTTTTATTGCTAAGTAACTATTCCATTGCATGAACATACCACACTTGTTTTTCAATCCTGCTGATGCTGTTGATGTACCTTCAGGTTGTTTCAAGTTTTTGTGGGTATATGTAATCGTTTCTCTTGGGTATATATCTGGGAGTGGAATTGCTGGGTCATAGAGTATAAGAAAATTCTAAACAGGTCTGTAAAGTGTGTATGCCATTTCACATTTCTTCCAACAATGTATGAGAGTTTAAGTTGCCATACACACTTGCTAATACCTGCTTGAAACTGACAGTGTTTTGAATTTTAGCCGTCCTGGTGCATGTGTATCTCATTGTGGTTTTAATTTGCATTTCCTTAATGAATGATGTTGAAGACCTTTTCATATGTGTATTGGTCATTCAGATATTTTATGAAGTACCTGATAAAATCTTTTGCATAATCACTAATTGGGTTGTCCTTTTTATTGTTATGCAGTTTTTTTAATGTAGTGTGGTATGAGTCATTTATAAGATATATATATCGCAAATATTTTCTTCCAGTCTGGGGTTGCTGTTTCACAGTGTCTTTCGGTGAGCATGAATTTTCAGTTTTGATAAAATAAATTGATCATTTTTTTATTTATGGTTATTGCCTTTCATGTCCTAAAAAATCTTTGATTTTTCCAAGATTGTCAAGACAGTTTTTTTCCAGAAGCTTTGTAGTTTAGCTTGCACGTTTAGGACTATGATCCATTTAAGTTTAATCGTTGTGGGTAGTAAGTATTATTCATTTATTTCCTTGTGGCTTGTCCAGGATCTTTTGTTGAAGATTATCCTTTTCTCTTTGAATTCTACCGGTACCTTGGTCATATACATACATGGATATATTTCCAGGCTGTATTCTGTCTTATACATCTGTATACCAATACAAACTGTCTTAAATTCATTGGCTTTATAGTCTTGAAATCTAATAGTGCAAGTCTCTAACTTCATCGTCTTTGATCTCTTGGCTATTTTAGTTCGTTTGCTTTCCATATGTATTTTAGTATCAGCTTCTATTAAAAAAATAATTCTGCTGGGATTTTGATCTTGGTTGTATTAAATCTATAGTTCCATTTGGAAAGAATTGACATTGTATTAGGTTTTGCAAAAGTAATTGCAGTTTAAAAGATTAAAAATAATTTTGCAAAAATTGCAAAAACTACAATTACTTTTGCACCAATCTAATAAAAATGTTGAATTTTCTAATTCATGATCATGATATATATCTACATTATTTAGATCTCTAAAATTTTCTTTCAACAATGTTCTGTAGTTTTCCACATAGAATTCTTGCATTTATTTTGTTAAATTAATTCCTAGGTATTTGGTGAGGTTTTTTTGATGCTATTGTAAAATGACATTATTTTAAAATTTAATTTCCCATTGTTTATTGACAATATAAAGAAATCAATTGATTTTTGTATATTCATCTTTTATTCCATGATTTTGCCACATTCAATTATTAGTACCAGTTGTTGTTGATTAGTTGCATTTTCTAAATGGATGATGGTGTCATTTGTAAAGAAAGACAAATTTGGTACTATCTTTCCAAATTTTATGCCATTTTTTGCTGTTTTTTTCCCCCTTTGTTTCACCGCCTAGGACTTTTAGAACAATGTTGAATAGAAGTGGTAAATGGGCACCATTGCTTTGTTCCTAACTTTAGGGAATATTTTTCCATTAAGTATTGTATTAGCTGTAGGATTTTGCAGGTAATCTGTTATGTCAGTTTGAAGAATTTTCATTTCATTTCCAGTTGACTGAGAGCTTTTATTCTGAATAGATATTAGAATTTATCAAATACTTAGATAAACTAAAACAACAGAGAAGAAAATGATTAAAGTTTTTTATGTATTTCATTGCTTTCTGCCCTTATGTTTACTATTTTCTTCTTTTTCTTTCTTTGAGTTTAATCTCCTCTTCCTTTTTTTCCTAGCTTCTTAGGGTGAGAGCTTAGGTTGTTGATTTTCAGCATTGACTTTTTCTCTAATTATCCATTTAAAGTTACCAATTTCCATCTAAGCTCCACATTAGCTGTATTACACAAATTTTGCTATGTTGTGTTCTTACTATCATTCATTTAAAAATATTAAAAATTTTGGGGTGGCTGGTTAGCTCAGTTGGTTAGAGCGTGCTAATAATACAAAGGTTGCTGGTTCGATCCCCACGTGGGCCATTGTGAGCTGCGCCCTCCTTAAAACAAAAAAAAAGAAGTAATAATAATAAAGGAACACATTTTAAAAAATGAAAAATTTTTAGTATATCTTCTTTTGCCTATGTGTTATTTAGGAGAATGTTGTTTACTTTCCAAATACTTAGGTTCTAATAATCTTTTGTTTTGATTTCTACTGCAACTTCATTGTAATCAATGAATTTTGTTTTTCTCATTTAACACTATAAAGATATAATTCCATTGTTTTTTATTAGAAATTAGACATCATTCTTATGATTGTACCCCTGGATGTAATATATTTTTTCTCTGCCTCTTTTAAAGATTTATCTTCTTGTTTTGGCAGTTTGTATTTTCATTATGATCTGTTAAGTGCGGTGGTCGTTCTATTTATTTTACTTGAGGTTTGCTGATCTTTTCAAATCTGTGGTTTCATGTTCTTCATCAGTTTTGGAAAAAATGTTGGGTGTTTTCCCCTCCAGATATTTATTCTGTTCCTTTCTTTTTCTCCTCTCATCCTGGGACTTTAAAACATATTTGGTATTGTTCTAGAAGTCTCAGGTATTCCGTGCCTTTTAAACAAAAATTGTTTATCTCTGCTTTAGTTTGGATTTATATTAACCTGTGTTCAAATTTACTAACCCTTCCTTCTGCTGTGTCCAGTATTTTTAAAAAGTCTGTCCAATGAGGTATTAATTTCATATGTATATTTTTTTACTTCTAGAATTTTCTTTGGGCTGTTTTTTAGAGTTTTTATTTCTCTGTTGGAATTTGTATCTCAATGATATGTTTCTCTAAATTCTTTAACATATTTTAACTACTTACTTTAAAATCCTTATTCCTAATTCCAAATAAGTCTGGATCATCTATATGTGTGCTTCTTCTGACTCATATTCTCGTTCCTCTTTCTGGAATTCCAGTGACACGTATGTTAGACCTTTCTCCCCTGTCTCATGGATTTTTTTCATATTCTCCCCATCTCATCTTTTTGTGCTTCATGCTGAATCTTTTTTCTAACTTGTCTTCCTGTTCACTAATTCCTTAGCTTCCTCATTGTATTCTTAAATTTAGAAATTATATCTTTATGTTCTAGAATATCCATTTGGTGCTCTTAAAAAAAATTTCAATTCTCTGATTCTCCCTGACTTGTCTTTTACTTTATAGAACATATTAACCATAGTTATTTTAAAGTTTGTTTCTGATAGCTCAGTATTCTGTATCTCCGGAGATTCTGATTCTATTGTCATTTCTTTTGTTTTCTTGTCTTGTTGCATGTTTTTTAAAACTGTGCAAGACATCAGATAGAAAAACTGTAGATTAAGATTATGTTATATTTCTTCGGAGACAATTTGCTTTTGCTTCTGGCAGGAGGCTATGGACATTAGCAATCCAAGTCATCTTAAGGCAGCAAAAGAAAAAAAAATAGATGTGTGGTTCATTCTTGAGATGATTGGAAGCTGGTCTTCAGTCTCTGTGAGGCTTGGTCTATTTCTGATTCCCCTTTACTCCTAGAGCATGGCCTTTAGGGATCTCTATCTACAGCATAGCGAGATTTTTAAGTCTCCCATTACTTGCTGGTCCCCAAATTCTAATTTTTGTTCTCTTACTTCAAAATGTCTGTTAAAATGTGCTCCTCTTGTGGGATTGGCAGATAGGGAAATAGGCAAAGGAGGAAGAATGACCTCAAATACCAGGTTCACCTTTCAATGATTCCTTCCTCTTTTTGATCATGGCCTCATAATTCTTCTATGAAGTTCTGGATTTTTTGTTTGTTCATTTTTTTTTCTTTTAATTTTTTTCAGTTTCTAATTGTTCTCAGTAGGAGAATGGGCTTGAATTAATTTCTCTTTCATTTTTGGGATAATGAAACCCAAACTTTTTTTCTGCTGTAATGTTTTTAATAGTGGAATATAGACAGAGGGTGCTAAAAAATGTATACACATTTTAAGAAAGAAAAACTGTATTGCAATTATAATATTCAATACAGACTGATAACAAAAGATGAATACAAGTCACGTTTGACTTCTGCAATTACAAGAGTTGTTCAAAGTGGTTACCATCAGTGTCCAGACACTTCTGATTACAGTGAACTATTGCTTGAGCCACGTTGACAAAAGTGTCCACTTGTTTCCATTTTTTTGGGACCCCCAGTATATTCGGGCATAGGAATTTTAAAGAATGTTGTTCTGTTTCTCCAGGCCCAAAAGAAAACTCTGCGTCATTGTGAAAAATTTGTAAATATTCTTCCTTCTTTCCATCGTTCCTTCTTTCCATCGTTCCTTCCTTCCTTCCTTCCTTCCTTCCTTCCTTCCTTCCTTCCTTCCTTCCTTCCTTCCTTCCTTCCTTCCTTCCTTCCTTCCTTCTTTCCTTCATGGTATTTAGAGTTATAGAAGGCAAATTTTAGACCAGTGTAATTTTGTCTGTTTTGAAATCCATTTTGTTCTTCTTAATTCTTGGAGAATTATTTATTTATTAAATAGAGCATTTCTTAAATATTTTTATGTTTATCTTTTCATTAATTTTTGTCTATAATGTGAAGAATTTTTTCAGTCTGCAAGTTCAGATCCTTTTTCAGGAAATCTTTTTCTCATTAATGAAATTTTAAACTATTGCTTTCTTCAAATTGTTCTGGTATTTTCCTCAGCAATACCTATAATTCACAGGTAGGAGTTTAATTTTCTGTTCTGTGTGGCTATCATAACCAGTATTTTCCTTATTTATTTTATTATCTTATATATTATTCCTATAATTTTTCTATATACCTTTTCCTCTATATTCCTAGCTTCTTAGGTTGTTGGTTTATTCTATAACTTACTTAACTTCCCTCCCCCAAGTCAACTTTATTTATTGCTTTGAGGATTTCTAATTTTGCTATTTTATTTTCAGTTTACTCACACTTACCATATCTCTTATCCAAATCCATTTTTATCTCATTCTGTTAACTTCCTATCTCACTCTGAATTTCTGTGACTTTCTACTCCTGCTTTTATAGAGGCCATGTGTTCTTGTATCAGGTTGCAGATGCCACACATTTTCCTAAAATCTTTTGATTCATAGATGAGATAATTTTCAGACATATGTTTTCTCTCAGGCTTTAGTATATCTTCTCCTTTGAAGCACATATTTGGACAGTCCTTCATTTTTTTCCATTTTAAAATCAATTTTATTGAGGTATAATTTTCATGCAATAAAATGACCCACTTTAAGCATACATAGTTTGATAACTTTTGACAAACGTGTCCACTAAGGTAACCAACATATAAAACATTGCCATCACCCCACAAAAATGTCTTATTTCTCTTTTTAGTCAATCCACCATAGGCAACCACTGATCTGCTTTTTGTCATTATAGATTAGTTATTAGCCTGTCCTAGGTTTCATATGAATGGAATTACATGGTATATACCATTTTTGTGTCTGCTTATTTCACTCAGCATAATGTTTTTGAGATTTATGCATGTTGGTGTATTAGTAGTTCATTCCTTTTTAATGTTGAGCAATATTCTATTGTATGGATATATTACAATTAAGTTATTCATTCACTTCTTGGTGAACATTTTTACCTATTATGAGTAAAGCTTGAAGCATTCATATAAAAGTGTTTTTCTTGAGATACACATTCTTTTCTTGGTAAATACCTAGCACTGAAAATGCTGGATCATATGGTAAATGTATACTTAATTTTATAGGAATTGTCCAAACATTCTTCAGAAGTGGTTGTACTATTTTATACTCCCTCCAGCAATGCATGAGAGTTCCAGTTGTTCTACATTATTATCAACACTTGGGATTGTCAGTTTTTTTAATATTAGACATTCTGATGGCCATGTAGTAGTATCAGATTGTTGTTTAATTTGCATTACTCTGATGACAAATGCTGCATCTTTACAGGTGTTTATTGGCCATTTGTATATATGTTTTGTGTGTGTGAAGTTCTCAATGAAATCTTTTGTCCATTTTTAAATTGGATTGCTTGTTATTATATGTTCAAAATAGGAGACTTTTGTCTGATATATGTATTGTGAATATGTTCTCTCAGTCAAGGGCTTTTCTTTTTAGGTATTTCTAAAAGCAGGAGTTTTAAATTTTGATAAATTTCAGTCTATCAGGTTTTTTTTTAATGGGTTTCTCTTTTGTTTGCCCTAAGGTTATAAAGAAATTCTCCTATGTTTTATCTAGATGTTTTGTAGTTTTTACATTTAAGTATATGTTTCATTTGGAATTAATTTTTGTATATGGTGGGAGATTAGGGTTGAATTTTTCCCATAAGGATATCCAATTATTCCAATTCAATTTGTTGAAAAAATTGCTTTTTCTACATTGAATTAGCTTGACTATTTTGTTGAAGACTAACTGATCATATATCTGTGAGTCTGTTTCTAGACCCTATATTTTATTCCATTGTCTATCCTTTCGCCAATATCACACTGTCTTGATTACTGTAGCTTTATAGTAAATCAGAAATTATGTAGTGTAGATTCTCCAGATTTATTTTTTTAATTGTTTTGACCATTTTAGGACCTTTGTATTTTAACATAATTTTTACTATCAGCTTGTCAATTTCTACAAAAACGATGTGCTTGGAATTACATTGAATAATAATTTAGTTTGGGGGAGAATTGACATCTTGAAAAAAGACTCAATATTGAGTCTTCTGATCCATGAACATGGCATATCTAGCCATTTATTTAGGTCTCCTTTAATTTCTCTCAGCAATGTTCACTAGTTTTCAGTGTACAGGTCTTGCAGATATTTTGTTAAAGGTATTCATAAATATTTTATAGTTTTGGATGCTATTGTAAATAGTGTTTGAAATGTAATATTCAAATTCTTTATTGCCATTTTATAGAAATATCATTGACTTTTGTATATTGAGTTTATATCCTGCAACCTTGCGAAATTTACTTAGTAGATTTTGTAGCTTATTTGTAAGTTTCTTAAGATTTTTCTGTATGTATAATTATGCTCTTAGAAATAAAGATAATTTAAAAATTTTCTTCTTTCTGTCTAATTTTTATGCCTGCCTGCCGCTCTCTAACCCTTCCTTTCCTCCTTCCTTCCCTCCCTCCCTCCTTTCCTTGCTTCCTTCTTTCCTTCCTTCCTTCCTTCCTTCCTTCCTTCCTTCCTTCCTTCCTTCCTTCCTTCCTTCCTTCCCCTCCTTTCCCTCCTTCCCTCTTTCCTTTCTCTTTTTCGTTTTCACATTGCACTAGCTTGTATTTCCAGTTCAGTGTTGAATAGAAGCTGAGAGTGGATATCTTTGTTTGTTTCCCCAGTGTATAGCGGAACAAAATTTTCACCATTAAAATACTAGCTGTAGGTTTTTCACAGATGCTTTTTTATTAGCTTGAGGAAGTTCCTGTCTATTGTTAGTATGCTGAAAGTTTTTATCATGGGTGAATGTCAATTTTGGTCAAATGCATTTTGGGATGATCATATGACTTCTTTTATTCTGTTAATATGGTAAATTACATTGATTTGCTTAGCAATGTTAAACCAACCTTGTATTCCTGAGATAAAGTCTGCATAGTCAGCTATATTGTATTGCCAGATTCAATTTGCTAATTTTTTGTTCTTCTACATTTATGAGGGATATTGATCTAATTTTGTTTAATTGTAATATCTTCATCTGGTATTGTTTACAAAATAATGCTGACTTCATAAAATGAGTTGAGAAGTGTTTCCTCCTCTTCTATTTTCTGAAAGAGTTTATGTAGGATATGGTGAATTCACCTGGCATTGTGGTTTTCTTTGTGGAAAGGTTTTCAATTATAAGTTCAATTTAATAGTTGTGGGGCATTTAAATTTTCTTTTAGTTGCGTTAGATTTTGTAATCTAATTTTTGAGGAATGTGGGCATTTTCATCCAACTTATCAAATTTATTGGCATGTCTGTAGGATCTGCAGTGATGTCCTATCTTTCATTTCAGATATTGGTAATTTGTTTCTTCTCTATTTTTTAATTCATCAGGCCAGCTAGGAGGCTAACTAGTTTTACTGAACTTTCCAAAGAACCAGTGGTTTTATGATTTTCTCTGTTGGTTTTCTGTTTTCAATTCATTGATTTCTGCTTCTATCTTTATTATTTTTTCCTTCTGATAACATTGAGTTTAATTGTTTTTTTCTATCTTTTTAAGGTAGGAGCATAAATCATTTATTTTAGACCTTGTGTATTTTCTAATATAAGAATTTAAAGCTATAAATTTCCCTTTAAGTGTTGCTTCAGTTGCATCTCACAAATTTGGTATGCTGTGATTTTATTGTATTTCAGTACAGAACATTTTCTAATAATTCTCATGATTTCTTTTTTGATTTATGGATAGTTTAGAAGTGTGTGTTTTTGAATATACAAATATTTGGTGATTTTCCAGATATGTTTTTGTTATTTCTAGTTTAATTCCTTTGTGGTCAGAAAAGTAACTCTGTGATAGTGCTCTATCTAAATTTTTGATGTTTATTTTACGGGCTAGAATAATGTCTATGTTAGTAAACAGTCCATGTGCCCTTGAAAATAATGTCTATTCCACAGTGGTTGAGTGGAGAATTCTATCATTATCAATTTGGTCAAGCTGTTGAGAATGTTGTTCAAGTCTTTTATTTTTACTGAATTTTTGTCTGCTTGTTTTAAGAATTACTGAGAGAGCGTGGTTGAAATCTATAACACTAATTATAGAGTTACTTCTCCTTTCAGTTCTGTCAGTTTTTGCTCATTTAATTTAAAACTCTATCATTAGATGCACACATATTTACATTTGTTATGTCATCTCAAATTGACCCTTTCATTATTGTGAAATATTCCTCTTTATTACTGGTAATATTCTTTGTCCTGGAGTCTACTTGTTTGATATTTATATAGGTACTCCAGCTTTCTTATGATTAGCATTTGTTAATGCTATGCTAATCATGTATAGTGGTACATATAATTACATATATAGTTGGGCTTAAACCTATCATCTTGTACTTTTTTTCTATTTGTCCCACCTATTCTTTGTTCCTTTTTTAAAAAAGCATCTTCTTTTGGGTTAATTATTTTTAGTGTTTTATTTTATCTGTGTTTTGAATTGTTAGGTAATATACCTCTTTATAAAAATAATTGCTTTAAGGTTTACTATGTGTACCTTTAACTTCACAGTCTACCTTAAAATAATATTATACTAGTTTACATGTAATGTAAGAACGCTGTGTACTTTCATTCCCCCCCATCCTTTTTGTTCTTATTATCAAATATTTTACTTCTGTCTCTGTATATTATTAGTCTCACAATACATGGCCATTATTTTTGTTTCAAACAGTAAATCATCTTTTAACAACATGTTAATGTGAGTAGAAAGTCTTTTACAGTTATTCATTATATTTACCATGTCCAGAACTCTTTATGCCTTTGTGTAGGTGCTAGCTTCCATCTGGTATCATTTTCCTTCAGGCTCAAGACTTTCTTTTTAACATTTCTTCTAGTGGAGCTCACCTGGCAATGAATTCTTTTATCTTGTGTTTGTCTTCAAATAGTCTTTATTTCATATTCATTTTTTGAAGGATAATTTTGCTGGGTATAGAATTCTAGGTTGACAGTTTTTTTCTTTCAGCCTATTAAAGATGTCGTTCCATTGTCTTCTGGCTTGCATTGTTTCTGACGAGAAATCAGCGATCATTCTTATCTTTGTTCCCCTGTAAGTAACGTGTCTTTTTTTCCTGGCTGCTTTTAATATTTTTATCATTGGTTTTCATCAGTTTGATTTTAATGAGTTTTGGTTTGATTTTTTTTTTTTTTTTGCTTTTGTTTTCCTAAGATTCATTGAGCTTTTTGGATCTGTGGGTTTAGACTTTTCATCAAACTTGAAAAATTTTGACCATTTTTTTTTACATAATTCCCCAACCCTACCCCATTTTACTCCTTTTGGACTTTTAAACACATGTGCCTTACTTTGCCTAATATTTTCCCACAGCTCACTGAAGCTCTGTTTATTTTTCTTCCAGTATTTCAGTTTGGGCAGTTTCTGTTGTATGTCTCCTAATTCACTGGTATTTTCTTTTGCATTGTCATATCTGCTATTAAGCCTATTCAGTTAATTTTTCATTTCTGATACTGTATTTTTAATTTTTAGAAATTCCATTTGGTTCTTTTATTATATCTTTAATCTCTGTCCTCTTTGTGTTCATGATTTTCTTTGGATATGTTTATTGCTAAAACTACCTCATTTCTGTAATTTCTGGGTTTGTTTTTAAAGGCCAGTAAATCCCCCCCCCCCCACACACACCCCAATTATGGGTAACATTTTCCTCCCTTTTCAAATATCAAGTAATTTTTGACTGGATGCTGCATTTCATGAATATTACATTATTGAGTGTCTGGATTTTGTTGTCTTCTATTACAGTGTGTTGAGATTTGTTATGGCTGTCAAGTTACTGGTGGATCAACTTGATCCTTCCAAGGCTTGTTCTTATGCTTTGTTAGGGTGAGTCTGGGGTAGCCTTTTCACTAATGTTGGTTAAGCTCTCCTACTAAGGTATAACTTTGTAGAGTCTCTACTGAATGTCCCAAGTTTTCACTGAGTTCCCTCCACTCTGGTGGCTTGGAACTTTAATATCTCCCATCCCTATATGAGATATAGGAGTGATTTAGTTTACAGATCTTCCATAGTTGTTCTCTATGCAGCCTAACAAAGTTTTGCCTTACACATGTTCAGCTAAGTATAAAGCCAAACACACAAAAAGATTCCTACTCCTATTTCTGGAGCTCTTTCTTTGCACAGTTCCCTCTTCTTTGGTACTCTACCCAGCAAATTTAAGCCACCTTGTCTCTCTAAACTCCAGTTTTTGTCTTCTCAACTCAATGAAACCAACCTATTGTGCTTATATTAGGTTGGTGCAAAAGTAATTGCGATTTTTGCAATTATTTTTAACCTTTTGAAATGTAATTAGTTTTGCACCAACCTAATATTTCCCCTTCTGGATCCAATGTCTGGAAATTACAATCAGAAAAAAGCCAGTGTGATTGTAAGAGTCACTTCGTTGTTTCTTTTCTCTCAATGATCATTCGCCTTCATTACCTATAGTTCAATTTCTGAAAAGAGTGGTTTCATATATATTTTCCATTTTTGTAGTTGTTTATGGTGGGAGGGCAGTTCTAATTTCAGTTACTCTGTCATAGTTGGAAACAATTCTTGTCTGCCATGTTTTTATGCTATACTTTTGTTTTTATTTTCAAATGAAAGGAGATCTATCATTAGTATATTTGCCGTATGGTAAGGTATGTAGATTATCCTTATATTAGAATCAATTGTAGTGCTTTTCCCAATTACAAATACCTGTGCTCTATCCTCAGAGATCTCTATTCATTAGATCTAACATGGGTTCTAGGTATCATATTTTTGAAACCTTGACAGATAATCTTTGATACACAACAAAAGCTAAGGTTTACTTTTCTAGTAAGCTTAGATCTAGTGTGACTTTGGTGAACTTAAAAGAGGAATCCTATTACCTGTTCTTAATTCTGTGATGCTTTGTAAAAATGGAATAAAAAATTGGAGGAGTAGGACCACTTGGCTATTCCCACCCTCCACACATGCAGCATCAATCTCTGGCATACCAGGAGTCTTTTAGAGCCTTGATCAGTGCTACGTCTATTGTACATTCTGATTTGTTTGTGTCTGTGCCATAGCAGTTATTACATGCTTTGAATATAAATGTCAAGAAAATCTCCTTGATGTTTATAAAGTAATATGCAAATATTCTCATAATACATGGATTCAGAGATGGTTAGCAGATTTTATCGTGTGTGCCAAGTCTGTTTTGATTAGTGGTGACTTCCTCAACTCATTGTTGAGAAAGATTCTAAAGCCAGTTCTGGACTTGGAAGAAATGCTCTTATGGATTAGTGATATCTGTCATGAATTTAGGGTTGTAAGAATGGGGCCACGTCCCATGTATTTGTAACTCCTGTACCGGTTAAAGTCAGTCTTTTCCTCAAGTTTTTTCAATTGTACAAGAAAACTTGTTGCTACTCTCTATGTTCATCTTGACTTTTCCACATGTAGGAAATAAATCTTATAGTTATTGAATGTCTATATTCAAATAATTTCTTCATTCACCCATTCTTTATTCATTTCCTCTTTCTCTCTCTCTCTAAAAATATAATCAGTATGATACTATGTTATTAGATTAGTAGTTTCTGGTCTGTACTTCTTGTCTTTGAATAAATGGATCCATTGTATATTTTTTAAGGCCAATGGCTCTGTTGGTCATATTTTCTTGAATTTCAAATCAGACACAAAATGTTATGTCTGGTCTAACAACAGGATAATAGAAAGTTTGAAATTACATGTAAAATACCTCTAGATAGAAAATTTTATAAAATGGTTGGAACATAAATTAGGCCTAAGTCATTAATAGTAAATATTTTTGAATTACAATTTGATACATAACTAAGTAAGAACATCCTCTCACCTGCAAATTCTTCTATAATAGGCTAGTCATGGTCCTGTAAGATTAGAATGTGGCAATTTAGAAAAATGTTCTAGTTTCAAACATGTAATCCTCTTACCTTTTTATGGTGGAATATTGTTAGCTAAGAGCTTTGGGCTACATCATGTAGATGATGATAATTACTTATTGTGATTCTCATTCTGATCTATCCTAGATTGCTTGGTTCTTGTCCTCATTCTCTGTGTGTATACTGTGTTAAGGAGTTGGGTATTATGAAGCTATAATAGCAGAAATTTAATTTGTCAGTTATATGTGAGAAAGAGCTACATTTCATTTGGGCAAGAAACTCATCTTTCCAGTCTCTACATTTGATGGGGATGGGGTGGAAAATGAAATGGTAGAGGTTGCTTTACCATTCATTTCAACAATTGTCGATTTGAAACACCTCCTGGTGCCAAAAATCTAGGATGTGTAGCATAGTATACTGTAGTGAAAAGAGTAAAGTGTCAAGAACCAAGAGATACAGGTTCTGTTCCCAGCTCGTCATTTACTAACTCTGTATTCATAGCAAACTACTTAACGTTTAAACTTTAACTTACTCATATATGAAGTGAGGTTAATAATGTGCTGTACCTATCACACAGATTTGTTGGGAGGATCCAGTGGGACTGTAGATGTAAAAACCTTTGAGAACTTACTAACAGTATATCATTGTAAGGTAATATGGTATTGTGTATGCTACTGTATACTAGTTTATCTCTTCCCATGGGAAAATGGATGATGGAATTGTGATTATCTTTGATCAATTTAAAATTTTTCATGGATTAAAAAAATGATTATTTTAGGGAGCCTTCTGATGATGGTTCTATGTAGGAAAAAGAAAACTAATGAAGTATCTGCGTGTTTTTACTACAGTACAAATAGTTTCGATGAGAAGTATTCATCAGCTATGCTTTGCTTTACAGCTTGGAATCCCATCCACTGCCAGCACATTGAATGTCACAACGCAATTAACAAACCAGCTGTGAAGGTATTGTTTTATTAGATCTGGTGCCATATTGTATTGTCAGCTTTCAAATGATCAGGAGCAAATTGCTGAGCGGAATGGAGTAGTTTACATTCTTCTCTATAAAGCAGAGGCTTGTGCTCTGTAGTAATCTCAAGAAACTCCATATTCAATCTGAGTGTACTTTTGGATTTGTTCAAGACAAAGCAATACATACTTGTGTTTGGCTATGAGTTCATAGCCAAGTACTGTGTAGTACTGATCTAATTATCAGAATAATCCTGGTGAAACACTGACATAATCCCTAACTGGCCTCTCTATCTGGCTTCTCATAAACTCAGGAGAATGTACTTTGCCCCTGCTTTCATGTGTATGCTACAAATTATGAGTGTCTAGCTGTGTGACTATGAATTCAAGAGTCACAGGACAAAATCAGAAAAAATTGTTAAGTCGTAGTTCAGATCTCAGATATGACTTAGTTGAAATGACTGAGAGATAGGTGGACAGCAAACACATAGAAAGTTACATTCGAGGTGAAGGAAGAGTGCTTGAGTCACTTTCCTAAGTTCACGCAACCCTAACCTGGTACCTAGACTCTCAGCCTTATTCCTTTACTACCATATCAAATTGAATCTGTAGCATAATAACCCTGAATCTTTGAAGTTGAATGTTAAGAAAATTAATCTCACCTTTCAAAAAAATTACTTATGGAATATTTGTTGGATACAACGCTTGGCTGGAGAGACCTGTGTCTGGATTTGCAAGGGTTAATTTTTATATTATGAAGAGTGAGAAGGAGTTAGGTGAGGTGATTAAAGTTCAGTTACGTTTCAGAACGTAGGGTCATGGGAGTTTGCCTCCCTTGTTCTATAGATAGGTGAACTATAAAGATTGTCAAATAATAGAAAAAATAATACTGTGTCACTTTGTAGAAATAAAGTAGAAGCGGTAAAATGGGATATAAGAAATATACATATAAATGGAACTAAAATGTGTTCCGTATAACAAAGGTGGCAGAGGAGTGCCAATAATGTCATCTAGACATAATATCTTACTAACAAAGGATGTAGTTATTTATTATGCTTGGTCTCTGCTTTTGATGAAGGCAAATCGAATGAATTTATGTTGAGAAAGAGCAGGAGAGGGTAACCCACCAGTGGAAGCACAGGCCTCTCCTTTTCGGGTAGGTGCACCCCTCCTCTGAACTTCCATAGACATTTGAGGTTCAAAGATACTATTCTGTGGTGTGAGGACCTTTTGAGATAAACACATGTTAATTCATATATTATTCATGGACTTCAGCTCAGTTCTTCACAGTGGTGAGACTCATGGTTCCTTTAGTTTCTAAAGGAAGCTTCTTCCTGCCTAAGTTACAACACCCTCTTTTGGTTTGACCAGACGTCAACAGGAAGGACGTACTTTCTGCCTGCTTTTGTTTTTTTTTCTTGATTTTATGTCAGGCTGCATTCTCAGGGGGCTTCTGACTTCCCGATTAGTGATAACTTCTGGCCTCCTGCTCACAGAAATCATCACAAATTAGATTTTCTCCCTCTCTTCTGGGCAGACAACCCAGTCCACTCCTCTGGCCTGGCCTTGTTTTTCTCACAGGCTATTCCCTGTAGTCATCTTCCAGTCTAGGCCAAACCATCCTACTTCTGTTGTTTTTATATTGAGGGAAAATTCACATACTGTGAAGTGAACCATTTTAAAGTGAACATTTCAGTGGTATTTAGTACATGCACAATGTTGTGCAACCATCATTTCTATCTAATTGTAAAACATTTTTATCACCCTTAAATTTTACTTTCTGAACCCCAGTTTTCCTAAAAAGCTTCGTTTTGTATTTTCATTTCATGCTTCCGAAAAGGTAACATTCTTGTTAGCGTGACAAGACATGGTTTTGAATGATAACAGGTTTCCCGCAATCTTGTTCTGTACTTACAGTCTGAGCACTCTCGAAACCCACGTGGATAAAATCTTGTGACAGGTAGATCAAGGGTGTCCAACATCCAGATGCTTACAGAATAATGCAAAGGAAAGGAAAATTATGAAATTATATAGTGTGATGCCAGTTTAGTTTGAAAATTACAAATATCTGTATTTATATTTATAGTGATAGTTAAAAGCAAGCAGTAATGCTCATCAGAATGTTACCAGTGACTGCATTAAGATGGAGGGTTAATGAGTTATTTATTGTCTTTTCTCTATTTTCCCAATCTTCTACATTGGGCATATATTATATTTATAAATAGAAAATAAATATTTTTTAATGCAATAGTCAGATATGAACATACTAATATGGGTATACACAGAACTGTTCTGAGTAGAACAAAATCCACACTATTAATCACAAATCTGATGGGTCATATTGATTAATTCATTTAAGATATCAGAGGTCAATTAGCTAATCTCTATTGGTTTCTTATAGTTCTAACATCTTAAGAATTTTTCCTTTTTTGTGGAATGGGAAAATATCTTTACCTGACAGAGGTATCAATGACCTATTAGAAATGAAAGCAAAGGTGAAGAAGAGGACTACATGGGTTGCATGGGAAAGACTCAGGGAAAATGGATTTATCTTCACAAAAAGCCTAAAACCTCCATAATAGTGAGCTATACCACTAGGCAGTAATGATTTGCCAAATAGAAAAGTATTATTTATTTTTGTTGCAATAGGTTGCAAAAAAGTACTTTTTAGGCAAGAGCCAAGAGTTGTGATAGGATTCAAAATGAAAATATGTTGGAACTTACAGTTCATTATATCACATTCTGCTTTTGGTTTTACTTGGTTCTGTATTTACTATATGAAATACTTCGGAGTTCAGATAATTGTCTAACATAGGAATCAGCAAACTGTGGCCCACATTCAAATCTGGCCTGCTGCCTGTTTTTGTAAATAAAGTTCTGTTGGAACACAGCTGTGCTCATTTACATATGTATTTATTGACTATGGCTGCTTTCATGTTATAACAGCAGGGTTGAGTAGTTGTAACAATAGTTATGGCCCGCAAAGCCAGAAATATTTCCTCTCTGACCATTTACAGAAAGTTTGCCAATCCCTGATTTAACACACCAAAAAGTAGTTATGCGTTTCTTCAAGGGAAGCATGAAGCTTACCTAAGGAAAAATTTTCACACTGGGCTTTTGGCATTAGGATATAAATAATTTACAAATTTTGATGCTATAATTACTTAAATTTAGGAATTCTAACTCTTGTTTTTGCAATCATTGAAACTTCTCAGGGTTTTAACTTAGTAAATGACAGGTTGTTTGGGCTATAAGTTTGGTTCATTTTTCACCTTCAAATCAGTGAAAACAAGTGAAGAAAAGGCAGAGGGAAGTTTCAGAAAAATTTGTGTACTAGGCATATTAACTGCATAATCAGCTGTAGTATGGATTGATTATTTCTTGAAGCGTAAGAACAGAATTCAAAATAACTTTGGTAAGTTCTAGAAACTTAAACTGATACCCAGTACAAAATTCAGCTAGTCATCTGAATTGTTTTGTTCACTGGATTTAAAACATCTAGATATTTGAAATACCCTGATGCTCAACTGGAAAATGAACACTTTTCATCTGTGCTTAGACTAATGAAAACTCAGCCATAAATAACCCAAAATCGAACAGGGCACATTAGGGTTAAGCAAACTACAAGTCACGTATAGAAGAAAAACACCTGAAAATGAAACATTGGATGATTAATATAGAATTTAGATTCCAGAGAAGGAGAAGTGAATCACTCAATGCTAGATTGAAGGCTAAATTTTCTGAATGACGTCTGTCTTAAATGGCAAAAGTCTTTACTGCCAGCGCTTTGCTAATAGTTATAATTTTTAAACTTAATATAATTTTTTCCTTTTCCTAAAGTGCGATTACTGTGTTTACCACTTTAGGAAGGAATTACTGTATGAGTAATATAGAGACAATTTGAGCAACCATTGAACAAGATGATTTTTTTATATTTGTGGAATGAGGATAGATTTCTTGCCTTTATTTGTTTCTTGAATTACAAATAATAGGAGAAATGAAAAAAATCACAGTAGCCACATTTAACTTTCCAGTGTGGACTCATTGGCCAGTGCAGGAAAAACAGTTACAGGTTGAACGGATTTTACTAAAAATATTTATTCTACTTTGCTTTGGAAAATCTATTATTGAAACATTTGTGTTCACAGTTTCAGGAATGTGATACACAAGACAAGAGAGTTCATTCTGTCTTTTCATGTGTTTCAGATGTGTATAGACCCTTCCCTGTCAGTAGCTTTGGGTGATAAGCCACCCCCATTGTACCTCTGTGAAGAATGCAGCCAGAGGATCGCGGGGTAGGTATAAGGGTCCTCAAAATAAAGGAAACAGGGCAACAGTGAGAAGCTAAGAACAATCACTTGGACTTAAATTGGTTACATTACCCACATCTCCCATTAACCTCTGTTTCTTAAAGGATGCTTGGTCGGATATTTAATATAGATATAGCAAGCAAGCTTTCATTTGAAGGATTTGAGCTTTGAAAAGTTGTAATGTTTTTCTCTGTGTAACCAGAAAAAGCAACTCCACTTAATACAGCAGTGCCAATTTTCAAGTGACCTTGTGAAAAAGGCCACAGTGAAAAGTAAGACTGTGGTTTGCAAACATGACATATAATTCATATGGGTTCTCTTTGCTTGTTAGTTTCACAGGGTTGCACTCAGCATTGTACAAATCATGCTGTATTTTGGTTGGCTTCATTAGCATCTGGAAAGTATCATTTAAAGATAACTGAATATGATTAAATGCCTATAATTTACAATTTAGCTGGAATGCATTAGACATCTAAAAAGTTTATTATGATAGTGCTCTTAATTACGCTTCTATTAAAAGCCTTTTAGCAATAGTGTGCCGCTTATAAACATCCATGTGGAAGGGTAACATTGCTAAGAAGCTCAAAAATGAATTTTGTTTATCTTCACAGGGACCACAGTGAATGGCTGATTGATGTTCTTCTGCCGCAAGGTATGGTTTACTTCAGAAAGAATGAATAATGAGTAATCGTGACTAATGACATGGTTGATTTGTCTCCTTTTATACTGTTTTATTTTACAAAGACAGTAACCAAAGTATTATATTCTATGAATATTCATTGATGTTAAGCATTATATCAATGTCTTGCTTATAATATGCCCACACATTTAATAATGAGGGAAAAGGTATGTTCTCTGCCAAAAATAGATGCTGGAATTAGGATCCTCAATGACTCAAGCCCTGCTGAGTTGTCCTAAGGGATTTTCTGTATATATAACGGGTGTTGCCAATGATACGTTTGCTGCACCAGGTCAGCAGGGGAATAAGGAACATCAGCAGGAAGAACACTGAATAATGGGACTTTTTTCCTGACAATATTACTAGCTCTGTGTTTTTAGGGAAAATCATTTAATCTCTCTGAGACTTAGTCTCTTTATCAGTAAAATGGGGATAAAGTATATCTGACTCATGTCAATGAAATGACGAGATTGTAATGCTTGCAGTTTGTTAGAGTTCTGAAAGCTGTGGCCAGTAAGTTGGCAGATGAGATAGATAAGGTAGCATGCCTCTACACAAGGGGAAGCAGGTATTCTAGCCACCTAATTGGAGGCTGAAATGATAAGGAAAAGTACTGGAAAGAAAAAGCAAAGGAAAGATGAAAGGTGGGAAAAACTGGGAGCATACCGAGCACAGGTCAGGCACACAGGAAGAACTTGACGTATGACTTCAGAGGTAGATTATAAAAGAATATGAAAAAAAGACTACGAAGGGCCTCATTTAAAAAGAAATATAAAAACCCTATGTTAACTAAATTCTGTGAACATTTTTTAAACTTAAGACCATTGCTTGCTGATAATTACACTATTTCTTTGTAGTCTAACTTTCAGTATTAGGTCATCTCAATGTTAAAATTTAAATTAAATTAGTGAGTGCTCTCCATATGTGTAATGGATCAGTAATGTCAGCCTTTATATCCTTTAAAGAGACATTATGAAAAATTATATGAGAATATCTATGAATAGATTTGGGCTTGTATGAGTAAAGGTAACTTTTTCCCCCTTAAATTAGGCTACCTTGTTAGTGAACATCCAATAATCTGAGGCAAAACCCATAGTCAGGTCCTAAACTACATTTTAAATATCAGCAGTCATGTGGAATTCTGGTCATAGTCTCCAGATAACATCTTTGGAAGAAAATTATTAATTTTTTATATAGAGATGTGACTAACCTCAGGTTAAGATAAACTAAGATGTCAAACTGTTAAATAACTATTAATTATACAAAACCAGTTTTGAAAACCGAGCTGTAAATTTCATTGATTTAGCATCCACTAATTCATAATTTCCAGACAGAGTTTGGGAGACATTTACCTTTGCTCTTTTGAATAAATTATAACATAGACTATACTATAAATAATAGTTTAACCCATTTTTTTGAACACTTACTATTTCAGGGGAAAAGTGGTCTCAAGCATCAGTTTTCATGGAAACAATTGGTATGCCCACTAAAAAGAGTTTTTATCCATTCATTAAAGTCAATCCTAAAGTAGACCGTAGTTTGACAGCCTTTCTCCAAAGGGCCAATCCATGGGTTTGAAATTTGCTTTCTCTTAAATAATCATTCAGCTGGTTCTAAACTAGTTAAAGACTGGTATAAATTGATAGTTCAAGTCTAAGTAATCCAAGTTAGTAAGTTTTTTCTATAGTTTTGATACAGCAAATCATCTCCATCATGAAGCTCTAATTATATCCCATCAACTCAATGTCATAGTATAATGGAACAGCAGTAAACGGAGAATCCACAGACCTATTGGGTTCTGCCTCTACCATTGGTATCCTGTGCAATTCTCAAGAAATCATGCTACCATAGTGGCCCTCAGTTTTGTTCTCTGTCAAATGAGGAGGTGAGATTAAAGTTATTTGGCTTTAACATTAAAGTTACTTGCCTTTGGGCAGCTGGTTAGCTGGTTAGCTCAGTTGGTTAGAACACGGTTCCCTTAACAACAAGGTTGCCGGTTCGATCCCCACATGGGCCACTGTGAGTTGCGTCCACCCACAACTAGATTGAAACAATTACTTGACATGGAGCTGATGGGTCCTGAAAAAACACACTTAAAATAAAATAAAAGTTTAAAAAAACAAAAAAAGTTACTTGTCTTCAACATGAATTGCATTCTAAGTCATATCTGAGAAGGTTGAATTACTTGTAAGAATAGGTGAAGTATTTGTAGCATGCAGGTATTTTTAACCTCATTAAACATAAGTGGATGATAATTTATGAGACAAGTGAGAAGCTATTTTGGCCAAGTCTAGTGGTCATGTCACTAAGCATGGTTTTACTCCCCTTCATGGCTGCCCTTATTGAAAATGGGCTCTTTTTCTTTGTTGATATTTTGTGTGCCTTCCCCTTACAGCTGAAATATCTGCTATATGTCAGAAGAAGGTAAGAGCAAACCATCTGTGTGGTGGGGCATGATTCGCTGTGTTTGTATGTAAATTCATTCATTGACATCTGCCTCATTTCTGCACCATGGTTTCCCAGTATGTACATGTCACTGTATTCGTGAAGGGGGAAAAGAAATAATTTAGCATGCAAGATTACTATGTCCGAATGGTCTCTATTTCCATTTCTGCTTTTGCTCACCCATTTTATGCACCACGTGTTTGGTAAGTTACCTGAAATAAAAACATGTCTAACTCTGGTATAGAACTCTAATTACAAAAATATTAGAATGACAGTGTGGTATGTGCAACTTAACTTTGGCAAAGGATGTATCTTGTATGCTAAAAATCCTTATTGTTTTGAAATAGAGTGCAAATAGTCCAATATGTGTGTCAAAATATACCCAGACCAACTATATATGAAAAGTATTCATTTACTTATAAGTTGAATGATATCTCTGGTTAAAGATTTTGCTTTCAAATTTCCTTTAGCCGCTTTTCATGACAGTTTCCCTAAACCATTTCCATCTTCTTTTCTTGTTCTAATTGTTGTTGAAAAGTACAAGAGAGGGTAGTATGGTGTTGTATAAAGAACTTTGGATTCGTTGGTTCGGATACTTGGGTTCTGGCCAGCTCTATTCCCACCTACCTATGAGACCATGTACAAGTCATTTAAACTTTTTAGGAGTTGGTCATGAGTGGGTTCCTTTGGTGGGCTGTCCCAGTTATCTATTGCCACAGAATAAACCATCTTAAAATGTAGTGGCTTATAACAACCAACATTTATTTGATCACAATTCTGGGGATTGTCAATCTGGCCTGTGCTCAACTAGGCTTCTTTTGATAAACTCCTCCAGGCTCACTCATGTATTTGCATCCGTCGGTGGGAATTGGCTGGTCCCAGATGACCTCATTCCCCTGTCTGGGGCCTCTGCTGGGATGGCTGGAATGGTTGGGATGATTGAGCTATCTGGCTTTCCCTCTTTCCATTAGGTGTCTCATCCTCCACGAGGCTAGGCTGGATTTGTTCACATGGCAGCAGTGTTCTGAGAGAATGAGAGAGAAGGTCGAAAGGCCTTTTGAGACTGAATCTCAGAGGTCACACAGCATCGCTTCTGCTGCATTCCGTTGGTCAAAGAAAGTCCCAAGACCCACCCAGATTCAAGGACTGGGGGAAATAGACTCCTCCCCTTTATACAGTAGCAAGAATTTTGTGGTCATATTTAATCTACCACAAGCCACCTGCTGGATAGAATTACTTACATTCTCTCCATATGCAAAGTACTTTCACTACCTTATGAGACCTCCAAAAGTCTTACCCAGTTATGGCTTCAGGCTTAACGTCCATTATCTTGTGATCTGCATCTGGTCCCTGATGAAACTCCTTGGGAGCAAATTATCTTGATTCAGAGACCTGTGAACCAAAAAGTCCAGTTATCTACCCCCTACACACCCAAGACAGAGTCGTGAGATAGGGACAGGATAACTGCAGTAGACCTCTGTTCAAAAAGAGGAAGAGGAAGCAGATGGCAGTCTCTTGTTTGAAGCAGCGCCAGGCATGAACGTGTCAATAGTTTCTCTGTCTCCGGATAGTGAATGTGCCTTAAATTGGATCTCGCTTTGCTTCCTGGGAGTGGTTCCCCAAGCCATTGTTGTCTCCCTGGGCCTGTTGCTGCTCTCTCTGACACATCTTTCCTTTTCAATAAGACATGGCCCATGCTGCAGCTGAGGAACTCTTTCAGTCTGCTTCCGGCATGTAGAAGTTGAGGTCCCTCAGACCTGTCTTCACGTTGAACTGTGTGTCTCCCTGTTAGTCTAAGTTGGTGGTGCTTTTCCTAGCATGACTTTAAAACTTTATGGACTTTCAGTGAATCTCATTGGTGTGCTGTGCCCCCAGAACAACATCTATAATTCTTTTTGAGACAGTCCTTTCTGTACTGGAGGCATTCTAGTCTGCCCTTGACATTATTGGAAGCCCTGTTCTAGCTGAGAGGCTCAACTGGGCATCACCTTATATCCTTCCCACGTTTTAACAAAGGATCATACAGTCATTCAGCAAACTTCTGACTTGATTTTTATCCTGAGGCAATTTCTTACTTTGAGAATCTTTTAGAAGCTGGAGAGGCTAGAATGACAGTTTTGTTTTCTAAACCAGCATGTTCTGGAAGTATACCTAACATATTTGACTCTCAGGATGGATCTTTTTTTTTAACACTCCCTTTATGTAACAAAATTATTTTGAGTAATAAGCTTCAAATTAGCACATTTTTATTATTTACCCTTTAATAACATTGTGTTTTATATGAGTGTTAGTTTGGAGAACTCCCATGAAGTTCATAACAGTTCAGAATTGTTAAAGCATGCTTTGGGCAGTTTGTACTTTGGGTATTATATGTTCCTACTTTTGAACAGTAGGTTTGAAATAAACACCAAAGTTGTAAAGATAAGAGATAGACCTTGATTTATTTCAATTCTGTTGTTTTCTGAGATCACTTGAAATTATTTATTTATGTTTAAAATGAAAAGCGGTGAATGAAAGAGAGTGACTGGCGTGAACATTTGAAAACCATGACCAGCTGAATCTGAATCTAAGGGAAATCTCTCTAACTTTTGAAATGAATGCATGTAGCTGAATCCACATGGATTGAGACCAACTGTGGCTTATACGTATATTTTTCAATTAGTAGGAACCACAACAAGTGTTTACAACTTTGACCAACCAAACGTTGTTTTGGGGCAAAGTATTTTATTGCCGATACTATGCAGAGTTGCTGACACATGGTGATAAAGCAGGCCGACTTTTATTTGGTATTCCAGATACTAACATATGCTGTGTACCCCCATACTGCATAAGAAATCATTTATCATGTAGCAACATAAAACAACACCCATTTAATTATGCTCACAGATTCTGTAGGTTAGGGATGTGGACACGGCACAGTCCACAGCCTGCCTTGGCTTGATGTTTGAGGCCTTATCTGCAAAGACTTGAATAGCTGGGGGATGGAATTATCTAGAGGCTTCTAGGTCCTGTGTTTGGACTCTGGGGTGGAGTGGCTTGAAGGCTGGGCTTAGCCAACACTGTTGACTAGAGACTTACACATTGCCTCTCCCTGGGGCTTGGCCTTAGCGGAGTTCTGAGAAGAGTATGCGTACTGATGAGCAAGCTTCTGAAGAGAAAACGTTCCAAGATGGTCAGGTGGACGCTGCATATTTTTTTAGAAGCCAGCCTTGGGAGTCATGGAAATATGGCTTGTGCCAGACTCTCTTGGTTGATGTAGCCACAGATCTCTTAGATTCAAGGCATAGATTCCAGGAAGCATACTTGAGGAACAAAACCCAAAGAGCCTCATCCACAGCTGGACTTCATTTACATGAGAAGACCTTGGACTTCCAGTCAGAAATTTGCATGTGGGAAGAATGTGAACCATTTGTGACCAGAAAATAGGATGGGAAATTACAGGCCTTCAACTTCAGGGCTTTGTGATAGCAAATAACTACCCACTAAACCCATATGCACATCCTCTTGTTTGTACAATGACAATGGGAATCCCAGAGGAACAAAGACTATAACCAAAAGGAAGAAGTAAACTCTGAAAATATACTCGGGGATATACCACGTTGCTAGTGGTGTGGTATTGGTGTGGTGGGTGAGCAGGAGAAGCTCACCCTAAACCAATAAAGATTCGTGTGCTTCCAGAATGAAGTTTAGTGTGTGCAAGAGAAAGAAAGGAGGAAAAATACTCCACTTGGAGTAGTCAAGGCTGATTTGAATACCAGAGAAGACCTGGGCTTCAGATGCAGAGGAAGCACACTGTATTTTAACAAATAATTTTTAAAAATTATTCATAAAAAGAAAAAATAGATAATGAAAAATGTGAACTTGTTTTTATGATTTGTTGGCCTGAGTCCTGCTCAGAAAATTAGATTTCCCAACACTATCCAAAGCATCTTGCTAAAATCGAAGTGGAAAATACCTTTCTTTGAAACGGTCGTTCCAATGGGCAGTTTAGTACATTGTCAATGTTTTAATACAGGTTTTGTGCTTGCATTCTCCCTTCTTTTGTCTTTCCAAAATAGTTGTCATGGGGAGTTCTCAAATCTTCACCAAGCTCTGTGTTCATAATGGCTTAGTATATTATTTCCCCTAGAGGCGTTCACGTCTTTCTGAGCTCTGTTGAAAGACTGAACAACTCTCTGGACACAAGACGTGGAGTACCTGGTGACGGCATGTCTGATAGGCTTGGGGCACTGTTTGTGGCGGTCAGGGATGTTTCCTGCCTGATAGGGCCTCAGACTGCTTCGTGGGGATGCTGCCTCGCCCCTCTGCGTCTTATCAGGGCAGATCTGATAATAACCCCCTAGACTTTGGAATCTTACGCTGCTCCACATTTCTCATTTCCATCACTTCATCTTTCAATTCCTTTCCTGTAGATGTTGTCAATGGCTAATTCTATGAAAGCCTCTCCCTGCATTTTGATGTTACCATGATGTCATTGATGTATTCCTTAGGTCTTGACAGACAGGGTGCTGGCGGGAGTGGAAAGGCCTGCTTTTGGGGCCATCAGCTAGTGCACCACACTCCTGACCTGTCCGGGAATGCAGCAAGGACAGATGAGCTGCTGTGGAAATTGGCTCTTTCAGTGGTGGATGAAATAATTTTGAAAGGTTATGCTGAGTGTTAAAATTGTTCTTTATCTATGCTGATGTGCTGTGCTGTGTTCCCTCTGGACCACAGTTTTAATGTTTTTCTTCGTAGTTCTCCTGAAAAACTCTTGACACATTAACATGAAATAATCTAGAAAGTCCCCTCATCCCCCATGACTGAGGTGACTTTACAGAGGGCTTTTCAACACAGTTCCACTCATACATAGAACATTTCTATCACTCACAGTAGCAGAAACCACTTCTCACCTTTATTTTTAACTATGACTGAAATCTAACTGGTTAGAAATGACTGGCATTTTGGGACCTAGTGGCACTTCAGAAATGTGCTGCCATTTCCGGTGGCCCCTTAAGCTTCCATTCGTTCCAATTCTTAGCCCAATTTTCCTCAGCGATTAATTTTAATTGATTTCATTTTTTTCCCCCCTTTTGCTTCTAGAACTGCAGTTCCCATGTTAGGAGAGCAGTTGTCACCTGCTTTTCAGCAGGGTGCTGTGATCGCCACGGAAACAGGCCTGTTCGGTACTGCAAAAGATGCCACTCAAACCATCATAGTAATGAAGTGGGGGCTGCTTCGGAGACCCACCTCTATCAGACCTCCCCTCCACCCATCAACACTCGAGAATGTGGTGCCGAAGAGCTTGTCTGCGCCGTGGAGGCCGTGATTAGGTAACAGGCATTTTATTAGTAGCTTACTCTGAAAACATCGTCCTGGCTTTGAGCCACCCTTCTCACATTGAGGGGCATAAATTTCAGTCAACTTCAAGTGCCTCAGTCTAGCAGCTTGCTTTCCACACTGTTGCAATGATGATGATGTTTTAATTAATTCATTCAACACATATTTTTATCGAATGGCAGTTCTGTGCCAGGCATGAGAGTCCGAAGAGAATAAAATGTAGTCCCTGCCCCCAGGGTAGCATGTCGTTGTGATTCCGAATGGTGAGCACAGCGATAGCACAGAGCGGAGGGTCTTAGGGGAATGAAGTGGGAGCATCACTTAGAGTGAGACGTGGGCAAGAGGCGTGCCCGAGGCTTGACTGACAGCAGCAAAGTTGGGGAGAACTCTAGGTAGTTCAGTACGGGCGTCAACCAGGAGGCTGTGGAGTAAGATGGGTTGATCTTTCAGGTTCCTGGCTTTTTCTCTTTCTACCACACGACAGAAAAAGGAGCTTTAGAAATGGTAACGTCTGGACTTGTTCTCTTTTTGTATAATATTTATTGAGGCAAGATTTTTATAAATTAAAGAAATAATATTAGAATGTGAGTTTTAAGGATAGGGACTCTTTTCTGTTTCTCTTTTCCCGGTGGATGACACATGTAGAAATGGGATGAATGTTTGTCAACTAAAACGTTACAGAAAGTCTGGAAATAGGAAAGAAAAAAAAATCAACCATATTGCTGTCATCATCATTCATTTTATATGTTCTTCTACTTTTATTCAAATACATGTTTTATATCTATAACTGTAATCACAGGGTAGCCACAATTCTTTTAAATATAACATTGTACCATCAGCTCTTTTCTGTGTTGTATACTTTCCGTATTTATCAGTTTTAGTGGACACGTAATACTCATCTAGATTATTTTTCCACCACTAAATATTTAGATTGCTTCTATTTTTTTTACTATTAAAAATAACTGATAAATATTTTTGTGTAAAGTGCTATTCCGGTAGTTTTTATTTTCTTAGGGTAGATGACCAGATATGGTTGACTGGGTCAGGGGTTATGAATATTGTGGTGGCCCTTGGTACATTACCAAACTGATTTTCAAAGTGTGTACATGAATCCATGATGCCAGTAGCACTGTATGACATTGCTAGTTTTTGCTACACCCTTGCCAACATTGGGTATTATTTTTGGAAATTGTCACTTGTTTAGCAAATGGAAAAAGGAGTCCTTGTTGCTCATTTTCAGGTTTCTGAATACTGGACTTTGAATATTTTTCCATTTGGGTACAAGTACCTCCATCTCTCCTCGTATCATGCATTTGATGTCCACAGAGCTTCACATGAGATACAGGGGAAGCATTGACTTCAGCGGGACTGGTAGCGAACTGGAAGTCAGAAAGCATCCGTTCTGCTTGATTGTGATTGGTTGGAGGAAGTAGCCTCTTTGTGCCTCAGTTTGTTCATCTTTGAAATGGGATGGAGTACAAAATAGGAAATCCAATTAGGCTTCTTGGAGTAACTCTGACCAGTTTAGAAGACAGCAATCATTGATGCTTGAGTATTTATGAATTAATAGCTCTGAATAGCTCATAATCTAGAATGTGTTTCTCGATAGTCTAACTCAGAGTCTCTCCTCGTTGGCAGCTTGTTGAAAGAAGCCGAGTTCCATGCCGAGCAGCGGGAATATGAGCTGAATCGCCGGCGGCAGCTGGGCCTTTCTTCTTCCCACCATTCCCTGGAGAACGCTGACTTTGACAACAAGGACGATGATAAACACGACCAGCGGCTACTCAGTCAATTTGGAATATGGTTCTTAGTAAGAAAAGAGTTAACTGTGTTCTTCGTTCTTATTTGACCTTCCAGCCTCACACCCACGAGGGGTTGCTCCTTTTTTCCTTTTTCTTTTTTGTCTTAATTTGCCTTTATTCTTTCGTTTTAAAGAAGTCAAATAGTGAAAAGCCAGCCTTAGCAGTGGGACTTTATACTTTAGGACAGTGGCACTCAACCCTGGGGTGCACATTCAATTTACCTGGGAGGGCTTTGGAAAATTGACAAGGCCCAGATTTCACTTGAGATTCTTCAGAACTTTTGAAAAGCTATTTTCTAGTTGATTGTAATGAATAGCCAGGTGTTGACACCTACAGTGCCAGGCCCCAGGCTGTTTGAAATGCACTTTTTGCCAGGAAACAAATGGGAAAGTTGCTAGAGTATATCATGAAGTACTGGGTTCAGTATGATTTACCGATCTTTCACATCCCATTGTCTGCCGTGTTTCCCCTAAAATAAGACCTAGCTCGACCATCAGCTTTAAGGTGTCTTTTGGAGCAAAAATTAATATAAGACCCAGTCTTATATTATATAAGACTCAGTTGTCTAGCTATATACATGAAAACTTTCTTCAAAGTTCAGTCTCTGAGGAGCTTTTTGTGAATTTGTGGCAAGTCCGCCTACAGCCAAAAAAATTAGAGTCAACATAACCCCAGGCGTTTGATGGCTCCTGACTGATTTAACTGTAGCATTCATTTAGTAAGGATCAGGCCTACAGATCCAAAGTTTCAAGCAAGCGGAATTGGCCTGTGGATTTTTGTTTTCGCCCACTGAGACATGCCTTACGTCTCCATAGTGATTCATCTCTTCTATGTTTTCACATGGTTACCTGAAAAAGTCTTTTTTTTTGTTTTAACCAAATTGGGATTTAATTGTTGACTTCACGTCTTATTCCTAGAATTTATTATCTAATGACGCAGTGACTACTATTATGAATTTTTTGAAGGCAAGGATAGTGTTTTATTTATTTTTTATTACTGAATGCTACTACACTGCTCAATAAAAGATTAGTTCAGAATGAATGAATGAATGACTGAATGAGTTGTTTTAAAAAGTCTGTTTGTAATGTAGTGAGTTGGGGGGCTCTAACATTTCAGAATTACGACTGATAGAAATTCTTAGCCAAACCTGATCGTGTTAGAACTGAAATGTATACAGTTGTTTTTTCACTGAAGATATTTATGAAATTTCACTCTGTAAACTTAACTTTCTAAAAGCATTTATCTAGCGCAAATCACTCATATGTAATATATTTCTTAGAGAAGAAAAGGCTTATTGGAAGGTGCACTCTTCAGGGGAAATTATTGTTGCAATCCACCTCTCCCTGTAGAGAGGATCAGAGTTTCCAAGATAAGTGATCCTCCATCATTTAGAAAATTGCCTACTTCAAATGGATTATCTGGGTCGTCATTTCAAAGGCATTCTTTTTGCCTTTAAACGAACGTACAATAATTATGCAACGATGGATGGAGGCTGAAGCAGTCTCATCTGCCTATTTCCAGGTGAGCCTCTGCACCCCCAGTGAGAACACACCCACAGAAAGCTTGGCCAGGCTGGTAGCCATGGTGTTCCAGTGGTTTCACTCCACAGCGTATATGATGGATGATGAAGTTGGAAGTTTGGTGGAAAAACTGAAGCCTCAGTTTGTCACCAAGTGGTTGAAGACAGTATGTGATGTTCGCTTTGATGTCATGGTCATGTGCCTTCTTCCCAAACCAATGGAATTTGCCAGGGTAAGTAGAGGCCTACAGCTTGGACCTGGTTGGAAAGGACTTGGAGAGAGGCCCTCCCTAAGCCTATAGAAGAACAACTCTCTGTATTTTAGTCACGCTGAATGAGTTTAGTTTGGGAACTACATTGTAGCCGATGTCCTGCTGTGATGTTGGTTTGGGATGGGGGAGAATAGTAAGACGAATGTGTGAGGTATCTTTAAGAATTTAAGGGGACAGTCTTTCCTGACATTGCCAAATATTTTTATGAAGACAGAGAAAGGGAAAAAAAGCTCTCTGTGAGGTTTCTAGAGCTCGGTCCTTTTCATGTCTGTATCTGCGGAAAGGCTAACATTTCACTAGGGACGATTTCTGTGGTTTCACATAGATTTCTGGAGATGAAAGACGGAAGTCCCTGATCTCCCGTTTGGAATGCCAAAAAGGTTTAGGAACTGCCCAAATGCTCCTTTTCTTCTGGCTTACAGGACACATTTCTCTGTGCTTATTTACCCTTTTGCTTTTGCCTCAGTGGATCACCAGCTTCAGATATACTTCTAGGAAGACCCCATGTTTCTTGACGACAGTCTAATTTGTGTCTAACCCAGAGTCAGTTTTTGGCAGCAACATGTGAAAGTTTTTTCAAGGTATTTTCTAAGTTATATTTTTGTTTGTGATTTTTTTTGTTTTGGTTTGCTTTCAATGAGGTATTGAGGCAGTTTTCAGCTTAAATAAGACATTTAAGAATAAAACAGAATACAAACCATCTAAAAGCACAAGCTTTTATTAGATTTCCAGTGTGAGAGCATTCTGTGCATTTTATCAAAATACACTTCTTTCTTCTTTGGTGCCACCTACTGACTCACATATAAAATTGGATTTTTGTGTACTGGAATTTCCCCAATTCCTGGCATTCTTTGACTGTGTAGATATGTTTTTTCTATTATTATTTCTTTCAGAATAGTACTAAAGGGCTGGCATGATCTGACTCTGGAAGATGAGAAGAAGTGATTATGTTGGAAGGAAAAGTTTTTGTCTTCTAACTTGGGTCCAGTGGTTAGCGGCTTTCGTATTAACTGGCAATAGACATATTAACAAGAGAAAAGACAAAGTTTGTTTAGGCTTATACGTGGGAGTACTCAGAGATGAGTAATTCCCTCAATACCCACAGATAAAAGGTTTATATACCAAACTTAATGGGGGTTGGGGGTTGGGAGAGTAGCGGAATATAGGGGTAGTGGTGGTTAGCACTTGAACCGGAAGATATGGAAAGTTCTTTTGGTTTTTTTGATGGTAATAGGACTGGGTTACATCCCCATGGAAGCTGAATTCACAGGAAACTCCTATGGAATGGGTTAATGGAAGCTACATTTTCTGGAGGCTCTGCTTTAGGCAGATAAGGGAAGTTTGGATAGGGTTTCTTTCTGCATCTTCTTTTTTAAAATAAATTTTATTAGGGAATATTGGGCAACAGTGTGTTTCTCCAGGGCCCATCAGCTCCAAGTCGCTGTTCTTTCAATCTAGTTGTGGAGGGCGTAGCTCACTGGCCCATGTGGGAATCGCATCGGCAACCCTGTTGTACAGAGCTTGTGCTCTAACCAACTGAGCCATCCGGCCACCCCTTTCTGCATCTAGAAGTTTCACACAAAAAAGAAGCCAGGTTGATTATCTGCTGTGGAGAGCAGATAGGGGTTAGGAACTGCACGGTGAGAGATCTGTAAAGGAAGAGCAGAGGTTAGAACAAAGAAACAAAAAGAAAAACAAAAATTAATAGTTAAAGTAGACTATGAACCTAGTTTCTGAGGCCAGAAGGCATCCAGTCAAGATTTCCAGATGTTGGGCTCAAAGCATCTTTAGATAATGGAGTGAGAACATCAGCATCACAGTTACGGTTGTTTCCTGGAGCAGAGCATGGAAGGTGTGGGTGTTTGGTGAACTTCCTGAGTGGCTTAAACTGTTGCAGTAAGAAGTCCTTTGAAGTTTATATCAAGTTGTCCTGCTTCAGTTTGCAGGGCTTTGGGACAAGACAACCTAGTCTGAATAAGTATCTGGGCAGTCAAGTTTTAGTTCTTAGTGACATCAAGTCAGGAGGGTGGGAGAAAAATTGGAAATATTAATTACGGACAAAATGTGAACGACAGCAGGATCCAGTTTACAAAGAGGTGAAAAATACCTGAAATACAACGAACGGGACTAGAATCTGATAACCCACAAGGTTTTCAGATTTTAGTTTTTCATTAAAACATGAAATTTCTCTCTCCAATAACTCCCATTTTGATCAAAGTTAATCAAAGTAAGATTACCCTTGTTCACAAAATAAGTCTAGCCTCATTAAATTTGGCCTGATTATTTATGTAAGTGCAGCAAGAATGGAACTGACCACATAGGCCTTTTTAATTTTGTTTTGTTGGTACTTTTATAAAAAAATCTCAGATTGGACTTTTAAAAGCTTCTCGAGGTTAGGATGCCAAGCCAAGAACTTGTCATCATACTTCATCTCCGTTATCTATAGAATTGGGTGAATTTCTCTTTTCTTGAGGTCCCCCAAATATTCTAAGGTTCCTGGGCCTGCCCGGAAGTGAACTTTCTTACTTGCCTGTAGGCACCAGCTGGTTTTTCCAAGAGGATTTTGTAACTCTTGCATAATGTTCAAACTTAATTTCTTAAAACTTTCACCCTTAGTCATAGTGTCAACCTTAGTTCCTTAAAACCGTCTGATCATATCTGATTCAATGAACATCGTTCTCAAATATGACATTCTAGTCAAAGCTTTGGTAATGTAACCAATTTTTTCAATTATGCTGTTACAAGAACAGGTTCTTATTGAACTTGTCCAAATATGTAACTGTATTGTTGTGAAAATAAGAATATTCAGTAAGAGTTTCTGAATGCTGAGGGATCAGATAGAGAGAAAAAGACAACCGTTTCTCTTCCCTTCCCTTCCCTTCCCTTCCCTTCCCTTCCCTTCCCTTCCCTTCCCTTCCCTTCCCTTCCCTTCCCTTCTCTTTTCTAAGGTATAATCTACTAAATTGTTGTTAGTTATAGATAGCTTAAGAGAAACCTTATATCCAGAAAATAGAATAAATAGAACGTTAAAGAACCAGCAATGTTCCAAACAAAACCCCATAAAAACGATCGTCTTTCTTCATCAGTTCATTTAATCCCATGTAATTAATTTTTGTTGTACTTGGTTTTGGTTTAGCAGTTTTATGAACCTATCAGCTTCTTTATTTGAGTTATGGAGTATGTACCTTGTCCAATGGTATGGCTTTGTCCAGTAAAGAATGTCCAGCCAATAGAAAAATTTTGTAAGAGTTTATCTGAGCCAAAATTTTGAGGACATGCCTGGAAACAAAAATCTCAATGGATTGAGAAAATACCGTGGGCAGTTTTGCAGCTTTCTTTATATGCTAGACTCAAAGGAGGATGTAAGGAGGGTTATATGAAATCCATTGGAGGTAGATGAAGGGGGAGGGAGAAAGTGGGGAAATCCCTGGGATTGGATGAAAAGCAAAATGGAGCGACACATACCACTTTTACGTTGGTGGGTACAGGACAGTTAATAACATTTACAGCACATAGAGAGCGTATGTGGACAACAAGATAACAATGAGGGGCTCTGTGGTCTTGTGCTCTGGTGCTGGCAGTTGTGCCTTTGGGAGGGATCTGGAAAAGAAAATTTCTCTGACATTTCAAAGGTATGTTATCCTACATGCACATAGACAATAGACAGGTATCACTTCAGGGTAAAAACTGACCTTTGTCAAGGAAGCTACAGGCCTAGAATGTGACTATCTACCATAACCCACTTAATTAGGATTTTTTATGTTCAGACTGTCCTATGTGGTTACTTTTGGTCACTGAGTTTGTGAGGCCTGCCATGTACCCCCCACCCCCCACCCCCCCTAGCTTATCAGGTTAAGTATATGACCCCTTTTTCGTTCATAGTCTCAAAGTTACTTAAGCAATGCACTCCGAAGCCTGTACCCCAGATTTCCTGTCATAGTCCTTTCCATGGGTCTCAGAGACAGCCCTTTCTGTGGAAGATGAAGCATTCTGGCTGGTAGCTGATTACAAGAGCTTTCAGGAAAGCATCCGAATAAAACAATAACTATCTGTGAATGATAAAGGCTTAAAATGGCTGTGATTGAAGATCTGATGGGAGTAACTGGAATTATGATAACATTACACTGTTGTCTACTCTCAGGCCAAGTAGTGTGAGGGACCATTCCTGAACACAAAGGGCATTGAGAAAGGGCATTGAGAAATTTCTGGGAATTTCATATAATTCCTGAAAAACTTCTACTAAAACCATTTACTTACACAAATATAAGCTAGGGAAGGTTAAACATCTCTTCTTACTTGATAGTGTTTTTCATGGAGTTGATCACATCAAATAAACCTAATAGTTTAACATCTCTTTTAAACCAGAAAAGAACAAATTCTTTGAGGTTTTTCAAAGGCCCTCTCAGAAATCACAAAATCAGTTGGAAATCAAGATTTTATTTAGGATTTGATTTTGGGAAGGTGAAATATCCAAAGTGGTCAAAAATGTCAAACGGTTTGAACACTTAATGAACCAGGATCACAGATCACTGTGAAATAATACTGAGTTATCCCTTTAACCAAAATGACAAGCAAGATTTCAAAAGTAATGTTGATTACTTTTCAAACGTACGTCCGGAGGCGCCAATAAAATGTGTACAAGTAGACACTTTGGTCAACGTTGCTTCAACAGTAGTTTGCTGTAATCAGAAGTGTCTGGACGTTGATGGTAACCACTTTGAGCACCTCTTGTAATTGCAGAAGTCAAACGTGACTTGTATTCTTCTTTTGTTATCAGTATATATTGAGTATTACAATTTTAATAGTATTCCTTTCTTAAAATGTGTCTATATATTTTTTGGCACCCTCTGTGTAGTATGTGACGTAAGAATTTAAAAAATTAGCCTTTTTAACATTGAGAAGACTTACTTCTCTTATAGAATTGAGGACACAATAAAGAAAACATACAGCACAGGAAATTCTGATAAGACACAGAATCTTTGTTTTCTAGACACCTTACTGAAAAGGTAAAGAAAAGCCTTTTAGGATCTCTTATTAGGAATAGAGCAATCACCCAAGAAACTTTCCTTTTTAGCGAGAGAAAACAAAACTAGTTTTGTGTTGGCTCACTATTGATATTAGCACTCATTTAAAAAACTTTGTAATAAATCTGTTAAATCTTAACCAGTTTGACCACACGAGGTAAGATGACTCCCTGCCTCCTTCCTTTACAACTTTCTATTTCCATGCAGGTTTTTGTCCTTCACTTTCCTCTTTCTCATTCTGGAAAGCCTGTTTACACAATATCACATCTACTTCAGGACAGAATTACTCTTTTTTCCGTAACAAAAATACATCCTACATTACTTCACTAATTTGCATATCGTTTTTTCCTTCACCCTACTATTTCTGGTCGATTCACTTGATTATAATTTTCAACACTTAGTAACCTCTGTTTTTCAGAGGAAACCAGGGTGTAAACAATTGTGAATTGCCTGTCACATACTTAGCATTTTGTAGCATATTAGCCAATTTTATGAATATACCATCTCAGAACTCCTAGACTTACATGCATCTGTAGTATAATTTCTCAGTGTGGCAAAAATAATGTATTTATTAACAGATCCAAATATCTTTAGTCTCTCTGTAAAAACAAGAAGCCAAAAGTAGATAAACTTATATTCAGTAATTAAAGTTTCAATTTTATCTTGTTTAGAAATTATCCAGATATTCAACAAATATCTATCATTTTACTTAACTTAGTATCACTTTAATCTCAAGTTACCAAAAAGATTTTGGAAACTACTAAACATACATATAAAATACAGTTATTGTTGAAAAAAGTTTGTCCGAATAATAATTTTGATGATTAAATTAAAATTAAATTTATAAGTTAAAATGAATTATATAATGAATTATAAAATGAATTTTATAAGTTTTAGAATCTTAAACATCTAGTAGATATAATATTAGCTTATTTGACTAGTAAATCCACATAGAGTAAAAAGGTATGCTCTGTTAACTGATGTCAAGGAAAGAATGTCCAGCCTAAGAATAAGTCTCATAAGAATTTATCTGAGCCAAACTGACAGAATTGATGGGATACAAAATCTCAACAGATTGGGAAATGGTCTGGAGAATGGTAATTTTGCAGCTTATTTTTTTTTTAAATTCTTTAATTATTTTATTTTTTTCAATTACAGTTGACATTCAATATTATATTAGTTTCATGTGTACAGAATAGTGGTTAGACATTTACATAATTTATGAAGTGATCCCCCAATGTCTAGTACCCACATGGCACCATACATAGTTATTATAATATTATTGACTATGTTCTCTATGCTGTACTTTACATCCCCCGACTCTTTTGTAACTACCAGTTTGTACGTCTTAATCCCTTCATCTTTTTCACCCAACCCCCTTCCCATCTGGTAGCCATCAGTTTGTTCTGTGTATCTGAGTCTGTTTCTGTTTTGTTTGTTCATTTATTTTGTTCTTTAGATTCCACATATAAGTGAAATCATATGGTCTTTGTCTTTTTCTGTCTTGCGGCTTATTTATACATTATAATCAAAGGAGGAGACGAAATGAGGGTTACATGAAAACCATTGGTTGTAGGTGAAGGGGGGCGGGAGAAAGCAAAGTAGGGAAATTGCTGGGATTGGATAAAAAGCAAAATGGAGAGACACCTACTTCTTTTATGTTGCTGCGCACAGAATAGTTAACCATTTGTCATATGTAGAGGTGGTGTGTGGGCAACAAGATGACAATGTGTTCTGGTGCTCTGGTGCCTTCCAGGGGTCTGGAAAAGGAGATTACTCTGACATTTCAAAGGTATGTTATCCTAGATGCACAAAGACAATTGACACGCATCACTTCGGGTAAAGATTGACCTTTGTCAAGGAAGCTACAGGCCTAGGATGTGACTACCTGCCATGCCTTGCTTTCACTTAGGAATTTGTACGTTCAAACCATCCTATATGATTTCTTTTGGTCTCTGAGTTTGTAAAGCCCACCATGCAGGCCTCCCTTGAGCTGTCAGGTTTAGTATGTGGCCCCTTTTTGTACACAAAACATACGAGCAGATGCAAATAAAGTGACCTTACAGTAGAAACTGTCGTAGCAATACAAGACTCACTAGTTTATATGAGAGTTGTTTTCATCTTCACCTCACTTTTATTCGAGTTGTGTTTCTAGCAGATGAAACAAATTGTTGCTTGTCCAATACAAGGGCTAACGCTCTTTATTATCAATATTTGTTGGGGAGAACTTTAAGATCTTTTTATTTGCCCTGATACGTAATTTCAAGGAAGCTGTAGGTCAGCCTCACGCCGTTCTTTTTCATTCAAAAGAGGTTCCTTTTTAAAGGGAAAAGGCATTGGAGGTTTGTTAAGGGGGCTGCTAATCAGGGCTTATCAGAAGAAAGGAATCTGTCTTATTTTAGAGCAGGAGGCACTTGTAGAAACAAGATGTCCTTGGATGTTTGCACTTGAAAGAAATTATTCTCAGGTTCTTGAGAAGATGGTCTGGGTGGTAGAAGATTTACATCACAAAGAGAAAGAGAAAGGATGCAAGAGGGTTTTCAGGGCATTTTGGTCTATTAACAGGTTTTAGCTGGCACAAACAGTTTCTTCTGGCAGCATCAAGCTTATACAAGCAGGCATGGTCAGAGTGGAGGGGTGGGAGAAGTGGACAAAATTACTTGTGTTGAGAGTCTGAAGTTTTTAATAGGTCCAGGTTGAGACCTTACTCGAGAAGAGGACTCTGAAGAACTTGACTGTGGCAGCTGAGGCCAAAGACAATCACTGTTTAAGTCCAGGGCAGTCCCTTTTCCAATATCCTGACTCTTTATAGCATCTGCAAGCTTCTTGAGATGGACCTGGGAGGCTTTGGGATTGGTAAGAAGGATGGGCTTGGGAATACTTCTAGAGCCACCTTATATTTTTGTAAAGACTCCCTTAATCAAAGTAAGGCGAGGGCAGTTATTTTTAATTCTTCAAAGAATTAGATGGAGGTCTCAGGAATAACATTCAGGAGCTGACCTGCCATTCCAGAACATTAGTTTGAATTTACTTCCTTATATCAGAGAGTTGTTCAACTAAGATGGAAAATGAGAGATCCCTGTGTTCTGAGACTTGTAGATTTAGAGCTGCGTGCCTTAGCACTATTTTATAAATTGTTTGACAGTCTTTGGGATGTATTCTTTTCCTGTGAGTACATTGTGGGGACTAAAAAAATTAATACTTTCCCTACCACCTCTTAAGTTCTTCTAGCTGGACTAATAATTGAATTAACAGAGACAGATTAACAGGAGACAATCAAATATTTAATATGTGCACATGGGGAATTCACATAAGCATGAGAATTCCAAAGACTGTGAGGCAACACCAGGTGTATATGACATTTTGGACAACAGAGAAAAGGGAGGAAATGGGGTCTTAGATTTCACAAGTGAGAATGGGCTATTTGCAGGTGATTGAGGAAGAGCAGCACATACAAGGCAGGCCAATTCTCGCTAGGCAGCTTGGAAACAATGGGGCACAGGGGCTACGTACTAGCTACCAGGCCCCTGCCTGCAGCCCTCCTATTTAGCATACTCAAGCTAGATTAGGCTAAAGTGAACATTCTAAGAGTTCCTTCCTGAAGCAGGTTTTTCTGTCTGAATCTCTCGGGCAGGAAAGGGGAAGAGGATCAGAGGTTCTTTCTGAGTCTTTTGTTCCTTAATAAACAGCTTAAAATCAATATCCCAAAATGCAGCTTCAGGGTGGCAAACTTTGGTGCCCTTCAACATCATTCCATATTAGCCCAATTAAACCTCGGAGGGAAGGCTTCTGTGAAAGCTCCTGTCAGGCTCTGAATCTCAGCCTCCATGCAGATCATTCTCAGAAGGGAAGTGGTGGAGGGGAGTTTATGGTGGGTGTGGATTTTAATGTTTGTTCTAAATCTGCTTTCTGTGCTCGAATTTTGTTAAGGGAGTATTTTAGGCTAGCTGTGATCCTTTTGGTGTGTCTCTTTGTCAATTGGATCTTCCCCTATTGGTAACAGGACACTTGTTTAGGTTGAGAACTCTGTAAAAATTCTTTTTAAATAAAAAAGAACTTTTCTAAGCAAAAGGATCCATTGTCTGGCCATTAACAATTTAGGATCTCCACAGGGAAAACTTTTCCAAATCATGATTCAGAACCCATAGGCCTTTCCGTGGCTTCACATTAAGTTGCATAGCCAAAGGGCCCTCAGCTATGGTACTTTCCAGGATCTCATCATTATCAATGTTAGTTCTTTTAAGTCTAGGTAAGTAATAACAATTCTAGAAATACAGTCATTTCTTGAAAATATCTAATAAATCATCGAGTATTTTGGCCAAGATGATACCAAATAGATAGCTGAGCTTTACGAATAAATAGAGTTGATTTGATTGTTTTGAGTAATCTGGAGTCCTAGGTATAATAATTAGACATTTAAAATCAGATTCATTTGAAATAAGGTAGTATCCCAGAAGTCTTGTGTTACACGGTAACAATTCAGGACCAGTCAATCCTTTGTTACTTTGATATGTATAATAAGAATACGGGGTATTTATTAATTTCTAAAATCAGAATTAGAAACAGAAACTAAATTTATGATTTAACATTTTTTTTTGCCCTAGAAAATTAACGGAGTATTTTAATTAATAAAAAATACCAGTATTTTTTATTCATGGATTTCATTAGAGTTTCCTATTTTTCTTAGGAAAACTGTTGTGGCAGCATATGCAGCATAGGGAAAAAGAGTACTCTGTGCTGCTTTATTTTCCACAATGAACAATCCTCAATATGTGGGGTTTGGGAGCGGGTGTCCCCAAAATATGCCACCCTGGCATGCAGATTATTTCAAACTGAAATCAATAAAAGCCCAACAGACTCAGGAAGAGTTTTTCACTTCCCCTTTTTCTTTAAGAGATTCAGATAGAAAAACCTGCATTAGGAAGGGAGCCTTGGCATAATCACCTTAATAATTTATACCCCAGCATTAGTCAGGAAGACCCCAAGCATGCTAGCCTGTCTCCCTGCCCTGCTGGTGTTCCACTGTGTCTGTGTTGCCTAAAAGACTTTGCTTGCCATGTGTGTTCTGCTCTTCCTTAATTGCCTGTAGTTTGTCTGTTCTCACTTCTGAAATCTAATACCCCTTCCCACCTTTTCTCCATTGTCCAAAATGTCATATATACACCATGTTGCCTTACTGTCTTTGCAATTTTCATACTTATGTGAATTTCCCGTATGCATGTATTAAAATTTTGTATTTTTGAATTATTCGGCCGGCCAGAAGAACTAAAGGGGTAAGGGGACCATGTCCCTGTCCCCGACAAGTACAAAGTGTGTAATAGTAGAAATCTGTGTTCCTCTGACGTACTGGTATAACTGCATGTATTTGTAATGTGCTGGTCAAACTGGAAGTAAGAATGCTCCAGTAGTGTGCTCATCCTGTTAGCAATGTATCTTTGGACTTTTAATTCATGTGTGATTTGGAAACTCTGCCGTGGAATAGCGCGAATTCAGTCTGTGATTTACATTTGTGATTTACAATTACATTTGTGATTCACATCTGTAACTGTGGTTTCTTTTTTTTGTGACTGATGGATTGTGAATTCTTACAGGTCTTACTCTGAAGATGCTTGGCCCAGGATTCAGATGTAATGAGTTGTGATCTTTCTCTGTACCCATTTCCTGTAGGAGGTCCTTGAGTACAATTGTAACACATGCATTTTGTTCTTTTCCCCTGCGGCTGTGGAACCGCCACCAGGTTGGTGGATACTGGGATAAGTCCTGTAGCACAGTGACTCAGTTGAAGGAAGGCCTCAACCGAATCCTCTGCCTGATCCCCTACAATGTGATCAACCAGTCTGTGTGGGAGTGTATTATGCCGGAATGGCTGGAAGCCATCAGAACAGAAGTCCCAGATAACCAGTTAAAAGAATTCAGGGAAGTATTAAGGTGGGTAAGTAGTTTAATGAAGTCACCGTAATTATAATGATATTTAACTTTTATTGAGCACTTACTGTGTGCCAGGCACTGTGCTGACCATGTAATGGAATCTCATCTACTTTTTAACATCTCTATAGAGAAATTTCAAGGCCCCAAATGAAACAGTTGCTACAAACTGTGCTAAGATGGTTTGGAATTGTTCAGAAACGATTATGTTCTTGTGGAATAATAAACAGATACACCAGATTGTTTGCTCACTTTCAAACGTAATTATGATTTGGGTAAAGTAGAAAAAGTACAAAGGGGAAATGTTTTGAGATGTCGGGAAGCAACCCTCATTCCTTAGAAATGCAATTCCTTCTGTTAAGCCTAATGTGAGTGGGAGTGTTATTGGGATTAACCCTGTGAATTATTTATAAGACATCTGTTTCAGTGACATACGCTGTTACAGTAAAATGAAACATGCTAATAACAGTTCAGACACACAGACTAATCTGAAGTGTTTGGCTCCCCAAATAACAGAGAGTTAGAAGTGCAGCCCTAGATCTTAGTATGTGCCCATCGGTCATTTACTTTTGTTGCTCTGCTTTCCAGCAAAATGTTTGACATTGAGCTCTGTCCGCTACCTTTTTCAATGGAAGAGATGTTTGGCTTTATTAGTTGTCGGTTCACAGGATACCCTTCCTCTGTGCAGGAGCAAGCTTTACTGTGGCTTCATGTAAGTGAATGATACTTTTGATCATTTGGGGGAATAGTTCTTAGCCTATGAACTTTAGATCCCCATGTAGAGGGGCGGAGAGTTAATGCAGAGTCCATAAAGCTGTATGTTTGCTGAGGACTAGCCGTAGACTAACAATTTATATAGTAGATAACTATATTGCAAATCTATGTGGCTATCATTGTGAGTTACTAATTAAAGAGAAATTTATGCAGTACTATTACTGACCACATTGTAGCTTTTGGTCCTTATGTGTCCTTCCATCAATAAATAGTAAAAGTATAATAGCTGTCTTGTGGGATTCTGATAAATCTTTTGATGTTTTCTTGGCAAGTCCTTTACTTGGAAAGGTGGAGAGCTACTGATTTAAGGAGTAGTTCATGCAGTTCACTCAGCCTGGAATGCCTTTTTTTCCTGTCTCCATTAAAATCCAACTCAAAAATGATTTCATCTGTGAAATTTTCTGCTACTTCATGCCCCCATCTTCCCATCAAAATTCATTATTCCTTCCCCCAGTATTCATACAGGTTCTTGTGTGAATTCTATTTCTGTCTAATATAGTTTATTTTTGTCTCTTCTCCTGACTAGAAATGCCTTGAGGGCAGGGACCAAGTCTTTTCCATTTTTTAATTTATAAGTCCCTTCATCCTTTCTTCTCAGCATCTGACACATGCTTTGAATTTAGTGAATGTTCTTAAAAGTTTTATTAAATTGAGTTGAATACCTTATATAAAGTTTGGGCAGTTTCAAAGACAGAGGACAGAATCAATGTTTAAATTAGCTATACATGCAGATACCGTATTTTGCCGTGTATAAACAGCACCCATGTTTTTGGCCCAAACTTTGAGGGGAAAAAGAAATCTTTCGTTTTAATTTTTTAATTCAAATTTTTATTTGTTTACTTGTTGGCCCTTGTTTTTTGTATTATAAAGGGATTGTAGCATTTATTTTTTTAACATATCATAGTACAAGAAATTTTATGTAACAAATAATTACAAAACACAAGAACAGATACACGGTACAAGAAATTTTATGTACTGTCAACAAATTTACGATATTTATGCATCCTAGAAAGCCAAGAAATCTTTGTCATTGCAAGTTTGTCATACCGATTATGTGTATTCCAGGGTATTATTTTGCATGTGGCTATCGTTATTGATTTCTAGAATTACATTTTTAACTCAAGCATAAATAAAAGAATTAAAAACATTTGTATAGATACTGAATTAGTACTACCCATGTATAATGCGCATCCTTATTTTTCCTTCACAAATTTGGTCAAAAAGTGTGCATTATACATGGCAAAGATATGGTGCATCTCTATTTTATGGAAGAATGTGATCCCAGAAGCTTTTCAAGTTGCGAAGATGCCTTTCTGGATTCTAAACTAAGGAGCAATATTTTTCACGACTGACACAGAGTAAAGGGACTGTTTCTTAAAAAGTCACCTTTGGGACCTAAATTTTAATTTTGTGTGCCCAGGTATATCTCAGTAAAATAAATTTTCGTTTTAGGAAAGCCAGTTCTTCTACAGATGGCTAGATGTTACCCAGTTTTATACCCTTTGAGCTATGCTATCTGGGGTTGAGCGGACAGGGCTGTAAACCTGTGTCCCCACCATGGTTAAAACAATTACAGTTTACTTGTTTTATGGACTGGGCTTTGATACAGTTTTGAAGACAGGGTGCTTGAAGGAGTTTTTAAGCCACTGGTCTAACCATTTGGGAAATAGAGTGAACAATATAGTGATTAGAGTAGATCCATTCATTCATTCATTGTGGGAACATTTTTTTTTTTAATTAATTTTATTGGGGTGACAATTGTTAGTAAATTTACATAGATTTCAGGTGTACAATTCAGTATTACATCGTCTATAAATCCCATTGTGTGTTCACCACCCAGAGTCAGTTCTCCTTCCATCACCATATATTTGATCCCCTTTACCCTCATCACCCAGCCCCCACCCCCTTACCCTCTGGTAACCACTAAATTATTGTCTGTGTCTATGAGTTTTTGTTTCTCGTTTGTCTTGTTCTCTTTGGTTTATATACCACATATCAGTGAAATCATAGGGTTCTCTGCTTTTTCTGTCTGACTTATTTCACTTAGCATTATTCTCTCGAGATCCATCCATGTTGTCACAAATGCTCCTATATCATCTTTCCTTAACGCCGAATAGTATTCCATTGTGTATATGTACCACAACTTCTTTATCCATTCATCCATCGAAGGACATTTTGGTTGTTTCCATGTCTTGGCCACCGTAAACAAAGCTGCAATGAACATTGGCGTACCATTGTGGGAACATTTATAGAGTTCCACTGTGCCAGTCACTGTAGTGGGCAGTGGGAAACAAATGGGATAAGAAATGGTCCTTTCCTCATACTGCCTCTCTTCAAGGAACTCACAGTGGGAGAGTATCACATTGGAAATATAATGCAATGTGATAATTGCTCTAATGAAGGTACCGTGTTTCCCTGAAAATGAGACCAAGCCGGACAATCAGCTCTAATGTGTCTTTTGGAGCAAAAGTTAATATAAGACCTGGTCTTATTTTACTATAATATAAGACCTGGTATAATATCACATCATCACATCACATCACATCACATCACATCACATCACATCACATCACATCATCACATCAGAATATAAGATACCAGGTCTTATATTAATTTTTGCTCCAAAAGACGCATGAGAGCTCATTGTCTGGCTAGGTCTTATTTTCAGGGGAAACACATTATGTAAAAAGTTCTAAGAAAACAGAGAAGAGGGGTAGATTAATTCTGTCTGGAAGAAGGAGGCATCTATTTCCAGAAAATTCATTACAGATAAGGTAACTTCGTTTTGGCAGAAGGATACCTGAACTTGCAGCAGAGAGCAAGATGGGATGGGGCATTCAGATGAGGGTGGGGAGGGACCGGAGGGAGAGTCCTTACGGATTATACTAGCCCAGGAGAAAGGTGATGAGCTAAGGCTCTAGTAGTGGTATGAAAAGGATGAGAGAGCATCAAGAGGTATTTCGAAGTTTTAATAGAAATAACATGGTGATTTATTGGCTGTGGGGACTGGGGAAAAAGGGAAGATTCAATGATAATGCTGGTTTTCTTAGTACAAACAATTGAGGATGGCTGCTGATAGAGTCGATAGAAGGCCAAATGTCCTATGTTCAATAGTTCACTTTGGAAAAAAATGCTAAATGTCTTCTTTTTGAGTTTTAACGTTTATATTTTGGGGGGATATATGTCTTTTTTCCCCAGGTATTATCGGAGTTAGACATCATGGTTCCACTTCAACTGTTAATAAGTATGTTTTCTGATGGAGTTAATTCTGTCAAAGAACTGGCAAATCAAAGAAAATCAAGAGTCAATGAATTGGCAGGGAACCTTGCAGCTAGAAGGGTAATTATTGCCACAACTGTTTTTGTCTTACTTATTAAGATTTTGTCAATTGTATTCAGCCTAAAAGTAGCATCCTAGTAAACTCTGAAAATGCTTTTTTCATCCCATCTCACTCGGGAACCTTTTAATAAACACATTGAAAAATAGACATCATTAATCTAAGATGTACGGTATAGTCGGTAATTAATAAGTTATCGAGTTTTCATTTTCCTTTGAGTTTTTCTCCTACAAATACCTATTAGCTATCTGTCACCCTTATGACAGTGGAAAAAAAAAAGAAAGAAAGAAAAAGAAAAAACTTTTTAGGTACTGTTTCTTTTTTTTGGTGGGGTGGGTGGGGGGAGGTCTCTTGGCAAATAATTCTTTACCAGCTCTTGGGAGGAACACTGCTTCACTTTGAGGCTGAGGAGTTTGAATGTTTTGTTGTTTTTTTCTATTGTGTTTTCGGAAGATCTGATCAACTGGTGACTTATCAGTAATGTTGTCTGTCACTGTGAATCAACTGAGCCCATTTTATTGCCCGCTTTGTACCTTTGTGGTTGAGAAAAGCCAATATAGTCTGGTCCAAGTTCTTGATAATTTTTCTTTGGCAGACCCGCTGGAGTGTCTGTTGACATACCAGCATTCCCAGGCCATGATCCCTTCAGGAGAGGCTGACTGTCCTTTGATGGTCGCTGAGGACTGTTCTGAACTCTTTCCTTGTTAAGCCTCTCCAGTCCATTTCCCCCCACTGTACACCACAGGCCCCCAGTCCTTCTACCTGTTATCTAGGGATTCGAACCTATAATCATGGAATCATAGTTTGTATTCAATGCTTTCACACAAAAATCTGCCTAATTGGAACCAGCTGCTGAACATTTATATTTTGTTTCTTCTGTAACCTTTAATATTACATTACTGGGTTAGCACTTTCTGCTGTGCAATGTATTCACAATTGATGTCACAAAATTGTGTGAAGCAGTCGGGGAAGAACTCATTATCCTCATTGTACAACTATTTCACCTGAGGTTCAGTGAACCGAAGCGATTTGCCATTAGGTAACACAATCGATATCCAAGTATTCTGATTCCTGATGGGGTACTCTTTATTTTAAATATGGTGTTCACGGAGCTTGCTGGTTATTAAAGAGATCTTGAAGAGAGCAAATATGATTTCAGAGTGATATACAGGTGTATCAATCAGGGTCCTGCCTCAGAATTTATCCCAGATGATTCAGGTGAAGAGACTTTGCTGGAGGCTCTGCCTCTAGAGTTATGGGAAAGGTTAAGGGAATAAAAGGGTTCGTGAGGCTCCCAGAGGCCAGAAACTGTTCACTAGGAAACCATCATACCCCTAGGGTTGCAGAAACAAGGGGAAGAATTCTTTGGAGCCTACTGGCATCCAAAATCATAAGGAAGGGCTGTCTAGAAGAGCTGTAGGGTGATGGAGAGACTGCAGCATCAAAACAGGCAGGGGGTGGGGAGAAATAGTCCTACCTCTCTGTTCTCCAATTTCACAGCTTCTGCTGGTGCCTCCCATTGACTGAACACAACTGGAAGCCAGCCAGCGAGAGAGCCAGGAGAGACTCAGTCCTTGGCATCCTTGGGCATAGAGCAGGGCAGAGCAGGGCAGTGAGGGCCTGAGTGGGGTGGGGGGCGGGTTGGGTTGGCAAATGGTGAATAACCATTTTGACATCTATTGTTTTCCCATGATAGTTTAATAATTATGATACCCAGAGGCCATTTTTCTTTAACCAGGCATGTCATTCTGTGCTTATGATTCTAAAACCTATCTTGCAATGTTTTACTTTCATAAGTTCTGATTTTTCAGGTTATGGTGTTAAGTAGATGCAGACAATTTAGTTTAATTGGAAATGTTTGACGGGATGAAAAATAACATGACAAAGACAGCTGTCTTCATTCTTCCTGGAGCTGATGTTTTATTCAACTGACAGCTAGACAGGAAGTTTGGATAATTTTATTTCTGATGTTTATATTTTGAGAGGATCCATAGTATTTGGAAGTACTAATGCTATTGGCTGAGAAAGGAAATCGTGTCACAGCCGGAAATGCCTTCCACAGAGTCCCCAGATATTTTCCACAGCCATTTGAGCCGCTGCAAGTTCACTTACATGTGTCGATATTCTTTCCTCTAGGTGAGTGTTGCCTCCGATCCTGGTCGACGAGCTCAGCACAATATGCTGAGTCCATTTCATAGTCCCTTTCAGAGTCCATTCCGGAGTCCTATGCATAGTCCATTTCGTAGCCCTTTCAAGAATTTTGGACACCAAGGAGGAAGGACTATTGACTTTGACTGTGAAGATGATGAAATGAATCTAAATTGTTTCATCCTCATGTTTGATCTTCTCCTGAAGCAGGTAGCTGAAGCATGAGCTTCCTTTAGTTTGGAGGTCAAGGACGAGGAAAGCATTACATAATGGTTTTTTTTTTCCCCTCTGTGTTGGGCATCTTCACACTTTCTGAAAGGATACAGCATCATGCAAGACATTTTGCAGACTCCTTTGGGGATTTCCTAAAGAGCCTGAAAAATACTTACAGGAATATCTGCAATGATGTTGACATCTGAGAATTGATATGAATTTTAGAAACATCCCAGCATCATAAGATTTGATTCTGTTGAACAAATTTGGTGAACAAACTGAGTAATGCTATTGTTGGGAAGAACAAGGTACAACTCTATAGTGATTTTTAACATATTTTATAAATTGATATTTGAAGGTAATTTAAAAAGAGAAGTTTAAAAGGTTTGGTCAGGAGAGCATTTCTGCTTAATTTCTTGTTTCAAAATAATTTCAGACTTGCAGAAATATTGCAAGAATAGTACAAAGCTTTCCCACATACTTCTCCCCCAAATTCTTCAGTTGTTAACATTCACGTCTTTCTCTCAATCTGTAGGTGTATGTATGAATTGTATAATTTTTTAATGAACCATTTGAGAGTCAGTTGCAAGCATGATGTCCCTTTATCCTTAAAACTTCAGAGTGTATTTTCTAAAAAATAAGGACATTCACTTACATAATCAAGTACCGTTATCAAAATCAGGAAATTAATGTTGTTATAATACTATATCTAACTAACAGAAATTATTCACTTTTAAAATTGATACAATAATCATCTTTATAGCAAAAGAAAAAAAATTGTGTTTTTTTAATCGAGGACATGATCCAACATCGCTTATTCCAATGATTTCTCCTGCCTCATCAGTCTTCCTAATCCAGACAGCTCTTCAGTCCTTGTTTATCTTTCATGTTCTTGACATTTTTTAAAGAGTATAGTCTTGTTATCTTGTAGAAGGCCCCTCAATTTGAGTCTCATGTTTCCTTATGAATCGATTTGGGTTAAGCGTTTTTGGCAGTAACACCACAGACGTCATGTTATGTCCTTTTCAGTGTATCATATCAGGAGGCACATGACATGATAATGTCCCCTTACTGGTGGTGATGACTTGGTGAAGGTGGTTTCTCTACTACAAAGTCACTATTTTCCCCTTTGTAATTAATAAGTAGCTTTCAAGGAGACACTTTAAGACTATGAGATTTCCTGTTTCTCATCAGACTTTCACCTACTAGTTTAGCATGCATGGATGATTCATGCCTGAATCGATTATTACTAGGACCATTACCAAATGATACTATTCTAATCTCCATTATTTCTTGTCATTTATTAGCTGGCATTCTACTGAAGGAACAGTTTTCTCTCCGACTTATATATTTATTTGTTTATCTCTTTATACCTACATATACACATGAATTCTTATTTTATTCAGTGAGTTAACATCTGTTACTATGATTATTTGTTATGATGGTTATATCTGTCCCATATTTGGGCAGTAGGAGCTGGCTCCTTTGTTCTTTTGACACATTCCCATCATTTTTTGAACACTTCCTTAATTTCTGGCATGACAAGATATTCCAGGCTGATTTTATATTTTCCTAGCCCTAACTCTGAAATCAGCCATTTCTCTAAGGATCCTGGTTCTGTTTGGCGAATAACGGTATTTATGAATCAAGATCTAGACATTGGGTGAGGAGCAGCATTTTTTAAATGTGTAAAATCTCACAGTGATAAATTTAAAAAACAGCTCCCTTTAGATGCCATACATGATTTCAAAAATAATTCCCTTCAGTTTGTTTTGTGTTTATATTCTTTTTAGAAGAATCCATGGAAATCAATGTATATTCATCGTCTATAAGCCTTGTTGTCTTTAAATAATTTAATATTGTTGTCAGCTCATGAAAATTATCCCCAATTAGTGTGCCAGTGGAATAGTGAACAAAAGGACCAAACTCCTTCTTTTTTGGTCTTTTTTTGGTGTCTTTCAGATGGAGTTACAAGATGATGGCATCACGATGGGTTTAGAGCACAGCTTATCAAAGGACATTATTTCCATTATAAACAATGTCTTCCAAGCCCCCTGGGGGGGCTCCCACACCTGCCAGAAGGACGAAAAAGCAATTGAGTGTAACTTATGTCAGTCTAGTATTCTCTGCTATCAGCTTGCTTGTGAGCTCCTGGAGAGACTGGCTCCTAAAGAAGAAAGCCGGCTGGTGGTAAGCAGTTGAAGAAGTGAGATGGCCCATGTCTAATGGTAATAAAGACTGCAGTGGCTGGGAAATGGAGTCTTTCTCTAGTATTATCTTATGCTCCATGCTGGGCTATATATGAGAGCGTGTTAAAAGAAAGTTTTCCTGTTTCTCCTACCAACTCAGGCTCCTGGCAAGGAATGTGAGATGGAGCTATATTAAACAGAATTCTTGAGTTAGAATTCTTGAGTCTTGAATTAGGGTGGTAGCCCACCAATTCATATGATTTTCATAAATACAAAGCATTACTGGTATTTTTGAAATAACTTTTATCACAAAGTTATAAAGTTTAGAAAACAGTGAATATGACAAAACATACATGTCAAATATTGAATAAATAGATTGGATATGGACACTGAGAATTACTAGGTTACCCAGTTTGTGAAACGCATTAACTTCATCAACAGCCAATGAAAATCTTCATTTCATTTCCTGCTTTTTAAGAAAATTGTTCAAATAAACAGGTAACATGTGACATATACTAGGTGTGCCAAAAAAAATGTATACAAGTGGACACTTTGGTCAGCGTTGCTCAAGCAGTAGTTCACCGTAATCAGAAGTGTCTGAATGCTGATGGTAACCACGTTGAGCACCTCTTGTGATTGCAGAAGTCAAATGTGACTTGTATTCATCTTTTGTTATCGTTACATATTGAGTATTACATTTGTAATAGTTTTTTTTCCTTAAAATGCGTGTCTTTTTCTTTGGCACCCTCTGTATTAACTGCTCCATATAATAGTTATCCCGCATTTAGCTTACTTTCCATCTAAGTCACACACATCACCAAAATACTTTCATTTCATACCATCATAGGTATGATGTATATGTACCTGAATTATTTGAGCCATTGTTTGCCATCTTCTCTTTTTCTTCCTTTCCCCTAACGTTTGTCTAGGTAGAAAATGACTTAAAATTGTTTCTTGAGGTATAGTATACATGCAGTAAAGTGTTTTTTCAGTTTTTAAACACCTTTCAGCCCACTTAACTCATTAGTCCTACCTGTCGCAAAATGACAACCCTGTAGTATGGCCTTTTAACGTTGTCATTGGGTACTGACTACAAAACAGTGACAATAATAGATGATGTGAAAACAAATTAAAACCAAGAAGCTTAGAGTCTATTCAGGAAGATGTTTAAGTAAATGAAAAACCATAAGGCAGAGTGATGAGCATTATGAGAGAGGGATGAACAAGGTGGCCATGGGAGTACAGAGAAGAGACAACAAATCTAGCTTGGAGGTAACAGGGATCCAGAACAGATGGTTTCTGAGCTTGTATTTGAAGGAGTGGACTTCATGAAATGAAGGCAGTCGGAGAGCAGGACTTTTGAGACCCAGAAAACTCTCTATTTAAATGGTATAGAGAAAAGGAGGGAATGATATGCCTAGGGAACTGCAAGTTTGCTAGAGCAATGAGGAGAATGGGAAAGTAGTGAAAACTGAGTGGAGAAAAACAGACTCAGTTTTATATTCTCATTGATTAAAGGCCGTGTCTACCAAACTAAGAAGTTTGGATTTTTGTCTTGGCAACAGTGGGGGAATCCTGAAGAATTTTAATCAGGGTGGTGATACAATTTGATGAATTTGAGAAATTCATCTTGTGAGTGGAAGAGAGATTGGTGGATTTGGACACTGGGGACAGGAAATCAGAAGGTTGGTGTGGCCACTCGGGGAAGCACATAGAGGAGCCTGAACTAACGCAATGGTGGTGATGAAGAGGAGGGGTAGCCTGGCAGATTTTTCAGGAAAGAATCAGCAGCACTTATTTCGTTGGTGTTTAGGAATGGAAAAGTTGAGGACAAATGCGTATTTTCTGTCTTCAGAGATGCCAATGTGGCCATTTCCAGAGATTGTTACTGAAGTAGGGGAAGTGATTTTTGTTTTGGCAGGAGTGGGGTATGATGCTGTCACATTCACACACAGTGGATTGAAAAGCCTTTTAGATGTTTATGTGGGGATGTCACATACCATCAGATATGTGGATCTGATTCTTAAGAGAGATCGGAAGATGATAAAAGTTTGGAGTCACCAGCATATTGTGGTAGGAGGTGTGGAATGAGAAAGGAAAAGAACTAATGCTAGAATCTTGGGAAGGACCAACCCTAAAGAGGGAAAACTGGGAGAGAAGACCAGAAGTAAATTGAGAAGAGGTCAGAGTCACAAAAGAAAAACTGAGGGAGAGCAATGACTCCAAAAGCAAGGTAGAAGATAGTTTAGGAAAGGAGGGGATAGTTGATCATGTCAAGAGAAGAGAGAAAAAACGAAAGACTGCAATGTGTCCCGGGGATTCTGAAATTAGGGGTGCCTTGTGCCCCGTGGGCATGGTAGTAACCATGGATTATTGTAGTTTGTGGTTTAAGAAGAGTATCAGCTGAAGAAGTGGCTACATGGGCGCAGACTTCTCTTCCAGGAAGGGAAGGAGAGTGTGAGGAGGATGTCCTGAGCCCCTGCCTGTCCCTAGTGCGCTCTCTATCTTGTGTCAGTTTTCACAACACCAACCCATGACACAAGGATGAACAAGCATAAAGGTGGAGAAACAGGGCCATTGAAAGAATCCTCCATGTCCACCGTGCTCTTGACATTTGTCATGTGCTTAAAATACTGGATTTCGAGGTGAAGCTAGAGGATTCGGGTTTCCTCTCAAAGTTTTACAGGAGAAATGTCCATCAATGAGGAGGGCTGTGTCTTAGAACACGTGGTCTCCACTGCATGCAGCGGCCACTTTGGTTCTCCTCCTGGGACAGGTGGAGGACAAGGACATGCAGGATGGGCTAGCAGGAGGCTTAGGCTAGTCATCAAGACCGGTGACACCAGTCCCTGCTGCCCCGAAGATGATGCCAGAAGCACGGGTTATTGGCTGTTTGCGGAAGAGTCACTCTGCAGCAGGAAACCACCATATCGGGTGTTATGAAACTCAGTTCATAATATGATTTAGTGTCTTGTTCCTGGTGACCTAGGAATAGGGCCAACCTCAACAAAACTTGGATACTCAGAGCCCTCCCTACCATCATTTTTGTGCTTGTTTCTTTCTTCCTGGTGTCCTTACATGCCATCAATCTTTATCTCCTCCTTGCTTTGAGCTGGCTGTCAAATAATTCTTTTTTTATTTTTATTTTTTAATTAAAGTTTATTGGAGTGACAATTGTTAGTAAAGTTACATAGATTTCAGGTGTACAATTCTGTAATACATTATCTATATCTCACATTGTGTGCTCATCACCCAGAGTCAGTTCTCTTTCTATCAGCCTATATTAGACCTCTTTTACCCTCTTCTAGAGCCTCTCCCTCACCCTCTGGTAACCCCTAAACTATTGTCTATGTCTATGAGTTTTTGTTCCTTCATTTGTTTGTCTTGTTCTTTTGTTGTTTTCAGTTTTGTATATCACATATCAGTGAAATCACATGATCTCTACTTTTTCTATCTGACTTATTTCGCTTAGCATAATAATCTCAGGATCCATCCATGTTGTCACAAATGGTCCTATTTCATCTTTTCTTACTGCCGAATAGTATTCCATTGTGTATATATACCACAACTTCTTTATCCATTCATCTATCGAAGGACATTTTGGTTGTTCCTATGTCTTGGCCAACATAAATAAAGCTGCAATGAACATTGGAGCACATATGTCTTTATGGATAAATGTTTTCAGATTTTTTGGGTAGATACCAAGGAGAGGGATTGCTGGGTCATATGGTAATTCTATTCTTAATTTTTTGAGGAACTTCCACCCTGCCTTTCATAGCGGCTGCACCAATCTGTATTCCCACCATCAAATAATTCTTGAAACAATGTTTGCTGGTTAAAGTGTTAGCTAAAAAAGGATAATTTTAAAAGAGGATATTTGAAGGTGGAACTTGAAGGAGGAAAAAAGCTGGAATAGGATATCTAGAGATAGATATTTTAAATGGTCATATCTAGTTTTCTCTCTCTCTTTAATCTTCACCCACTTTTGCAGCTTGCTTTATATTTATACAAATATAACATATATAAATATATATATAGCATTAAGTATATTCATGTTGTTGTGCCATCCATCTCCAGAACTTGCAAAACTGGAACTCTGTACCCATTAAACAATAAATTCCTGTTCCCTTCTCCCTTTAGTGCCTGGAAACCACCATCTTATCTGTTTTTATGTGTTTGACTACTGTTGCTCTCTCATATACCGTATTTGCCGGCGTATAAGACGACTGGGCGTATAAGACGACCCCCTAACATTTCCACTCAAAATACAGAGTTTGTTATATACTCGCCGTATAAGACTACCCCCTCTTCTGCACACCTTCCACACACCAAATAACTTTCAGTTTAAAATTTGCATCATACTTCTTTCTTTTGGCTGGTGCCATGATAGGGATGATAGGGGTTTGACTGGTCGACATTTTCTATGCTGTACTGTACAATGGTGCAGTATTGTGGTTGGCTGTTGGCTGTATACAAAGCCTGATTTGATTGGTCCCTGCTCCCTGTTTGCCCGCCCTGTCACTATAGCAGTCTGGTCCACCCTTGCATCAGCATCTCCCTGGGACCTCACTAGTGTGCAAGTGCGAGCTCTTCAACATTCTAACAGGCACCATGATAGCGCAAAATCGCGAATCTTCAATGCATATGTAAAGAAATATACGGTAACCCGAATTTACCACACTCGCAAAATCGCACACAGCCGACCATACACCCAGTATGGTATCGCGATTCGCGATTTTGCGCTATCATACTGGGTGTATGCTCGGCTGTGTGCGATTTTGCGAGTGTGGTAAAATCGCATAACAGCAAAATCGCATAACAGCCGAGCATACACCCAGCAGCGCTGCTGATGCCTGAACGGTATGTGGAATGAAGTGGGCGGGCATCGGGAGGCCACTATGGCATGGGGCAAGCACTATGGGCAGTCTATCTGAAGTGTACCTGGCGTATAAGACGACCCCCCCACTTGGAGGCATATTTTTCGGGGCCAAAAAATCGTCTTATACGCCGGCAAATACGGTAATACAATATTTATTCTTTTAGTGAGTGGCTTATTTCACTCAGCATAATAGCCTAAAGCTTCGTTTATGTTGTAGCATGAATCAGAATTTCATTCCTTTTCAAGGCTGAAGACTATTCCATTGTGTGTGTGTGTGCATACAATGGAATATGTATATTCCATTATATATATATATAGCCAAAAAATGTATACACATTTTAATAAAGGAAAACTATTAAAATTGTAATAATATATACCCATAACGAAAGATGACTACAAGTCACTTTTGACTTCTGTAATTACAAGAGGTGCTCAAAGTGGTTACCTTCAGACACTTCTGATTACGGTGAATTACTGCTTAAGCAACGTTGACCAAAGTGTCTACTTGAATACTTTTTTTGGCACCCCTGGCACATCTTGTCCTTTTGTTCATCTATTGGTGGACACTTGTGTTGCCATACCTAACTCTCATTAACTCATATGTTATAGCAATTTCTTACTCCTAATAATTTGACTTCTCCAGACAACTGGTATGTGCATCTTAAAATATTGCTGTGAACCCTTTACTATTCCCTGCTAATTAAGTAGTTGTTGAACAAAATGTGCATGAATTGGAGTCACTTGGTGCGTGGGACATGATCACAGGGATTAAAGCAAAGAGGGGAAAGCAGGTCTCAGAAGATTTAACAATGTTTTTGAGATTTTTTCCATCTTTATCTCAAGAGAATGAAAATGTTTCCCTAACAGCCGATCTAAATTTCCTTTAACTACTATGGAAATGAGCTCAAGTCTCTTTTGAGGGAGGCGCCTGTGCCCTCCAAGGCTCAGCACAGGGCTGGGAGCCAGCAGGCCTCCATCAGTCTTTGTTGCAGAATGTTCTTTATATCCCCAAAGGGCTGCTCATCTGGTTGCTCACCATGTATGTTTCAGGAGCCCACAGACAGCCTTGAGGATAGCCTCCTTTCTTCCAGACCAGAGTTTATCATAGGCCCTGAAGGTGAGGAGGACAATCCAGCAACCAAGCATGGCGAGAACCCAGGCAATCGCGCGGAACCTGCGGAACACGCTGGTAGGTAAACTCCGGCTGCTGGGGGAGGGCGGTGTGCGCAAGCCTAACGTTCAGAACCCTGGTTTCTTACTGACTCACGCAAGTTCAGATTTGGCCTCCTTAGTATAGACTTGTGCTAATGCACCACTTCCTCGCACATTATGAAATGCACAGATCCAGGATGTGTTTCTAGTGGGACAGAAGTCACTGAGCATCTTTCTGGCAGCAGGAGATTGTTATTAACAAAACCCTGCTGTGTTAGTGGAGAAAGCACCACCTTCCTACTTATGTATTGTGTTGTCTGTGGACAAATAGCTGTGAACCAAGATGGATGGCAGACTCGGAATGTGCTGACATCTTGACAGGCACTCGGGGCATTTAGCCAAAGCAGAGTATTTTGGGACAGAGGTGATGGAACTTGAGCTCATGCAGCTTCTGCGATCCAGGGGCGTGACCAGGATTCTGGACAGACTCATGGTGTGTAGCTGTGCAATTTGTGTCTAAGGCTGGTTGGCTCGACTCACAGCTAGGAGGAAGGATGGACTCTTTCTAGTTTGCTTGAAAGGCTCTGTGTGTGCGAATTGGGGACATCAAGATGGCAGGCAGGCCTGGAATTGGACTCTAGCTCGTCACACACTGAAAGAGTTTCTGGGATTTCAGATGTGACCCCATATGTCTTTGGGAAAGCTGATTTCTGTATCTGCTCTGTGGCACTCTGGGAATTTGTACAGGACTAGAGCAAATCTGAGTAGCTTGTTATCTTCCTGCTTCCACTTGTCCTGTACTATTAGGAGCTGGCCCCTGGGAGGCCCACCTGCAGAACCAAGTTTGGGAAGCAATCTGCATCATTCCCTCAGTGAACACCAAACATTGTTAAGTGACTGTTTTGTGGAGTTCGTTGTAGGTCTTGGAGTGTCTTATTCAGATCAAGGTAACTGCATCATTACTTCAAAATGCTTCTGCATTGATTGTATAAATGGTTAGTCGAGTGTGATTAACTCGGCTCACATTATTTAGAACAATCGAAACCGAGAATTTTGAAGGAACACCTGAGATGACCTACTGCATTTGTTTTCTGCGTGTACTTGGGGTTGCACAGGCCCTGTGGGTTTCCTTTGGACCTTCCTTAATTGAGGTGGCAATTGGTGGGAAGACGTTGGTAAACGATAAAGATTCAGGCTACATACCCTGCTGCAGCCAGACTGCTCTGACTTGCTCTAGTTCATATGTTGGAGTTCTAAGTAAGATTTTCTTTGAACAAAATATTCCACAGTAAAGAAGTTTGAAACCTGCTGATCTAGTTCAGCCTTCTCACTTTGCAGATGAGGAAAATACATCCCAGATGAGTTAAACAACTTGCTTATGGTGATGTAGCTCCTATTATTCATTCCTAACTTAGGCTGTATGCTTATGATGCTGTCAAATGGTAACGGAGTATCTCATCATCTGAGGAATTGAAACATAAACCAAATGAAAGCTCTGCCTGCCTATCCCCATTCTGCGGGTATCCGGGGTGGGCGTCTGGGAATTGGAAATCCAAATATTGTACAACTATTAATACTTAATGGCAGAGTTGAGATCAGAACCTGGGGCTCCTCGTTTACTTAGAATTAATTATGGTTGCTGAGGCCCATGCCCAGGCTGCATTGATGTCTAAAGGAAGCAAGGATTTCACCACTGATCCAGTCACCTGAACTCTTTTTATACAAATATATTTTTAAAACCAAAGATGACGCACAAATCAACTAGTTGCCATTTTTATTTGTATTTAACATTTTAGTTGAACAGTGGTTAAAATTAAGCAATTTCTTTTTATAAATTACTCTTTTTGTTGCTTAATTGTTATAAACTTCACTTGTTTAAACATTTGCTCTACTCATCTCCCCCAAACATGATTTCAGGCTCCCATCATAGCTTCTGGTCCATTTTCCTTCTTTTATTTCTGCCATCTTGCAGGATATAGGTATAATTTGTCTCCTCAGGGAAGTCTCCATTAATTTTCTTCCAAGACGAGCCTTCTCTGCCACTCAGTGCCTGGATCCTGCGTCTGCTTTGTGGGCCATTAGGCGATGATGTTGAGCTTGTCATAGAATAAATGAGTGGTCTATCGATATATGCTCGGTGATTTCCAATTCCTTGTAGAGTATTTCCTGATTCTGCATTTTGTGGCCTATTTCTTCTAGCAGTCAGACATGTCCTCCACTAAAAATATTTTTAAAACTTTCACATTAGACAAAATAGAGTCAAGTGCTGATAACAAGTATTAAAATACATTAGAGTGGAAACTCCCCAATGAACTATTAAGTATATACATCTAGAGGGTTTGATGCCCATTGTCTCTGATCCTAGGAATTGCCAAAACTTGCAATAGTGATTTGAAAACATTTACATGAATTTCTACAGCTGGTTAACTTGTGAATTCTTTTTTCTAGCATGTCTCATGTACAATAGACCTCCACCCCCTACCGTAGGGGCAAAGGTTTTAGAGATCCTCATAAGAAAATAAGGCCAGGTTCTGATCTGAATATATTGAACTTCGAAAAGACTCCCTTTTTGTCTGAGTCTATGGACCAAATCCCTCCTTAGGTGCTAATACAACTTGAATACCTCTCTTGAACACCTGCTTATTTCCCTTCACGTTGGGAAGGCGTACCTAGCCAGGCCCCAGGCCTCTCCTGGTAGCAGCAGAACTAGTGGCCCTTGGGGCATAGGGCTGAGCTGAGCGAGCCCAAGATATGATGGGCTGGCTACACAGTGGGAAATGGAAGCTGAGAATCCTAAATCTCGAAAGTTTCCTGCACTTTCATCATAGAAGGGATAGATGCTACCTTGGAGAGCAAATAAAAACATTACGTACTTTAAAAATGCAAAAAAAAAAAGAGCAGATATTCTATGTTTTACTTCTCCTGGTTTTATGATCTTGATCAACTCATGAATGGTGGGGGAGAGAAGGAGTTATGCTAACCTTTGGGTAATTCTTTCTTCACAGCAGTAAAGAATGATACTGAAAGAAAGTTTTGCTACCAACAGCTTCCAGTATCTTTGAGACTAATATACACCATTTTCCAGGTATATTTTTTGGAATATTTGAAGTTTGGGTTTGGTAGCGTTGCTTTTTTAGATCGCTCAGTAACCATGTGGTTCTTTGCATAGGAAATGGCTAAGTTTGAAGAGCCAGACATTCTTTTTAATATGCTCAATTGCCTGAAGATTCTCTGTCTACATGGAGAGTGTTTATACATTGCTAGAAAAGATCATCCTGAATTTTTAGCCTACATTCAAGATCATATGTTGATTGCGAGGTATGTTTTCCTAACAGTTTGGTTTTTTTTGTTGTTTATATGTTAGGCTTTAGCTGTAAAAATTAGAATAAGATTTACCAACTCATGTGAGTTATGTTTTTTTTTTTAGCCAGGACATTTTAATCACTTATGGGAATTACTTTTCTCTTATTTAGTGTAATTATTAAGTATGTCAACATGAGTAATAGTAATTTTCTTTGCTAGATACTGTAAAAATGGAAAAGGTGAAATAAGGATGATTTTATGCCTTTCAGTTGTTAGATGGCTTAAGAATTTAACATACCCTAGTAAAATGTCAACAGGTCCTAAGTTAATATTTGTGTAGTATAATTGAGTAAGGATTTATGTAATTTCTTACATGAAATAGAACTGCTAACAGACATCTAAAATCTCTCCATATATGTTGTCTGATAAGGTATTTTTAAAAAGACTACCTCAGCATTTTGAGAAAAATAATAAAATATTGCCCTGGATTTACATACTAGTGTTCTTTCTGAGAACCTTAAAATAGCTGTTCAATCTTCCTGGAAGTAAGTCCGGATAATATTGTCCTCATTTTTTATGTAAGAGAATGAGGTAATTAAAAAGGGAAAAGTTTGGTTCAGATTAAGTTGGTGACAAAACCATGTTAAGGGTCTGTCTTCACTCATTTTGTGTATTTATTCAACAAGTATTATTGAGGGCTTAGTATTTACGTTATTTTTCTAGGCACTTTGGAAATTTGCGATCTAGTTTGGAAGGGGGTGAACACTCTGTATGTAGAAGGTGACCATATAATTTACTATTCAAATTGGTCTACTTTTGAGAGTAAAAAGGGAATGATCTTCGTAATAATCTCAAAACAATAAGTATAAAGTAGATGAAGATCTTGGATAAACTAAGATATGTGGTCATTTTACGTATGTAAGAGTCACTATCGAATCTAAAAGATGTGTGATTGGATGACTGTTTTGTATATTTCAGAGGTGGGGAAGGTCATTTCTGGATGATCAGAGAAGCAATCAGGAGCAGATACCTTGTGGATGAGCACTGAGATAAGGATAGAATTTTGACAGGGAGATATTTGAGCTGGGTAGGCCATTTTCTAGAAAGTGGGACTATCAAGAGTAAAGAGATGGAAGAGTTGGAAAGAGGGGACAAGAAGAGTAGGGAATATTTAGGTGATTCCGAGGTTTTATTTTTTACTGCGTGGTGTGGTTTTAGGGGAAGTAACAGAAAATGAAGCTGGAGAAGGAGCTTAGTACCCAAATGTGAAGGACCTTGAAGATAGGGACTTCATTTAAAGATGTTTGGGGAATCTATGGAAGATCTTAAAACGATGAAAAGGGTCAGAGTTGGACCTTGATAGCATAAGCATGGAGAAAAGTGAGAACCTTGCCTCTCTCCTAGCTTCTGGTGGCCTTCCATGGCTTGTAGATGCGTCACTCTAATCTCTGCCTCCATCTTCACATGGTCTTCCTTTCATGTGACGGGTGTCTCTCTGTCCCCATCTCTTCTTGTGAGGGCACTCACAAGTCATTAGATTTAGGACCACCTAGCGCCAGTGAGACCTCATCTTAACAAATTGCATCTGCAATGACCCTATTTCTAAAAAACGTCACATTCTGAGGTTCACATTCTGAGGTCCGGGTCCATGTGACACTATTCAACCGAAGACAGAAGCATACCATGGACATGGTGGCTCTAAAGAAGTTTCCTCATGATAAATGGGGCTTCTACAAGAGATATGGGAGGAGATGGTGGCACGGTGGCCATGCTGACCTGGATGTGGGGAAGAGTAAGACTGATCTGGAAATATCAGTGTAACGGATGGGAAAAGCCGCAAGTCCAGGCAAAGGCGATGAAGGAACTGGGTTAGGAATCAGGCAGAAGCTCTGTTCATTCCAGGAGAGTGGGAATACTAAGTGGGCTGCCTTTTGTTGTGGAAGCCACCTCTACCAGACAGGTGCCCAGGCCAAATGGGTCGTTGTGCTGGGGGATCTTGGGCTCAGCCTCTGGGTGGCATAGCTCAGGTTTTTCCTCAAAGTATGACCCTACACAAAAACCATGATGGACAATGATGGATCTGAAGAAAGGACGTTTTTCCTTCTGTTTTTCAAACAAAGCTGCTTAGGGAACTGGGAAAGCCATATGTATGAGACTGGCCAAGTCCTGGGATTTTTGTCACCGAGACAGTTTTTAGCAATGCTGTATATGGTTTGCCTCCTTCAACTAAATTGAAAGTTCCGCGAGGGGGGCGTAGCTTATGTCTTCTTTTTCCTTTGCGTTCTCTGTAGAGCCTGTTGTGTTCTGGAAGGATCGTCATCTTAGCCTCCCAATGGTAACAGTAGTGTGAGGTTTTTGACTACCTACTATGTGTCAAGCACTATGAATCATCTCATTGAATGCAACCAGCATTGGGAGGAAGAGGAAGTTCAGAGAAGTTAAGGAATTTACACTTGGTTACACAGCTAATTAATGGCAGAGTTGGGGTTAGATCCATATTTGTCTGATATCCACTACTTGGATGAAGCATACAGTGTTTCAAAATTGTTCCTTTTCATTCCATAGCTCTAGTATGTCTTCTGAGAAACAAGCAATTCCCTTGATGTGTACCTTAGCATACTCTCTGTAAAATGGAGATAATGTGTGTCACTCCTCAGTCTCTTGGTGGTGCATTATGAGTTTTTGAAAGTCTCAAATAGTTTTTTAACCTTTTTAAAAAAATTTATTTAAGTGTGTTTTTCCAGGATCCATCAGCTCCAAGTCAAGTAGTTGTTTCAGTCTAGTTGTGGAGGGCGCAGCTCACAGTGGTCCATGTGGCGATTGAACCGGCAACCTTGTTGTTAAGAGCACCACATTATAACCAAGTGAGCTAACCGGCCTCCCGCCACAAATAGTTTTGATTTTGATATTAACTCTGGAACCAAATAGAAAACACAACAACAAAAAGGATAAGAAATACTTTAAATAATTAATACAAAATTGGAAACCAGTACTATATTATTAATAAAAGATATATTCAGAATTTTTCTGGTAGAAATTGATAGGGACTTAGCTAAACTTGCTAAAGTACATCTTTGACCAGCAGTGGTCTGGTTTTAGGCGTGGCTAGTACTCATAAGATGTTACTAGGGTTCTCTCTCTCTCCCCCTCCTCCCTCTCTCTTTTCTCCCCTCCTTCCCTCTCCCCCTTTCTCCCCCCTCTCCTCTTCCTCCCTGCCCATTACTTAGCCCCATTTCATCTGTATTGACTTCTCTGCACGCTGTCCCTGTGACATAGAAAAGAGGGTCACTGGCGGCTCTAGATTAGCATTGTACTTCATTGCTGAGGTTTTAGGAGAGAGATCTTCCCTCTCTCAGAGTCCAAAGCAAAACCTGGACAAAGGATCCCGGCATTCTAGGTCATATGCCCACCCCTAGACTGATCACTCTATTCGTGGCATCGAAGTACTTTGATCAGCCTGGGTTTTGTGCTCTCATGATAGAAAAAAGAGGGGAGACCCTTGATCGACAGCCCTGCCAGTTGAAGAGGCTATTCTTAGTAGAAAAAGAGTTGTTCTTTCCTAGAAGAAGAGGGAAAGGCTGCTGGGAAGGCAAAGCCAACAAAAAGTCCCAGATGTTCAGCATAAGAAAAAAAGATGTTTAAGTCACTATCACATCATCATTTTAGCAAAACTAATCAATTTTGTATGTTATTTGGCAGTCTTTGTTCATTTATATATCTGAATTTATAATATACAATTAAAAATGTTTATGTTAAAAATGTAATTTTAAGTGTTAAGTGTTTTTTCTATGTTGTTACATAAAAGTAGTTACTTAAAAAAAAACAAGAACAGAACAGAGCATAGGAAAAGTTTATCTGAGGATTCTAGTTTTGATGAATCTAATTTCACTGAGAGCATGCCTACCAGCCACCCGTTAACTACACTTCTTCTAAATTAAGGTAATAGTCTTTTATTTCTAGAAAGGTTATCCTACCTGTAACCACTTTGCCTCCTTTTGATTTCCAGCCTGTGGAGAGTCGTCAAATCTGAGTTTTCCCAGCTCTCTTCGTTGGCAGTTCCTCTTCTTCTCCATGCTTTGTCACTTCCTCATGGTGCTGACGTCTTCTGGACAATCATAAATGGCAATTTCAACAGCAAAGACTGGAAGATGAGGTTTGAAGCAGGTACCTCTGTAGTAGCTTAAAAATTCTCTCTGGTTCACAATGTAAACCGGATGTCCAGTTGTGGGATCTCTTTTCGGCCCTCCATTTCCCTCCCTTCTCTCTCTTTTTTTTTTTTTTAAAGATTTTATTGAGGAAGGGGAACAGGACTTTATTGGAGAACAGTTTGTACTTCCAGGACTTTTCCAAGTCAAGTTGTTGTCCTTTCAGTCTTACTTGTGGAGGGCGCAGCTCAGCTCCAGGTCCAGTTGCCGTTGCTAGTTGCAGGGGGCGCAGCCCACCATCCCTTGCGGGAGTCGAACCAGCAACCTTGTGGTTGAGAGGATGCGCTCCAACCAACTGAGCCATTCGAGAGCTCAGTGGCAGCTCAGCTCAAGGTGCTGTGTTCAATTTTAGTTGCAGGGGGTGCTGCCCACCATGGCTTGCGGGACTCGAGGAATTGAACTGGCAACCTTGTGGCTGAGAGCCCACTGGCCTATGTGGGAATCGAACCAGCAGCCCTTGGAGCTCTAACTGCCTGAGCCACCCGGCCCCTCCCTTCTCTTTAAGGGGCATTGTCCTGCTTGCTGGCACTCTTGGTTGGTTCTGCTTAGCTGAGCTTCCTCAATAATAGTATTTTGCAGAGTGGTCCTTAGGTAGGGTTATCCTGTCTAGTTTACCTGTTCTCCAGGTGCATTTATTAATTGCCCCCTTGTTTACTTTCATATGGGTCCTGGCGGGAATGATCAATTGTATAGTGAACCTCATAGGGTACTTGCATCAGGGTAAGTGGGAATGTTTGTTAAAAACGCAGATTATTGCACTATGTCCTAGACCTACTGAATCAGAGTCTCAGGAGGTGAGGCCAGGAATCTACATTTTTAAGAAGTTCCCCATGTAATTCAATGGAGTTTGAGAAGCTCTGCTGTTATGGTATATCCTTACCTTGAAGCATCAGGGACCAAGTCTGGGGCCATGATGGGTATAATTTCCTAGGGCGAGTTCTTAGCAGAACGTGGTCAGGAAGGAACCTGGGTGTGTTCTCTTAGCCTCCCACCTCCTCTTCACTGTCACTGCACGCTGTTAATACTCCCATTCCCAGGAGACCGCACACAGGGCTGCCATGTCATCATGGCCTCATCACAATGGTTCTGTGTATTTTAGTGTCTCAGAAATTGGGCAAAGAAATAGAAGTTCCAACAGGTGAGTTAACTATTATATTTTTGAGTTCAGTTCCCTAATCTCTGGCCACCTCAAAGAGTTCTTGGTTTTTAATACCCCATGAATCCCAGGGGCTGATGTATTTATATGGCAGCACATGATGTTGTAGGGAATAAGATCAGAGTAAAATTTTCTCCAAAAAACGACATGGTATTGGCAACATTTTGGTGGCATTACATCCAAATAAAGCAGATAAATATATATAACTATGCTCTTTGATGCCAATTTAAGGATTAGATAGTTGCTGGATTAATCTTCTGAATCACAGTTCTAATTATGTGTTCAAAAGTTCAAAAATTTTATTGGGGTACACCTGAAACTAATAAGAAAATAAAAGAAAAATTTTTATTGAGTTTTCAATAAAAACTAGAGAATAAAGTTTAGACTTCTTAAACTGACATTTACAGCCTCCCATGGTCTGGCTGCCCATGCTTGCAGCTTCATTTCCTGCCGGAGCCTGCCGGCCAGTCGAGCAGATGACCTGACTGAGGGGGTGAGGATACAGAAAAGAGACAGAAACGAAAGATGGGGTTGGGAGGACTGCTAGTCCCGAAGAAGCCAGCAGCCCCGAGTTTATTTGTCTCAGCCAATTTATACAGCACATAAGCAGGAACATTCCCACCGTTATTTACAGAATGTGGTGACTTTTGTGTTTTTTATCTTCCTTGTTTCTTGGCGTTTGGAACATGCTGACCTTCACATGTAGCCAACCTCCCTGTTCTTGTAAGCTTCTAGATAAGCAAGTTACTGTGAAACTCAGCCAAATATTTCTAAGACAAACGCCCTGGGGGGGGGCGCATCAATGGCTCCCCGCATCTCCCCCCTTTTTATTTTATAGAGCTAAGGTGCTTATCCCAAGTGACGCCTGTCTTAAGTTGTCTCACCTTGTATCAAAGGATCTTACTCGTCTTTGGCAATGCACATCCTATTTTATCGGATGCCGCCTGGCTTGAGTTGTCCTGTACCAAGAGAGAGACTTACTCGTCATCGGCAAAATCACTTATTTATGGGGGCACCTCTTTGCTCTCGCGGAGAGTTATAGCATGGTATCAGGGCGTTTTTGTCTTTTGGTATGTAACAGCAACCTATGTAAGGTGACTTTAGTTGCTGAGAGGTCTCGGATAATCAATTGAAGCACACAGGGAAATATCAGTAACCCAAGAAGCACCAAGCCCGCAAGTCCAATGAGGGCTCCTATTCCATGTTGCCAGGCTGTAAGAGATGGGAAGCGGATTGTATCCCTTCAACCATCTGTTTTGCCATTTCGGCAAGGGAAGTATCCAGCTGAGGTGCTTTTCTTAGGGCTAGAATATCTTGATGTAATTGTATCAAATTTAGAGAGGCATTATCATGATGCCAAATACCTGCAAGATGTTGTTGAACTTTATCCCAACCATAATCAGACTTATTATAAACCTTTCGGGTCACACAAATATGTTTAAAGTTTGCATGGCAGTCCAGATTTATGCGTAGTTTTATACTCTGTACCTCTCTTCCTATGAGAGACATAGTGTCATACAATGCATTTAAGCGTTCTTCTACTTTTTGATCTATAGCTTCTTGGATAGCAAGAGTTTGTGTAACATTAGCAGATAGCTGATTGACATATTGTGCAGTCTGAATAGATTGAGAAAGAGAGACAGCTGCGGTAGTAGCAGCAGCAATCAGAGTAACTAAGGCAGCAATACCTGCTACAAGGAGACCTACAAAGCGTTTTGGGCGTGAAAGCAATTCAGTAACTTGCTTGAATAGCTGAACTCCCTCATCACTATACCAGGGACCCGTAAGGTTTACGGGTACCATTACAAAAGAAGGTTGATATAGGAGTACAAGTTTGCTAGTGGCAGAGATATTATAAACACAATTAGTAAGGGTACAATTATAACAACTAACATTCCAATGACTTTCGGCAGAAGTTATTGTCACATTTCCAATTAGAAGTACATAGGGTTCTGGCACGCAGGCCTGTACTTTGTAATAGCCAACATTAACCCGTACAACCTGTACATTCCCTCGTGGATCCCCAGTCTCCCCCCCCATAGCGGCCACCAACCGCCACAAATAAGACTGTATGGGGCCGCCGTCCATAGTTAATAGAGTCTCTACCAGATATAATTTTCCCATATTGTCTTTTTCTTGAAGACCCCAATTTACCAAATACCCTGAGTTACTGGTATTATACACCGTACCGTTAGTCCCACGGCACCTAAGCCATACAGGTTGTCCCGTATGGTTGTTGTTGTCGCGTTCACAAACAGGGAAATCAGGTGCTCCCGATGTAATATTTGGCACTCCTGCTCCTGTGAGTTCTGTCATCCAAACTTCCCAATTGGTCAAAGTGGTGGTGATTTGTTGGAACTCATTGTCCCCATCCTTGAGGGGACTGTTTATCTGGACCAAGTAGCTCCTTCTGGATAGAGTCAGGTTAACTAGGAGACAGTTGTTCTTGTCCCCGGGGTTTTTTGTGAAGCAAATGGGCCTCCCTGTGGATAGGCCATCAAAACTGAAGTTTTCCGCCTTTGTCGGACGAATGTGGCTGCTGGAAAAACCACCCATACACCAAGTGTTGTTGGTGTAGACAGGAATCTCTGGATGATCCCAGGCAGCCGGTTGGAGCAATGGGGGGTTAGGCACGTATGTCCAATAGTTATTCCCTTGTCCCTGACTCTTTGAGGCTGCGCCTAGCAGGACCAGCACGGTCAGGAACATCTTTTGAGAAGTTACCACTGAGGAGCTGCGCGTCTGTGGAGATTCAACTGGACTCATCATCACTGTCTTTAGGGTCTAGGGGCTGCTGGTCCCTCCACTCCTTAGATTTTTCCGCATGGCGTACCAGTCTTTCCGGGAGCCACCTCGGGGCGTCAGCATCCTGTGGAAAAACACAAACATATCCTCGGCCCCATATGAGGACCGGGTCTGGGCCTTGTCACGAACCCGTAAGTGGGTCCTTCCATTTAACCAAGGCCTGGGGGCTGGCAGAAGGATGCCAAAAGCGATCTGCTGTACTCTTGAGAAACATTAACAATTTGGCAGGTTGGGCAAGTTTGAACTATATGTCTGGCCTATTTGTAAGTAATAGGAAAATGAGCTTGAAGGCCAGCAGCATTTGTATGGGTTAAAGAATGAAACTCAGTTGCCTCAGTAATTAGAACATTAGCAATCAATGAATCAGCAACAGCATTGCCACGCATCAGTTGTCCCGGTAGGGAGGTGTGGGCACGTATATGAGTAATGAAGAATGGATGTTGTCGGTTTCTAACCACCTGTTGAAGCTGATTAAAAAGAAACTGGAGAGACGGGCTTGAGTTATTAGACAGTAACGCCGTCTCAATGTTTTTTACTGTGTAAACTACATAAGCTGAATCAGAGACAATATTTAAAGGTTTAGTATAATCCTATAAGGCAGTTAATACAGCAAGTAACTCTGCTCTCTGTGTAGAGGTGCAATTAGTTTGAATGACTTGTTGATTTATTTCACTTATTATCGCTGCCCTGTCGTTACTAGACCCATCAGTAAAAACTGTTACAGCTTTTGAAATTGGAGCTGGACTTAATCTCTTAGGGAGAATCCAACTGGTCTTTAGAAGGAATTGAAACAATTTATTTTTTGGATAGTGATTATTAATAATTTTAAAATATCCACAAATAGCAACTTGTCAGATTTTAGAATGGGTATTTAAGTATATAATTTGTTGTTTTTTAAACGGGACTACTATTTTATCAGCTTAGATTCCGTTTAAATAAAGAACTTAAGTGTGAGCTCATAAAACAAGCTCTGAAATTAATTCCAAATAAGTTGGGAGTGATTTGACAAAATTATTAGGTAGAAACAGCCACTCTACCAAGTCAGTTTGTTGAATTATCACCGCTGTAGGTGAATGGGGGATCCCATATGCGAGGCTCCTCAGGAGGCGGAGCAGTGAAATTATTTACAGGGGGATCCCTACCCCTGGGATTTCATGGACCGGTGTAAGCAATCAGGGGAGGTCTGGAAACGCTTTTCCCAGTATAAGGCACTTGGGGAGGTCCGAGGCAATCTTTTCCCTTCCGAGCAACCTTAAGTTTCACTAGCTGTCCCTGAAGAATTTTCATTTGCTGAGAAAGTGTATACATTGGATCAGTGGGCTGTCTACTTTCTTGAGCTGTAGCCACTACAGGGGGATATTTCTCCCTATCATACTTAGCTGCAGTTTCTTCCAAACCTTTTTGATCTTTCAGATCTAATTCTTTCCATAGCTCATCCGGCACTTCCTGATAAGTAGGTTCATTATTGTATATCGGAGCTCCCTCCCCCTCCTCTCCTTCCTCCGGAGCAGAGGCAGAAACGGGAAGCTCCACATTTTCTGCCTGTTTTACCTTTTCCAGCCTACAGCCCTCATGTCTAAGATCTAAGCAGTCTCTAATTAAAGTCCATAGCCCAAATGTCTCTACTGGGACCAGTTGAGGTCCGTGGGCAGTATAATAATCCTGCACTCTCTCTCCAACCTTTGTCCATGTTTCCGAGCTAACTGTCCCTTCTTCTGGGAACCATGGACAAACCTCCTCTACAAACTGCAGAAAAGAGTGCAGCTGTGTGGTGCTAACCTTAGTGCCCCTTGAACGGAGCATGGTCTTTAAGACCTGTACAAATAGCGCTTTGCTATTCTCTTGCCCCATAATTTTTTACTCCCAACTATATATCTACTAACCGCTCCCTTACCGACTCACGTGTCCGAGTCACTTGCGCGCTTTTCCCGAGCGGTGTCCTCTACCGTGGTCCCAGGTTTTCAGGTCCCTGTTCGGGCGCCACTTGCCGGAGCCTGCCGGCCAGTCGAGCAGATGACCTGACTGAGGGGGTGAGGATACAGAAAAGAGACAGAAACGAAAGATGGGGTTGGGAGGACTGCTAGTCCCGAAGAAGCCAGCAGCCCCGAGTTTATTTGTCTCAGCCAATTTATACAGCACATAAGCAGGAACATTCCCACCGTTATTTACAGAATGTGGTGACTTTTGTGTTTTTTATCTTCCTTGTTTCTTGGCGTTTGGAACATGCTGACCTTCACATGTAGCCAACCTCCCTGTTCTTGTAAGCTTCTAGATAAGCAAGTTACTGTGAAACTCAGCCAAATATTTCTAAGACAAACGCCCTGGGGGGGGGCGCATCAATGGCTCCCCGCAATTTCCCACTCTTCTTTTTTTTACATGCCATTGCTCTGTTCTTATTGCTCCCTGCTTCCCCTCATCCACGTCTTGGCCATTCTCTGCTCTCCATCTGAAACTTTTTTCCCTTCTTGGTCCCATTCAAATGCTACCTCCAATTGAACCACCTTCAAATGCCCCCATTGAGTTCCACTTTCTTGGTTTCCTTGGTGGAAAGCCATTTCTTTATCCCCTGATCTCCCATAACATTTTATTTATACCCATTAGTGGCATTTATGGCTCTTTATATTACATTTCAGTTATAGTTGTACCTGTCTTATCACTTTTAGTTGACTGGACTTTGAAGTCAAAACCCCTGAGTGATTCACATATTAGTCTGCTTGGGCTGCCATGACAGCATACCATAGACTGGGGGGCTTGAATAACAGGACTTCATTTCTAACAGTTTTGGTGGCTGGAAGTCCAAGATCAAGGTGCTGGCCAATTCGGTACCTCGGTGAGGGCTCTCTTCCTGGCTTGTAGATGGTAACCTTCTTGCTGTGTCCTCACATGGTGGAGAGAGAGAGATAGAGAGCTCCAGTCTCCCTTCTTCTTTTTATAAGGACATAAATCCCTTCATGGGGGGCCTCACCCTCATGACCTCATCTACACCTAATTACCTCCCAAGGTACCACCCCACATACCATCACATTAGGGGTTAGGGCTTCAACATATGAATTTTGGGGGCGACATAAACATTCCATCCATAACGGTTCATTTTTCTATTTACTTCCAGTTTCCCACAAGTACCGAGGATGGTTTCGTATATATATATATAAATGCTTTATAAACTATATATTTAAAATAAGTGTTTCAGTGAATTTGTTGAATAAATACTGTACGTACTAGGTACTATGGAAACAATGAAAAAGAGTATGAGAGAGGGTTCCTGCTCTCAAAAGCCCCTAGTTTAATTGATGAGACCAACACAAACATGTAAGAGGTTAAGAAACTGCAAAGGTGTAAATATAGTTCAGGATCATAAAAGAAGATATATCGCACAGGCATGTGTGAACACACAAATGCCATATGTAAATGAATAGTATTTTTGCAGGAGTTTATGGATGAAATGGCCACTCTAGGAAGTCAAAGTGGGCTTCACAGAACACGTAGAATTTTAACAGCCGATTCTTTTAAGGATGGTAGAATGTCCATTAGCAGAAAAGAATAAAAGAAATATTGTAGGCTGTTGGAACAGCGTAAGCAAAGTAGGGAAACATCTTTATTTGCATTGGACTACATTGCTTTACTACCTACTATAACTTTTTATAAAGCTGTGTTTTAAGGGTGGCTGGAATAGTTTAACATAGATTTGCAGAATAATTAGAAATCTATCAAGTAAGGGTGCATCTGTGTCATGGAAGAAATGCTCTGTAGCCCCCGGAAGACTGGTTGTCATTTCACATCACGATAGACTAAGGGTGGAGTGGAGGGTCCAGAACTTAGAGTGAGGACTGGTGGGTACCTTCCACCTCTCTGTGTTGTCTGCAGAACCTCCGTGGAATGGGCAAAGACATGAGCATGGGGGCATTTTGACTAGTTTGAAATATAGCTGGAAGTTAAAGGAAAAGACCATTAAAAAAAGAGAAAAAAGACAATCGGAGCTAAATCAAGGCTGCCTGGCACTAAAATACTATACTGAGTAGAAATGGTCTCTGCAGCGTAGGTGAAACAGAATGCTGGAAAAGGTGTCATTCGCATTTCCTTTTGGTATTTAAAGTCAGTGTGTGGGGGCCGAGAGTTACCCTTATCTCTGTGGGACAGTTCTTAGACTGTCTAAATAAATGTCAATTTTTTTTTGTTCTCTGCCTTTACGTTGCAGTGGAAAAAGTGGCTGTAATTTGTAGATTTCTGGATATTCACTCAGTGACGAAAAACCATCTGCTGAAGTATTCGCTGGCACACGCCTTCTGCTGCTTCCTGACGGCTGTGGAGGACGTCAACCCAGCAGTGGCTACCAGGGCCGGTCTCCTGCTCGACACCATAAAGAGACCAGCGCTGCAGGTGACGTCCCTCAGATGTGTGTGGATGGTACTCTGCTCTGCTACTGACCACTGAGTTGTTTGTCACGTAAACACATTTACTACTGAGGATGATGATGATGATGATGATGATGATGGAAATTTTTAAATTGGGGAAAACATTCCAGAACCACACTTAATTAACAGACCTCTTGTTTTTATTGGTTGATGCTTTGTTTTCAGTCATTGTCCATATGCTGATATCACTTCTGATAGGTGTAACTATTATATATGTAGTGTGTGTGTGTGTGTGTGTGAGTGTGTGTGTGTGTGTGTGTGTTTGGCAGATTTTTAAAGGAGGCTTGTTTATTTTATATCGTTTAGCTGGCTCCTGGGCCTTGTCATTAGAGGCTAGATGCTAAGAGAAGTCAGGTGAATTATAATATAAAGCAAAGCAACACATGAGAAGGTAAATATGCGACGAAAATGAAATGCTACCAAAGAAACACGAAATATGAAACACGGAGAGAGTTGTGTATTTATCTTACTTTGTACCTCTATTTTATAGTTGAAGAAGCCAAGTTTCAGAGAGATATAATAATGTGACCTATCAAAGGACACAGAGTAAATTCATGGGAGAACCAAGACTAGAACCTTCAAAGTCCTGATCTTCTGCTTTTCCACGTTGCCACGTGATTTATTATCGTATCGCTATTAATAAAACTAATAATAATGGCAAGAACTCATATTTATCAAATAGGTATTGTGTTTCCAGGTCAGTGTATCGAAAGTGTCCTATCAAGCATTATCTCACTTAATTCCCACAATAACCTTTTTTGTGTTCCCATTTTATAGAAGGAGAAGCTGAGGGTTAGAAAGGTTAGGTAATTTCAGAGTCATATGGCCAGTAAGAGGCAGAGCAAACTGAGGTGTGACTCATAATACAGTCCATGTTCTTAACTCTGTGTGTATGTGTGTGTGTGTATGTGTGTGTGTGGGGGTGTGCACACACTCTGCTTCCCAATCAGTATAAGGGTTCTTCTTGTAAAAAAGACTAAGAAGAAAGGGCAAACAGTGCAGGATCTGAAAAATTACAGGGGTATGCTGCCTGTGGCCACACACCCTCCCTTGTAAAAATTCCCAGTTGTCCTCTGGATAGGATCGTCCTTCTCTGTTGGTCTTAATAAAATTATTAAGGAGTTCTATATCTTACCCCTTTTCAGGGCCTGTAACATAGAAGGCGCTCATTAGATGAGAGTTGAGTGAATTAATGGGATGGTTGGATGAATTACAGTTTTTAAGTTTCATTCAGTTAGTTTTTTTTTTTTTTTAAAGGGAATGGCAGACTCATATACTAGAGAAATAAATGCTCAACGCATTCCATCTTTGATTTTTTTTAAAGAGCCTATGTTCCACTCACATTCCAAGGAGACAAGATGACTTTATTTTCTTTTAGTATTACTAAAAGAATTCTAAAATCTAAAGTTCTTTCAGAAATTTTAATTCTAAATTTTGGCATTTGGCAGTGAAAGGGAACTGAAAAACCATCTTCTTGTGTATTCTAAAATGTAGCTTTGAAAGTATGCTTCACTTACAGAAACTATAGACATTAAAAAAATAAACATTCGTTTGAGGGAATTTGGATTAAGTCATTATTTAATGCATAAAAAATTAATAACATACATTTAGTTCAGAGGTCTGAATCAAAATTTAAGAGATATTCTATAATAAGGAGGAGCTTCTCTTCTGTATTTTTTTTCCTACCAAAATTTGCAATCAAAAAGTATTTCAATTGGCTCATTCTACATTGTTAAGTATAGAGAGAGGAGGTCGCCTTATTTCACCGACTTTGCTTAATTAGTGCATGTGCTTTGAAGCCACTCGGATGTCACATCTGACTTTCCCTTTTTCCCTCCTTTCCCCCAGGGACTGTGTCTTTGTCTTGACTTCCAGTTTGATACTGTGGTTAAAGATCGACCCACGATTTTGAGCAAACTGTTACTCTTGCATTTTCTTAAGCAAGATATTCCTGCTTTGAGTTGGGAGTTCTTTGTCAACAGATTTGAGACCCTTTCCTTGGAAGCTCAGCTGCATTTGGATTGTAACAAAGAATTTCCTTTTCCTACAAGTAAGTGAAAGGAAGAACTTGCTTGAAAGAATCACCGGTCCTATTCATGTGCTTGCTAGATAAGCAGGTGATACTCTCTGCGTGTAGTTTAATTCCCCGTTATGGAGGATGCCTTGATTTTACCTACTCAGTTCATCAAATGCATGTTGAATATCTGTTGTCGTAATCCACAGGTTAACTATTTCTTGGTGTTCCAAAACCAAAATTCTTCTTATTTCACTGAGCATCTATGAGAACCATTTGTGACTGTGTGTTCCTTAGATATTATTTAATCATCATGTTTATAATGTTTGTGAGCAAGTTTGTGAGATATATTTTCACCCTGCAAATTCACTCTTGCATGTTTATTAATCAGTTACCCACAGCTCTAAATTGATGGGGAAAAGACTTAGGTCATTCAGCTGTTTATTCAGCGATAAGAAAATTAGATAATTGAATCTTATGGTCTAAAGGGGTGTCCAAATTGCGGCCTGTGGGCCAACTGCGGCCGATGATCCATTGTTAATTGGCCTGCAGCAACTTCCAAAAATATATTTAGTTTACTTAAATAAACCAGGTGAGGCAATACGTGCTTCATCTCGAGTGAGTGGCCCGGCTGTTTGTGTATTTTACCGCATATGGCCCTTGGTGAAAAACGTTGAAAAAAGTTTGGACACCCCTGGTCTAAACAAAAATAATAGGCGATAGTCATGATTTTTTAATATAAGACTTAACATCGAGGGAGATAGATGAAGGAGTCGTGTATCCATGAAAGATTTTAAAAATTATTCCTTTATTTTTTTTTAAATTAAACTTATTGGGGTGATATTGGTTAATAAAATTATAGGTTTCAAGTGTTTAATTCTATAATACATCATCTGTATATTGCATTATGTGTTCACCACCCAGAATCAATTCTCCTTCCATCACCATATATTTGACCCCCATTACCTTTTTCTACCTCTCCCTCCCCTGCTTTCCCTCTGGTAACCACTAAACTGTTACCTGTGTCTATGACTTTTTGTTCTTCTTCGTTTGTTGCTTTCAGTTTTATATCCCACATATGAGTGAAATCATATGGTTCTCCACTTTTTCTGTCTGACTTAGTTCACTTAGCATAATAGCCTCAAGATCCATCCATGTCGTTGCAAATGGCAGTTTTTCATCTTTTCTTATGTCTGAGTAATATCCCATTTTATATATGTACTACAGAAAGATGTTTGTTTTTTTCTTTTTAATTAGATTTATTGGGGTGACAATTGTTAGTAAATTTACATAGATTTCAGGTGTACAATTCTGTATTATATCATCTATAAATCCCATTGTGTGTTCACCACCCAGAGTCAGTTCTCCTTCCATCACCATATATTTGACCCCCTTACCCTCATCACCCACCCCCCACCCCCTTACCCTCTGGTAACCACTAAATTACTGTCTGTGTCTATGAGTTTTTGTTTCTCATTTGTTTGTCTTGTTCTTTTGTTGTTTTTGGTTTATATACCACATATCAGTGAAATCATAGGGTTCTCTGCTTTTTCTGTCTGACTTATTTCACTTAGCATTATACTCTCAAGATCCATCCATGTTGTCACAAATGCTCCTATATCATCAGAAAGATGGTTTTAATACTGCAAATATACACAGATGGGTTGTTTCAAACTAGTTATGTGCCAGCCAGTGAAGGAAAATGATGCCCTCTAATTCCTTTTACAAAGCTATCACTGCTGTAAGAACCAATGTTGGCAACCTCAGTGACACCGCCCTGTGGAAGATCAAGAGGGCTCGCTTTGCCAGGAACCGCCAGAAGAGCGTGCGTTCCCTGAGAGACAGTGTGAAAGGGCCTGCGGAGTCTAAGAGGGCACTCTCCCTCCCTGAGACCCTCACCTCCAAAATCCGTTGAGTACCTTTTTCCATCCTTCCTTTAAATCTGTTGAATGTCTTTCTGAGGCTGACTTGTCTTGTTGAGTGTTTACAAAAAGTAGTGTATTTAGCAAACTGAGTTCATTCAGCAGGTTTGGCCTTCAGATTCCCTAGAGGGTCACCCCAGAGGTGTTAATACCCTGGGTGGCTTTTTCCAGTTTTTGGGTAAAGCAGAGCAAAGCCTCAATCCAGTAGTAGATTGTCTTGAAACGTAGAAGGCAGCAAATCCATTGATGCTTGGCATGAAAGTAGAAGCATTTGCTCTTAAGTCTAGAATGTGAAGGTTTGCACCAGCCTTATAACTTATTCAGAGTTTCCTGGATAAGACTTTATCAAGACTCTTGGCAGCTAAAGAAGTAGAGTGTATCTGGACTGCATTTTCATTTAATGCATGATAGAGGCAGACAAACAAGTTCCCACACACACCAATAATACTGGTTGCTTTTGAAAAGGAACAATAAGGCTGAGGAGAAGTTAAATTTCTGCCCAACTTTACCAGAGAACTTAAAATAAAAACAAGTTTCATTGCCAACTCAAAAAAAAAAAAGACCACACATTCTTGTTTTCTAAAGGTGTTCCTTTATACTGCACTTTTAAAGAGGACAAAGTTTTCCTTAACTTTCCAAATGACTAGATGAACTCTAATAATTAGCAATCACTCATGAATGAGGCATAATTAAAAATTCATAACTAAATCACGATATTAGTGATTGGGCATATTTAAATATATTACTAACTTGTAAAATTTATTAAATGATTTAATTTTAAATAACGGTTACGAAGTTAATAAAATAGCACCATAAAACATATTTCTTATCCTGTCAGAAGCTGAAAAGTTTGTGTTTTCATTGGCATTTATTAGAAGACAGCTTTATGTAACATAACCATTTTTTAATCATAAATATTATTTGATTTTATTTATTGCATTTTTCTCTATTTTTTTTTTACAAGCTATGGAAATATGATGTTTTGAACTTTGGAAGAATCAATGAAAGCTCTTTAAACAATCAATAATCCAGTGTTTCAGAGAGCAAAGATAATATTATAATAACCGGTGGCCATTTAAGAATAGCCTGTAGTAATGCAAGGCCCCAGGTGAAACTTCATCAGCTCCTAGAAACCAAAACTTAGATCAAATAAATTACAATTCCTGTAAGAATTTCCCAGCTCTTTTGGAACCTAACTGATCAGTTTGAGATATAAAGTTTATTTATTGTTATTTCTTGTTAATTGATTCACATGATAGTTTTGAAGATTAAGAATTAAAGTAACATTGAAGAATGTTTTGAAATGCAAAGAAAAACACACAGCTTTTGTGATGTAAGCATCTTTTATGTGATGTTAATTAAAACTAGGAAAACTAAACTTGCCCCTACTATCCATTGCAGTTAGCACTGAGTGTATTTTCTAGGGTCAAGTTGTTTTTAATGCTTATTTAAATAGAGTTGTTGTTGATTTTTAAGCTGTGAGGTTGACCAGGCATGAGCAGTCTGCTCCAGCTCTCGGTGGGACACCTGAACAGACGCCAGGTGGGTACTTCTGACTTGAAGGGCCGTGTGCAAGTGTCTGTCAGAGGTGGACAAGGTAAAGAATGCGTCTCTAACTGGACCAGAGTGATACACTTAGGGTTTGTAAACTCGAAGGGTCTTACCCCAGATGCTCAAGTATTTGAGCCCTTGACATAGGAGGTCTTTTCATCTTAACACTGGCAGAGGACTGTTGATCCCATTAACTTTTGGTCCAGTAAGAAGCATCATGTTACCTGAGTATGCACTTTTCCCCAGAGAGCCAACATGACTAGAACTATACCTAGTACTTATATTTGTATGTGTACTTACACATAGAAATATTACTTTCATATATATCTGCTATAGGAAAAACGTACAATTCATTTGCATTTTCAAAGGTTATATATACATTTGAACCACCATCATTCATTCATCCCTTTAGCCATTCCTGATTCTTTGCAACTCTACATGCATTTCTGTCTCTCAGCAAAAGGAGGGTTTCCGTTATTTGGAGGACCGTAGGATCGTATTCAGCTTGGTGCAGTGTCACTATTTTTTGATGCTTCACGAGAGGGTACAGTTTATCATGAAGTATCCCAGGGGTTGGAGGAACACTGGCAAGGCTATTACAGACTGTAAATAACATTTACACATATGGGCCACGACTCGTTGCGGAAACCATGAAGGTTCTCAGTACCTGCTTATTTGTTAAACACAAGCTTGGTAACTACCACCTCTGCATCAAGCTATAGAACATTCAGTTTTTCTATTATTATTTTCTAAGACTAGCTTTAAGATAAACTTTTCAGAACTGTCTCAGAAGGAAAATTTCAAGTAAGGAGACTTTGAAGACTGTGTGTTATGTGTTATAAAAATGACCCTAGAAAGAGGCAGCAAAGAGAGAGAGCATGCCAAGATTATGATAGCAGATGGCAGATGTTGGCCAGAGTGTATTTTGTCTTTTAAAATGGATGCGACGAGGAGTAGCAAACACTTGGCAGAGTCTCTTTACCTTTTTTTACACATCACTTGTGCCACAACTGTGCTGAGGTGAAAGAAAGAATGCAAATAAGAACTTCTGACCCTGAGCTCGTTGCAAATATGAGATCCATCCAGTTCCCCTGGACACTTACGGCTTTTTGATATTCGTCTTAGGCAATTTTACAAGCTATCTTCATCTTTTCTTTTTGTCTTAAGGCTTAATTGGAAACCTAGTCCGTAATTACGATTCCCCATAATAACAATCCAACCAAAGAAATCCTCTCACATCTCTTTCGGAAAACGTGGACTTTACGTGGACATTAAGAAAAGCCTTCAGGCATCTAATTGTCACACCAAAAATGACCAGATGGAAAAGAGGCAGATAAGAGCATTGTTTATATTAAATATAAAGATAATTTACAGGATACCACCATGAGCAAAACTTGCTTAGATTTGGAAACTTATACATTGCTTGTGTGGCAGTTTCAAACTAGTTTCTCATTTTTGCATTATTATTTACTGGACACTGAATGTTTTAACTTGGAACAAAGATGTGCCGGGATAATCAGAAGACTGTGCAGGATGTTTTCAGATAGCAATTCAATGGAAACTAAAGAACTTGCTACTTAAATATACTTTTGTTCAGTGCAGGTAATGAGCTCCTCTGTTGCCAGACCTCTTATTGAAGTAAAGCAGACGTATTTTAATTGTCGTTTACGCTGAACTTCTTGGCACTGTATTTACAATTTATGGCTCTGATCTTAGCACGCACAGCGAATTTTGCAACGGAAATACACTTGTATAGAAAGTATATACTCTGCAAGGCTAGTGAAGAGGGGCATTCCTCTGTGACTTTTGTGAGTCAAACGAAAGGCCTCGTGCAGATACCTAAAATACATAGAGTGCTATAGCTGAGACATTGGAAATATGTTAACAGTCTCATTTTATAGAAGAGGAAACAGAGGTTCCCAGAAAGGAGTAGGCGTCACAAGCTTGTTGGTAGCAGATCTGGGTCCCAAACCCAAATGTCTTCATCTTTCTTGCAAGGCGTGTGTCGAGTGCTAATAGGCGCTCAGCACCTTTATTGAATCCTAATAGATGAAATATACACTCTCACCTGCTAGTCTGAAATTGGTATAACTGTAATTAGACATAAGGTGTATTTTCACTGATGCTGTGAGAACCATGAATTCTTTTCTTTAATGATTCAGAATCCCTCTTGAATATTAATTGAATATAACGCAACACTTACAGTATGCTATACTAGCACAATGCTGAAGAGATGGTATCAACCCCATGTGATCACAGGGAGCTTAATTATACCTTGTTCCTCATCCCCCAGAATAAATAAATAATAGTAGGTTAATAATAATAATAATACTTCATATATGTATAGTACCTCTTTAAAGAGGGTTGTTATGCAAATCATCTAATTTCAGTTTTACAACTCTGGATGTAGGTAAAGTATTATTTTTTTACTATATATACAGACAGGAAAACTGAGGTCCTGAGGGATCAAGAAATTCTACTGAGCTGATTTGCTGCAGGTCACGTATAACTAACTAGTTAGGGACAGAGCGGATACCTGAGTCCAGCAGACTTCATTTGCTTTCTTTCCGCTACAGCTTCCTCTGGATGAATTGGTCTTTGGTGTTCCTGTCCCGTGGGACACGAGCACACCAGTCTGGTTATGGAGCTGACCTGGGTATCCAGGTCTGCTACAGTGTGGCTTAAGCCCACGAATGTCCAGACCAAAGGACGTTTCCAGTTAGAATCTAGAGGTTGGTCTAGAGCTATCCTAATCCCTAAAGGGACATGGATATTCTACTCTAGCTTACAGAGAAATCTTGAGATTTCTTGATCTGAATTTGTATCAACAAGAGAAGGTACCCAATGCTAGGTATCCAGTGCTAGGTGCCCCGTACTAGGTGCCTGGTGCTAGGTGCCCAGTGCTAGCTACCCAATGCTAGGTATTCAGTGATAGGTGCCTGGTGCTAGGTGCCCAATGCTAGCTACCCAGTGCTAGGTGCCCAGTGTTAGGTGCTTGGTGCTAGGTGCCCAGTGCTAGCTACCCAGTGCTAGGTGCCCAGTGTTAGGTGCTTTGTGCTAGGTGCCCAGTGCTAGGTGCCCAATGCTAGCTATCCAGTGCTAGGTGCCCAGTGCTAGGTGCCCAGTGTTAGGTGCTTGGTGCTAGGTGCCCAGTGCTAGCTACCCAGTGCTAGGTGCCCAGTGTTAGGTGCTTGGTGCTAGGTGCCCAGTGCTAGGTGCCCAATGCTAGCTACCCAGTGCTAGGTGCCCAGTGTTAGGTGCTTTGTGCTAGGTGCCCAGTGCTAGGTGCCCAATGCTAGCTACCCAGTGCTAGGTGCCCAGTGTTAGGTGCTTGGTGCTAGGTGCCTAGTGCTAGGTGCCCAGTGCTAGCTACCCAATGCTAGGTATTCAGTGATAGGTGCCTGGTGCTAGGTGCCCAATGCTAGCTACCCAGTGCTAGGTGCCCAGTGTTAGGTGCTTGGTGCTAGGTGCCCAGTGCTAGGTACCCAGTGCTAGGTAGCACTGGTAAACCTTGTATTGACCTTTCCTGCCTTCCTCTTAGTGTGCCAGCCTAGACTTCCAAATTGCTTCTCTTTAGGCTCTCTTTCTAGAGATGATTTACAATTCACATCTTCACTAACTTCAAAATGCCTATTGATCATTATAATCGAATAAATCAGAGTACAGTTGTTTTTATAGCAATGCCCTTGTTTGAAATGATAGTTTTGGGAAAATGACATTTTCTATTGAACAAACATTTATTGGGCACCTGCTGTACTAGGAAATATGAAGAATGCAAAGATTCATCAGAAATTTTTATACTCTCAACTTGCTTATAGTCAAGTAAGAGAGAGAAGTATGCACATAAGTAAATTCTCACTAGAGTGAACGTGATGGTACTACAGGATGGGTCACATCACATGCAATGGGAGTAGAGCTGGTGGCACCAGGGAAGGTCTGTGGAGGGGTGGCTTTTCAGCCAGGCCTGGACTGGTGGACGGGATGTAACCGCATGGGTCATAGGATGCGGGGCAGGAAGAGCATGGGAGGCTATGGAGTTGGTCACTGGCCCAGCTTTACAGCCCTTCTGTGGCTGTGTGCACACAACACAACTGCTGTGAACGAAGTTTTAAGTGAATGAGCTGGGGAGACCTACGAGGCAAGGTAACTAGAACTACCGCCATAATGCCACCTCGTTTACGTGCTTGGTTATTGGCTTCCTGTGACCAAATCCAGACTAAGAGGGCCCCTTTCTTCCTCTGCCTGCATAATTATCACTTGTTGGTTTGACAGAGGTCCCATTAACTAGTCGTTTTTTCAGTGAGTTGATTTACACAGAGAAATGTTCCTTATTTCTCTAGCCACTTCCTTGCTGTTGGGGGACTTCATTAGTTTTTCTCCTAGATAGAAGACAAAGTCTGACATATTTATTTGAATTCTGTACACTTAGACTTTTATGAATAATGAGCATCCACTCTATGTCAGACTGCCCCATACTCATATGCTGTGAAGAATATAAAAATGAAGAAGCCATAGTACTTGCCATCAAGGAGCCTTTGTTCTTATAGGGAAAAGAAAGCAAATGAATGAATAAAAAGTTCTGCCTAGCATAATAGTTGTCACCTGAGAGTTTGGAAATGCTGAAGGAAACATACCTCCATTTTTCCCTTTCTCCTTCTCATCTTCCCTCCTTTTTTAGTCTTTGGAGATTTACAGAGTTTGGGAATCACATCCGATTGCTGCAAGGGGTGGTGGGCACACGTAACAAGAATGGCTTCTGGGGACCAGATCCATAGGCTAAAATTGGGGGTAGGGGTGGAGGACCACCTTACCAGGGGAAGGGAGCACTATGAGCAAAAACACAAAGATGGGAAAATGTCCACGTTCTGAGATCCACAAGTAGCCCAGCTTGTAAGAGTGTCGAGCACTTGGGGTGGAGACATAGGAGATGAGTCTGGAAAAGCAGATCCTGATCCTGCCTGGTTTCACATGATCTGAGTCAATAAAATTGTATCATGTTTTGGAATTTCAATCAGTTGTGCCATTCTGTGGAGAGGTTGTGATGGACCCAACCCATGTTCAAGTTAAAGTAGGAATAGCTCTGCCTCATAATTATAGAGATGCTTCACTGTTTCTTTTCAGAAATGATAAAATCAATTCTCTTAACATGTTAAATCTCTAGAGTTAAAACATATAGGAATTTCATGGACTAGAATTCAAAAGTGTTCTAATTGTCACACCTTAGAGAAAATATTGTAAGCATTTTGTTTTAAAATAGAAATTTTGTACCCTTTACAGATAACTAAAACAATAATATTGTCTTTATCAATAAAGAAAATAAGCTTTTCTAAGCTCCTTTTTCTTAGATTTAATTAAGGTAACTTTTCCTCATGAAAAGTGGACCAGTCACACGCAGATGGTATTTTAAAGAAAGACGATATACAAAGCACACGCTTGCAAAGCCCACTGGAGGGATACATGATAGGAACGAAAAGAGATTTTTGTTTTTCATTTTATACAAAAGGTCTCACAAACCAGTCCTTTTTTCAGTACGTTTAATGTGTTATTAAAGATCATTCATTCCTGGCTATTCAGAGAAAGCAACGTACGAACAGCAAACTTTTTTTTAAAGCTAAAGCACATAGGATCAAAAAAGATGAATCTAAAACGAAGCTAGGGCCTTTGTGATATGATACTTAGTCATTGGGAAAATATGATTTGATGGGAAAAGTTAAGGTTACATACTTTTTAAATGACTATCTGCTTGCAATGGGAAGAAGAGTTTTGAAATACTTGAAGGCGAAGTCTAGACCTGAATTGGGTGGGACAGAATTAAATGGGGAGCTGGTGTACGAGTTGGGCCGAGTCCAGAGTTCCCCTTCTTCTGTAGTGGGGTCCCTAGATTCGCAGGGCTATAAAACAAAGGTACAACTTCTCAAACCCTGCTAGGTTCCATTTTAACTTTGGTGCTTTGGAGTCAAGCCAGTTTGGACTTGGAAGTGGCTGAGCAGGACTGAGTGATTCGTGCTGTCTTAAATCTTGCCCCTTGGAGCTAAAACAAATGGAGGGAGGAAGCTATAGTGTAGCAGGCATCATGTGCTGCCACAATAACATTGAACCCTTCCAGGAACTTAGATTCTCACATTTGTCACATACTTGGCCCCAACTTGCCCAGAGCAAAACCTCCTAGTTGTAAAGTAATATTTTGGAGGAAAATAATAATCAAGATTAAATATTTTTCAATGTTGTAAAGATAATTCCTAAACTTTTTCTATTTTCTTTTATGAGGGTTTACGTAGGTATTTCTTTTAGTCTGATCTAGTTCAAACATTCAGTTTAATTATAATATATAGCAATGCTTCACATTTCTTGCCTGTTGGTAAAATAGGGTGTTCCACATAAATTTATTTTTTTTCTGATGGCTGATGCATACCTAATGAATAATGATATTAACAATTTATTAATCGCTCTGCATGCGAAACACCATCATAGACAAATTCCTAGGTTTTATTTGAATAATTTTTGGTAAAAACTTCTCTAAAGTACATTGCACATATTTATTTCTTCATGAACAGACTCTATGAGACAGAAAATGCTAGTGTCCTAGGGTCATACTGAAGTTTGTCAGATGCTTTCGCCTATGTTAGAATCTCTTAGACTTAACCTGATTTTACTGCCTCTTCACTCATTGTTAACTATTCCTTCTTAGTGTGTCACTTTTGAACAGACCAACATTCTTCTGATCCTCTGTGGAACACGGGACAACCTAGCTTGCTACCTTCTGTGTCGTTCTAACATAGTAAATTCTGAACTTGACATTGTCTTCGTGCCACTGCTCCACAGAAAAGTGTCTGGGCTTGAGACAACTGATTTCCACAGACCCCAGAAACATGTGTTCTATCTTGCTGCTTTTGCTCATGTCCTGGAAGATTGACATTTTGACACATTAGTTGAGGAGTTCATGGGTATAAGTGACTACTTAGCTCTTTGTTATATCCTTTATACCATAATTACAATGAATGTAACCAAAGTTTGGTTCATAATGATTTGGAATCAAAGCTAGTCATCATGAGCAGAACTTTTCCTTGCGGGATGAGTGAGGAGAATGCTGGTGTGTATACTTAACCTAACCCACCAGACAAAAACGGTTTTCAAGTGAGAAATTCTGATGCTTCTTGTCAAAGGAAGGACAAAAATTATTAAATAATGTTATTTAATAATTATTAAATAAGCCCCCAAACATAAACATAGATGAGCCAACCTCACTCTTCCTTCCCCAAAAGTCCTGCACTAAGCCAGATCAGACAAACAAGGGAGACGGTATAATTTCTGACTTTGAAAAATAACAGAGAAAGTCAATGTCAGGGAGCATTTCAGATATAATATTTATTAAGTTAAGAGTAAGTCAAGGGCTAAGGTATTTTTTTCTTTCCTTATGAACTTTCAGCTCACCTTCATGTGCCGCTTTTTTCTGTTTTTGAAAGTTCATGCTTCTTTCTTTCTGTCTACGCTCCGCCCTCCATATGTTTCTCACTACATACAGCAGGGCTTATAATTTGCTATTTATAATTTTGACTGTGTCATTCAAAAGCTACACTGATAATACCTCAGGATTTGAAAAAGAAACCTTTTTTTAAACCAGCTGATTTATGAACATACCTGAATTGAGATAATAAACAAAATTCAGTGGATATTAGAATATCATTTTTGTGGTTATTCTCACATGGTTATTTTCCAAAACTGGAAGGGAAACTTCTCTCTTTTTTATGATCACTGAGGATAAAACTCTGGCAAGATATTTAAAAATTCCCTAAATTCAAAGTTTACTTAGGTATTTGTCTTGCTGTTCGAAGATAACCTAGCTTTGTAATGCCTTATTTTTATTTCCCCTCCCTTATTACTCTCAGATTATTTGGTTATTGGTGGACCTAATAACGTCCCCCCCTTGGACTAATGCTTTGCTTAGTAGGCCATAATGTGCCTTTAATTTGGCTAGACCAGAACCTTGAACTATTCAGTGGCAGAAACAAGAACGGTGCCTTACCAATACGTGAGGTTTTAGTGTGAGCCTACTTGTGCAGAAGCCCCCCCTGATGGCCTGCCTTTCACTGACAGGACAACAGTCCCCTGAGAATGATAACACCATCAAGGACCTGCTCCCAGAAGACGCTGGGATCGACCACCAGACAGTCCACCAGCTGATTACCGTGCTCATGAAGTTCATGGCCAAGGATGAGAGCAGCGCCGAGTCAGACATCAGCAGTGCGAAGGCATTCAACACGGTCAAGCGGCACCTGTATGTCTTGCTCGGCTACGACCAGCAAGAGGGCTGCTTCATGATCGCACCTCAAAAAATGCGCCTGTCAACGTGCTTTAATGCGTTTATTGCAGGAATTGCCCAAGTAAGTGGAATTAACAGCTTTCAGAAGTCATACCGTTAGGCTCTTAGAAGAAGCAAGTAATTAAATTGCATTTAGCCAGCACTGGTTGAGTGGAGAGGTTTGTACAAGTTACTTTATTAGGCAGGGCTGTGTGGAGGGGGAATATAAAGGCGAGTAAGACCCGGCAGCCTAAAGTCACAGAGGGAGTTTGGGACTTTGTGTGTGTGTGTGTGTGTTGGGGGGAGGGTTAAAATAAACATAACATAAAATTTACCTTTTTAACCATTTCTAAGTGTACATTTCGGTAGCATTAAGGATATTCACATTGTAATGTAATCATCACCACTCTCCATCTCCAGACTTTGTCATCATCCGACACTGAAACTCTGCCCTTTGAACGATGAGGGAATGTGGGGTTTTTGTTTGTGGGTGTTTTTTTCTTTTTTTATCCTTTTTCATTTTGGCTTCAAGTGGAGCTGAGTGAATCATATAACTTACTTCATGTCCCATTATCATCAGTAGCTTTTCCATGTCTGCTCCTCCTAACCGCTGTGTCCTATACCAGGGTCTGCATCTACCAGGCTTTCTCCATTCCCCCAGTGATGGACACTTACATTGCTCCCAACTCCTCACTACCCCAGACAGCTCAGCCGTGAACATCCTGGTACATGCACCTGATTTACCAATGTGAGAATTCCTTCAGGATATGGATCCAGGAACAGAACTAATGGATCGTGGGGCATATGTGTGCCTCGTTTGACCAGTGCTATGAACCTCACCCTCCAGGAAAGCTGCCCAGTCTGCAAAGGGCATAGGACCTGGGTCTAGAGAGATCTGGATATGAATTTCGGCTCTGCCACGGTCATGAACTATTATGGCCTTAGGCATTCTCTGCTTGTTTGCTCACTAGTGACAGATTTTTAAAGAAAGATCAGAGACAACATGTTGCAAAGCACCTTACCCGGTGCCTGTCTCATGGCAGGAACTCAGTGATGGTAGCTGTTAACAGTCAGCTCAAATAAGTTGTAAAATAAAGCCAGGTGGGAAGCAATACGAATGTAGTTGTCGCTGGCTAATTACTAGATGGATCAGCACAAACACTCAACTATCTATTAAGAAGAGAGGATACACCATTTCGGACACCAAATCCTCCCTCCCTGCTTCCTTTCTTCATCCCGCACTTCTCTCTTTTGAAATCAATGTTATACATATTCATTTTAGAAATATAAGCAATAAGTTAAAATACAAATCTCTAGAAAATCTAGGACAAAAATAACTTACTGACATTTTGGTGTATATCACTAGCTCCAAATTTATAACGTATACACAAACATGCATGCATACATCATATACATGCATCTATGTATGTATATGCATGTACATTTTAAATAATGGGATCATGGTATACATATTGATACATGTATATATAACCTTCTTAAAACCTAAAATATATTATGAAGTTCACATAGTGTAAATAAATTTGTATCGTATGCTAGTTAATGGCTACATAGTAATCTGCTGTAATAAAAGCAATCTTTTATTTAACTAAACCCATATCGTTGAATATGGAGATTGTTTTCAATTTGGGTGGCTATAATGCTGGATAACTGTATTCATCCATCTTGGAACTCTTGTCTGATTATTTCCTTAGGCTATATCTAATTGCTCTATAAGGGCTATGTGCTTTTTCTTACTTCTGAATACATGTTGCTAGATTGCTCTTCTGAAAGGTTGTATTGAATAATACTCTTGTCAGCGGTGTCTGAGAATATCCATTTCCCCACATGATTTCCAGCAGTAGGTGTTTGGATTGATTCTAAGTTTCATTCTAGGTAATAGTTTAATTGGACATTTTAACAGATGAAATGTCATTTTCAATAATTAGATAAAAAATAGATAATTAGATAATTGGATAGATTAAAACTGTTTTAATATACATTATGTTTTTTTTTTAATTGCTTGTGAGTTTGGACTTTCCCCCTTTATGTGTACCAGCCATTACTATTAATATTTTATGAGATGCCTGTTAAATATTTTGCCTGTGTTTCGATGGTTCAAATGTTTCCTTTTGGCTTATAGGCGTTCTTTACATTTTTCCTTCAGTTATTCCTTTCTGTCCTATTTCAGGTAATGGACTATAACATTAACTTGGGAAAACACCTTCTCCCCTTGGTGGTTCAGGTGCTCAAATACTGCTCTTGTCCTCAACTACGGCATTATTTCCAGCAGCCACCTCGTTGTTCCCTCTGGTCCCTAAAACCTCACATCCGGCAGATGTGGTTAAAGGCCTTGCTGGTCATCCTATACAAGGTCAGTTGCCGTGGTTACTCCTTTTTGGGTTGGAATGATTCTCTTAGCAAGGAGAGCACATAGTAGACCTACGCTGAGAATTTTGTACGATTATAATTTGACCTTCAGAAGAAGAATTATATTGTGTAATTAGGTAGAGAAGCAAAGAGCTATTGGAATGAAAATAGAAATGGAGGCCACGCCAGTGTATACTCTTGAAAATGTTGAAAGAAAAAATGATGAATTGTAGGACATTCATCAAAACTTCTATTGATGGTTAGGATCTCCTATTTTATCTATATTAATTGTTATGTCAGAAAACAAGGAAAATATGTAAAATTGTATTCATATACCAAATGTTTCTGCCAGATAATTTTCTTTTTCAAATTTTATTAAGTTTATTGGGGTGCCATTGGTTAATAAAATTATACAGGTTTCAAGTGTCCCGTTCTATAATACATCATCTGTCTATTGCATTGTGGGTTCACCATCCAAAGTCAAATCTCCTCCTGGCACCATATATTTAACCACCTTTACCCTCTTCTACCTCCTTCGCACCCCCTTTCCCTCTGGTAGCCACCATACTATTGTCCAGCTAATTTTCTTGAACGAAGTGTAACAACGAACTGGCATGGGTTGCCATCCATAGTTTAGTGCAAGAGATACTTTGGGCAAGGGAATAGTATCCCTTGTCAAAATAAGGCCATGATAAGAATTTGTGGATTTGATTTTCTGTATATTTCTTTTCATCCCAGAGAAATACTGAGAAAACTATCTAGCAAGATCAAGTGGAAAACTTACCCTTCAAACTAACCATTTGTATGTTTCTCCCTCCATTTCCCGGAGCAGTATCCATACCGTGACTGTGACGTCAGCAAGGTCCTGCTGCATCTGATTCATATAACACTCAATACGCTCAATGCACAGTATCACAGCTGCAAGCCCCAGGCCACCGCAGGGCCTTTGTACAGTGACAACAGTAATATAAGCAGATACAGCGAGAAAGAAAAAGGTACCTTCCATGTCTTTATTCTATCCCCAACTTACCTTCAATATGTAATTACATTTCTGGGCACTGTTTTTCTTAGGAGATAAAGGAGTGCACCCAGATATCATTTTGGAGTCAGTACATCACTTACTGCTTCATTAATTTTCTAACTTTTCATGAATGTTGCTGCTTTAATTGTTTAAAAATAAGCAGTCAAGAGAAATGATTGATATGCTCTCAAGTCCATTTCATAAGAAATAGTGTTTGGTAAAAAAATGTCTGCTGTTTGGCTAAGGAGCCTTTGTAAAGCCTTTTCGTATGCGACGGAAACACCTTGCTTTGGACTGTGAGGTAAATATCCATAGTGCAGCCATATAAACTTGCCGGTCGCTAGTTTGATCCTGAACTTCAGGCTCACAGATTTGAACAGAGTCTAAATTTGCTGAAGTGCTTCTTCTTAGCCATCTTATTTAGTAAGAATTGATTTAAGGCAACTAAAATGAAATAGTTTTGCTGCATAGGTTTACATTATTTACAATAGTGATACTTTTTATATTTATAGTTTTTCCACAAAGGAGGCAGGAGAATAAAACTTTAGATAGAGTAAAATTACAGCCTGAATGTTTCTAAGTGAGAGCTGGACAGCCAAGGTGTATGTCTTAGTGTCATAGACTTGTAAAAGGTGACATCATCTAATCCAATTCTTGGGAGAAAGCCAAGTGTTCCATGACTCTTTGGGGTGTTATATATAGTGGTATATGATGGTATTAGTAGAATCAGATTTGGTAGGACTGCTCTGGAAGTATCTCCATAGGATGGATTGGAGCCAGCATTCCACTCTTTGTTTATTGCTGTAAGGTCCAAGAGTCTAGGTTGGCCATAGATGGAACTCTGAGAACTAAGTTCTGTCTGTGATAAATATTTTGTCTTCTAGCTTAAGTCCTAGTTTCTGGGAAATTGGGTAGATTCAGTTAAGCTGTGGATATCCTCAATGTGGGTCAGTATTTGGGCCAATCCCAGATGAATCTTTCTGGATGGGAGTCTTTCGGTCTCTATCATTCAGTACATTTGAGAATTATTTCCAAGTTATGTAATGGAAGTTGCTTAACTGTTTCCTTAAAAACTTGTATTCTTCAAAGGAGTATATTTTTAAAAAGGTAATGAAGAAATACAACGGATCACTGTGTTGTATCTCCCCAGCAACACAGGAATTTGAGGGGCTTTCTCATTTTTGTGGCAGTTCACTGGGAGTTTTGTGTCTATTTTGATTGTTAATGTTTATTTTTTATTTGATGAAAAAGATTAGTATTCTTTGTTTATCTAACATCGACTGCTTCAAATTTCACTGACTTATAGACTTTTGTGTATTAGGACAGGATCAAAACTTCACTTGGTGCTTGTATTCCCAGTCCCCTTATACTAAATCTTAGATAATCACAATCACACCTGAGCCTCATTTTGTTATATAGGTAGATATATATATATATATTCCCAATGCTATGATTTCAGTGATATTCAACTCGAATAGTAGGTAAATTCCATTTATTGTGGTAGTAAGTGCATTTTAGTAGCCTTTTCTCTTGCTGCTTTGTTCGTGGCTTTGGTCTTTCCAAAGGATGAAAGAACATTTGTTAAGTGAACTTCGTGGGTTGCCATGTAGCAACCCTTTCCTCGTCAATATGTTTTTGGATTCACCTCTGATTTAAAAGTGGCCCAATGGGGATAGAAGAGGACGTGGACGCTTGACGGGCCTTCTTAAGTGATCAGTTTATTTATGGAGCCTCAGGATGACGAGTGAAAGATTCTTTCTGGGGTTCATAATCGTGACACGGGGCAAACTCTTCAGAGAAGAGTCTTACTTAACTAGGGGGAAATGTTATTTTCTGTTTTCTTTTTCCTTTGTTTACTCTTTCAGTCCATAATCATTTGTGGAGCTTTTGAGATGACCAGTGGCTTTTCTGAGCTTTTTCTGTGTGCCGTGTGTTTCATTACCAAATGTAGAGTACAGTATTTTGCATTCACAAAGCATAAGGTGCATGTGTTGTTTGGCTGTCTATGCCAGCTCTCAAATCCCAGGAAGGCATCTATTTTTGAATAGGGCGAGATCCCCTCATTTTGTTTAATTTTCTTTTGCCAAATTAGCCTGAAAATTCACCAAAAGCAGGAACATTTAAGCAGTGCTACAGATTCCTGACGTGTATGTGTTTTTTGGTTTTAAGTGCATTGGAAAAGTTTCTGCACGAAGGCTCTGTTGGAATACTGAGATGCCTCTCTTAAAAATGCTGCCAGTTGTTAACGTGGAAAATGAGAGGTGACTTTGTAACAGGTTGCTCTGTTCAACATGTGGACGATTTGACACCTGGATGAAATAGCTAGCCATGGCTGGACTTGGGCTGGCATAGAAACCACCCCAGATTTTGTTCCATATAATGCTTTCATTGAAATGCTTGTGTAGACACAACCTACGAGAGAATAACCTCTTAAGTGTAATTTTGACTTTCTCTCCCCAATTAGAAGAAGATAGTGTTTTTGATGAATCTGATATTCATGATACACCTACTGGACCCTGCAATAAAGAGTCTCAAACTTTTTTTGCAAGATTGAAAAGGATAGGCGGCAGCAAAATGGTGAAATACCAGCCGGTTGAGATGAATATTCAGAGAAGTATGAATTTTTTCCTCTTAGTAATTTTATGCAGAAATGTTGTACTCTACCGTTTGTTTGGGGTGAAATCTTGATTTTCTTATGTTCCTACACATTTTAATACCGTTGATTTTATATATATGTATGCACAAACAGTATATATATAGACACGTTTATATATATACGTGAATTGACAGATATCTCATTAGCATCATGATCGTCCTAGAGGGCCATTGCTTGATATGATTTGTTGCAAAATGTTTGCTTCTCTTCCACACAATTTGAATACAGTTTCTTAGACCTGCCTCAGCCAAAAGCGATCTCCCCCTTCCTGTGCACAAATGAACAGAGCTAAGGAATTATACCGAAGCCTGTTTTTGGAAATATGATCTTAAACTGCCATGGCGGGTTCCTCCATTCCAAAGGTTTCTGGTTTTTGAAATTAGAATGAACCTTACAAAAACTTGTCCAGAAAGTCAGTTTTACCTTCTGGTGGAGCTGGGATGGTGATTATGATTCATTCCCATTGTATGCCCAAGTATGTGGGGGAAAAACAAAAACAAAAACGGTGAAATCTCCCAGTAAAATAGTACTAGCTTTTTCTGTTTTAATCAGGTGAAATAGAGCTGGCTGAATATAGAGAAACGGGTGCATTACAAGACAGCATTCTACACTGTGTGAGAGAAGAAAGCATTCAGAAAAAAAAGCTGCGCTCTTTAAAACAAAAATCTCTTGATATAGGGAATGCAGACTCCCTCTTGTTTACATTAGATGAGCACCGTAGGAAGTCCTGCGTAGACCGGTGCGACATAGATAAGCCTTCTGCCCAGGCTGCTTATATCGTGCAAAGACAACATGACCACGGACGTCCTAGACAGAATTCCACTACGAGGCCTGACAGTACTGAAGTTCCTGAGAACCCTGCTGCGGATGGTTTTCAGGAAACGCGAAGGCCCGTAATACCAGAAGTTAGGTTAAACTGCATGGAGACATGTGAGGTCAAAGTTGACTCGCCAGTAAAGCCTGCTCCCAAAGAGGACTTAGATCTGATAGATTTGTCCTCAGATTCCACATCTGGGCCTGAAAAGCGCTCTGTGCTCTCAACTTCTGATAGCGACTCTCTTGTGTTTGAACCTCTTCCCCCTCTCCGAATAGTAGAGAGTGACGAAGAGGAGACCATGGACCAAGGAAACGATGGTGCCCCTGGTAAAAATGCTGCCTCCTCGCCCTCCATCCCCAGCCATCCCTCTGTCCTCAGCCTGAGCACAATGCCCCTTGTGCAAGTAAGTGTGGAGGACTGTTCCAAAGACTTTTCTTTTAAAGACTCAGGAAATAACCAGTCGGCAGGTGACAAGGACTCCAGCCTCATAGCTCTGGGAGACCCCACAGACTCTGAAGAATTATCAAAGCCGGAGGAGCTGCAAGAGTTTTCCAGTGGCAGCCCACTCACGCTTAAACAAAAACGAGACCTCCTTCAGAAGTCGTTTGCTCTTCCCGAGCTGTCACTGGATGATAACCCTGAGCCCAGCTGCGAGGACGAGACGCACGGTGGGCTGATGGCAAGTTCAGGGGCAAAAACGGTCCTGCTCAAAGTCCCTGAAAATGGTGAGAATCCAACAGAAAGTGAGAAGCCCGACACGAGTGCCGAATCGGATACCGAACAGAATCCTGAGATGAAGGTTGAAGAGGAGGGAGCTGAGGAATCGGAGTTTAAGATTCAGATTGTTCCCAGGCAGAGGAAGCAGAGGAAGATAGCTGTGAGCGCCATCCAGAGAGAGTACCTCGACATCTCCTTCAACATCCTAGACAAACTGGGAGAACCGAAAGACCCAGGTAAGTGTGAGTCTCTTCTTTCTTCTCCAGCCTTACGTTCAAGTTTGTGCATCTTACTTGTTAGGGTCTCGGCACTGATTGTGTATCAAACTGTCAATCTTACAATGTCAGGGAGTGACATTATGGTTTCCTAGTCACTCTGAATCCCTTCTGCTTACTTGAGCGTGTTGGATTCAGATGTGGTTCTATTGGCTCCATAAATATTTCCGTATTTGTTGTTTCTAGTCTACAGTCAAGACTTGACCATCCTTGGCAATAAGAGGCAATGGTTAATTCATATCGAGAGAGTCCAAATATCATTTTTGCTGTCCTCACTCAGCAAAAGTCATTAACTTGAACTCTTTTTGATTTCTTTTTTTTTTTCTGCTATGGTTTAGTGAGCTATGCTATAGTCCAAAGGATGGATAAACATGAAGGGCTAAAATAAAGCAAAGAGTTCTTAGAATGATGAAGAATTGACTGTATAATCATTTAAGGCCTAAAACTGATTATATATTTTAACCAAATATCAGCAATCTGGTGAACATTGTGTGCCATCAGGAACTTAAAAAAAAAGTCCCAGATACAACCAAGACCCTAATCCATGGTTACCAGTTGATGGTGTAGTTGTCCCAGCACATGGATTTCCTCCTTAAGTCCCACTTCTTGTGTTTCTTTGGAGGCACTGTTTCTAAGAAAGATAACTCGCAAAAATGGCAAGCTGATAGCCCACCTCATCCTAAAACAGAGTCTTCTGCACTATTTCCATGATACTGCTTCTTTATTTCTCCGCTTAGATCTAAAAAAGAAAGTGACTCTTCAAAAAAATAGAGTTGGTCAGCGATGATTATTTTATTAGGTTCACAGACTCTAGAACATTGAGAACTGGCAATGATCTTCGAGACTGCTAATGTAATTCCTCATTTTTTTAAAAAAATTTTTATTGGGGAATATTGGGGAACAGTGTGTTTCTCCAGGGGCCATCAGCTTCAATTGAGTTGTGGAGGGCACAGCCTAGCTCAAAGTCCAGTCGCCGTTTTCAATCTTAGTTGCAGGGGGCGCTGCCCACCATCCCATGCAGGAATTGAACCGGCAACCTTGTTGTTGAGAGCTCGCGCTCCAACCAACTGAGCCATCCAGCCGCCCCATGTAATCCCTCATTTTTCTGTCAGAGGCAGCTGGTACTCTGGGGAAGTGATGTGCCTTGTCCCAGGTCACACACTCAGGCAGTGGCAGTGCCAGGACTGTTCTCCCAATTCCAGTCCTACTTCTCCCACTACTCCACACAAAAGCCACTCCTAAGAGAGTGGGCTCAGCTTTTATTTGCCTGGGGATTTCCTGAGGTTTCCAGCTGCTTTCGACTTCATAGAACAGAACTGTGTACCTCAAAGGGGCTCTGTAAAAATTTGTTCAGTGAACAGTGGTGTATTTGGAAGAGGTCAGGCTGCAGTCGGGCAGAGGGAAGAAAAAGATCCTGATAATAACAAGAAAATTGAACAAGATTGCGAGGGAAACTGGGATACTTTTTATCGCTTAGAGCCAGGAAAATTTCTGCCTGTAGGTGGAAGAAGGCATTGGCCTTGAAACTACAGAGGTCTGTAAAGTGAGTTAATAAGAAACCACATAAGATCTACAGCGTGGGTATATATAACATATAGGTTGTAGTGGTATGTTGTGTGTGCATGTGTGTTGCCTTCTTTATTCATCCAAACTTTCAATGCCTCTGCCTATTTAACATGATGAGAAGAAATTTCCACAGCCTCCTACAACCTCACCTTCCTACCTTCCAGCGTCTGCTCTTATACACCTGGCCTTCCTGCCTGGGGCTGTCTTACGTTCCTGTCTAAAGTCAGCCTTTCCACATGTTGACAAGTTTCCATTTCTCTTCCCTACTCAAGGATACAGGCCCAGAAATTCTCCTCTCTTTCTTCTCCCTTAGCTTTTTCTTTCTAAAAGTTTCTTGACTTGAGCATACAAGCATAATCTTATTTCACTGTCTTTAAAAAACATTAAAGCTCTTGATCCCAAGTCTCCCACATATTAACCCATTTTGTTCCTCCCCTTTTAGGAAAACTTTTTAAAGAGTTGCCTAGACTATCCCTATCTCCAATTTTCTCCCATTCTATTTTTTCTAAAAAGAATTCATGGTTCCCATGAAGCTTTCATCCCCACTAGTTTTCACCCAAATTTCACTTGTCAAGGTCTACACTCACTCTCTTGGTGATCTCATATACTCTTATGGTTTTACATGTTGTCTGTATGCTGAGATGACTCTACCAGTTGCTAGAATAATGGTATGTAACAAACATAACATCTCAGCAGCATCCAACGGTAAGCAGTTTGAGAGTCTCTTGGTTACCTGGGGATCAACTAATCTAGGATGGGCTTGGCTGGGTTGCCAGTCTCCTCCTGGGACCCATGAAGCCTGCGAATATTCTGCTCATGGTAATGGAGGAGGCGTAAGAGAGCAAGCCCAATGGTGCCGGCACATTTCAGGCCTTTGGTCATGTTATGCTTGCAAATACTCGGTTACCTCAAAAAAATCACATGGCTGAACCCAAGGTCCAGAGGGGAAATATACTCTACCTCTGTAGTGGGGGGAACCTCAAAGTCGCATTGATTCAGGGAGGAGTGAAGAATGAGGGCCACATCTCCCAGATATTGTGTGGTATGTACTCGTACTGAAAAATGAACAGTTGTTTATCTGAAATTAAATTTTAATTGGGTGTCCTCCATTTTATCTGGTTTCCTTAATCTACCTTCAAAATATACCTATAATCTCGACCCTTCTTATTACCTCTCTGCTTCCACTCTGGTCTGAGCCACCATCCTCTCTCACCTGGGTGACTTGCCCTAGCCTCCTAACTAGTCCCCTGCCTTCTAACCTTATTGACTTCTTATCTTCCCAACACAACAGCCAGTGCTTCTTTAAAACATGAGTGTATACCATTCCTCTGCTTAAAACCCTCCATTGGCTCCCCATTTCTTTAACAGCAGAAGCTCAAGTCATTTATATTCCTAGAATGCTTTATGTCGTCCCAATGCTCATGAGCAGCTCTCTGACTTTATTTTGCACTGCTCACTCCACAGCTCTGCTCAGCCATAGTGGCTTCTTGCCATTTCTTGACCGTCCCCTACATAGTCTACCTTAGGGCCTTTACACTGACTGTTCCCGCAGGTGGAAACTGTCTTCCCCGGATATCCGCCTGACTCACTTTCTCCCTTCTTTTAATTTTTTGATGAAACATCATGTTCCCATTGAGACCTGGACAAAGCCACATCCTTCCACCCCACCTGGCATCTTGCAATCTCTTTCTCTTTTCTATTTCTCTTCTACAAACAAGTACTCTTCTAACATGCACTCGTTTATTTACTTCTATGTATATTATTGTCTGTCTCTTCCCACTAAAAGGATAAAATCCTGACGGCAAGGATTTTGTTTGGTTTGCTTGCTGATTATATGCCAAGTGCCTAGGAGAGTGATGGAAAATATTTGTGAATTAATAGTATGACATTTTCTGCACATCCCTATAAAAAAAATTGAACAGAAATAGTTTAAGCTAAGTGTATGGATAGCTCTATTCAAATATTTGTTATCTTAAGCTGCATAAAAATGGAAGGCTTCATAAAATGATTTAAGAGTAAGCAAAAAGTTCCTGGATTTAAAAATCTTGATACACTAATGATTGTTAATAATTACCTTACAGTAATTTCTTTAAAATTGAAGACACACTAAGGATTTTAATACCACACCTCTAAAAGTCTTAATAATCTTTCAAAGGATTCTTCAAAATTAGCTTTAAACTTTCTCGTTCTATGTTATTGGTGGGATTATTACTGCAGCATACATCAAACAGATACGTGTAAGAGGTAATTATGCACATTTTTAGCTAGTGGTTTAGGGAGAGTATCTAAGAGAAAAATAACCCAATCTTTAATATCTTAATAACTAAGGTAATTTAAAATAGGTAGTTATTTATGCTTTATTAAGAGAATTTGGGAAACATTATAGTTATACCTTTTTTTTGTTATCAAGTAGTTATTAATCTGGTAATCATATCTATTCAGAAAGACCTCTGAAAATCAAAAATAGATGTTTCAAAATCAATGTTCAAAAAGTTTTCTCCCAGGCTCTCACCTAGGATGTATTTTTCTTTTATTTCTGACAGTTTTGCAAATTTTGTGATCATCCAATAATAGAATAGCATCTTCATACTTAAATTGTATGTATGTTTGGTGGCTTGCTCTGTGGCAAGAAAAAGCAATTTGCCATAGGAAAAGGATGAGACAGAGACCTTATTAAGCTTAAGAACTTGAAGCCACTTGGGGTGGGTATCCCTGAGTTACATATAGCATGGCGCCATCATGAAAACCCATAGTGATGGCTCCAAATTGCTCACTGTGTTCAATATGTATTCCTGCTTAAGATGCCAAGGAAGTTTGTAAAGAATTTTAGGAGGTTTGTAATGATAAACCATTCAACTTTTCAAAGAGGGTTAAAGGATAACCTTTACCTAGAATAATGTGGAGGCAGCTTTTTCTCCATTATTGATAGATTAATAGGCCTAATAGGTCCTATTAATAGATTAATGCTGAATATATTTCACCTTAGATACATTTGTCAAAGAGAAGAAGCAAATGATACAATCTGTTTCTTGCTCAACTAATAAAATATAAAATCTGAGTTAACAGCAAGTATTTATTTCATGTTAGATACGGTCCCTGCTCTTAAATTACTTGTGATTTAGGAAAAGTTATAGATGAGGAAATAGAAAATTACATTATAATGTGTTCAGTTAGGGAGAGGTTAAGGACGGGGTGCTCTGGAATTACGTCGAGTGTCACCTGATCCAGTTTTTTGTTTGCATTTTTTGGGGGGAGGAGGAGTCCTAGAAACCTTCCTGGAAGAGGAATTTTTTTTTGTATAAATTGACATGTAAAAGGAAATTGCCAGACAAAGGTGAAGTGGTGAAATGATGCAAGTGGAATGACTGTAAACATTAGTTTATTTCGGTATTAGACGAAAAGAGATTCAGTCTGGAAAGGTTAAGTGACCTGCTCAAGGACAGGCAGTGTGAGCATGCCTAGTTTTACTTTTGTAATTGTGCTCTCATTAATCTCTGGGGGCATATCCACAGATCTGTGGAGTATAATGTGCAAGCAATTCTCCATGGAACTTGGAAACCAGTGTATATGTAATTCCATTAGGGTAATTAGTAGGGTCAGAAAGTGTGTAATGGTATATAATGGTTATAATCTAAGTATAATGGATGTATTAGGCAAGAGGGGAAAAGATATATGGAAAAGGTTCTTAAACTTGCTTTTAATCAGTATCCTGAGTTTTAAATAATATTTATGTTTGTAGATCCCTCTGCAAAAGGACTTTCAACTTTGGAAATGCCACGAGAATCCTCATCTGCCCCTACATTAGAAGCAGGTGTGCCGGAAACAAGTAGCCATTCCTCAATATCAAGTAAGATTTCATGTACATTGATTTTGGAACATTATCTTCAGCATTATTTTCAATTTTCCTGCTCTTGGTATTGTTATTTTCTTTTGTTAATGTTGCGTTAGCTTACTAGGTGACACTATGTTGTATGTTCTCAGAGACCCTGAGTGCGGGCCCACTTTCGTCTGATAAATCAATGAAGTTACTGATTGGCCAAGAACCCTAATTTGTTAAGGGATACTCACTGAATTTCATCATTCAGTAAAATAAGATTATATATTACTAGCCTAAACATAAGATATGGAACTGGTTTTGGGGCAAGTGAAAAGCATTGTCCATGGCAGAATTGGTACACGGGACACCATTATTGAATTTGAATCACCTATAGCATTGGCAAAATTTTATCTGGGTTAGGTTATCATAAAATAAATGTATCAGATAGATCGTGATCCCAAAGTCATGACTGCACCTAACCCTTTTGTATCAGAAAATAAAAATGCCATGAATTTTTACAAGATCTAGAAGAGGCAACCATTTTGAAACTTGCTTTCTGTTGTTGGGTCCTAGATTTTTGTCACGAGGAGTTTTAGTTGCGTTGAGGTGAAGATAAGGGTGTCCACCTGGCTCAGTGGAGGCAATTAAGAGACTTTAGCATGGGAAATTCTCAGCAGGAATCAGAGATAGAAACAAAGGTCAAAGTTCCTCAATATGCTGGTATATTTTGTGTTCCATGCCGACACTGCCCAAGAAGCTGGTTAATTTTCATTTGACTTTCTTTTGAAATGAGGAGGATCCTGAAAAATCAGATAAAGATCTTTTCATTTAAATGCTGGACTGATAGTATGGAATCACACCATCATCTTCATCATTCATTCATTCATGAATTCATTCATTCAGCAACTATTTATTAAGTGTCTCCTGGACACTTGGGATCAAATGTGAATAAAGAAGACACACCTTGTTCTCAGAGAGTTTATAGTCATAGTAGTAATACTAGATGCCATTTATTTAACACGTGTTATGTGCCAGGCACTGTGCTAAGTGGTGTACACACGTTGTTATCTTATTCAGTCCTTACATCAGCATTGCGTGGCAGATGTTGTTGACCCCATTTTATAGATTTAAATACAGAGGTTTGGAGAGGCTAAATGCTTGCCTAAAGACCTGCAGCTACTAAGTGGTAGAGACAGGAATTGATGCTTTGTCTGTTTGACTTTCAAGCCCATGCTCTTTTTAGTATACCACACTGCGTTAGCCTAATTCAAATTCAGTTAAAATAGAGGTTATTAGCAATTCTAAGAAAGAGTTTCCAAGTGACAGTTATTTGCCCTTTTGGTAGCAAAGAACGGCTAGCTCTGAATATAGCTAGTTATTTTATTTATTTATTTTTTTATCACGAAAGGTCTGTTTGATAACAGGATAAAATGCCTATTTTTAAGTCCCCATACTAAAATCATAACAGTGTATTTTCTCCTCCTAATTTGTATGAGTCATCTCAGGGGAAATAAAGATAATGATTTCTAGTTAAATGTCCAAGTTGGGTATAATTTGAGATCGTCAGGATGACTAAATCAGTTTGACCTCAGGGCTAGTTAAATAAATGTATCACAAAATAAATGTATCATAATCCCAAAGTCATGATTGAATGTAGGCCTTTTGGATTTAGTGTGGCACAGAATGAGATTTCCGCCCTACTTCTCCTCTTCATAAAAGCATGTATTGGACAGCTCTTGGTGATGTGTTTGTTCTTGGAGGCATAATGCCAGGTACTTTGTTCACTGAGCTACACATTAAGGGTTTTTACTTGACTCTCAGAGAATTCTGTTGTCTTTAAAACAACTGAGAATTGGAGAAATCATTCAGTCACTAGAGGTTTTAAATTCTTCTTTGATTGAGGCTGACAGATACTGCTAATTGTTAAATTTGTTAATTCTTCTACGAGATGTCTGCTTTGGAATTTTACGGAAGCTGTACTTTTCAAGTGACTCATAAAATTGTAAACGATACCCATCAACCAGAAGAATCAGAGGTGTTTCATATTAGTTCGCATAGTCATTTCCATGAATTCCATGAACATGGACTCCAAGACACAAGAATTCCCATCACACCCCTCTCTTTCAATCAGTTTATTAGCTGATTATTTTGTAGCTAAATATGCCATGACCACCATGAATCAAACAGCATGCTTATTACATTAAAAAGAATGTTACAATTGATTTCCTATCACACCAAGTTGATGCCTTAGTATCATGATTGAAAACCTGTGTGTGACGTTCACGGCTTTTTAGGGCCATACACTCATCCCAGTTTCTACTGTCCCCTTCTGGGCCATGTCGTCCAGATCTTCTGTTTCTGAAATTGTCCTTATAAGAGAGTGAATCAGCACAAGTGCTCAGATTCATCCCAGTGTTTGGGATCATACAGAAAAGTCACATGCATCATCGTGCTCTGCCATTCTCATTGGGCTGGTGACAGGGATTGGTCGCAGAAGAGTGGGAGGGCAAGAGGCAGGTGGCTTTCTCCCTCAACGGTCTACTGGCAGAAGTGCTTTTCATTGTTTTTCTGGTTTGGAAATGCTTATAACTCGACATTTCACTGGTGGGATACTTGCCAGTGCCTCATTGCAGGGTAAAAATGTTGCCACTATTTTCTAAAACAAAGATGTGTGCTAGAATGTGCTTGTGGAATGTCACTCGATTCACGTTTTTTCAAACAGTTGGTGAAGGCTCATGCAGACGTTAAAAACAGCATTGACTTCCGAGCCTGCATGTTTTGGTTTTATGACCACCTCTTTGCTGGTTGGTTCCAAGTAACATAATTTCATTTGCTTCAATTTCTCTTTAAAAATCGGGGTTGATATGTATCATCCTACTCCAAAATATACATGTGTACACACACACACACACACACACACACACGTACCTTTTGGAACAAGGCAGAGTATATAAATAAAAAAGTAAAGGAAAATAATTATGTTGTTGTAACTGGGGTACATATTTATAGCTGCAGATAACTGCTCATAGGTACTGTTTCTTTCCTGATTGAGTGAAGAAAGGTACCTGGAATAACATTGTACCTTAGTTTCTCACCTGGATGGAAGCATACAATTTACCAAACAATTATGAATAGCTGCTGAAGGTTCAATTAAGATTCTAGATGGATATGTAGAGCCTTTGTGTGCTGTGCAAATCAATTCCCCCTAGTAATCCTCTCCTAATTTCCTCCATATAGCTCAGTATAGGCAGATGAAAAGGGGATCCCTGGGAGCTCTGACAATGAGCCAGTTAATGAAGCGGCAGCTGGAACATCAGTCTAGCGCCCCCCATACCATCAGCAACTGGGACACTGGTGGGTCAAGCTTTTTCTTCTTGTTTTACCTCTCCGGTTAGCTAATGCCACATCCTCTGTCCCCTCTGCTCCCTTGTTAAGGAATAGATTTTCTCTCGTGTTCTGCGGTTCAAATAATTTAAGAAACCCGAAGGTGATGAATCAATCTGTTCTAGAGCCACCTGTTCTTCCATCTAGGCTGGTCCAACCCTTTTTTTTTTTACCCCCGTCTAAGACGCAGATTCCACATATTAGGTTATCAATCTGGGGGTTAAATGATGTAAATGCATAAAGGAGGGAGTGGAGTTATGATGCAAATGAACAAAACAAAACACCAGATCATCAATATTCTGTTATAAAGGACCAAAAAGAAGGGGGAGTATTAATAGTGATAACAGTAACCAATGCAGCTTAGTGACGTCACGATCTGCCAGTGGTTTTGGGAACAGGAGCTCTGTGTCTTAGTCAGCAGGGTCGCCAGGGTGCAGCTGCACGCTCTTATGCTCGGATGATGGAGCTGCATCTAACCTCACTTTTAAAGTAAGAACCAGCTGCCATGACATGTCTGTTTTAAACATGATCAGTGCGCATTTTCTAAACTTTGTTACCACGCTGTGCACATGTACTATTTTCTCCAGCCAGTAGTTCTGCCACAGTCCTGCTCCTTGGAGTGCCATCATTCCCTTTTTGTTTCCTTTTTTTGAATTAAATGGGTCATTTGGATTACAAGATTACACATGTGAAGGCACTCGGCGACATGCAGGCACTCGGACAATGTCAGGGTTTATCACTGTGATTGGGAGGCCAGCACTGGGATTGGGCTATTTCAGTGTCTTGGTTGGTACTTTCTGGCTACTCTTATATGAGATGCTTTTCATATCCTTCCTTATGACCAAGAATTATAATGTCCACAAAACCAGAAACTTGAGATATTATTTTTTCTCCACAATCCTAATATTTATGTACATTTCACCTTATTTCTCCGCTCCCTCCCTTTTTTTTAAAGAACTGGCTCTAGACAACTAAATCCCACACACTATACCCCATTCTACATTGAATGGGTAGTTTCAACCCTCCTGGCCTTTATAAGGTTTCTCAGACTTTTAAAGGTTTAGTGTTTTATCTTTCTTTTAGTGGTAAGTGGTAATGAGTAATGAAATGGCCAACAGGCATTGGAGACAAGGAGAGAGACATTGGATAACCAACCTCTAGCGTTTGCTGGGTTTGGATGACATCTTTGTGTCCATACCAAAGTGGACTTTGGTTCTCTCTTGACTGAGATGAAGCTATGTAAAGAACTGAGAATAAAAGCTTTAGTTTGGTTAATTCTTTAATAATTGAACACCAACTTTTGTTAGGTTGACCTGGGGGGGCTCCAAAGAGTGTTTTTCGATACTTCTGTTTTTTGTAGCGGGGAGCTCCACCTAAGCTAACCATTTTACATCCTGACTACATTTACAACCCAGTTCGATTGACTCAGTAGAGTTATAAAAAGGCAAATAGATCTCACTTTCTAATCTAAATTTTAATCTAAAAAAGATCTACATGATGCCAAATAACCCATTTAACTGAATTTTCACTTTCAGCCAAACTTCAGCCTTCTTCATGTCACTCTGGTTTCTCATTTAATACTTGCCATTTACATGCTATGTGAATTTCTTTCACCTGAGTTTCCCTGGGCTTGTGTTCCATCCTCCATGTTGATTCACTAGTCAACTGGTCCGTCTAGAGCTTCATCTCAATGTTCTTGTTTTTGTTAGTGCCATAAAAATGCTCCCCGAACTGACTGTGGGCGGTGAACACACACTGCAATATAGAGGTGATGTGTTGTGGAATTGTACACTTGAAACCTATATAATTTCACTCACTCAGGTCACCCCAATCAATTTAATAAAAATTTAAAAAAAGGTCTCTCCCAATCTAAGACCGGAGGAGAGCCGATGAATGTATAGTTCAGTGTTGGGTGGCACGTCACTTTACACCACATATGTTGATTCAGCCATTCATGGCAGTCCCCAGAAGAAGAGATCTGGTCACGTAGACACACCAAGGAAGGCGGTTGAAAACATGGGTCATGGTCCCTTCACCTCAGCGTGCACCTGCTCGCTCCCAGGATACCTGCGTCCTCTCCGTCCATGCACATCTGATGACCTGCTGCTTTGCCTCATCTTCATAGGAAACAAACGTTCCTGAAGCACTGCTCCTCCACTTCTATCCCTACCCCCAAATTCCTGTTTCAGCCCTCAGTCCAAGGCCCGTCATTTCCTTGCTGCCAGTTCTCCGTGTTTTCTGTGTGACCATGCTGGCCATTGCCTCAGATCATCACTTATGTATTTATTGATTTGAATAAAGCATTTTTTTCATAGCCGTAACATTAGTCTTTCATTTTTTCCATTTCATATCAAGAGATATGGAATTTGAGCTTTTGGAGGGGTGGGTAGGGAATCTGGACTTTTTGGGGATGGTTTTAGATGCTCTCTTGTGTTCAATTGCATTTCATTTACCTGAGTGGCAGGTTTGTTGTGAAACCCGAAGTGTCTGTCCCTACCCTAGAATCTAGGACGTGTCCTGTAAATGTTAATAATCAATAACGATGACCCCAATAAATGGCCCCAAGAGATTACTGGTTAAATTCTTTGTGTTGTGAATTGTGCTAAATTGCCCCCATTGAAGACTGAAATGCTCTATTTATCCACAGAACAGATACAGCCCGGGAAACGCCAATGTAATGTGCCAACGTGCCTAAACCCTGACCTGGAGGGACAGCCATTGAGAATGAGAGGTGAGCTGAGTCACAGAATCTTAGACTGTAGGCAGCTGAAAGAAACTGTATCTGTCCATCCTCGAGCCACCCAGCAGGTGCTGAAATCTCTTCTTTAGCAGCTCCGTGAAGTGGCTCCAACCTTCCTTCGCTCAAACATGTCGAGGGAGTGGGAACTCATGACATCTCCTCTCTGAGCATCACCGACAGAAAGTTCTTCCTTACAGGGACTTTCTAACCCTCAGGGCCACACAAGACTCTAGTCTAGTCTCTCTCACACAATTTTTTAGACCTTTGGAAATAGCCACCCATTGCTTATTCCCTCAGTCTTTTCTAGACCACACATCCCTGGGACCTTTGGTAATCCTCCCAATAGGTATCAGTTTTCCATATCATCCTGTATCAACTTCTCAGAGCATGGTCCAACTCACCTGTGTTCCTTCTAGAATGTTGAAATCATAAGTGAATAGTTTTTCAGCTATCTGAAATTGCACAGAATGTACACTTGACTTTCTGCTGCGCATAGGAGCAAGCTGAGAATAAATTTGTGCTAAGATCATCAGGATATGTATTTTCTGAATTCATCTCATGGCTAGTTAATCGTTACTCTTGTTCTTTATTTTTTTTTAATTCAGAAAGCAAGTTAACCTATCATTTGTAAAAACCAAAACACTGAAAATGAATTATGACCACATCTCTTAGCTAGTCCCTCACATCAAGCAGTCCTTCTCTTCTAATTTTCCCTAGGAATGAGGGGGTGTTTATTGCCATCTTTTTCTAACACCTGTTTGGCCGTGTAGCAGTTTTAGCCCCTGTAGATGACCAGGTGAGACTTGTCTCACTTACGGGCCGAGGAAAAGCTTTTGTGAGCAGAAACCATGGTGGTTGAACAAACTGGTGCTTGTCCATGACCCAGTGACTCAGTAGCTGCCAAAATGGAATGAGGTAATGAGAACAAAGACAGGAATGAGTCTCTATCGTAAGAAACTGAAGAGTCCACTGTTGCAGTTAGGGGATCGATGGTGTGTAAGCATGCTTTGAGACAAACCAACACCTTTCTGTTTTCTCTTATCTCCAAGATTCCCAAAGAGGCTTTTATCAAAATCTCCAGCTTTGAAGTTGGGCCTTGGAGGAAGTCTCCTCTTCATTCTAAAGTTTCTAAGATCTTTCTGTTTGTGTTTGTAGTTCTATACAGAGTGCATGTAGGGTATTCAGTAGGGGAACCAGTTGTGGTGGTGTCGGAAGTGTGGCCAACAACTGGGGGGGATAATGGGACTGCCTTACCTGTTGCATACTTAATTGTGACTCAGCTAGAGCACAAGGCAGCTGAGGTCTGGGGCTTCATGTTTTTGCATTTCCCCCCTTCTTCTTGTACGTTTCTCTTTGTTCCCACATCGTTAGCAGTATTCAGCAACCCTTTGAGTCAGCTGGTATTTCCATGTGAGGGCCAAGGCCCAATAATGGAACCCATCTGCTTTTAGAGATGACTGCCAGGAATAATGCATCACACATTCAGTGTTGTCACATGAGTAAACAACTTCACAATATTATTCTCAAAAATACTTGTTCCTTGTCATTTACATTGGGTAATGATTGGCTTGCAACTACCCAAATGACTTGGATTCTGTCCCTTTTCTTGACTTGAATTGTGATGTCTACATAAGAGCAATAGGCAGCAATCTTCTGAAAGCCTTGCTTCAGAGGTGTTTGGTTTTTTTTAAAAATCAATTTCTTATGTTTCTAGTAAGACTGTGTATATATCACCATATATCCTATGGTCTGAATTTCTCCATTTTCAGCACAGGCATTTCGGCGTCTGGTAGACAAGGTCTGTCAATGTTCAAGAAATGTGGAGTATTGGATTTAAACTTTCTGTGTTTTGGTTTCTTGAAGCAACTTCATGCTGTTAACCTTACTGTTTAATAATTAATCATGTTTTGTTTTGTTTTTTAATCTTGGCCCAGTTCTTGGCCAGTTTTGTACAGTTAGTCAATTTATACTTCATGCTTGTAATAAATACTGTTGCTTCCACTCTAAGCTACATCTTTTTTCTTAGAAGTGAATCAAACAGATTTTCTTCAACTACTTAGGAGGAGGACAACAAATGACATAAAATAAGTCATAAGAACTGTTCTTTTGTCCTACTATCTTAAACCATATTCAGTGTTTTACAAAGTGCTCACACAGCAAATATGAAAAGCTGCAACACACATCTGTTATAACTTCCTCTGCAATAAATGCAACATCAACAAATACACAAATTTCTTCTGTATCAGTCTTAAAGGTAGAATTACTAAATTACTAATTTTTATAATGTTATTCATACATACTTTTATTCATAGACTTTTAATGAGATCATTGCCAATACATACATTGTTTCCCTTAACTTTATTTTTACATTAAGCCAATGTCTGTCATGCAGCCATCAAAATACTTGCAGTAAATTACACAGGTGTGTAGTCCAATTTAGACTCCAGTCTCTTAGAATCAGCTACTTTTCTGACAGTTTTCAGGACATCTTCCTGTACTGCAAAATCACAATCAGCACAGATGGCAGGCATACCTGCTTAGTACAGACATTTCTCAGGTCTGTTCCATTAGAGTCATCTGAAAGCTCCAGAGTGGCTTCATCATCTATTTACCATGCTTTGTAATGGGGCCTACATGAATTTCAATATGTCTAATCTTGCTTGTTCATTTGGTAAATCAATATGTATTTTTCTATCCAATCTCAGATAAAGCAAAGTAGGATCTGGTGTATCTGTTTGGTTTGTAGTCATGATCATTTAAACTATAGGTGGAGTATCAAATCCATCCATCTGATTCAGTAACTCCATTAAAGTTCTCTGAATGTCTCTATCCGCAGAAGTGCCCTCGGAAAACTGATGACCACCAATAGCATCTATTTCATCTATAAAGATGATGCATGACTGGTGGCCTCTGGCATAATTAAACATTTCTCTGATCAGACAAAACACTTTCACCAATGTACTTGTCTGCAGTAGAACTAGATACAACCATTTAAGAAATTGCAGTCCAGCTGGCTAGCAACAGCTCATGCCAAGAGCGTTTTTCCTTTCCCTGGTGGTCCATATAGCAAACAGCCTTTGGAGGTGCTATTCCTACATGCTGGAATAATTCTGGGCTTGTAAGAGGTAATTCTGTCACCTCTCTTAATACCCAAATCTGTTCTGATGGTCTTCCAACCTCAAAATAAGAAACATTCCTGGGGTCTCCACGAGACATGTTGTAATCCAGTGAACCTACCTCTCTTGGCAGAGATCTCTTGATATCTTGAGTGTAGTCATATCCAAAGCAACTCTTGTTTCTGGCTTAGCTTACTTTTGTAAAGCTATCAACAACAATCTTATCTTGGTCCATTTGTAGCTTTAACAATGATTTGTTTTCTTCAATCAATTGCTGATGTACTTCACCCACAATCTGCCCAACACTTTGTAGGGCCTTCAGATCATTTTCAGACTCTTCATACTGCTCAGTAAGTTCTTCGAATCGTTCCCTTACTGGACCAGACGGGGCCATTTCCATGCCCGAAGAGCCCAAGCTACATCTTTATGAAAACAATTGGAGATCTTTTTTAACGGTACTGTTGGGGACACTTAGCAAAGAGTGGTATCTCAGAGACAGCTGATAAATATAGCAGTGAAATTTGGATTCCCATGTGGGGTCTTTGGAAGTGACGTAAAGATATTTTCCTTTGTCTTTCCTTTGTCTTTTGGGTCTGCAGGTCTCAGGCTGCTCATAAACACATTTTATAGCCTTTGATCAGGCAAAGAAGTATGTATAGCCTGGCAGTATTTTGACTCTTCAAAGGCTTCCGTACCATTTCTCTCTCTCTCAGATTGAAACACGTTGCCCCGCTTGGCTAGGTTCCTAAAACTTTTATGTTGATTCCTTTAGAAACCAACTCTCTGAATCATTATCTTTCAGCTTTTGAGGAAAGATCATGCAGTTTTGTTTGTTTTTCAGCACCAAGTTTGCAGTTCCTTGAAGAGAAACAGATTCTTTAAAGACCATCAGGTTTTTCTACCTTCTTTCCTATTTAAAGAAATAACTCAGAGCTTCAGTTATTACGTTGCAGAATGGGCATTATTCTGGATTGTCACTTTGGGATTCTTCTTGGAGTGCCTTGTTTCCACAATCCGGGAGAGTCTGGCCAGCACTAGTGGTTTTCTTAATGGGGACCAGTCACCCTATTCCAGATTTACTCATCACTAGAGCATGTCGCCAAGATGTTTGCCTCAGATTTCTTTGAAGGTGTCAAAACCCAATGTTTTAAACTGTGTGATATTGATTGGCTGAAGACACTGGATGTTTCCTTCAAAACACTGGACATTTCATTCTTAAATATTTCAGTTTGAAAAATGAAGTCCTTTGTTTTGGGGCTTATGATATTAATTTCCCAAAACTGTCCTGAGGTTTCTTAGCTCAAACATCTCCCCTTGCTTAGGGGTGTAGAGTTCTAGGGTCTTATTCCTTTCCCAAGTTTGCGGTGTTTTAGTATTGGTATACATTTGTGATTTTAGAAACATAGTATCTTATGGGCAACTTTCATTTATACCTAGCAAATAAGGGTCGTAACTCATTTAGGGTACCCTTGGATAGATTTCCCCCTATCTTTCATCTTTGTCCTATTACCCTGTTGGCACCTGAACTCTTTCTGAATTTTTCAAGGTCGAGAATCAAAGGGAGAGATAGGAGTCTAGCTCTTAAAACTATACAAGTAGAAACAAATCATAATCTCTCTTGAAATCATTTTACTTTTGAGAGGTTCATGATGCTATTGGGCTGTCCACATCATATCCCTGTGAATGTGACCTTTGGAGGATTTATAAGAGGACAATGGAGCTTTTCCTAGTCCCCCGAAACAGATCTTTATTCACCAGTTGTCTCTTTGCTGCTTACCCCCCAAGGTGCCACTAAATCCAGCCTACTGTCAGCACCCAGTATTGTCAGTATGTTTGTGCCAGCACCCGAAGAATTCACAGACGAGCAGCCCACGGTGATGACTGACAAGTAAGCACTCACGGTTGTTTTCTTCACCTTGTTTAGAGAATTTGAGAGTTTTCTCACCTAGGTTATGAGAATCAGAGGAGGCATGCTATGCTTTAAGCCATAATTTGTTCTTCAGATAGATGATCACATACATACATACATGTTGATATGCGTTTGTTGTTCTAGAAACGCAGTATCCTATGGGCAGCTTTCATTTATGTCAAGCCATTTATTTTGTTAATTTGGACGAATAAATATCCATTTACTGATTATTCCTAGCAATAATTTCACACAAACCAAATCCCACAACCAGAAGCTCCAACTTGTTAGAGTGGGACTAAGTTTAAGACTTGACCTTATTCCCATCCTACCAGCAGGATCCGTTCTCTAAATCTCAAACTGGTTATATCATCTCTCAGTTTGTCAGCCTTCAATATCCCCAGATTTCTTATCGGATGAAGTCCAAATGCCTTAGCTGATAAAGGCACTTTAGATTGCAAAGGTATGGCCTTATCCCTCCTCTCCAGGAACTCTTTCTCCAGCTCCCTCACCTTCTCCAGAGCATGCCTGATATATTCTCTCCTCTGTGATGTCATAGGTGCCCTTCTCTCTGTACTTTATCTGCCTGGTGAACTCCTAATCATGCTTCAAGACCCAGCTTCAGGCAAAGATTCCCTGATTTCACAAGGCAGAATTAGTCATGCCAATTTCCAAGTTTCTGTAGTATTCAAGGCACCTATCTATTCTAGCACTTATCACAGGTATTTTAATTGTGCACGAGGTGTGATCAAACAGTACGGTGCATGTTTAAATAAAAAATTTTATTACAGTAAAAGACACATTGCTATTAATCCCCCCAAAATGCTCCCCCTCACTTAGAACACACTTATCCCATCGTTCTTGCCACTTTCTGAAGCAGTTCTGGAAGTCCTCTTTCATGAGTGTCTTTAGTCATGCTGTCATGGCTGCCTCGATGTCCTGAACCATTTTGACTTTGGGGAAGAACCAGAAGTCGCACGGTGCCAGATCCGATGAATAAGGTGAATGAGGACACACCGTAATGTTTTTATTTGACAGAAATTGCCGTAAAGCAGAAGCGATGTCTGACACGGAGCGTTGTCATGATGGAGGATGATTTACGGCACACTTTAAACCACACCTTCTCTCAACCGTAGCTCACACCCGACTGACTGCACCGAACAAGCTGAAACTTGTCACACACTGTGACTAAGGTTCAATGCACCACTTCCCATGTTGAAGGTCCCTGCCTTTCTGTTGGATGGCACTCGGCAGCAGCACTCACTGTATTTTTTGATCACAGTAGAAAGTCTCCGTGTCACGTATTGCTTCTGGTACGGCAGTTTCTGTCAAAACATTGCGGTGTGTCCTTGTCCACCGTATTCACCAGATCTGGCTCTTCACTAAAGACCAAAATGACCATGAAAGGTAAATGTTTTGAATCAATTCAGGATATGGAGGCGGCCACGACAGCACAACTAAAGACACTCAGGAAAGAGGTCTTCCAGAGCTGCTTCAGAAAGTGGTAAGAACGATGGGATAAGTGTGTTCGAAGTGAGGGGGAGTATTTTGAAGGGGATTAATGGCAATGTGTCTTTCACTGTAATAAATTTTTTAAATTTAAACATTCACTCTAATTTTTTATCATACCTCGTAATTGTTAGTACATACATGTTCTGTGATAGATTGTGAGTTCCTTAGGGACTGGGACCCTTTCTTGTATTTCATAGAGTATTTCTGAGACTATTTCCTACTCTAAGCTCCCTACATATTGCCTGGCAGATAAATGCTTGTTCAGTCAGCATGATGAAGAATAAGACTTTCAGGATTTCAGGTTTGGAGAGATCCCCTTGGGCTAGGGAGCCTTCCTGGTAAAGCTGACCCAAGTGACAGATGGGGTAGGCAGTGATAGGAGAGGATGTGAGGTAGGGGTCTGGTGCGAGGCTCTAGGCAGCTGGCCCCGCTGCCGGTCATTCCTGAGATACAGTGGTGCTGTTATGGAACAGCTGGGAACGTCCACACGGGGAGCACCTCGGTGCTTGTAGCGGGCTCTTCCTGTCTCCTCCTTTGGTTTAATTTCTCCATTTTGTGTTACTCTCCAAGTCCCAATCTTTTCTAGTTGCCTTCATGGCTGCCTGTGTGTACACTCCATTTTTCTTTGTTTGTAGTCACACATGTGAGTCCTACATTTTTGAAAAGTCAATTTGTAAGGAATTATATGTAATATTATTTAGGAAGTTTTCAGATGGGTACAGTAGCCATCAGCTCTGGTTCCCTTGCTGTTCCCAGTAGGCGTTCCCTTCACTTTCTAAAGCTGCCCGGCTGCAGCTGAAAAGAAGTGCCCTGGCTTTGGTTGAGATGGATTAATTTGAACCCACACTAGTTACTACAAAGAGCAGTATGTTGCAAGTTACTTAAGAGCAGGTGCCCGTTGTGTTTTTACATAGTACACTCAGTAGGTGTGGTGACTTCATAAAACGTATCTGAGTGAGTGGTAGAGAAGAGGCAGCGACCCAGACTCCCCTGCTTTCTGAAGTGCTCTCTTTACTGTCTCACCACAAATAGGGTATTTTTTTTTATCTGAAAGCTTAAGAAAGCTTCCATTTGGATCTAGGCGTTTTTCATTTCAACAAATGAAAAATTATCTAGTTTCTGACTAGCCTTAGAAGTAATTTCACATGCAGAAAATACCCCAACCAGAAACTTCAAACTGAGTCCAGTTGGCGCTCATTGTAAAAGGAGCAGTAATTCATGAACAGGCCAGACGCTTGTGAGTTTTCAGGGAGCAAAGGAACCTTCCTGGTCTCTGCCACAGAGGCTGGTTCTGTGTCTGTGGTGATGGTGGCGTTCGAGTCGCCTGTTTATTATTAGAATGAGACCACTGACCTCCTTTTGAGGACTTTTCCAAGACTCAGCCCAAATGTCTGTGTGTGCTTTTTATATCTTAAAACCATTGCTGGCTTTTATGGAAAGCATCCCTCTGTTTTCTTTGCAGATGCCATGACTGCGGGGCCATTCTTGAAGAATATGATGAGGAAACCCTCGGGCTGGCCATTGTGGTCCTCTCCACCTTCATTCATTTAAGCCCAGACTTGGCAGCCCCGTTGTTGCTGGATATCATGCAGTCTGTGGGAAGGTGAATGTCGGCTTCTGTTTTGTTTGGTAGGAAGGAGCCATATTCAGTCTATACCTTGAAATAAGAACTACCAGATTGAGTGTGAAACATCTGGTAACCTTATCGGTGCTTGATCTTTGTGGGATCAACTCTGACTAATTTTAAAAACTAAATGGCCCAAACTTTTGGTTGAATTCCCCACCTGTGTAGGGCCATGAGTCGCAAAGGCAGAGTGGAACTAGAGGAGAATGTACTAAGAAATCTGTTTGTTTTTCTCTGTTACTATAGGAGCTGATGTATGTAACAGTGCTCAGAACTGTGTGTCGTTCCAAGGAAACACTTTCTGTGTTTTAGATATTATTGTTATTATTATCTCTCCTTACCTGTTTTCAGATGGATTCCCTAGGCATTTTGCAATGTGAGGGTGGCAAGATTGTGCAACGAGGGGCATGGCCATGTGAGGGGATAAATGGAAGAGGAGCAGTTTCACAATTCTGATTCAGAGAAAGGAAGGACGCACACCTTTTGGGAACAAGACCTTCAGCCTGACTGAGGGAAGATTCAACTCAGCGGCTTTGAAAATTTTCATGTTACGAAACTTCCATTTAGTAGAGAGGACATTAGAAGAAAAGTGGTCTATTTCATGGATGGAAGTAGAGTTCAAATTTGGTAACAACCTGTCGTCCTAGCAAGCACAACTTAGAGGAGAGGATTGAATTAAAGTCCCACGAAGGCATCAAGTTCCCAGTCTGTGTTGGCGCAGAGCCACGTGCTTTAGGCTGTGGGCACGGGACCCGAGTCCTGACCTCAGGTGCTTTGTGGCTTAGTTGTTGAAGAGGACAGTGATGTGTGGCATGACTGGGTAGCATAGGAGACAGGACATGATTCCGAGCTGCAGTGAGTGGGAAGTGCTAGAAGTTCAAGATGGAAACAGTATCTTAGGGGAGTTCTCTTGGATGACGGAGGCAAAAAACTGGATTCTAAAAATTCCTGGTATATGACGGAGGGGAAGAGAATGAATCTCAATGGAGCTAAAATTTCATCTTTTTTTAAATGAAGAAATGCTGATTTCAAGTTAAAGACGAGCAGGAAAGCATTAAAAACCCCTTGCCCCCCAAAGTGTATGATTCCCCTTCTCTCTCTTCCCCCAGTGTTTCTGTAGTCTCCCTAGGAGTATAGAGATGGTATAACTGTGTCACCTTTCATGCTTAGAAACAGCCAATAGGAAGAGAAATCCACAAACATGGAGAGGTGGAGAGATAAGAAAATATTTCATGTAAGCCCTTGAGTTTAACCTTGTCGTAATAGTCGTGGAATAAACTGTGTATCAAGTGTCAGCAATACTTGTGGAATTGAGATTTTTTATTAATGCAAGGTCACAATTCCCACTTTCAATACTTTTCCGTTTTAGAATAGATAGAATTATTGTCCTGGTCCGTTTTAGAATAGATAGAATTATTGTTCTGGTTTTGGTCAACTTAGATCAGCTATTTCCATCTCCTTGAAATAGCTGATCTAAGTTGTAACAGAGATATAGAAGGGTGTTATTTTGTTTTTGTTCGTTTTAACACGAAGAGAGAATAAACCATGCCAACTATTAGGATGGAAACACATGAGCTTTGAAGAAAAGCAAAGGAGAAATAATAGCAGATACTTTTTTACAGACTTACATGTACGTATGTTTAAATCTCTACCTCCTTTAGGTAGACTAGCAAGAGACAGGGAGAGAACATTTAAAGCAAGCTCCCAGAATTCGTAGCAGCCTACGCCTGCCTAATCACCAAACCTGCTAAAGGAACAGCTTTAGCAGCCCCCTGATTCAGGGCTTCCTTGCATGCTTCATTTCCACATGAGGTAATGTGGATGTGTTGTGAACGCTTGGATTATTTATACTAGTCCCACAGGAACTATTTCCAGGGTGTTCTGAGTATGTAAGTTCAGTAGGAGCCTTTTATTTGTCACCCAAGCCTCTCTGTAGGATGTTGTATTTTGCTCTCTACTTAGATCCCTCTTAAGATTTACCCACCCCTTTTTTCTTGGTACAGCCTTCAAGATCCCATTTGCGGTACCCTTAATATTGTTTATTTCATTTGCCAATGTTTATCTATTCATTGTAGTATCATTAGCATGACAGGGTCCATGATGAAAGCAGCTGGGAATGGTGTCTGGTGTTAGTGGTTGCTGGACCTTCTACTCCTCTTCAAATGTGTTCTTGGCTCAGCTCACTCTCTTGGGGTCTTCAGCAAATAAATTTGTAGCGTTCTCTTTATTTGTTTCTTTAATATCTTACTGATCAAGCCACGTTTTTCTAAACCTTCAGATTTAGCACATTCTCTTTCTTTCTGTACATATAGAATATTCCATGTGTACAGAACCATACAATTACACTTTTCTAAAATTACATGATAAATATATGTATATTTATCATATATATATAAATTTTTTAACTTTTTTTAAAAAGATTTAATTGGGGAAGGGGAACAGGATTTTATTGGGGCACAATGTGTACTTCCAGGACTTTTTTCCAAGTCAAGTTGTTGTCTTTTCAATCTTAGTTGTGGAGGGCGCAGCTCAGCTCCAGGTCCAGTTGCCGTTGCTAGTTGCAGGGGGCACAGCCCACCATTCCTTGCGGGAGTCGAACCGGCAACCTTGTGGTTGAGAGGATGCACTCCAACCAATTGAACCATCCGGGAGCTCAGCGGCAGCTCAGCGGCAGCTCAGCTCAAGGTGCCGTGTTCAATCTTAGTTGCAGGGGGCACAGTCCACCATCCCTTGCGGGACTCGAGGAATTGAACTGGCAACCTTGTGGTTGAGAGCCCACTGGCCCATGTGGGAATCAAACCGGCAGCCTTCCGAGTTAGGAGCATGGACCTCTAACCGCCTGAGCCGCTGGGCCGGCCCCTAACTTTTTTTAAATTGGGGAATATTGGGGAACAGTGTGTTTTTTCCAGGGCCCATCAGCTCCAAGTCATTGTCCTTCAATCTAGTTGTGGAGGGCACAGCTGAGCTCTAAGTCCAGTCACCGTTTTCAATCTTAGTTGAAGGAGGTGCAGCCCACCATCCCATGTGGGACTTGAACCAGCAACCTTGTTAAGAGCTCATGCTCTAACCAACTGAGCCATCCGGCTGCCCTTACATGTTATATATTGATTACTTAACTGAATAAATACCTCAATATGTCCTTTCAACCCAACAATTAGCTGACAAATACCCCTATTACCTACTTTACTAGCTTAGAGAGGCCTTTACAATTTGTGGTTTGTTTGTGGTTAGGTTTCGGAGATTATAGTCAAAGAAATGAATTTGGAGTTGAGTTGATATGGGGATGAATTGGTATCTGTGTAACCTGGCTGCAGAGGCCATTTTGTAGATTGTCTAGGTGATATTAAGCCAACTTAACTTTATGCATTTCTGTGGAAATACCTGATTTGATGCGGAAATCAGGTCTCAGGAAGCAGGTTAAGTCGGACCCTGGAGACTAACTACTGCGTGGAGCTTCTGTCCCTGGTCAAGGGACTTGTCAATGGTTTTACATGTCTCATCATCTAAACTGGAGCCTCAGTGGGTCCTACCACAGTACTCGTGCATTTTATCATGGAAACTTGATACTCATGTGACTCTGTTTACTTATTTCCTAGATTGGCATCCAGCACTACTTTTTCTAGTCAAGCAGAAAGGTAAGGTCCTAAAGTGAGCTCCAGTCTCACTTTCATTTTATCTCTTGTGCATGTTCATTCTGTTTCTAAAACACCAGAGTCTACACCATGGAAGGAATATTGTTCGGTTCAGTTGCAGCTCCATAGAGTGCCGTGTTCATTTTCTGTTCACTTGTTCATTCATTCATTCATTTGTTCATTCATTCATTCACTCATTTTAGTCAATAAAAATTTTTAAGCCCACCTGTCCCAGCCACTGTGCCCCAGGTTTCAACCAGGGGCAAAACGGGCATGATTCCTGCCCTCATGGGGCTTACAGTCTATCTGGGAGGCAAACAGGAATAAAATACATACACAAGTTTATAACTGAGCAGTGCTAAGTGCTATGAACAAAAAGCACAGTGAGACATGTCTAACATTAATTTATCCAACAAGTATTTATGGGGTGACCACTAGGAACTGAGGGTGTGGTAGTTGAAAAAAACAGCAAATCCTGGCTCTCACAGAACTTACATTCTAGTTGAGGAGGCAGGCAATAAACAAATTAAAAAATAAGAAAACCGAAAATGTAATTTAATACCATGTAGTGCTCAATTCTATCGGCAATAAGTAAGTCCAGGAGCTAGCGAGTGACCAGGGGCAGTGTTTGGACATAACGACCTAGTGCAGCCTCTCTGAGGAAATGGTATTGGAACACAACCTGAAAAGGGGGGAGAGTGATCCACGCAGCAAATTATAGAAAGAATGTTCGAGAGAGAGGAAACAGCGAATGCAAAGACCTCAAGCTGGGGGGGGGGCGCCTCGTGTACTGGGGGGGATCAGACTAACATAGGCTGGAGCAGAATGAGCGTGAAGAGCGGGAGGGGATGAGGTGGGAAGGTAAGGGGGAGGCCAGGCCAGGTAGAGCCCAGTAGGTCATTGTAAGGAGTTTGGCTTTCACTGAGTGAAATGGAGTGAAGAGTGGTATGACTTGTGTTTTGAAAAGATCATCCTGACTTCTGTGCTGAAAACAGGTTATGGAGAAAAACAGATCAAGAGTGGAAGCAGAGGCCATTTCAGTGGTGCAGGTATGAGATGATAAAGGCTTGGTTTAAGGTAGTGAGAAGTGGTCACATTCAGGGTGTATTCAGGAAATATTTTAAAAGTTGAGCCAATAGAATTTGCTGATGGATTGGATGTTAGATATGAGAGAAAGACAAGAGGTAAGAACGACTCCCAGGTTTTGGTCTGAATCACTGGGTGGATGAGTGTGACATTTACTAAGATGGGCACGCCTAGATGAGAGATGAGTGGTATGTAACAGGCAGACCTGATCTAGTCTGGGTAGTATAAAGGAGGGGAGAGGGAGAGGGCTTCCCTTAAGAAGTAATATTCAAACTAAGATCTGAAAAAAATGAGTTGGGTTTAACTGTGCTAATAGTTATGGGGAAAGCATGTGCAAAGGTCCTGAGGTGGTAAAGAGCATAGTGTGTAGGAGGAACTATGAAAAGGCCAATGTGGCCACAGCACAGAGATACAAGCTCTTGCTGAGATTGGTTTGTCAGATTGCACAATGCTTATACACCACATTAAATATTTTGGGCTTCATTCTAGAGGCAGTGATAAGCCATTGAAAGATTTTTAAGTAATGAAGGTGTGTGTGTGTGTGTGTGTGTGTGTGTGTGTGTGTGTGTGTAGCATGTAGAAAGGTTACTTTGGCTGAAGTGGGGAAAAAGCATCGGAGGAGAGCAGGAATAGATACTGTGTGTGACTCTGGGCACATTTATCTCTTGGCTTTCATTTTCTCTTCTATAAAAAAGAGATACTAATATGTGACCTTTGTGTGCCACAGAGGTATTTGTTGTGAGGTCCTAGTGACTGAGTGTATGTGATAGCATAACTGTAGCAGGTCTTACAAACGTAAGATGGTGTTGTTGTTATTGCACTTCTATAACTTACGGTTTTAGGGACGTTTGTTTGCTCTTCATGTTATACTCTATTCAGTCATAGAATTTTTTTTTAGCCTTTTCCCTAGCACTTTATTATGAAAAAAATTTTAAATATACTGCAAAGTTGAAAGAATTTTGTAATGAACACTCATATACCTATCACCTAGATTCTAAATGAACATTTTACTTGCTTTATTACATATCCAGCCATCACCTTTCTGCCCATCCATCAATCCGTTTTATTTTTGGATGCATTTCAAAGTAAATTTCAGGTATTAGCATACTTCCCTCCTATATTCTCCAGTGAAGTTATGATTAATTAAAGTTCCATTTCTGTTCATGGTTTTTTCTTTTGATACAAAATTTACATACAAGAAAGGACACGTATCTTGAGTGTACATTCACTGAGTTTTGACAAATGCACACATCTGCATAACCCAAAACCTTGTAAGATATAGAACATGCCATCACTCCCAAAAAGGTCTGCCATGAACCTCCCCAGTTAGTTCCTACTCTCACAGACGCTAACAGCATGATTATTTTTCCACCATAGAGCTACGTACAAGTATAAACGGAATTATACTGTATATCCTCTTTTGTGTCTGGCTCCTTTTACTAGCATAATGTTTTTGGGATTCATCCATGTTGTTGCATGTATAATTTCTTTTTCAGGGCTGAGTAGTATCTTATAGTTTATTTATTCATTTTCATATTGATGGACATTTGCCTTGTTTCTAATTTGGGGCTATTCTGAATGACGCTGTTATGACCATTCTTACAGAAGCCCATTTGTAAACAGATGTTTTTGTTTCTCTTAGGTAAATACCTCGGAATGAAATTGTTGGGTTACAGGATAGGTGTTTCATTTTATGAGATACTACCAGAACTTTCCTTTAAAGTGGTTATGCCATTTTGTATTCCCACCAACAATGTATGAAACTTCTGGTTGTTCCACATCTTTGCCCAAAATTGGTGGTGTTAGTCTTTTAAGTTTTAGCCATTCTAAGTGGGTATCTCATTATAGTTTTAATTTGCATTTCCCTGACAACTAATGCTGTTGAGTATTTTTTTAAGCGTCCTTTATGACCCTCTGTAAATCTTCTTTTGTGGTGCCTGTTCAAAACTTGTGTCCACTTTTAACTGGGTTTTTGTCTTTTTATTATTGAGTCACAGAACTTCTTTATATATTCTGAATATCAGTCCTTTCTTAAATACGTTTTTAGAATATTTTCACCTAGTCTGGGATTTGCCTATTCATTTTTTTTTTTCATATTCCTTTTCTTACTGGTATGTTTTGATGAGACATCTTTAATTTAGATAAAGTCTAATGTTTTAAAAATTTGAAACAATTTATGATTATCACTTCCTGTTGTCTAAGGAACCTTTGTCTATCCCCAAGTCAGGAAGAGATTCTCCAATGTTTTCCTCTAAAAGTTTTACAGTTTTAGCATTTATATTTAGCATTTATATGATACAGCTCAAATTAATTTTTTGTATGGTATGAGGTAGGGGTTGAGCTTCCTTTCTATCCAGGTAGATATATAGTTATTTCAGCACCATGTGAAAAAATGACTTTCCCTTTACCCATTGAATCACTTTGGTATCTGTTAAAATGAAATAACCATATTGAAGTTGATCTATTTCAAGGCTCTCTGTCCTGTTCCATTGACCTATTTGTTGATCCTTGAGCTGACACCACATGGTCTTGATTATTGTAGCTGTGGTCAGTCTTGAAGTCAGATCGTGTGAATCCTCCAACTTTGGTCATCTTTTTCAAAAAAATTGATTTGGCTAGTCTAGATTCTCCACGTCTCCATGTAAATTTTGGAATAAGTTTCTCAATTTAGGGGAAAAAAGTCTGCTGGGATTGTATTGAAACTATAAATCATTTTAAAAATAACGGACATCATGAAAGTCAGTTGAGTCTTTCAATTTATGAACATAAATTGAGTCTTTCAATTTATGAACATGGTATATATTCTCGTTATATTCAGTGTTTTTTTTTTGTTTGTTTCTCTGTACCATGTTTTGTGATTTTTAGTGTGGAGGTATTGCCCATCTTTTGTTAAATGTATTCCCCCCAATTTTTTTTTTTTTAAAGATTTTATTGGGGAAGGGGTACAGTGTGTACTTCCAGGACTTTTCTTTTTCCAAGTCAAGTTGTTGTCCTCTCAGTCTTAGTTGTGGAGGGCGCAGCTCAGCTCCAGGTCCAGTTGCCATTGCTAGTTGCAGGGGGCGCAGCCCACCATCCCTTGCGGGACTCAAGGAGTTGAACCGGCAACCTTGTGGTTGAGAGCCCACTGGCCCATGTGGGAATCGAACCGGCAGCCTTCGGAGTTAGGAGCACGGAGCTCCAACCGCCTGAGCCACCGGGCTGGCCCCAAATTTTGTTTTTTAAATGTCAATGTAAATGGCATTTAAAAAAATTTGTGTTCCAAATTTTTGCTGCTGGTATATAAATATACAATTGATTTTTTTGTATTAACATTGTAATGTGGTAAGCTCACTTATTAATTGCAGTAGTTTCTTTTTAGATTCCATAGAATCTAAAAGCATTTGTATATGAAAATCATATCATCTGTAAATAGTGACAGTTTCTGATTTCTATGCCTCTTATTTTTTTGTTTTTATGGCCCTATTGCAATGGCTACAACCGTCAGTACAATAATACAGATGTGAGTGAGCAGCCATGCCTTGTTCCTGCTCTTCACAGGAGAAGCATTTAATCTCATTATTAAATAGCTTTTCATAGATGAACTTTATCAGATTGAGGAGGTTTCTTTCCTTCTATTTCTACTTTGCTGAGAGTGTTTATCATGAATGTTGAATTTTCTCAAATGCATTTTCTGTATTTGTTGAAATAACTATATGTTTTATTTTTCCTTTTATTCTTTATTGTATTGAATTCTATTGATTGGTTTTTGAACATTAAGTCATTCTTATATTCCTGGGATAAACTCTATCTGGTCATTGTCTGTCATCCATATTTATTGTTGGATGAAATGTCCATGAGGACTATTGGTCTTTTTTTTTTTTCTTTGTAAAGCCTTTGTCTGATTTTACTTTTAGAGCTATGCTAGCCTCATAAAATAAGTTGGGAAGGCTTCCCTCCTTCCCTAATTTTTGAAAGCGTTTGTGTAAGTTTGGTGTCATTTCTTCCTGAAGAACATTTTTGACCTACAAGTTTGAACCAGCATTTCAGGGTAGACGTGGCATAATGAAATAGTTCAGGTATGAGGGACTTTTTACCAGTGACCGATTTGAGCTCTTTGATTTCTTCTTTCTTCCTTCTGTTAACTCACCCCCTAATCACTCTAGAAACATTCTTTCTGACACTTGGTTCTGAGAGCAGGGCCACGTCATAATCTCTTGGCTCCCTCTTTTGCTATGCAGAAATGGTACAGAGGGTAAAGGGGGAAAGTGCACATTTCAAAGCCCTGTACCCACTCAGATGGCCCCCAAGTCTTCCCAGCTCTCCCAATAGGAATGAGCATCTCCCTCTCTGCAGTTTTCCTCCGAGCAGCGCTCTCTCTTAGCCACCAGTGACACTTCCTGGGAGGATTTTGCTAATAATCTTCATCCTGTGTTCTAGTCCTGATGCCATTCTCTGGACGTGAGGCCTTTGCAGGTCACCTTTTCTCTCCGGCTTCGGAACACTCCTCTGTGCACTGGGGTGGCTGGAATAGTCTGAGATCACTCTGGCATTTCCTGGTTTTCTCTTTCTAAAAACTTAACAGGATTCTATGTGATTAGAACATTTCATCTCACTGATGAAAATGACAATGAGATATTCCATGAGAGGATTGGTGTGTCAATGCCTGAACCCTAAATAAATAAGTAAATAAATACTCAAGCTCATGCTGTTTGTTCCATGACTCCTTGCCTTTTCTTTCCCTGTTCCACTCCAGCATGATGGTTCCCGGCAATGCCGCCGGGGTGGCCAAGCAGTTCCTGCGCTGTATCTTCCATCAGCTGGCCCCCAACGGTATCTTCCCGCAGCTGTTCCAGAGCACTATCAAAGGTAATTCACCTGCGGGGAATCCAGACGCCACAGGCACGGCTAGTAGCTGAAAGCCGAACACTACTAAATCTGATTGTTGACTTTCCAGATGGGACTTTTTTACGGACCTTAGCCACGTCTCTGATGGACTTCAGCGAGCTGAGCTCTGTTGCTGCTCTCAGTCAGCTCTTGGAGGTAGGTTTGCTTTGATGACAGCCCTGCTGCGGAAGAAATTCAAAGTCATTAAATTTAAAAATTAAACATTTTAAAATTTCAAAGTGAAAATGTAAATTTAAAATGTCAAATCAAATTTTAAATATTTTTACATTTTAGACATTCATTCAAAATCGCCAATGCACCAGACCAGTGTCGTTGGACATTGCTCTTTTGAGTGGGTTTCCTATTTATTGAAAGCCTCTGAACATCCGCAACCAAGGGGTGGAAGCCAGCCTGTGTGCACTTATGTCCCCAGTCCTCCCTGGCTTTTGAAATGTGTGCTGTGTAGAGCAGTGTGCACTGTATTGTGGGACTTGGAGTCAAGTTTCACTGCTTATTCAGTGTATCACGAGCTTTGGATTCAAGTCCCGCTTATTTTCTGCATTGCCAGACTTGAACTCAAGTCTCAGCGCCACTGCTTATTCATTATATCGCGAGACTTGGATTTCATGTCTCAGGTTCTCTGCATATTAGCTCCCTCAGTTAGCTTGGGGGGTTGTCAGATTGCCCTAGGAACTTTGCTGCTCCTATAGTTGTTACTCTTACTCTTTGGCCAATCGTGTTTCCCGCGAGTATCGTACTGGTCGTCTTAGCACCTAACCACACCAACTGGAGATCCTTAAAAGAACTTTTTCTTGCTCACATTCCACCTTCTCTTCAGTGAGTCAAAGATCACAATTTTCCCCCTAAGTTTGTCTGAGTCTGTCGATTTTGCTCTGGACTCCTCCTGTCAGTTACAATCATTAGCCTATATAGTAGGCATACGACATGCTTGTAGCCTGAATATGTGATTTTTAAAACTGATCTTCCCCAAGTAGCTACATGAATTCCCACGCTGTTGCAGCAGTTGATTGCCTATGCTTTTGTGTTTTTAGGGTCTAAATAACAAAAAGAATTTACCAGCAGGGGGTGCTATGATACGCTGTTTGGAAAACATTGCTACCTTCATGGAAGCTTTGCCCATGGATTCCCCTAGTAGCCTCTGGACCATAATCAGCAACCAGTTTCAGACGTTTTTTGCCAAGCTGCCTTCTGTTTTGCCTCTGAAGGTAAGCTGAGCCCAGGATTTCATTTTAAATTACTTGCTTACCATTTGCAGACCTTCCGCTAGCAGAGATGCAGGGTCTTGGGTGATTTAATATGTCTTAAGGGGCTATACGGAATCTATTAGTCAAGGAATAGAGAGTATTATTTAGGTTGTTCCCTCCAGATGTTACAGAATGACAGCAAGTGCAGGAGGCATTTTGACGTACTGATTTCATGATTCCAGTTGATTTAAAAAAATAGGTCAGGAATACATTAATAGATAGTGTTTAGCCAGAAATTTTTCTCAAGTGGATATTAAATAAATAAATAATAAGTAAGTAAGTAAATAAATAAATAATTTTGTCTAAACGGAGACCAGACATGTAATGTAAAGCTTTAATTTTAGAGAATTATCTAGAAGGAAGTGATTGCTTGTGCATTTGTGATTAAAATACTTGCAAGACCAGGATGATATTTCTGCTTGACTGCTTTACAATCTGCCCCCACCCCCCACCATGCCATTCTCCAAAATACAGACACAATACCTAGCTGGCAATCTGACAGCCTAAAGAACATTTTCAACACGAACCCATTAAGTTCTAAAACAGAATCCTATACTGTTAAAGCTGGAAGAGACCTATAAAAACCATCCTTCCCAACATCCCCATTTTCAGATGGGGGACTGCAAATTCAGAGAGGTGGTGGCAGTGTAAGGATTAGAACTCCAGTCTCCTGACTCCCACTCCAGAGTCCTTTTCCACCTACTGACTTAGGGTCTTTCTAAAGCAGGGGTGAATTGGAGGCAATCAGGTCTCGCTATAGCAGGGAGAAAGCGGTGGCTGGTCATGGCCATTGCTGTGTCTGTGAACCTCCTTTGCTCTATAAGCGTGTTGTGCTTTATGCAGATCAGATAGAAATATGCAACTTGCAACAAAATGAATCATTTGTGAAGCTGACAAGTAAAATTACACGTTGGCAGCACCTCTTCTAAAATGAGTAGTATGTGTATGTAAAATATTTTCTAAAGACCAGCCACCCCTGATAATACCTTTTTCCAAATTGGGAGATTTGGAAAATATGACCCCAAAATAGGTTCTGTAAGGATGAAAATTTAGGGACCCTGGCTGCTTTCTTTGAGTTTGAAGTTCCTGTGAGAAACAGGAATACCGAGATCTTTCCGATCTTTGTCGATTCACAGATCTAGAGAAGCTGACTAAATTCAAGGAAAGAGGAATGTATGTATGCAGTGACTGGGAATACACACATAGGTATCCAGTGCACACATTTTAACCTGGCCACATAGATCCGCCCTAGAACCTGAGAACCATTCAGGGTCATTCGCTGCTCAAGAGCCACATACTCTAAGAGAAGGGGTGGGGCAGCCATGGCAAACTCAAATGCCTATAGGGCTATGCTCTGGTCAAAATATTTAACTTAAACTCCGACCAGTTGGAAGTATTGCCAGCTGTAAACAACTGGTACGCCTACTGTATGACATTCAGCCCTGCCCACAGGGTCCCTGACTTCAAGGTTAATGAGTGGAGTGGAGTGAGATGAGGTCATAAGGACAATTGAAATCCTGGAGAACTGGAAAGTGCCAGTCCCTTCTGTTGGACATCCGACAGAAGATCTTATATTTAAGCTGCTCCACTCCAGCTAATTGTTATGTGGGAATGCAGACCTCACCTTGTTGATGATCTTCCGATGTTTTCCAAGATGATATTTCCTGATTTTTAAAATACTATAGGAACCTGATGAGCAGTCCATTTTCGGCTCCTGGTTCAAAGTAATGTAAATGTCACATCTACTCCCATGGGCACTGAGCAGATTAAATAGATTAATGGTTACCTTAGAAGGCACTTGTGAAATACTTTCAGAATGTGTGTAAAAACTTTCCCTGCTAGGTCAGATCTGGGCACTGCCTCTGATCCTCTTCTGCTTTGTTTGTAATCTCTGGGGAAAATATTAAGCCATTGAAAATCCTTCTGTAGTTTGTTCTCATCAGTTCACAGACTGGATCTCAAACTTCAGTGTGCGTCAGTGTCCTTAAGGGATGTGCTGAAAAACAGATTCTGGGCCTTATTCTGAGAGTTTCTGATTCCATAGGGGTGCCACCTGAGGATTTGCATTTTAAAAGTTTCGGGGTCATATGGGTGCTGCTGGTCTAGGGGTTATACTTGGGGAACCACTGGCCTAGTCTGTCATACCTTAAAGAGGTAAATATTGTAGACAGCTGTAGAGATTTAACTGTAGCCTGCTATTGTGATGTATTTAATAATGTAATGTATTTAATGATGTATTTAATGCATCATTGTGACATATTTAAGGTGATGTATTTAATGATGTAATAATATTATTGTTTGTTCTTGCTGTAACACTTTCCCCAAATCCCAGTAAACTAGATTTAAAAAGTACCTTTTGAAAAAAAAAAGTTCCTTTTGATGTGGAATCTTGCCAAGTACAACTCTAGTAGGTGTGTGAGGCATGATTTTCTCTTGTACGATTTTTACTGCTTTTCCCTAGGTTTTTGTCATACCTTGTAGTAGCAGAGAAAGGGCAGATGAAACTGGTTCTTATTTGGACTAATAAGCCTAATGGTTTTAAATCAGTCTAAGTTGTTGTTTTTTTAAACATGACCTTTTACAAATGAGTGTACCTGTGTAGAGTTGGGCACATTTAATATCAATCTGTGTACTTATCTGTTAGTCCATCATTTCATCCATTCATCCATCCATCCATCCATCCATCCATCCATCCATCCATCCATCCATCCATCCAATTCTTTATCCAGCTCTACCTGATTTAATTTTAGGGATATATCTTTCAAGAAATAGTTTAGGAGCTATGCTTAATTATTTAATTGTCTAACATTGTTTAATGACATTTTTAAAACCTGAGAATGATATTTTTTAACATGAATTTATAGCATGGAAAACTGTGAGGAGATAGCTCTATCTCAGATTTTATTTCCTAAAATAAGTGCTTTTAGGAAATGTATGAAACAAAAGATACATGAAGAAGGGTCCTGATGTTTATTTTTTTCATATTTGTTCGCAGTGTTCTTTAGATTCCAGTTTGAGAATTATGATTTGCCTCTTGAAGATACCCTCTACGAATGCCACAAGGGTATGTATGTTTCAGAAAAAACATAACCAACTGGTTCTTCAGTTATCTTTTAACCGAAAAAGACATGTAGCAATATTGAAGAAATAATTATTTCATACCGAATGCTTCACTTTCAACCTCTTGAAAGTGTCTCGTGTGAAGAGCTCTAATATGTCACAGGATCATTTTTTATAATTGGTCCCCTGAGTCCTGGGCCATGTCCACCAGTCCGTCCTCCATACTATGAACTGGGTGAACCGTCTAAATGCAAATCTCATCGCATTAATTCCTTGCTTAAAAATCTTTGATAATTTCTCATTTCTTTTAGGATAATGTCCAAATTCCTTCATGTGGCATACAAGAAGGTACTTCATTAACTTGCCAGCTTACCGTTCCAGCTTAGTCTTCAGCTACCTGTTCCATCCCCCATGCCTCCTGCCTGTTTCCAGAATTATCATTATCCTCAAAACAACCACCATTGTTTTTGAGCACTTACCATATGGCAGGCATTGTGCTAACTACTTTACATTTATAATCTTATTTAATTTCATACTTCCTTGCTTTTGCTTAGACCATTTCCTTTGCTTGACATGTTTTATACCCGTGTCAGGGAGGTGAACTCCTTCTCTTTCTTCAAGATGAGAATTTGAATGTCAATGTAAAAAATGCCTGTATTCCCTATAGCAACGTGCTTCTATATCAGATCCTGCAATACTTGATGGAGCTCTGTGTATGAGCACTGATACTGTGCTGAAGTCTCCCCCGTGAGACTGTGACCTTCACAAAGTCCAGCTCTGTGTCTCATGTCTCACCTTTGTATCCCTGGCTTTATTTCTGGGCTGCCTTATATGAAGTGGTGCAATAGTTTGTATTTCAGTGGCTGGTAACTACTGGTTAATATACCAAGAAGGGCACCTCTTCTGTAACTTTTTACCTTGAAGGTGCTTTCATAGACTCATGATTTATGCTGGAAAGTTGCAGAGAGATCATTTGGTCTAATCTGTTCATTTACAGATAAGGAAACAGGCTGAGAGATGAAGTGTCTCAGCCAGGGTCACACAGCTGGTTAGTGAACGATGTGAGACTTGAACCTCTGTTCTCTGATTCCAAGTTCCTTGATTTTGCTGTTGTACCATGTTGCCCCCCCACCATGCTGCTTTGCTAGATACAAGAGCAAATTTCTATGTAGGTTTGAATTCAGGTTTCTTTTTTTTGACAAATAAGGATGCATTATATATCAACATTACTATATATCCTGTCCCCATTCATCCATCATCAGTGTTTCCAGGCAACAGCATTTATACAGAGCAAAGAATACTGTATCAACAGTACTATTTCAAAGAGTTTAAGAATTTTTAAATACGGGAAACACTTACATGGGTTTCTGTGGGGAATACAAACAAATAAAAGAATGTAATTCCTATCCGCAGGGACAATTAACATGTAATGAATTTATTTTTGTATCAATAAGGAAAAAAGGATCTCAAAATGCTCATAGCCTTTGATTTCATCATTTATTTTCCAGGAATCTATTCTAAGGAAGAAAATGAAATGCAAATTTCATACAGAAACATATTTAATGGGACACTGTAATAAAATGTGACTTTCGTGGCCATTAAAATGGATGATAATGAAGAATTAAATAGCATTGGAAATGACTTATGTTATATTAATAGAATGAAATTAACAAAATGTAGGATTGTAGATGTGTAAGATTTCAACTAATAAACTGGTGTGCAACAAAGAAGGGAAATATATTAAAATGTTATCACTGAGTGGTAGGATTATGCATGACTTTTATTTCCTTATGTGTACTTTCTATAGAACATTGATTAGCACATGGACCATGTATTACTTTTATAAACCAGACATTTAGCACTATAGAGGTTGAAAAATCATGGCACGGGAGTCTTTTGGAGCTCGATTCAAATCCTGTCTTCCCTACAGAACAATTCTGCCTCTGGAAAATTACCCTGGAATTTGGTTTTTAATTCCATTCAATAGCTGTGAGGCCTTAAGCGAGTTATTTGCCTACTTAACTGCCTCAGCTGCAGAATGGGGATAGTAAAGTTTCAGAGAGTTATGCTGCGGCTCATAGCTAACAATAATGGAGGGCTTACTATTGCCAAGTACTTTACATACATTATCTCCTTTAATTCCCACAATAACACTAATGAAGTGGAAGCCATTATTGTCTTCATTTTATAGAAGAGTGAACCAAGCCCAGAGAGGTTAAATCACTTATTCAAGGTCACAGAGAACTAGAATCTGAAAATACTTGGGTGAGACTCTAGAGCTTGTATCATTGACTGTCATACTGTCTCCTCAGGTTCGTTGTAATAGATTTGAGTGAGATAAGCTATATGAAAGTATCCGAGTTTGCTTGATACTTCGGAGGTGCTCAATCAATGTTTCTAAATGACTTATGAAAGCATATGGTTCTAAACCTGACCTGATAAACATTGGCAGGAAGCTGGGTCATGATACATTTTATCTAAGCTAATAGTTAGTGCTTAGGTACTTACATGTAAGGATTGGTTTGTGCTATTTGACTCAGACAACAGACTTCTAGAAGAGCTGGAGCTGATGAACCCACAGATGCCTACAGATTCTGAGAAATAGAGTGGATGATTTAATGCAGTCCTCACAGTCTTGATTGCTAGGGGTGGACGCGAAAAGAGGATTGGAGTTAGGTAGCTTTATACATGATGCCATCTGGAAAAATGGATTTTATTTTTTTGAGCAATAAAATGATTAAATCATGCTCTTTGAGCCATTGATTGAAAGTGCAGGTCTGTCCTTTATACCAACAGGGTTGCTGCAGTAGCTACCTGGCAACAGATTTGAAATAAAAAAAAGAGTGGTCCCATTAGTTAAAGTATCATAAGACTTTAATGCTTTTTTAATGAAAATAATAGCAGTTGATTTTGTTTGGCCCCAATCTCATTGCAGAGTTTGTTGGAACCATTTTCAAAACTGCTCAGCTTTGTAATTCAGAATGCTGTCTTCACTTTGGCCTACCTGGTGGAGGTGTGTGGCTTATGTTACCGAGCTTTCACTAAGGTAAGGGTGCATATGTGTGTGTTCTGGGAAACTGAAAACTGGCAGAAACGTATTCTTTCTAATCAATGTCAAATCCCTGTTACGTTAATAGCTTCAATATCATTAAAAATGAATAATTCTATTGAGGTCTAATAAATAATCATTGAAAGAAAACACTTTACACATACATATCTTAAATATGCAAATTTGGAGAATTGAGGGTCATATGGTTTAGAAGAGAAGAGGTATTTGGAATGAAATGAGATAATGGTCAAATGACCTCTTAAAGTCCTTTTCAAGTTCACCATCCCATGATTAGTGGGCAGGCCATCACTACATCTTATTTTTATGCCCAAAGTGGAAAAATATCGGCTTGTCATTTGTAAAAGCCCGTGGAGAGCTCCTTAATTCTCATTATTTGTCTGTCTTCCCAGTTCTGCGTTCTTGGCCTCTGAGATTGTAATCTCGTCTTTTGTCATCTTGCCTTAATAATGGTTTCTCTCTATTGCATTATCTTTTTATCCCCTGCCCCACCAGAGAAGTGGAAAAGTACTGCTTGCCTAGAGCATATAGCAGCAGCCTTGTTCGTGCTGGTAGACACTGTCCTAATGGAAAAGCAGGAGGCAGGGCAAATTGAGAGCGTTTCTGTCCTTAAGAACAATGTACAAACGTAACTGTTCCCATTCCCAAGTTTTCCAAGTTCATTTTCAATGGGGTCTCTGTTTCTGTGGTTCTCTCTTGAACCTTCAGAATAGTCCTGCATTCATGTTGCCCACTTCTATAAAGCCTTTGTTTTCCTCATAAAAATCTAATTTCATATCAAGGATTTTGTTCTATTAAAAACACTCTTCTCTCCTTTCTTTCCATCTTGTGCCCATTCTGCCATGTTCAGTGTTCCATGATAATCTTCTCTTTAGTCCCTCTGATTATAAACGATTACTCTGCCTGGAACGATGTTTTCTAACTTCCAAAGTAATCCGCATATATATACATATATTTTTTCCAAAATCCTCCCTGAAAAATAACCTCGCTCCTTTTTTTCATTTAACAAATGGATCTGTAAGACACAGTACCAAATAAATTGAAAAGATGTTCTAGTTTTAGAAGTCATTTTCTTTGTGTTTTTTTAATTTAGATTAATGCGTTTTGTTAGAGAAAGGCCCATAATGAGTTTATATTTTCTATGTTGTGCATTATAGGTAACAATTACAAGAGGTCTTGCACCTATTTGAATTCAAGATATTCTTGGTTTTGAATACTCATTATACATTATATCCCCTCATAATTTTATTGGCCTCCCACTTCTACCTTGTCATCTATCCTTCCTGTTGTCATCTACCCTTCCTCATTTCTTCAACTTGAAATGACTGTTACTTATAGAAAGCTTCAATCTAGGGTGTTGGCATCTTCTTTATAGATAATGAGAAACTATAAAAAATAATTAAATAACAATATCTAAGTGAACCTTCTCCCTATTTAGTCAAAAGAAAGGCATGGAAAGGTAAGGATTTTGGAGACTTCTCTTTCTGCCAATCCGGAAGTCTAGATAACCTGAAAACTGTACCACTTGAAACACTAGATATGCTGGATGAAATGTAATAAACATGACTTTAAATATATAGCTAATTTTATAAGAACAAAAGAGACAAAAATGAAGATAAAATTGAAAACCAGAGTGGTAAGCATATAAATTGATATTGCAGAAGGCTTAGGATGAGGGAATTGCTTATCTTGGTAATTTAGTGGCTTGAATTTTAAAGACCAGAGGAGAAAGGAGATGAGCTCTTTGGGCTATTTTAGGCTGGGAGTTGGAGCTGAGTCATCCCCAGCAGAAAGTCAGAACCCTTGAAAGGCTATCCATTTGGTAAAAATCACCATTGGGTGATTTGGAAAGAATATAATCTTCTGTGGCAGTGATAAAGAATGGGATCTGTCTGAGGCTGGAAACTGAGAGACAGATTTATAGTCTTGCTTGAGCATTAGTAATCATGAGCCTATCTTTGAACGTATTTAGAATTTGAATTTGTAATACTGGCATGCTCTGAACCCCCAAACTGAAAAGTCAATTAACATTGGTGTTGAGCACATAATAGCATTGCAGTGTCTAGCAGAAGCAACCTCAAAATCAACTCTCAAACCACTCTGAAAGGATATGCTTTCAACCTAGGCCCACCAGGATTCCCATAATTAAAATGCTGATGAACATGAGCTCACAATCTAAAATTACGAAACATATGAAGAGATAATCCACCATGAGCTAGATTAGCAGAGTCAAGAAACAGCAAGATTATTCCCCCTAACGACTTCCAATATTAGAACTATGTGATAGAGACTATAAAAACATACTTTAAATGATAAGCATATAAAAGATGAATTAAAAACACAAAAAGAGATCGTTACTTAAAAAAAAATCCAGATAGATTTGAACAAAGTAGAAATTCTAGAAATGAAATAGTCACTGATATAAAAAAAACTTGATTGACAGGTTAAACAGCAAATTCGACATAGCCAAATAGGGAATTGGCGAAATGGAAAAATCTGAATAAATTACATAGCATGAAGCAAAGAGAGAGAAAGAGATGAAGACTATAAAGAGAAGATCTAATATGTATCTAATAAATATTTTAGAGCGAAAAAAAAAGGCTTTTATTCTAAAATTTATGAAAATCATTAATGCTGTGGTTCAGGAGGCACAATAAGCACTAAAATTATGACAAATAAACTAAAGTTTTACATGCTTATGTCGTATTACACATAAGTAGGTACACCTTGACAGAACAAAGAAGACAAACAAAATATTTTAAGAACAACCAAGAGAAAAGACACTCTACAGATAGAATGACAACAAACTTCTCAACAGTGTAATGGAAGCCAGAAGAGAATGGAAAAATGTCTTTAAAATCATGAGACAAAATAACTGTCTAACTGGAATTCTCTATCAGCTAAGCTATTATTTAAGAGTAAAGGCTAAATAAGTAAACTATTAGGAAAATAAGAAATTTCCTAATAGATTTTTCACTGAAACACGTACTAAAGGATGTATTACAATAAGAACAAAATTGAACCAGGAAGGAAGGAGTGAAATGTATGAAGGAATGATGCTCAAAGGAGTTCGTAAAGTGTAGAACTCTAAGAGATCATTGACAGTATCGAGCGGTAGTAATAATGACTCATCAGATGGATATACAAATAAGATGGCACTAAAATATTAGGTAACAATAACCTATAAGATAAAAGGGGTATGTACTGTTGGGAATATGAGTTAAAGCATTCTATATGTTGTTCTAAAGAAAGGCAGAGGTAATGAGTAACTTTAAGCTCCTAAGAATACATGTAAATGTTTTTCGTGTAAAAACTTCAAAGGCCAGAAATGAAATGTATAAGTTCCAAACAAGTAGAAAAATAAGCAGGGATAAAAATTCAATCAAGAGAAAAGAGAATAATAGAACAAGATGGAATAAGCATGTGTAAGATGATGGAAATAAATTCCAAATGTTTCAGTAATCACAATTCATGTAAGTATACTAAACTCACTAGTGCTTTGCAGATTTGATTTTAAAAATCCAGCTACATGTTATTTATGAGACACATCTAAAACACATCTAAAGACACTGAGAAAGTTGGAAAGAAAAAGGGTGAAAAAAGATATACCAGGCAAATATTAATAAAAAGCTGAATCCAGTAAATGGTGTTTAAGTAGAAAGGTATTATTATAAAGAAAGTTGCTATATATTGATAAAAGGAACGATTCACTAAGAAAATGCAACAATTCTAAAACTGCGCATCTTATAATGTTGCCTCAATATATAAAATAAAAGTGAATAGGATTACAAAGAAAAATTGAAAAATTCACAATCATAGTGGGAGATTTTTAACACATCTGTTTCAGCAATAGATAGATCAGATAAAAAATGCTTAAGACTACTAGATTTGAACAATAGAACGAGCAAATTGAATCTGGTGGACATGCAAAGAATCTTGAATCTACCAAGTTGAGCACATATTGAATTACAAAACATATGTGGAGCTTTTTAAAAGATAGAACAGGTAATAGGCCACAAATAAAGTCTTAACACATACTAGGGAATCAGTTTCAGAGACGAAGTTCTCTAATCAGAGTGCAATTAAATTGTTATTCAATAACAAAACAATAACTGCATATAGGTATTCAAGAGCAGCCTAAAAAAGGACTCCACATCTAAGGGGACTCCACTCACGTCTTAGACACATTAAATTTTTTGTGAGTACTGAGGCAGATGTAGAGATTTGGGGCCTCCTGGTTAAGTCCTAGAGCAGCTGGGAGAAGCACCCCCTACATAAAACCCCACCAGCGCACAGGCCCCTGCATACACAGAGAATAGTACCCATGCACTCACCACTGTACACAAGTGTACATGCCTCTCCCCTGTCCCTCTTACCCCTCCAGGAGTCTTTGACTACCCCCTATTCTCAGATGTCTAAGTCCTATCCCCCCTGCCAGATTCCAACCCTGACACAATCACTTTATCTTCAGGAGAAGGGTGTAACAGAGTGTGTGCCAGTGTGACATTGAGGGTGTGTGTGAGTGGATGAGAGTGCATATGCACACATATGCATATGGGCTCTGAAAACACATATAGGTTTTCAGGTTTGCAATCATATGTTAATATGCATGTGTGTTTGTATTGTGTGGGTGTGTTCTTTTTCTAATTGATGTAAAGATATTGCATGTAAAGTTAACGGGGGCCTGGGACTTGCTATACTTGGAAATTAGAAACAGGTTTAAATAATTCATGGATCAAAAGAGAAATAAGAGAATTGAGAAAAAAAGTCAGAATTACACAATGATGAACATACTGCGTTTCAAAATTTGAGAATATATAGCCACAGAGATATTTAGAAGAAATTTTATAGTCTTAAATACTTCTATTGGAAAAGAAGAAAAACTAAATGAGCTAAAGAAGTCAACTTAAGTTAAAATAAGAATAACAGAGTAACCATAAGAAAATTTAAGGGAAGAAAATAATAAAAATAAGAGCAGAAATTAATGAAATTGAAAACATAGATTCAATACAGTATCTATACAACCAAAAGAGGGCTGTTTGGTTAGACTAATAAAATAGACAAAAGTGACAAGACTGATCAAGAGAAGCAGAGAAGAGGCACAGATAATCAGCAATGAAAGAGGGAACTTAACTGTAGACATCTCAGAGATTTAAAAATGAACAACTTTATGCCAGTAAATTTGAAATCTTGGACAATAGGGACAGTTTTCTATAAAAATGTAGTATATAACAACCAGAAAAAAAGAGGACTAGATTTAAATGTTAAAAATGGAATCAGTAGTTAAAAACTACTCCAGTTTTAAATACAACTTCTATTACACATTTAAGGAACAGAGTGATCTCTATGTTATGCAAATTAATATAGAGAATAGAAAAAAGGGAACACTTCCCAACACATTCCATGAGGCCAGTAGACTCTTGATACCAACCAGACAAGGGCAATGGGGTCATGGAAAATGATAAGCCAATTATACTTCAAAGATGCAAAAATTCTGAATGAATAATAGCAAATTAATATATTAAAACTAAAGCTTCATGACCCAGTGAGGATTTTCTCAAAATATAAGAATGGTTTAGATATTAGAACATCTATTTATGTCACCATCTTACCATATTAAAGGAGAAAAACTTTTATTATTATCTCAGCAGATACAAAAGAAGCATTCTATATAATTCAACATCAATTTATCATAATTCTTGTCAAACTAGGAATAGAGGGAACTTCCTTAACTTGACAAAGGGTGTCTACCAGAAACTTCTAGAGAACATTATACTTAATGGTGAAATGCTAACAGTAGTTCCTTAAAATCATAAATAAGACAACAATGCCCATTATCACTGCTTCTATTCATTATGGTCCTGGAGGTCCTACTAAGTTCAGTAAGACAGGAAGAAGAAACCAAACGTACTGTGTTTCCCCAAAATAAGACCTAACTGGACAATCAGCTCTAATACGTCTTTTGGAGCAAAAATCAATATAAGACCTGGTCTTATTTTACTATAATATAAGACCAGGTATAGCATAGCATAGCATAGCAAAGCATAACATACATAACATAACATAATATAATACCAGGTCTTATATAATATAAGACCAGTTCTTATATTAATTTTTGCTCCAAAAGATGCATTAGAGCTGATGGTCCGGGTAGGTCTTATTTTCAGGGGAAACGGTATAAAGATTAGAAAGGAAAAATAAAATTCTTACTCTTCATAGATGATGTGATTATAAATGAACCAAAGAGAATTTATCTATAGACACCTTTTTATAATTTTTATAAGAGAGTTCAGCAAGGATACTAGACACAAATGAATACCCAGAAATCATCTACCTTAATATTCAGCTACAAATGATTATAAAATGTGCTTCCAAAATGTCATTTATTGTGGTAACAAAAAAATAAATCTAACAAAAATGTGCAAGAGCCTTTTGGAGACAACCAGAAAATTTTATTAAACTACATTAAATAGATGGAGACAGATCTCACGTTCATGGATGAGGACCCAGTAATAAAGAAAGTTAATTCTCACAGAATAATCTATACATTTAGTATAATACCAATAAAAATCCTAGACTTTCTTTCTGGATAATGATGGGCTAGATAATTTGAACCCATGCTCCCATTTAACTTAAAAAGTTAAAAAAAAATGAACAAAATACTTTCTGAAAACTTTTTAAAAGCACAAAATGTTAACCAGATATAGAAGAGTTTCCAGGCTAATATCTGGGAAAGCACAGAAATGCAGTGATGGCAGCCTAGTACTGAAGGCTATTTTTGCCCTGGGGGTTTTTGTCTGTCTGGTGGGTGTGACTGAATGGCTGAGCTGTGATTCTGGAAGATTCAGGATAGAGGGACAAAAGTCAGAATACAGCATCTACCAAGAGTGGGGACTGTCTGATACGCACCGCCCTCCCCCCCCCATGCATACTTTTGGTCAGAACCACAAAGTAAAGATAACCCAGAAGTAAACTTGCCCTCACATGGATGCAGTTCAATGTCAAGTTCTTTGATGGCTCAAGATAAGAGAGTACAAGGCTCGTATGTTGATTAAGGTAACCCTGCCCTGGACCACTAGTGCTCCCAGGAACCTGGCAAAAACAAACAGAAAACTCTTTGGAGAAAGATAACACTTCAGGCCTCGAATTATTTCTACAAATAATTTTTAAATAAAGCATCTAGTGCGCACAGATAATCAGACAAAGAAGGAGGCAAGATAGCATGAGCGAGAATGAGTAGAAAGAAAAGATAGTGGATACAGACCCACAGTGTCTTCAGGTACTTGATTATGATCAAGAAAGGACACACGGGGCTTCTAAAATGCTTACGATGTTGTTCTGTCTGGGCACTGATTCCATGAAAGTTCAATCTATACTAATCCATTTATCCATACAATTATGTTTTATGTACTTTTCTTCATGTGTGTTATAGTTGACAATAAAAAAGCTTACAAAATTGAAAACAATCAAGCATTCCATTAATAGTAGGAGAACAGATTGATGAATGTTGTTTTGTTCATACAATAAAATATTAAGTTGTTTAGTTGAGAGAACTAGACTACGTTTGTCAATAGAGAGTAATTTCAAAAATACAATGTAGTGAAAAATTGCAGAAAGATATGCACGGTATCGTACCATTATAGGAAGTTAAAAAACATGCAAATACATTATGCATTATATGTACATATAGAATATATATGTAGTACAATTGTAAAAACATACATCATTCAATATAGTGGCTACTTCGAGGAAGAGAGAAAGAAAAGAGAGCACTATATAGGTAGCCTCAACTGTTTCTGTGATGTTTGATTTATTATTTAAAAAACGTTAAATCAAAATGTTATGATTTGGCAAAGATGGGTAGTAGTACATCATATGCTCATCTCTCTATTTTTCTATATGTTTAAAATAGTCCAGTTAAAATGTAATTTCCTTAGAGAGGCTATGAAATCCTTTAAGCAGTTGTACCTGTTTCTCTCTAAGTCATTTTCTATTGAAACAGATAGATAATTTTACACTTGTGTAATTTCTGCAGTTCTGGGAACCTGTCATTTCCTGTGAAGAATCCCATGGTTTCAGTATTTAAGAGATAGCCCATTTTTTCTTATCCATCAAAGTGTGTGTTCTCACTGCTATAGTAAACTCATTACACACAAAAATGAATTTTTGTTTTTTGTTTTAATTTGATTTCTCAACAGCAGTTCACTATGCATTTTTAAATACTTTTTTAAAAATTCTGATCTGTGACTCTTTTGGAAGCTCTTTTGACATTCTAACTGAACTATTAGAAGTTGCTAATAGAAAGTCTATTTTGTTTTA